>NC_064853.1:129038624-129776124 GCF_024139225.1 Suncus etruscus | reverse complement strand
TGCTATTCACTCAAAGGCTAAAGCTGACCTGGGTGGAGAAGAGGGGCTTGTTGACTGACAGAGTAACAGCCTCTATTCATGGGAAAGACTCTTGGGAGGGATGATTTACTGTCTACATTTTCACAATGGGCCAAACAGAAAGCTACTGTCATAAATTCTAAGATGAAGGACATGGAGGATTTAGGTTAAATAGCAAGATGACTTGGCTGATATGAGGGTTATAAACTAAGGAAACGACTCTCCAGGGTAGACAGTCGATCTTTCAGTGTGGATGATGTATAAAGAATAGCTGAGTTGTCATGACACGTGGCACAGGATGGTTTCAGTGACAGTCTGTACTTTCTGGCTTCTATTTTTTATTTCTAGGCACTGGAATCTAAAAGTATCTAAGCTAATTTTCTTGGAATGAACTTCAACTTAATTTGAGTCCCTAAATGTAATTAAATAACTAAAGGGTCTCCACTACTCTCTATAAACAATGAAGTATTTCAGTATAACTTACTGATAGGAAGGCTAGATAATGATAGACTTCTGCCTAACAATTTTAACAAAATAATTTAGGATTATTCTCAAAGCAATGAGATGTGATATTAAAATTTGGTTATAATTTTTATGCTCAGTGCTCTTAGTTAAAATTATTTGTAGGGAGGGGTTGTAGAGATAGCATGGAGGTAAGGCGTTTGCTTTGCATGCAGGACCGTGGTTCGAATCCCGGCATCCCATTTGGTCCCCTGAGCCTGCCAGGAGCGATTTCTGAGCATAGAGCCAAAAGTGATCCCTGAGTGCGGCCACGTGTGACCCAAAAAATAAAAAAAAATTTTTTGTAGGGTTGTAACACTACTATATTGGTACTGAATTTTTCTAGAGCAATTATTTTCAATTATTTTTAAATAATTAGGATATATGCATCACTACAGTTTAATTAAATTTATACCTGCTTTCTCAATAGCCTCCTATCTTTACTTCTAATAATTTTAAACTCTTTATGATAGAAAATTTACAGTCCAATTATTGCCACTCTTTATGATAGGAAGTTTACAGTCCAATTATTGCCAAATGTATGTCCACAGAGCAATATAGTACATCAAACAAATTTAATTCTTACATTAACATTACAGTTAAAGATTTTAAGTTGAATAATGCACAAATAAAAATACTATTTTTATATTTATAAATATTTATAATATTTATAATATTTCCAAAAATATTAAAAGTAGATCTACTGTATTATTCCACAATGCTTCTTCTAGGAGTCTATCCAAGGAACATAGAAATAGTAATGAGTAGATATATGAACATCCATATTTATTGCGGCACTGTTTCTAATAGTTTAAGTCAGGAACTGTCCAAATACCCAATAGTAGATGCATGGATAGAGAAGATAAGGTCTTTACACCTATTAGAATACGATTCAACTATACCTATCTGTTTACATCTATTTGTTATGACATATATAGAACTGAAGCAGGGTCATGTTGGCTGAAGTATACCACGAAAAGCAGAAGAACCAAATGATTTCATTGAAATATATGGTATGTGATAATAATAGTATGAATACTTCATCATTAACTATAATACCTCTTGATTAGAAAGAATTCTAAACTTGACTATAAATAGAAAAATAAGTCAATATATTTCCATGTATAATAATCATTACTGGGCATACGTATTGAATATAGATAATTTGTTATAAGGTCTCCAATAAGGAGGATGCCTAGAAGCTGAGGATATCAATATAGAGAAAATGAGCTTTGAGCTAGGTGACTGATTGAATAAAGAATTATTCAATTGTAGTTGGGAGGACATAAAAAACAAGTAGAAAGAGAAACCTGAGAGGTGGGTATATTTGCTGAGATTGATATCTGCTGAAAGAGTGGATGAAAACAAATAACAGTCGATCCTATGTCTTGGGCTTCCAAGAATAGCTAAGAAAGCCTGGGGAACCTTTCTGGGGAACCTTTCTGGCTCACAGTTCAATTCAACGTTCTAAGGATACAGTGTTCTTCAAACCCTTCAGTGCTTGGGATTACCTACTGATGCTCGTGTGACCTCTGGAGCTCTAGCCAGAGCTTCTCAGGGGATTGTATGTAGTGCTGGATGGATCTAGGGTCAGCTGAATCCAAGGTATATACCTCCATCCTTGAACCCTTTCTGGTTCCTTGCAAGATTATCTTGTTACAAGCTTAGTAGTGTATGTTTAAAGAACTGAAACTTCAGACCATGATATGACATAATAGGAAACAAAGTGCTTAGATATTAAGATACGTAAATTCAAGCCATGAGTCACACAGTTCTTAGATAATCAAGCTTTCTGCTCCTGGGGAGTGCAGAACAGGTTCAACACAAAGCATCAGGAAATGACAGGTACTTGATAAACTCAAGGTAAAAAGAGAAAACAAAGTATCAGTTTCTTAGCTTTAAGTGATTGTTGGTATTAGGACAATAAGACCCAGTGTTCCCAATCTTGAGATAAAAAAGAAGGAAGAACAGTTTTTAAAATAAGTGCCTTAGTTTTTTTTAAAGTACTATGTTGGTTAAATAAAACAATACTTTTTTTTTTTAATAGAGATTCTATTCTGAAGATTTTGCAAAAGAGCAGAATCTATGATTTTCTACAAGAGGAAAATGACCAAGTGTTCTGTTTGGGCTCAAGTCAATGGAAACAACTCAGAACTGAAGTAAATTCACTATGGTCCAGGCTTTACTAAAGTTGTAGAAGAGCACAAAAATAGGCCTGAACCAGGACACATAGACCTTAAGTGCAAATAGTATCTAAATTTTAGTTTGTGTTTTGTTACAGCCTATACATCAACAATATATAATCTATACCTAGGCCAAAATAAAATTATAGAAAACAGATGCAAGTGCTTCTTTTTTGGAGGGGACCAAAGAGGAAAGAACACATAATTCAATTACTGAGACTTGTACAAGCGCCAATGTTCAAGAGAATCTCATTTTGCATGTCTTTAAATGGAAATAATCGTGCCTAGCTTATAGAGTCGATATGAATCTGTATAATTTGGTGAGATTCCTTCATAACAACTATGAAGATACTGCCATAAAACAATAAAAAATAATAGTTTGAGAAATCTAAAAAAAGAAACATAATAACGTAAGGATTAGAATGGTATAGTCCGATAAAGATTTTGTGGCCAGGTCTCCAGGAAATTGTAATACAAAATTCAGCAATGGCTACAACAATTATAACATATAAAATGGACAAAAATTCAGAGCATGTAAAAGCAGAAACAAGAATGTGTTAATACATGGTACTGCTATTTAAATTAATAGGACTTGTCACACCTTATAGATGAATTCAGAGTTAAATTTAATTTTCAGAGAGGAAATGAGCTAAGTTACCTCAAATATTCCAGAAAACTGATGACTTGGAACAATAATTAAGAAAAATTAAAGAAGGTTCACATGTAATATTAAGCAAGTAAAGAATGTACAAAATGGATGTACAATCACAATTTAATGTGAAAAAATTAAAAGAATACAGGATTCTGCTTAAACTGTTGCTGCGGGGTGTTTATGTAGGTATTTTTACTCTAACATTAGCACTGCTTAGGATTTCTTTCTTAAAATTTAAATGAGTGAGAAGATAAACGTATAAAGTAATACAGATTAAAAGTAAGACTATGTGCATATCAGGGCTCAGTGAATATAGATTTCACAGGCAGAAGGACCAGTCTGATACCCAGCACTGTATAGCTCCCTGAAAAATTTTTATAACTTCTAACCACAGAATTGGGAGAGACTCCTGAGCACCTCTGGGTCCCAAACAAGGATAAAACAAAAAACTGTGTTCATTGAGCTGATTTTGGAAATATATTTTTATGATATATATTTTTACATAAGAAGTGATGTAATGATAGTCTTGGATAGAATTTTCTACCACTAGAACATTTGGTCACTGGGAAACCCAAGGGAAATTTAGTCTCCATGGTGGAGAATTTCAACTCTCAGTGCCAACCATTATCACAAAAAACAATGTGTGTACATTTCTGGCCTGAGAGATTTTCCTGCTGTACACACTAGGCATCCATGGTCAGGAGACCCATCAATTCCACCTGTGGTCCTAGCTCAGGCTTAATCTGTCTGAGCTCAGAGAATTCAAGCTATTGAAACTCATCACTCTATTCTACCATCCAATCCCTTTCTCTTTCTTTTTAATTTTCTTTCATATGTTTTTAATTTCAGAAATCCCCTCTAGCCCTATGACATGTTTTCCCATCTGTTCATACAGATGGTAATATAAAGAGAAGTCAAAAAGTCTGCTGTCCTTATCCTTTTTAATTCAGTCAGTACATAAACAGAGATAAATGTAGAAAGAATGAGGAACTGAAAGCTGTATTTTAAAAAGACATGGGAGTGGATCTGGGGCCACAATTAGTGGTGCTTATGTATCATTCTTTGCACAGTCCACTGGAGGGACCATATGTGTTGCTAGAAGTGAAACTGGTGACAGCTTCATACAAGGTAAGCACCTTAACCCCTCCCTATGCTCTCTCTCTGGCCTGAGAGTCACATTTTGAAGACGAGAAAGGTGATAGCTCATTTCACATGAGGAATGCAGGCATGTGCAAGGCTGCCCTAAAATAAATGCTGTCTATATGGAAAAGGCTCCTCTGGTGTCATTTCCTTGAGCAGACATGTGTCTGCAATAGTTACACTTGAAACCTAGAATGAAATCCCCTCTCCTCCTTCCTACTTAATCCAGTAGATCCTAGAAGTTAGGAAATTACCTACAGTAACCCTAGTGTACTTTACACTCTTCTAGATGCACCTAGAGAAACAGAAAACTTATCAAAACGAAATTGCTTTAGGAATTACAGAAGGCTGTCACTGAAAAATAGTATTTTGATTTTGCACAATTTAAATAGTACAAGTAATGTGACTGAGCCAACTGCCACACTTATAAGGGACAAAGCACAGAACTCACAACCTGTTGAAAAGAACATAGTCACAAAGTAAGAATAAGTAGCCTAGGTACACAGCCTTTCCTTGTTTAAAATTCTAAAAATAAAGACTAAAACTAATATCTATACAATCCACACAGATTAAAATAAATTGCTTAGATGAATTTTTTGGTGACCCAAACTTCTTTGGTAAATCTTGAATTTGTCTCATTTGGAATGCATTCATACAATTACATGGATATATTAATGTATTAATGTATTACATGTAATTAATATGATGAGATCCCAGCTCTGTGAGGAGGATATTTTTGTATCAGATGATTCAGTAGGCTTTATTATGACTCTAAGAACACTGTTATCATTAATTTATATAAGAATTATTTCCATATTCATAAAATAACCTGTGGTGAGGGAAGAGAGGGTGAAAAAGAGAAAGAAATGCAAGGATTAGGGCACTGATCTAGCTAAAATTCTTTGCAACCCATTTGGTACCCCCAAACCTCTAGGTTATCATTACGGAGTGCAAAGCCAGGAATAGCGGGCCCGGAGAGATAGCACAGCGGCGTTTGCCTTGCAAGCAGCTGATCCAGGACCAAAGGTGGTTGGTTCGAATCCCGGTGTCCCATATGGTCCCCCGGGCCTGCCAGGAGCTATTTCTGAGCAGATAGCCAGGAGTAACCCCTCAGCAATGCTGGGTGTGACCCAAAAAAAAAAAAAAAAAAAAAAAAAAACAAAGCCAGGAATAGCTTCAAAGCATAGCCAGGTGTAGCCTCCATCCTCCCTCCACCTCACAAAATGAAAAACTATAAAATAATATCAAATATAATTACTCTTCATTTAGATAAAGGCAAGCCTATACTTGGAGATATTTTTCGAACAATGTAACGTAGTCACATATTTCATTAAAAATTAGGGCCCGGAGAGATAGCACAGTGGCGTTTGCCTTGCAAGCAGCCGATCCAGGACCAAAGGTGGTTGGTTCGAATCCTGGTGTCCCATATGGTCCCCCGTGCCTGCCAGGAGCTATTTCTGAGCAGACAGCCAGGAGTAACCCCTGAGCACTGCCGGGTATGACCAAAAAACCAAAAAAAAAAAAATTTAAAGAATGCAAAAAATGTATGATGGGTTTATTTACTTAGAAGTATTTTTACTTTTAACATTGAATACTTTGAAATTACTTTTTCAATCTTATATGACTAAAAAAATTATTTAAGTAATCCAGCAAGCATACGCTTGAAAATAAACTTCTCCTAAATTCCTTACTTTGAAAAGAAATCAATGAATTTAAATAGCTAATTTTGTTCTCCATTCTTTCCATATGTAAGCTTTCTCCCCCTCTCCCTTTAGGCCCTGGACTCCAAAAAATGTGGACTTCTTTTCCCTCCTGGAGAGTAATTCCACCTATCCTAAATATGGACTAGTCCTGTGACTGGACTCATGCCCTCTTCACAGGTGATGATTGAAGAGACTGAGCAATTTAACGAGAGCGTTCCCTTTAAACTCAGCTACAATGAATTTTCTGAAATGTCTGTCTGAAAAGTACTAGCACTTATTTAAAAAATGCTTTCTCATTGATCCACTGTGTGGTAGAGGCTATGGTATGTCTAACTTGTTAAATTCCACTGGATATAGCTCTCTTTACCATTACATATGTCTGTATCTTTTAAAATATTGCATTGCATTGGCTGCAAATGATAAAATAACAAGACAAGACTGTTCTGAGTAAATACTTAATCACTGTTATGTGACTGTTTTTCAAGCAGAATTCATGACAGTTGCTGGCTCTGCTTTCAGAAAGTACTACTGGCTGTGCTTGGGGACAATATGAGAGGATGGGGATCAAACCTGGGTCAGCAATAAACCAAACAAATGCCTTGTTATGTCCCCAAGTTTTTAACAATGAATTTTGAAAACTTATTTCTGTAGGCTGCGTGGTTTTATTAACTTTTCCAATTTATTTTCTCTCCATGTAGAAATAAGGATTAAAATCTATCTAAAATGAAACAAATCTAAAAGACTTAAAAAAATAGACCTTAGGGGCGGGGAAGGTAGCACTTGCCTTGCAAGTGCTAGTGTAGGACGGACCGTAGTTTGATCCCCCGGCGTCCCATATGGTCCCCCAAGCCAGGAGCTATTTCTGAGCATATAGCCAGGAGTAACCCCTGAGCGTCAAACGGGTGTGGCCCAAAAACCAAAAAAAAAAAAAAATAGACCTTAGGGGGAAAATATTTTCTTCAGTGGACCTTGAGATCTTCCTCATCATTCTAGAAAATAAAGGTATTCTTCCAATTAGAGTTTGGGCTCCTGACCCAATACTGTATCTACTTTTTTATGATGAGAATATTAATAAGTCTTGATGCTAGAGTTATGGTCAAGAATCTCAAAGAGAGAATGATATTTGTAAAACTTCACTATGAAGACACACAGGCTAGGTAATTATCACCTAAGTGATAAAGAATTGCTTCTCTTAACTCTCAAAATGTGCATCTACCTACTTTGTAACTTTTGCTGCCTCATGTTCCCTTAAAATTTTGTGATTCTAACTAACTGAGATTATATCTGATAGTAATTATTTTCCTTATCTCTAAACCTCTTGTAACAGTATTGATGTAAAATTCTGATAGAAGAAAATTTCAAATTTTCTGTACCCACAATTATAAACTATTTACCATACTACTTTTCCTTGAACTTGCTTACTCAGAAATGTGAAGCAAAATGTCTTTGAATCTAGTTGTATAAGATACACTGAAGGCAAATGACTCAGATACATCTGAGAAAGAATATTCTAGGTATTCTAGATCTGCATAAAATACTATGGGTTGGCCACCATCGGTGCTTGCATGCTTCTTTGGACACCCTGATTAAAGTAGGAGCATGTGAATAGTGACAAGCTTTCTAAAAGGAAGATATGTGTCTACTAAGAGCTTTTGTCTGGACCAGGGATGTGTCTCAAGTGGTAAGACACATGTCTTGCATGTGTGATCTTACATTTTATCCCTGCACCACATGCTCCACTCCCTGCTTCCTCTCATCCCAGCACTGCTGGCCTAATAGTTCTTGGTGTGGCCTCAAACAAAAAGAAAAAAATAAATCAAGCTATTTTCAAAAACCATGTTTATTTGGGGTCTTTGTTTTTCCCCTCACATCAGCATTTTTGGTTTGAGACTCCTGCTCTCCCAAGAGTCTTCTGCGTCTATCAGCCTAATCAGAAACTATTCTCTTAACCTCCCAGGTAACTACAATCATGGGTTCATGGTTTAATTTTGAGCCAGACTCTCACTAGCAAGCAGTTTATTTCCTCAATTATTAAATGGAGGCAATATAAGCTCATTTCACAGGATTGGTAAACGTAGATAATAGGAAATACTCATAAGCAGTTATTTCTACTCTTATGCCTGCTGCACTACAGCAAGTAAACAAGTGTTCATTTATGTTTATTTTTAATAGATCTTCATCTAATTAAAATCAATCATGAGTGGAATCAGTGCAGTCTAACAGTCTAACAGCATTTTGCCTATTTAGCAAGCACATTTGCCAACGAAAGCTGCTAATGAAATTCATTGGCTTTATAAAATCAGATGGTCAAGTTACATATTCCTTAATGTGACTGAGAACAAAGTTTATCCTTAGGGATGAGAGAGAGCACAATGGGTAGGATGTGACTGCCTTGCACAAGGCCAACAAAGGTTTGATTCCTGGCATCCATATGGTTAGTTCACTGAGTACTACCAGGAGTAAGCGCTGACACAGGTCACCATGGCCCAAAACAACACAAAGTAATGATGAAGGAAACAAATAGTGTCTCAAGATTTACAAAATTTTTTCTGTTGTTCTTCACTCATAATGTCAGACAAGAAGAATGCATGTACACATTAATATATGCCTATGAAGTGACTATATTTATTTATAACTATAAAGAAACATAATTGTAGATCAGCAACAACTTAAACTAGGAAATACTTAAGGTCTGCCTTTTGTTTTCCCCATCCCAATATTTTTTAAATTTTATTTAATTAAAGAATCACGACTTATAAAGTTATTGATATTTGAGTTTTTGGCACAGATTTCAACACCAATCCCAACACCAATGTCATCTCCCTCCACCAGTGTTCCTATACTCCATCATCCCTCACCTCCTGGATATCACCTTGACAGAAAAGTTAAAGTGTGATGGTTGCAATTTAGAAGACATGTTTTCAGTGTTGCTTATTCTGTGCTTTGGATATATAGCTGTACTACTTTACCACATTACTAGTATAACTGAATCCCTGACCCTTACCCCTATCGCTTTCTTTTCTCCTCTTCTTTTGCACTTATGCCAGGAATATCTTTATGGCCTAAAGTTCACATCTAATGAATTAGGGATATGCAAGTATTCCTCTTCCCAATGCAATGATGTTCTATGTAGATGCTTGCATGAGCCTTGTTCCCTATAACCTGTCTCTAAAAAATATGTACCCATCTGAAGAACTGATACTCTGAATAAAATTGTTGTTGTTCAGCTTTTCAAAACATATTTACTCAATAATTCTATGAAAGTGAAGGGAATCAACAGGAGACTAGAGATAAAATCTGATATATGACTGTTTGGTAGAGTACATTTTAGTGTCAGATGGCTACTCTCTGTAGTACAACTTCAGAAGCAGAGACAGGAGATAAAGTTAATAAAACCCTGTCTGTTGAAATTCATTTCAGCCTACTATTAACCTTTGCCATTTTCCCAATGACAGGACATACATAGTAGAAGGTAGTTAAATTGCCTTCTTCTTCCCACTGAATCTTTCTTTAAAAATGTGAACCTTTAATCGGAAGTGACAGGTATCTGATCTAATACTACATATGGGAGGTGGATAGACAGAGGAAGTCAAGCATTCCCAATCCTCATGCTAGAGACAAGCAGCTATTTTTAGATGTTTACCAACTACTGAAAGATTAAGAAAACTGCTCCTTTTCTAAAAGCAGTGCTAATAAAACTATATGCTGTACATCTTCTGAGTATTTTACTGTTGAAACTGCTTATTACAAGAGCAGAATCATTTTTCTTAACATTTTTTGTTTGTTTTTTGGGGCCACACCCGGTGACGCTCAGGGGTTACTCCTGGCTATGCACTCAGAAATCGCTCCTGGCTTGGGGGACCATAAGGGATGCCAGGGGATCAAACCGCAGTCCATCCTAGGCTAGTGTGGGCAAGTCAGAAGCCTTACCGCTTGTGCCACTGCTCTGGTCCCAATAGGACAATCATAAGAGTATAAGCTATATGACAAATAGCTTTGTCTGTTTGTCACTAAAATATTTAAGTAACTTTTACATACACTCCTGCATTTTATTGCCACATACTTTGTCTTATTCCAAAATCATAAATCATACCCCTCCTGGGATGAAGAAATATCCCTTGTATGTCCTATTAAAAATTATAGCATAACATTTTTATAACTTACGAATGTTTATAAAAGACATAGTTAAGGAAAATAAGATCACAAAATAGTAAGAATAATACAAAATTATGAAAACTGTCAATATGCTATTTTAAAATTTTTTGAAAGAAAAGAACACTTGGCACTGCCTTGTGTGGTGGTACTCAAGAACTACCAGAACTGGGAAAAACCCACATGACAGGCATATGCATTTACTTTTAGGAATATCACTAATATGCTTTTTAACTAGAAAACTAGCTAGAAGAAAATAAAAGAACATAGAGATAATGTTATCTTTGGGCAATATAACAACTATATTTTCTTTTTTTTTTTTGTGGTTTTTGGGTCACACCCGGCAGTGCTCAGGGGTTACTCCTGGCTTCATGCTCAGAAATTGCTCCTGGCAGGCACAGGGGACCATATGGGACGCCGGGATTTGAACCGATGACCTTCTGCATGAAAGGCAAACGCCTTACCTCCATGCTATCTCTCCGGCCCCTATATTTTCTATAGATTTAACAATAAAATGTATAATTTCATAATGGAATTTGAAATGATTAATGAGTTTAATAAAAAGTTTAGTAATGTTACCATAAATTTTAAATACTTAAATCTACAGTCCATTTTATATTTAGATTCTAATTTAATATTAGAATTACACACATAGTATATATACGCAATAAGTAAATTAAATAAACAAATAAAATAAATGGATATATTGTATATTTATATATAAATATAAATGAACTATATTAATATAGTAAAATTTAATATACTGTTATAGTAAAACATGTTACTAATTGACAATTAAGGTTTTCTTATATATTGTAATATTATAATTTTGTCTTTTATTTTTTCTAACATATAAGATGGAAGGGGCTATCGTTTATTGTCCTTACTCAGAGCAAAAGGCATGTGGTATCTAATTTTATGATCAACTTTATGTAACTTAGTTATAAACCAGGAGTGAAAGTGAGAATCTATATTTAAGGATATCATTATTTTCTAGTCAGACACTACGTATTTAAGCTTGGGGTATGAGGAAGCAAAACTCTTTTTAAAAACTAAAATACCAAGAGCTCTGACTCTGAATCTGGAATAGGATTCAGATCCCAACTTTATAGTTTATTGTCCTGGTGACCTCAGGTAAGCTGAAGATTTCCTCATTGAAAAATATAGACCTAACAGTTCTTGTTTCAAATTTTGGGGGTGGGGGGTTGTAGGCACTACATCCAGTGGTGGTCAGCATTTACTCCTGGTTCTATGCACAGGAATCATTCATATCAAGTTCTGGGAACCATATGGGGTACCGGGGATGGAACTCAGGTTGGCCATGTGCAAGGCAAATGCCCTACCTGCTCAAACTCTGATTTTAAAGCTTCTAACTTAAGAGGATGTAAGGTTTGACTAAAATAAAGCAAAATAGCATTTAGTTTGATGTCTGACTTAACAAGTGTTTAATGAAAGAACAGAACTATGGTTGTCTTCATCATTATATTTAGGTAGTCATAGTTACGTAAAGCAGAAAAGATCAGAAGCAGCATAGACTTTAACATTCTTTGTCTTATAATGCACAGGAATTATTTTTATTTGAAGATTGCAGGAGTAAGAAGGGTACCTTTTCTCTCTCAAGAGACTAAGCATTACTTTGAAAACAAACAAAAATCTTTGAAAAAATAAAGTGTTTTCTTTTATAATTAATTTTTACCCAAAAATCAGTGCCAGAATTTTTTTCCTGATACATAGGTACCTATATCACAGTATGAACCCATTATTAACAAATATGAAATATTTTTTTTAAGTCTTATTGGTCTGTGAGGTGATAGCAACCACATAAAGCCTTCTCATCCTCCAGGGACCAAGCCTGGTAAGGAACATATGATGACATACTGCATGGTGGTATTCAAATAAGAACATATGCATATATTTAAATATATGCATACACATATATATGAATATATATGCACACACATACATACACATTCAGTGAAAACCCTCTCAACTAGTTGACATTATCTCTAGGCCTTAAGGAAAGCAGTTTTAGAATCAGCAGCTGATATTAGAAGATAATTTAGGAAAAACTCAGCTAAGTATGTCTCTCTCTTTGTAAACCTGCTACCCTAAATTCTCATATTTCTTCTAGACAGAAGATTTCAATGCTACAGACCTGAGGCCATAAAGGACAGTCCCATCTGGATGCAGGCGGATCATGCGATTCTTGACGGTCACTCCATGCACAAATGACTTCTTATCGTTCAGGAAGTAGGTGTCAGGCACCCAGAGCTGATCTGCTACTCTATTGTCCAAAGTCAAGTTTAAAGGTATTACATTATAGGACAGTCTCTTATCTCTCCAGGCTTGCTGAAAGTACATTGTCAAGGTGTAATCCTAAAAATGTGAGAAGAAAAAAATGGTTATCACGTATGCAAATAAACCTGGGGGTTAGACAAACTTCAGTACTCATAAGTAAATAGATATACAGTCATTCTCTAAAAACAGATTCTACTCCACTCATAGGTAAATGATAATTTACACATTGGGGGAGGGTGTTTGGTCACACCCGATGAAGCTCAGTATTTCATGAGACTTTGAATTTCAAGATAAAGGACTAGCAAGTGAGGCTCTAGTTTTTGAGAAAATGTAAGACTGACTGGACTTGAAATCCAGATTATGCATTTCTCCATCATTTCTAGAATACATTATTTTTTCAAGTCCATTAACTCTAAATGGTGTTTTTAAAATATATATTCAACACAGTAACATTTCTTTGTTTTGAGGCCATACTGACTTTGCTCAGGGCTTAATCCTACCTCTATGTTCAGGGGTCACTCCTGACCATCCTCTGGGGACCATATGAGTAAGTTTCTGAGGATATGAGCCTTAATTAGCTGCATGGAAAGGAAGCACCTTAGCTTCTTCCTGTACAATCTATCAGCCCCAGTCTATAGATTATTCTAAGAATTAATGTATCACTCCAGTTCAATTTGTAAACTGAAAAAAGTTATACATTATGAATAAGGCATTTACATATATATTGTGACATGTTTTATCCCTGTAGGCTCACTGTGATTGCTCTATCACCCTCATTTAATGATTAAATGAAATACTAAATATTCATTTGAAAAGGATAATTACAATTCGCAATGACTTACTTGAGGGCATTATTGTATTAATCTTCACTATAATCCAAGAATCTTACACAGTCTTAGGGCACATATAGTGAATAAATGAACAGATGCCCAGTAAGGTATGTTGGCTGTATTTCTGCATATATTTTTACTTTGTCAGGCTAAGACACAAACTTTAAAGCTAAAGTGATACTCAGTTTGGATCTGGGTTCATTTTTTAATATCATGTGACCTCTGAGTACTCTCGTGAGTGCATTGGTCTCCCTGGCATAGGTTCCACAAGTAACAAAATCATACACAAAGATATATATTTCATTCCTTAGGAAGCCCTCTGAGATATTTCTATTCATTGCTTGATCTATGAAGCCCAATTTGGCTAGCAATTTAAAAAATGGCTAAAGAGGACCAGAAATACAGTGCACTGGGCAGGGTGCTTGCCTTGTAGGCCACCAATCCAGGTTCAATCCCTGGCACCTACATATGATCCCCTGAGCACTGCTGGAGTGATTCTTGAGTAAAGAGGCAAGAGTAAGCCATGAAATCTGGCCGGTGTGGCCCCCAAACTGAACATATATATATGTTCATATATATACATATATGTAACTAAAGAGATACTGATACAAAAATAAAAGTATTTCAATAAAACAGTATAGTCACCATTGAAAAAATTTCTCAGTGTTTCACAGATATTTAATCATATTCAGAAATCAATACAGATAGCCTTCTTATTGAAAATGATAGTCAAAATTTATTCTAACAAAAATGTTACTACTCTAAAAATGTATCAAATAATTTTAGATGAAAGTGATTTCAAACTATTAGTTTAGTTAGAACACTGGATTATACTGCAACACTATAGTTTGATTTAGATTAAAAATAACCTGCAATACTTATGAATTATATAACTAGGAAATAGAGAAAGGACCAGCTACATCTAATTTTCATATGTCACAAATAGAATAGACAATTTATGCTATGATTTACCAACACATTTAATGATTTCCAATTCCTGAAAATAAAATAAAAGTTTTGGTTATAATCCCAATTGCAACATAAATCTACTTTTATATTCATTGGTAATATTAGGATATAAGAGAGAAAATACAGCTGAAGATTAGTTGTCAGGTTAGCTTGTGGTTGGCCATATTAATTACATTTTTGCGGGAAGCTAAGTAAATGATAATATTGTGAGAGCGTATGTTATATGTTATGGAAACACTTGTAAAGGAAGACACTGATGATTATGTTGTCAGATCAATTGTCATTTTATTTATTTTTAAATGACACATGACGTTATCTAGAAAAGAAGAGGTATCTATGGTGAGATAAAGGATTCTCAAAGTTTTCTTAATTATTATTTTTGTTATATGTTGTGAATTTAAATTGTCTTTGTAACAAACTCAAAATTTCTTTGTTAAACTATTTCTGAGAATTATCTTTATTCTGGGCATATCTTAGAGTTCATCATAGGCAAGATGTTACTACATACAAGAAACCCTGGACTTTGTGTTTGTTATTAACAAACACACATTTCCTTTGTATTGATCAAGAGAATTTATCTGTAATCAAACAAGAACTTTAAATAATTGGCCTCTTATAGTGAAGTTCATAATTAAGCCTTTATTGATTAATAACTCCAGCCTCTGCCATGGTCAAGATTTGAGCCTCTTAAGAACACCTTATGCACTGTTGAACCCCCAGCTCCTGTTGTTTATTTGGAGGCCAGTGTAATCTCCCTACTAAACTCTACCATGTTCTTTGAAGTCAAGAACCATCCCAACATCCAGCCATTAATATCACCTATCCTTCACGAATATTTTTATTCATGGACACATTTAAGCTTTTTCTATTTCATGCCTCATGCAAGGGTTTTAAATTTTGATTCTTATTTTTTGTTTGTTTGTTATTTTTTGGGGTGGCACACCCAGTGATGCTCAGGGGTTACTCCTGGCTAGGCACTCAGAAATCACTTGGGGGAATCATATGGGACACGGGTGTGTGTGTGTGTGTGTGTGTGTGTGTGTGTGTGTGTGTGTGTGTGTGTGTGTGTGTGTGAATCGAACCAAAGTAGGCAAACGCTCTACAGCTTGTGCCACCGTTCCGGCCCCACAAACTTTGATTCTTTATTTTTCTTACCAAGCACTGTTCCAGAATTTCTGAAGAAAATGGTTAACTTCACTTCCTGGCAGTTGAGACTTGAGTTTCAATTTTACTCCTTTCCACATGTTTCAAACTCCCCCAGAGTTAAAGGTATTTCATTTAGTTTTTCAGCAAGACTCATTCTACTAGCAAAGTCCCTAAAACTCAGATGAAGGTTTCTTAAAAGCCATGTTTATGTGTCTAAAATAAAAAAAAAATAACTCGGAGAAAATGCAAATATTCCCATAAATCCTGTTCCACATTCACAGTTTTAATAATGCTCTGTCTTCCCCATCTGATTCTACAAATTTCTAATTCAATTACAGGTCATGGTAACAGTTCCACATATTCAACCTCCTACACTAGAATGTAATAAAATATATTAATAGAAGTTCTCACTTAACGGAAGTCATACACCAGAAGTTCAACTGCAGCATTTTGAGAGAAGCACATGGTAGAATCTGACGAATTGCTAAGATACATCCAGAGTATAAGAGCCTTAGTTAGGATCACCCGAGGGATATTCAAGTTTATAAGTGACTATATTCTTGTAAGTGAAAATAAAACATATACAGTCAGAGCAATGCATTTTCCACTATTTTCCTTAGTCCAATCTGCAAGTATTTACAGATATGTCAACTCAAAGATCCATGGATCAGTTCTAAGGATGGCATTAAGATCCTGCAGGAGCAAATAGTTATTTGTATTTCTTACTGAAACAAATACTACTCTCAACGTGGGCATTGGTTAGTTTTGAGAAAATCAATATTGAAACATATTTTATGTACATTATTTGAAATATTTGAAATAAACTTGAAACTACCTATATATTTGCATGTATGTGTCTGTGAGAGTAAGAGATAGAGAGAGAGCAAGAGAGAGAGAGAATCACCTCAGTTCACTGGTGGTGTGGAAGCCTTGGTAGTTCACAGCACTGCAAGGCCATTACATCACTCTGTTCTCAGGCCTGAGCATTGAACTACTGGACTAGTTGGGAATATTGTCATGAGTGAGGCTGCCAGAACCCCCAAAAACAACCCTGGGAGGATCCTTCAAAACAGGACACGAAGTGCTTTCTAGTATTTTGTCACCTAATTATTCTGTCCATGATTTTAACAACTAACATTAACATTGACCCTAGATAAATACTTTCATATGCTTTATCTCATTAATCATAGCAATGCCCAAAGGGTGATGTTCCAGATTTATCATTTTCTAGCAGCTATGAGATTCTGGTCCATTACCTAACTTCCCTGAGATGTATGCTATGCTCTAGAAAATGAAGGAAAAAAATAGCTCTTGTTAGAAAATAACTTCATGAGTAGAATATCTGGCTCAAAGAAAGGGCTCTTCAAAGGTTTGCTCTATTGTCATTTTTCTCATTATTCCCACCTCTAGGTCACACATTTGAAATCCAGAAATGTGCCTTTAATCAGCCAGTTAATAATTTTCTAAGTTCAATTCTTAGTTCTATATTGAGCTGTTTCTGGAACAGCTACCTCAGAACCAGTTTTATTCTGACTCACTATTTCCCAACAGCACCACTTTCTTACACCTCCTACCACAAAAGGAGGGGAAAGTATCTCTATGTTTGTCATTTCGGTTAATCTGCCTGTTCAGTCATTTATTACATCAAAGATACATAACTTCATTTGGGAAGACACAAATTATTTCTTGGGGGCAAGGAGAGAAATTCAAATGCTGATCCATAAATACCAAAACTGAAGCTATTTTCATACATGAAAGTGCTCCTAATTACACATGTATAGACCCAATTTCACACATAAAATGTTTTAAATCCCCTCTAATCCTACAGAATGACCAAAACCATTTGGCTTTGGCAGAATGTAAACCTCATGTGAAGTCCCAAATAACCAGAAAAATTATAGCCCCTCCCCATAGATGGTAATGCACTGACTCAGAAGGAATTCAACTGGAAAATTATGCCCATCAAGGTAATATGTAAGACATAGATGCAGATAAAGAACAGTTTTATTATTTCCAGAATTTCTTTCATCAGAATGGCAGTAGTGGTTATTAAATCCTGAGAGTAATTTTTTTGTTACTTTGTTTTGGTTTTTGGGTCACACCCGGCAGGGCTCAGGGGTTACTCTAGGATCCACACTCAGAAATTACTCCTGGCAGGCTCCGGGGACCGTATGGAATGGCAGGATTCGAACCAATGTCCTTCTGCATGCAAGGCAAATGCACTACCTCCATGCTATTTCTCCAGGCCCTTTTATTTGTTTATTTTTTATTTGTTTGTTTCCTTAGAGTAAATTTTAAGGAGGTTGATGTTTTGTCAGGGCAAATAATAGAGTCATTCAAGGTGGCAACATCAGAATGCTCCCCCTAATTATTAGTAAACCCTTAAAGTAAATCATAAAGAATTTGGTATTTTGTCAGGACTAGAGAAACAGTGCAGGCACTAAAGCACAGGTTTTGCTGTTGCCAACCCTGACTCAATCTCTAGCACCACATGATGTCCTGTCCTGCACAATGTTAGGTATAGTCCTGGAATTCCTTGAGCACTGTCCAGGCAACCGTGGTCATCTCACCACAAAGGGTATAAGCAGCACCACATTCTTAGACACGTGATTTGCACCACTGGGCCCAGTTTGCTTAGAATCAATAGGCGGTCATCCAGGAGCTTCCTGCTCATTGCTTTTGAAAAATTTTTAAAAAATAATTTCACAATCAAAAAATATATATTTGATTTTAGTGAGTCTTGATATATATGGTTCAGTGGTAGAGTGCTTCCATGAAGCTGCAAGTTCAATGAACAATGCAAGCTCCAATTCTGTGTGTCACCCAGATACACAATGACAACAACTAAGTGGAAGAGCATGTTTTGTGAACTTATTGAGTTCAAACTAGAAATGTAGTAGCTATTATAAAGGAAAGGTTATGAAGTTTCACTACACTGAGTAATTTCAGTTTCTAAATAATTAGAAGCATGCACCCCATATAATAATTTGAAAAACAAAAAACTTATTTTTATTTATTTATTTATTTATTTATTTATTTATTTATTTATTTATTTATTTTGGTAGTGAATAGAACTTACTCCAGGTTACGTGCTTGGAGGTCACCCTTGGTGGTGCTCAACGGACCATATAGTTTGTGTTGCGGATCAAACCGTGCTCTACTGAGTGCAAGGCAAGCACCTTACTATCTATCACTCTGGTCCTAAATAAACTTACTTATTATCCCTTTTTAATGGCTTGGAACTTTTGTTCAAAGGAATAATGAAATAGACTATGTCCTAACATTCAGTTTTTGATTAAACTTCCTTCTTTTATAAAGCAAAAATATCACAGTTATGAAGAATTTATTTATTTATTTATTTATTTATTTATTTATTTATTTATTTATTTATTTAGGGGATTGGGTTTTGGGTCACACCTGGTGGCACTCAGGCTCTGTGTTCAGAAGTCGCACCTGGCGGGCTCGGGGGAAATCTATGGGATGCCGGGATTTGAACCGGTGTTTGTCCTGTGTTGGCCACGTGAAATGCCTTACCGCGCCGGCCCCCAGAAATAATTTATTTTGAATACAAGCATCCTGAAGAGAAACTCAGAAGCTTAACTAGCAGTCAATAGACCTATGCACAAAACAGTGATTTCAACTCCTATAAGGTGCACAGACTAGAGCTTGTTCAAAGGTGAAAAACTTTGAGAGTCATTGTTGTAAAATGGTGGCAGCAATTTATATACAAAATACCAAATGAGACATATGTCATGCTTCAAACTAAGGAAAAATTGTAGATAATGACTTTCCTTCAATACAAAATCTTTTTAAAAAGATACAAATGTTTAATTTCCCAAGAGTTCGAAAACTAGAGATAACAGACCTTTGTGGGGTTGGGGCATATGTTTGGTACAGATTTAAGTCCAGGAGGCACGGCTACCTTCCCTAGGGAACACTGGGAACAATGCCCTAGCACCAAGATGATATGTTCTGTTGTTGCAGGCCACTGAGACTGAGTTCACAAAACTGAATGAAAGAAATTAACTTAGGACAAAGATGAAAGATAGGTAGATAGATAGATAGATAGATAGATAGATAGATAGATAGATAGATAGATAGATAGATAGATAGATAGATAGATAGATAGATAGATAGATAGATGATAGATGAGCAAACATTTTCATAGACAGAGATATACCTCCATTGAAAACTGTACTCATGAATTTCCTGAGGCAACATATCTATGCTACACTTGTAACTATACCTTAAATAAAAGAAGCAACCATACAGATCACAACTCCAATTTCAAATCTACCAAATTCATTGAATGATAAAAGATGCTTTTATCAGATAAGGTATATTTGCTAGTCCTCTCAACAGTGATCTTTGAATCTGATATCATTAAGTTTTAAGAACAAATGTTCTACTAAATAGCCATTTAAAATCATACTTTTTCTTTTCTTTTCTATTTTTTTACGCCCTACCATTGTGCTCTCTCTCTCCAGCCACAAATGTGTGTGTTTTAAAAGTCATTCCCAGAGTTTCAGACAGAACTGGGGTTGAACCCTCTGCCTTGGATATTTTCTCTCTCTTCTTTTAAATAATATTTTACTTAAACACCTTGATTACAAACATGATTGTGGTTGGGTTTCAGTCATGTAAAGAACACCCCCGATAACCAGTGCAATGTTCCCATCATCAATATCCCAAATCTCCCTCTTCCCCACCCCACCCCCGCCTGTACTCTAGACAGGCTTTCCATTTCCCTCATTCATTCACATTGTTATGATAGTTCTCAGTATAGTTATTTCTCTAACTGCACTCATCACTCTTTGTGATGAACTTCATGAAGTGAGCTATAACTTTCAGCCCTCCTCTCTTTTGTCTCTGAAAATTATTGCAAGAATGTCTTTCATTTTTCTTAAAACCCATATATGAGTGAGACCATTCTGCATCTTTCTCTCTCTCTCTGACTTACTTCACTCAGCACAATAAATTCCATGTACAACTATATACAGGAAAATTTCATGACTTCATTTCTCCTGACGGCTGCATAATATCATACTTTTTCAACCTACCAAATGGTAGCCATACTATTGAGTATTATTAAGCTCTTCAAAATAAACTCATTTACAAGAGGCTTCTTGTGTTTCTTTGATTCCTATGGAGTTTTCTATAATGGTCCATTAACCTGCCAGTTACAAACAACAGTTTTGCCAGAGATTTTGGGCATAAGAAAATAAACAACTTATATATATATATATTTGGAACATTTTTTAAGGCTAATTACAATGCATTACATAACATTCTGTGTCATTTAAATAAATGTATCTTAACTTATACATGCATTTTTGTTGGGATCTACATAGAGGATAGCTTATCTAAGTTTTTATCAGCTGAGAGTAATGATTTTTTATAAGAACTATTGAAAAGATGAGGAAACACAGAGACACAGGGAGTGCAATGAAGACCTTTTTTCAACATTTCAGATGCTTATTTTTGTTCTGCTCAGCATGACACAGGCTCATTCTTTCTGAAGGATCTGAGAGTACTAAAAAGAAAGGATATTTAAAATTGAGAACATATCACCGCTTTCATACTTGTGACAAGCTTAAAGAAGCTGAGAAGAAGGGCAATTTGCAGAACCAGGCTGGAGCAAAGAGAATATGCTTAGTCAATGCTTCTAAGAGAATATCTGATGTGCTAAGATAAAACACAAATACATATGTTCACTTTTGGAGGCAAAGCTAATTTTAAAAATCTCAGACCAAAGTAATGTTGGGTCTAGGACATTGCCACTGCTTCTATTTGCATTGAATATTTCTAATCTCCATCAAATGCACTATAGATCCAGCATTTCTGTGGCAACCCCTTCTTTTGGAAGACCATGGTTGCTTGGGTTAGTGAAGAATTAGCACTTGACAATCACTAGTTGGGCAAAATTGTACTTAAAGCTCACCCTGATCTTGTATAGCTTGTCTCTCAGAAACTGTCTTCTCTGGAGTTTGCTATTTTTTGAAAAGATCATTAAAAATAAGTCCATAAAAGTTACAAACAAAAATTAAATTAAAATGCCAATATCCAAATTAACAATAGAAATACTGATATTTTCCCTAGAATTTTTTTTTTGTTTTATGTGGGGAGAAGGTGGTGTTGATAGCCAGTTCCTTCACATGCCAAAAGTGCTCTGCTATTGAGCCACATTCCCCACACTTTAGAAAGTTTTTAAAGCAGTGCTCGCAATACTACAAATTCAAGATATTATCTTACATTAGACTGTGATGCAAAAGAACATGCATATGTGTGCATACACACATACATAGCTTTATAATTATTACATTTTGAAAGGCCAAGTCTGGGACTTCACATACCCTTTATCTACTTAATATTTTTGAAGGCATATAATGTAAGATTATATAATGTTTCACTTTTAGACAACAGTGGCTCTCCCTCCATTCTATGAACCGGAGGAATGACAAACTCCTAAAATGAAGAGAACTCACATCTCTAAGAAAAAAGCTACAGAGAGAAAAGCTGCCTCCTAGAAAGGAAACTACTTCATTGGTCTCTGTTAAATGAGGGAGAAACAGTTCCAATGGTTGGCAGATTTCAGAAGCTGGTATAATCTAATGCCACAGAGGTGGCCATATTTATTTGACATCCATTTCTAAAGTTCACAGATCATGATAGAATTGGGAATTCAGTGATAAATTTTGAATTTTCTTTGCAGCCCCCAACAAGAGGTGTTCCACATTCTCTGTAAACTATAGAGTGATGCCTATATTACACAATTCTTGTCAGACTGAAGCCGCTTGGTACTGAGAGTTCTTATTGGCACACTTGAATAAAGCTCTCTTAGTAAGAAAGCTAATATTTTTCTCATCACCAAACTTAAATACATACTTTTTTTTCTTTCTATTTTTCTTCATGCTTTTCAAAAGAGCATTTGAATGATTAAAAAATCTGTAGCACAAGACTGAAGTCACAAGCATGACTTTGAAGTAAATGACATATTAGGATTATAAATATAGAAGTATCAACTCGGACTGTTAGTTTACTCTATACTATTTTAGAAGTGTGACTTTTATTGATGAATAAATGCAGACAAGTTTGCAGTTTGATAGTGAATGTAAAATTGTCACTCTTGTTTGCATACTAAAATGATGGGGAAACATTCTCAATGCCTACTAAGCTAAAGGCTTTAAATCAACAGTAAATGTCTCTTATATATTGCTTAAAATATATAAGAACAAATAAAATATATAAAAATAAATATACACATTTAAATACAGAAATACATTATCTAATTAATCAATCAATCAATACCTTTAAACCAAATTTTTGGTAACCTATAAATTATGAAGTATTAAATAAGGATAATTTATGGACTCAGTTTTCAAGGGCTTTTTATTTTTATAATAACTCTACTCTTCCTTGAAAATGGCTTAAAGTGCCTTGTTTCAGAATGTGTCTTGATTTTAGAAATTTAGAAAAATATGTCGGTTTTGGAAGTGTAGAAAACTTCTTGATTTTGGAATTGTCTTAGTTTAAGTAGTTTAGAAACAAAATTAAATGGCTTCTACAAAAGACCAATGAAGACCATGTTGCTAGTGTTTCTCTCTTCCCTTGGTTCCACAAAGCAGATTGTATCCGAACTTAAAGAATTTAACTTTTGTGCAGAAAACATTTTGATCAGTAATTAACATTATAGCAAACATTATTCTCAATCTTTCTTCCATTTATACATCATTTTATGCTGTTATTTGTTTGATTCTTAATTCTAGTGCTCAAGCTATCTCAAACCAAGAAGATAAGACTTCTCTTTCTCTTGTTTAGTATAATATTCCTGCGAGATAATAGCTGACTTAATGCATAGTTATGCTTCTCTCCTAATAGT
Source organism: Suncus etruscus (assembly GCF_024139225.1). Classification (NCBI taxonomy): domain Eukaryota; kingdom Metazoa; phylum Chordata; class Mammalia; order Eulipotyphla; family Soricidae; genus Suncus; species Suncus etruscus. Next base: position 129,752,653 of record NC_064853.1, on the reverse strand, counting down.
TTTGGATAAATGAATCATACAACTTTAAATTTTATGAAGGCTGGAAACAGTAAAGAGAGTAAGGCACTTGTCTTACATAGTCAGGAGTAAGCCCTGAACATCAGGTATGGTCTACCAATAAAAATTTTAAAATATTAAAAATATATCATTAAACACATTAAAATAGGGCCCGAGATATAGTACAGAACTTTAAAGACACTTTCCTTTCTTGTGCAGGTTCTATTCCCAGCACCACATGGTTCCCCCAAGAGAGTTTGTTCCCTCTTTTCACTCCCAGAGCAGAGCTAGAAGTAGCCCCTGGATACTTGAGTGAATAATTAGAACACTGAGACAGAAAGTTAAAATGATTGTAATTTAAGATGCAGATTAAGAAGCCTGAGAGAGTACAACAGTAAGAGACTCGCCTTGCTTGGCACCCTATACGATCCCTGAGCACCAGAAGTGATTCCTCAAAGTCAGGAGTAAACCCTTAGCACAGCTAGGTGTGAACCCAAACCAAAAACAAATAAAAGAAAATATAGCATAAAATATGTATATTTATAATTTGGACTAAAAGATATGGATGAAAACATAGTCAGTGGGGTTATGATGATTTTATTTCCTGATTTCAACTTTTTCTCTCAAATCCCTGACAGATGGTAACCTAAATTCTGCTTGGATACTTGCAATAACAAAAATCTCTACCTGGCAAAGATGGAATGGAACTGCTGATGACAGTTATAAGAAATATGCTTCCCTATGACTGTCATCCATAGATGCTAATATCCATTCTATGTTATAAAAAGAAATAATATGTGGATTGGAACATTTTCATAAACTGGTACAAAGGAAAGGACTATATTTTAAGTATAGCCTCATTTTGTTTAAGCATGCTCCTTTCCCACTTGATTATTGCCCTTCATCTTATTTGGTTCCAACTTCAATTTTTTGGCATGAAACGTTTCCTTACAACTTTAACATACTCCAGAATTTTTTAAAAATGAGCACAAACTATTTTGAAAGAGATGCTTTCTCTTCCTTAATATATCCACTGATTGTCTAAATATACTGTTGAGTTAAAGAACACAAAAGTTTTTTACTTGTATTCCTTTCCTCTCTTTCAGGAATTCTCTAAATAAAGTTCCCTTCTCTGGAGTGCCCTAGATTCTCCATCATGTGTTCAACAGTACCTGGACACATCTCCACTGAGAAATGACCCACCTTTTCAGCACAATAGAGATGAGGCCTTCTTAGAGGAGAAATGTGTCTGACTGGGGACAAGCACTGCTGAAAATAAAATTTTGGTTTATTAATATATTTTCCCACCCCATTCCTATTCAGAGAAAAATTAGAAAGAAAACGTGCTTGTTGATTTCACTATTCAGTTTATAGAAATATTAGTGTTATATCTTTAAACATATACCAAATAAAACCAAAAGCATTAACACTATTGTGAACCTGTCACCCAAACTATAATAAGTGTAAAACAATGTTTTCCAAGGGGAGTGCATTGGAAGAGTTGATGTGGACCATGAGATATTGATGGAGAGATATGACACAGTGGTTGGTATGGAGTCAAAACACAGTGTGCCTGAAATTTTATTACTAATGGGATGCCCAATCATAGTGTTTACATTTTAAAAAGATTTAAAATAATACCAATATTAGAAAGAAATAATTTATGTAAAATAATAAAACAAAACTAAGTACCTCAAAGAACTTCCACAAAGTTCACATTCAGAAGTGTACTTTATGTAAGTGCACTGTATAAGATGCATCCACATTATCCATCTAAAATTTCCAAAAGTATCTAGGCCACTATTATCCTTACCTCACCTGAAACACTAAAAACAGTTTTTCTTTTTTCCTCAGCTTAGTCTCTTCGTATTTGCCAGAGAAATCTTCCAAAAACATAGCCCTGATCATGGTATTCAATGGCTTGTAATTGTTAGTTCAGTAGTGCTGACTATTCCTCTAAATAGAAAGTTCTACAAATTCCATATATGCAAGCATATAAGAAACTGCATCTTTTCCAGTCTCATATCTAGAATGTACATACTCAGAATTACTCTCCAGAACACTTATCCTGGTTCATTTACTTGGTCTAACTGGAATTACAAGGCTAAGACAGACTATAACCTCTGATCAAGCTGCTGTTTCCCATCTTACACTTCCCTTTTTCCTATTCTTTCATCTCTTCTTTCTTTGGGAATAAACATGGATTAGGTTGAAGTCTTACTAACTCTGGTCCTGAAATATATATCACTTACTATATATGGATATTTCTTCTTTAACTTTCCCAGAATTCTCAACTCCTGAGAGAGAGTTGACTCCTGAATTAGCCCTCAATTCAGTTAACTTAGAACCACTGACAACTGGCACAAAGGTACATTCCAAAATACTTCTTCAACACATGGATAAAGTCTATAAACAACAGCAAAAGGATAATTTAAATGCAAGTCTTACAACATAGAAAATAAAAGATAATATTTTAAGATAGTTTAGAAAACAGAAGTAATGTTAGTGTAGACTAACTTGGTCAAATATTAGCAAAGTTATCACTTCGAAGGGAATGAGAGCAAATATGTGCTCTGGAGCTAGAATGTATGACTAACAGACAGTTTATGGAGTAAAATTAGATTCAACAGAACACATACTTATATATTATAACTATAGTATTGTAAACCAGAGAATCTCAATAAAAAGAATTACATCTATCAAAATGTAGATGTTTACTATAAAAAACTCATTTATATAGGAGTACACTCTAAACACAGGATTTAAAAATAATAATTCCTAGAGTGGTCAGAGATGTCAAGTAGAGAAGATATAAATATCAAATGAAAATATTAAAAGAAAGATCATTATAAATTTCTTAGAGTTGGGAATGTCTATTACTTCTACTACTACCACCATTAATTACTACCACCATCAGGATTAAAGACAAAAACAGGTTCAAAACCCACGATAAAATATTTTCTACACATCAAAAATAATCTTAACAATAGCTTGAAAGAATGCTGACATTTTTTCAGTATAAATTGTGAGTTATGTTATGTATTTGACAGTACAGGATTTAAACACAGGACTTTTCAAGAACGGAATCACTAGAAACTGAGGTTCAGTGGTTGCAATACATAATAACAGACTTTAGAAGGGAGGGTGTATTGTCATTGTGGCTTCTTTCTTCTCGGGTTTCATTATCTTCAATTTCTGGTTACAGCCATTTGACTTTGACCTAGGGGAACAAGGCTTTGCTCACACTGTCCATGTTGTTCCAAGGTTCATGTGATGTACACCTGGGTGGATTTTTTTAACTTCCTGTTTTAGAGATAGTCATGTAATTCAAACTAGAACAGAGAGACTCAGTCATATAGCCATTTTTCTAAGACATTTTAAAAGATGAGTTGTTTGTCTTTGTGTCATTGGACTTTGGAGGTCACATTTGGGAAGAAAGACGAGTTCTTAGACTGGAGCAATAAACATGAGGTAAGATGCTTGCTTTGCATGCAGCCAACTCTGGTTTGATCCCTGGTATTTTATATAATCCTCCAAGCACTACCAGGGATCACTCCTGAGTACAGAAGCATAGCCCTGAGCATTAGCAGATGTAGCCTAAATATTCAACAAAAGAACTAAGAGGGGGAGAAGGAAAGGAGGGAGGATGGAAGGGAGAGAGGGAAAGAGGGAGTAAGGGGTGTGGCCCCAAAACAAACAAACAAAAAAGACTTTTGTGCTTAAGCTAGTCTCTTGGTGATTAAAGTGAAAATTAGATAATACGGAACACCTCCTTACAGTTAAGTGCTTTCAAATGAGTCCACACTAAATAAAAAAAAAATATGTAGAAATTTCAGAGTAAAGGATCAAGGGAAAGAAGGTATTCCTCTTTGTGATAGAAATGGGGGTGGGTCTGGGTCATATCCAGTGGTGCCTTGGGCCTTTTATTGGCTTTCATGCTCAGGAAAGCTTCCTGATGGTACGCAGGGGAACATATTCAATGTCAGGAATATAAACCAGGGTCTAGGTTGACACAATCTCATGCTTGAAAAGACAATGCTGTCTAAAAATATTCTTAATTAGTCACACGATTATATTTCTTAAGCACCATGACCTAGTCACCTGTTTGAAGAAGCTCCATCAAGTGTATTTTATGAATTTACAGATCAAATGGACAAATTTCTTTATATCACTCAGAAAGAGAGCAATATGATTTCCTTTCTCACACAGATGTAGCTTTCTAAGTCTTCACAGCTGGAGATTAAAATTATTCTCTTATCTCAAAGTTGGCACGTTACTGTATCCAAATGCAAGAGAGATGACTGTAATAAATCATTTCATACAGATAATTGCAGACCAGTAAACATAACTTACATAGCTCATGTGCCCTGAATTTCAAGCTATTTCTTCCATAGCTCAGGCTCATGCTTAAAAGCCTGCTTCCCTGCCCCCCAAAACTTCAGAGATTCTGAAAATATCCATCCCTCGATTTTCCTGGTGAAAATTATTCATCTTTGATTCCCAATCAGGTGCCTGAAGTTAAGGGCTGAGCCTCCCAAAACCAACCTCCACTGTATATACCAGTTCCAAGCTCTGACCTTCAGACTAGCTGGTTTTATGTTTCCAGGACCCCTTCCTAGGCTCAAATCAGCTCACAAAACTCAAGCGTCTTCTTTATTCGTCAGATAACTTATTCAGTACACCATGATCTTCAGCTGATGATCCACACTCCTGAATTGGCATAGAAATATTTAAAAAAATTAATGGTCTGTAGCAGTGATGTTTATAAGTGCCAAGTCTGTGTACAGGTATGCTGACAGGTGCCTGCATGTCTGCAGGTCTGAGAAGATTTAAGAATGTTTCTGATGGAGAACAGCCAGATGGAAGAGAAATGGGGGAAAATACATGTCTCAAGCAAGCCTATATTTCCATAGGTCCTCATATTCAGAAGCTAGTCCTTTCCCTTGGATATTAATGCATGTTATAGGGGAAGCCCTGGATAGAGGGCTATTACAACGGATTGAAGATTTCTCCACAGCTATAGTTCTAAATTCTGTATCTAGCCCTGTTCACTACAAAAAATGGACTTATTTTTAATTAGCTTAAGTTTTAAGTTTTAATTAGTTTAAGTCAGGGAATCCTGAGGATGAGGAACTACTTGGGTACCAGGGACCACACCTGATAGTACTGGGGCTCAAAACCCACTAGATTTTAAAATTCCATAAAATTAGAAAGGGACAGAATTAAAATTAGAAAGGCACATGAACATTTTCCATGTACCTTTGTGCACAAGAATAATTGACCAGATGAATAGGACCAATCACTACTCCCATCCTTGTCTTTTCCTATTAATAGGAAATAGTCAATGTAAGTGTCAAAATAGTCAAAGTTCCTTAAAAGAAAAGTGGAGAGAGAAATAATAATGCCTGACTTGGCATAAGTGTACTGATTTTTTTTTTAAATTCATGTCTAGGTTTTTACTTTGTTTTTGATTCTAAGACACTAAGCGTCCAGAGACCTTTAAGCCTAATACAGTGTAAGAGTTTCACTGCTGAGAGATGAGCGCACTCCCAGAGTTCTGAGTTTCAGCTTCTCCTGTGGGAATTTCTTTCATTAACAATTTTTATTCTTCATTAACAATGGCTCATTATTTTACTTTAAATATGTAGTTTTGTTAATAAATGGCTATATAAATGTGGCTTTATGGTTGGAGGTATACTTGAAACACAGTCGGTGGGAAAAATTATTGCCTTTTGCTATTTTATGATTATTGGCTTTTGATTACAGCATGTTTTAAGAAAATCTCTGTTTTTAAAATGGCCGACATTTTATGCATAGTATAGTTATTGGTTTTTATTATATCAAGTGATAAAAATTAAGCTCTCTTTTAAATTCTTGTCTAATCCATTCAGTAGTCAGAGTACTAAAAACAAGCTCTTACTCAACCTAAAGAAAAATGCTATTTTGTTGATAATTCTATGTAGTTTTTCTGGAGAAGAAAATATTTACAAAAAGTATGAATTAATGGCATGACAATACAGCAAGTAATAAATATCATTCTCAGCTAGGAGAACACTTAGAAAATGCGTGAATAAGAAATCTGTTAATGGTCGTGTTGCATAGGATAATTGTTTCATACTAAGTAACTGTATTTTGATGTTTTAGGATATTAATACATTTTATAGACCACAAATGCCTTATTAAAAATGCAAACCATACTGAAATTTAAGCTAATTTTAAGTTGATGGGTAGAGCCATAGACTCTAATGAAGCAATCAGTATTCTTCAGACAGAAGATCTGTGTTCAATAGAGTTACTAGCCTATAAGTAATAGATTTTCTAATTTTTCTAATGACTATTTATTCTTTGCAGAAAATATTAATCCAATTTTGTAGTAAATTATTTATGTTGCAATCACATTCATGTGATAGAAGGTAGAATAAATTAGGTAAATTATTTATGTTGCAATCACATTCATGTGATAGAAGGTAGAATAATCATAAAAATCACATATAAAATACATTAGTGACCCATGGAAAAAATCATGAATGAAGCAGATAATAAAAGGTAACTTTTATGAAGCATATAAACTAGGTCAATTTCCATAGATAGTTCCAATAATTTTATCTTCAAAACCAATGATGTGGAAATTATCATTATTTTGCATCTTACTTCTCAAGAAACTTAGGGACAAACAGGTTAATAAAGCTTTCACAGGTAGAATATGAGGAGAAATGCAAGACAAGAACCCTACCCACTATACTATTGCTCCAGGCTCCCTGCACCCATCTTTTTATATAATTTATATAATCTTTAATAGCCTAATATTTGGAGACTCAGAAGACAGGAATAAATCTAAGGTCCAGTTGATCAATTTCCCTGTACTGGGTGCCTTATCCTTAGTGTGCTTAATAGTGTTTCTTTATACTTTGAATGTTTCTAACAGAATTAATCATCATCCTCAGATAAACCATGGAAAGGATTTAGGATGGATCTGTGTAGTTTATCCAAGTTCACACGGGTGGTAAACTGTAAGAACATGTGTGAGTTTTCATTTGTTGGTCTTTTTCTTTGTTTTTGTTTATTTGTTTTATTTTGTTTTGTTTTCAAGTCACACCTGGCAAAGGTGCTCACAGTTTGCTCCTGGTTATGTACTCAGAAATTATTCCTCATTGTGCTCGAGGGACCATACCAGATTCCGGGGATCAAACCTAGGTTGTCTGCATGTATGACAAGTGATCTATGCTATCACTATGCTATCACTCCAGCCACTGTAAAAACATGTGTAAACCACATTTATCTCCTCTAAATTTGAATCCTCCACCAGTACTCGCTCCACAGATGGTTTCCTTAGATTCTTTCACTTTAATACTGATATTTACAAATTTTCTCAAAAGCTTAACTTGTACTTGTTATACATGTAGGTAATATTTCTTGAAGTTTCTTTTAGACTTGAAATGTAAAAAATCCAAGACAATATAAAATTATTTGTAAAATAATGAAGAATTTTCAACACAAAGTTTGTACAAGTGACATAAATTATACTACTAAAATATTTGAGGTTATTGTATTTTACTTCAAACCCACTGAAAACAATTATTTGTGGAGAAATAGTACAATAGATAAGACAGTTGACTTGCAAGTGCTTATCTGAATTCAATCCCCAGAACCCCATTTAGTCCCCACAGAGCCCTGCCAGGAGTAATTTCTGAGTGCAGTCAGAAGTACATCCTGAGCACAGCTAGATATGGTCCCCAAACAAAAAAAAAATAAATTAAATTAAATATTATTTCTGGTGAGTTTATTTAGACCAGTTTCCATAATTTAGACCAGATCCACAATTTCTAGAATTATCTTTATGATATCAAAAGCCGCCAACTTATTCCTCATTTGTAAATATTTTTATTAATAAAATTCATCATGGGAGGTATACAGAGCAACCACTGGGAAACAAAAATAACAATTTTATTATAATAGTAAAAACTCAGGAGTTACAATGCCCAACAATGGAGAAATGGATCACGAAGATGTGGTATTTATATACAATGGAATAACAGTTAGAAATGTTATAATCAGATTTTGCAGCAACATGGATAGATCGCCAAAATGTTGTGTTAAACAAAGTAAGCCAGAAGAAAGATTAATATAGAATGATAGCACTTCTTTAAGGTATTCAGAACATATACCACATTTACATATAGTAATAATCCACAAGGGTCGAAAGGGTAAAATTTCCAAACACTGTAGGTGCCACCATATAACAAGGGGAAGTATTCAAATAAAGTGGAAGGGTGGCAACACAAAGACAGGGAATACTCATTATAACCTAAAAAATCCAGATGACAGAAGCAACAGTTTTTGAGTGAACAGGTATGCAATCAACCTCTAACCACAAAGGTCTATAATAAGGTCCTAATGTACTTTTCCACAGAACCAAGTGCAAAATATGATTGGAAGCCTGGTCTTCTGCTGCAGTGATTACTAACAATATACTTTAATGCCTTAATTTTACCAAATATAAAATAACACTTTAGTCTCTTTGTCCACAGGGGGCCTTGGAAACAAAGGGTAGACTCCCTAATTTTAAACTTTGGCGGTCAGTCATATTGGATATCATATACAGTGCCCATTATGTCAAAGTCTTGATAAAATACTCTAAGTAACCCATTTCCTTTTGTGTATGTCTTCAGTTAGGACCCAAAGCATATGATCATTCAGACCACTGGAACTGTCAATGGTGCACCACAGACCTATGCTACAGGTCCCACTCACTCATCATATATGTTTTGGCAAATCACTACATCCTTTTGTTTTTTCCTTTTTTTCTTTCATTTTTCTCTCTTCTTCCCTCTGCTCATTTTTCCCCTCTGTCCTTTACTCTTCTTCATCAATTCAATCCATTGCACCGTATTTATTTTTCTTCTTTTCTCTTCTCTCTTATCTTTTGTTTTCCCCTCCTTTCTCTCCTAAGCCATATCTTAACCAATTATTTATCTTTTCTTAACCCAATCATATCTTAAGAGCTCAGACCCAGCCTATGGGGGTCAGGCCTCCAACAATAACCAAGAATAGAACACTAATGTCTCTCTTTATGTGAACATGAGTGTGTAGACAGTGAACTCCTCTCTGATTGCCAAACCTAAATTCTAAACAAGCCATTCCTAACTTGTATATAGCCCCTCTTGTATATTACCCCTCTTTCCCCCTTCAGAAATTTTTCTAGCTTCTCATCCCCCAGTCCTGATCCATTATCCTTCCTTATTTAACCCTCTTTACCCTCAGTTATCAACCCAGTAGGTACTGGGATCAACCTTCTGCTCCAATAAACCACCACCAAGCTCCCAAACCAAAAGGACACCAGTCCAGCCCCACGTCACATGATTTGGCAAGAAATTTCAACCAATACACCTGCTGATTCATGCTTCATGGCCATTCTTCTTACCATCCTAATCATAGACTGTTGCATGCTACTGACTCAGCTGACAAGGACACTTTCCTCAAGGTTACAAATAATTTCACAAACTCAACAAGATACGATATGTGATGAAAAAAATGCCCTGGACTCCACCCACCACAAGAATATTGATTCCCAACATCCCATATGACTGCCCCAGCACAGCGAAGAGGAGTAGTAATTCCTGAGTGCCAGGAGCAAGATCTGAGCATCGCTGGGTACGACTAAAAAACAAATAGCTACATATATGTTTTAGCATTAAAACATTATATCTTAAATAAAGGTACAAAAAAAGTCACCACCATTCATCAAGTAATCTGTACCTATGAATTAACCTATATACAGCTATCTATATCTGACTGCATTTATATGAATAAACCTTCAATTTTTTTTTTTGTTTTTCAGAGTTTCAAGCCTTTATTTCAACAGGGCAAATCTATTTTCAGTTCTTCATAAAGGAAGCAATTGCATGTTAAGAGTTACAAGAATTGTGAGCGGCTGAATTCATAAATGTGCAGAGAATAAAATAAGGATGTTTTTTTAAAAGCCACATCTTAAGAATTGTTAAAATATAAAAATATAATAAAATCTACTAATTAGATCCAAGGACAATTTGAGTTAGTAATAAGTCTGAATGATGCACTATGATAAGGAACTGAGATCTTATTACTTTAAAATGAAATAACTTTTTCAGTTAGATAGCTATTTCTTTTTTTTTTAATATAATTTTTATTTTGATCATAGTGGCTTACATATTGTTGACAATAATATTTTAGGTACATATTTACATAAAATCAGGGGGGATTCCCATCCCCAAATTGCCCTCCCTACAAACCTTCAATTTTAATACTATCAACTGGCCAGCAATAGTTCTAAATTGTTTAGAATATTAATTATATTTAAAGTCTTTAAAAATAAGGGGCCATCTCTTTATTACTTCAATTTACCATCCCTTTAATATTACTAAAGGTGCAGAACAGTTCAGACATTAATTTATCAATTTTTTTCTCTGTTGATACAAATTAAATGCTTACATAGTCTAGATATCAGCACTCTATTCTCACTGGTTTTCCCTCACCTGATTCTATAAAAGCAGTGGAAAAATCTTCTATTTTATTTATTTCATGTTTTATCATATTGGTTTACTCATTTCACCTTTCCCCACCAACTTCAAATGCCACCTTTCATATAATAATTTTTACTGACCTACATAATGCCCCAAGTCAACTTTATAAGTGAGATTTAAAAGAACTCATGATCTCTTCTTAAAAATCCCCCTGTAGCACTGGGGAGAGTGAGAGGGCAGAACACACTTTGCCTGAGAGTTCTCTGAGCACTGCCCCAGCACTGTACTATCCCTAAACACAAAGGTTCTGGCTCCAAACAAAAACACACCTAAAAATTCCCTAGGATCTTAATTGAAGTTTATTGTATTTTCAAATAAGTTTAGGATAATTGAAGTCTCCATATCATTAACTCCAAGAAAACAAGAAAACAAAAAATAATGTGGAGAGGGGCAGAGCAGTGGCACAAGCGGTAGGGTGTTTTCCTTGCACGTGGGTAACCTAGGACAGAGCGCAGTTTGATCCCCTGGCGTCCCATATGGTCCCCCAAGTCAGGAGCGATTTCTGAGCTCATAGTTCCATTCCCAACATCCCATATGAGTACCAGGAGTAACCCCTCAGCGTCACCGGGTGTGGCCCAAAATACAAAACAAAAAAAAATTTTTAAGTGGTGCTCAGTGGTTATTTCTGGCTCTGTGCTCAGATATCGCTCCTGGCAGGCTTGGGGGACCATATGGGATGCCAGGGATTGAACCTGGGTCTGTCCCAGGTCGTGTGCATGCAAGACAAATGCTATCTGATATCTGTGGTATCTCTCCAACCCCAACTAAACAATTTTTTAAAGTAATTGTTCAATATTATTTTCATTTCACAAATAAATGTATATTTCAAGGAATATTTCCATTGTACATTGATGCATTATTGCTAGAACAGAGTGCATAATACAAAATTTTAAATATTTAAATTATAGCTGATCATTTAATGTATTCTACTTTTAGCACCTGTGGGTATATTATAGCTTGCAGAATAATAAAGGCAATAATGAACTAAAAAGTGCTTGTTGCTTAAAAATAAATGGTCATTATATATATTTAAAATAGGAAATACCAATAATAAGTTGATAAATAAGTGATAGCAATTTTTTGGTACTGAATTCTTTCATGCAAAAGATTACTGTCTTCTGATTTTCATTTGGATTATATATCATTTATTTTTTTCATGTGTATAAAACATCATTTTAGGTATGGTGGTGACAGAATTAATGAAAACATTAATTCTCTCAAAGATTTTATAATAAAAATAAATGATCATTTTTTGCTATAAACTATTCTAAGACTTTCTATATTTGATAACAGAAAGAAGATGTGGATTGTTCTTTGAGTTATGTAATGGATAACAAAAGATGAGTTGACATATAATCACACACTATTGTCACAAAACAGCACTCTTACTATATCTAAAGTTTTAATTTTCATTTTCTCAATACCTTAAAATTTAATGCACAAATACTGCTCTGTTTTGTGAGATTACATAAACATTTATTACAGGAAAATTTTCGTTTTTGTTTTCAGATCACATCTGGTAGTGCTTAGGCTGGCTACTTCTTGCACCATACTTGGGACTCAGAGAGAAACATTTCTTGAGTAAACCATAGTTTATATACTATCATTAATTATCTCATTATTATTTTCATAGTTTTTGTCCTATAGATTTGATATAAAAATACAGAAATATAAAGTATTACCTTATAGGAAGAAATTATAAAAGAGAAAATTTCTATATATCGTAAAATAATCTAAAAATAAATGTTTTATTTGTATAAATAGACTTTTAAAGTATTTATATATAATTCTTTTTATTTATTCATTTATTTTGGTTTGGGGGCCACACCTGGTGGTACTAAGGGGTGACTCCTGGTTCTGAAATAGGAATTACTCCTGGCAGTGCTTGGGGAGTCATGTAGGATGCCAGGAACAAATCCAGGTCAACTTGTTAAAAACAAACGCTCTACCAGCTATTATCTCTACAGTCCTATATAATTCACTTTGATGAACTATTTTTACAGTTAATTCTTTAGACATAATCTAAATAGGGCCACCACAAACCACCCTAAATTTCTGCTCTATCAAAGTAACTTTGAGAAATTAACTCAATGTCAAATCTCAAAATGATCGATTCTGCCCTCCAGAGACTGAATGGTATTCAAGACTCATGGCCATAAGGAAGATTTCTTTGCTAGTACAAATGGGATTTCAACCATGCTACCAGCTGAGCAGAAATAAAGTCGGAAATTTATTCCACAAGAAACCAAACCATGCAAAAACAAAGACCTCCTCAAGAATCAGCAACACTGGGAAATGGAGTACATAATTCCACATTCTTGTTTTATGAAGTGAAAAAAACTGCATAAATTAGAGCAGAGAAGTTAGATAAACTTCCATTGTTCTGACACTCTAAACCTGTGCCTTACATTTTCTATAATTGAGAGGACTTCAAATTTCCATCTCCTGACCACCATGAATACTGATTGGAAAGCACAGGGCAAGGACAACTGCCAGAGAAACCACCTACCATTCTCCCTTTTCTGAGTTTGAAAGGCTTCTCCAAACCAGGCTATCAAACTGGCTTCAGGGAAGCAGTTTGGTGGGCACTGAAGCGAGATCAGAGGCATCTTGATAACTTCAAGATTTAATGCCTTAATGCCTTTTTAGCTGTAGCATTTGACTTTGGACAAATAGCATCTTGATTTTTTTCTCCAACCAATAAAATAATGATTGCACACCTCCTTTGAAGATTTATAAAATAATTAAATAAATTAATCAAAGAAGATTCCCAAATACAAGGTATAACACTGCAGTTATTTATAATATGTTAATTTTTAACTTATCTCTAGATACATTTTCTTCTCAAACTTCTTAATTTCCTTTTCTTATAAGAATAATTTACAGGAATCAGAGAGATAGGCAAGGATCAAGGCACATGTTCTTTATTCAGCCCGACTTCTTTTAATCCCTGGAACCACATTCCTGGGTGCAGATCTTTAATTATCTTAGCACTTCCTGGTGTAGACCTCCAGGGCTAAGAACCATTGAGATGGCCTAGATAACCCTTGAAACCATAGGGTCTGTGCATGACTGATCCCTCAGGCCCCTATATTAAACTATTAGCACATAAGACCACCTACTGGCCCAAAGACTAAGAAGTGCCAGGAGGTGCCCAATAGCCCATTTGGTCACCACTTAGATTCAAAGTGTATGTAGAAAGTGAACTAAAAAATGTAAAGAATATAAAGGAAATGATACATCACAAAAAAATAGCCAGTCTTAAAATTATGTAACCTTGCAGAAAATAAAAATTTATTTGACTACAGCACACAAACTTTTATTACTTTTTACCTTACTATATATCTTAGAGCTCATTGTACCATTTTAATGTCTACAGAGAAGTCTTTATTTATTTTTTTGGGGGGGGTCACACCCGGCAGTACTCAGTGGCTACTCCTGGCTCTATGATCAGAAATCGCTCCTGGCAGGCTCTGGAACCATATGGGATGTCGGGATTTGAACCACTATCCTTCTGCATACAAGACAAACGCCTTACCTCCATTCTGTCTCTCCGGCACTGAGAAATCTTTATTTTAGATACAAATAAATACCTTCTTACTGTTGAATGTAGCTTTCTTCATATAAAGTTATTTTTCCATTAGTAATAATTTTTAGAAGAAATTAAAAAACTGAATTTTATACCTATTAAATTAGTTCCTTGAGTAAGTTTTATCATACCCATTAGTATATGATATAAATATTACAACAAATTAGTGTGTTTTCCATAGGACTTATACCCCTTCAAGTTGCCTTTTAATCCCTCTTTTTTATTAAAACACTGAATTCTATTCTATTCTTATGGAGAAACACATCCCAAGTTGAAAGTTTTTATTTGTATTTATGAAATACTTAGAAATTGAACTCAAACAGTTATAAATCTCTCGTATGAGTTGTAACTCAGTGAGCTCTATAATGTGGCTTATATTAAATCACTTTATTGTCTCTGGGTATTATTGCCATGCTACTATTTTTATTTTTCTTATATCATCACAAATGAGTGAGATTATTTTACTCTGACTCATTTCACTCAGTATACTTTCTATATTCATCCATGCTAATAAAAGATAAAGTAATATTCGTGGCACCCCTTCCTTAACAATAGTTCAAAATATCTGTTCTAGAGGTGGGGTTGGAGGAAAAGAGGGAGCACTGGTGGCAGGAAAAGTGCTGAAGGGTGGTGTACATTCTATGACTGAAACTCTCAATCATGAACAATTTTCTACAAAAGTGTTTAAATAACATAATAAAAATACTTAAACTTAAAAGTGATATTTTTGGTGTCAATTTCCCCCTATTTAAGTACTTAAGACTACTTGAAATCTTAGCAATGTTCACGTAACATATGGCAAACTTCTTCTAAGGCTGCGTCTCTGAGACTTGTTCGAGGACAAATCTGCAGTGAAAGTATAATGGGTAGGGTGCTTACTTTGAAAGTGGTCAACTCAGGTTTGACACCAGCATCTCATATAGTCCCTTGAGCCCTGCAAGGTAGAATCCCTAAACTGAGCAAGAAGTAACTCATTGCATTTTCTGTTTGATATTTCTTTTTGTAGTGATGTGGTGTTTCTCTTTCTTTTTCCCTTTCTTCTCCCTAACTGATGCTGAGAGCCTCTAGAACAGGAGTCTCAAACTCAATTTACCTGGGGGCCACAGGAGGTAAAGTCGGGGTGAGGCAGGGCCGCATAAGGGATTTCGCTTATTGAATATTCGCAATAAAAAATCGCATTAGTAAGAAAAAAAATCGCAAAAAATCACATTAAACATTTGCATACCCCGAATGGAACTGCTCGGGGTATGCGAATGTTTAATGCGATTTTTTCTTACTAATGTGATTTTTATTGCAATTATTTAGTAAGCAAATAATCACAAATACTGCGATATTTGAAGGCCAGCCATGGGCCACAAAATGTACAGAGGGCCACAAACGGCTCGCAGGCCGTGAGTTTGAGACCCCTGGGGACTCTACCCATTTTCAGCTTATTTGATTTTTATCCCATTTTATTGCTTTTCTCTTTTTCTAACAGAACTACATAACTTGAACCATCTAGTTTCACCTCTCAAATTGATGGGAAAATAATGGAGGGTACCACTTATACTAGCAGCCCGGGGGGTAAAGGTAGGGGATATGGGATGCAAGCTGGGAATGGGGGTGGAGGGAGGACAACATTGGTGATGGGAATTCCCCTGATTCAATGTTAATATGTGCCTAAAATATTACTGTGAAAGATATGTAATCTACTTTGGTCAAAACAAAACTTATAAAAAGTCAAAAAAAAAAAAAAGTAATTCCTGAGCATTGCTGAATGTGATTCCAAGCCCCCTCAAAACAAAACAAATAATACAAAAAAAAAAAACCAACAACAACAAACTGAAGACACCAGTAAAGTGAAGATTATTAACAGCCCAGGATGAAAGCTGGAGTAAAAGAAGCAATAAATTCCTGAAGTGTTAGGCAGAATTGAACCTTAACCCAGCAGGGCATTCTCATGCAATTCTATAGATGGTGAAATTCAAATGCACTGACTGATATTTTCTACTTCAAATGACTAGAACTTCTTAGTATGCCTGAGGTGAGACATTGATGCTGATAACAACCATAAGTCCCAAAATAAGAGGCAATAAGTACAATGGAGACACTAATACCAACACAACATTCTTCTGACAAAATCTTATTTACAGACAGCACAGCTCCCTCCTGACATGTAAGCTGAGTTTTGCTACAACCTTCACATTGTTTGAAAGACAGGACAGAGTTCAGAAGATCACTTACTTCATTCTGTCTCAAGCTGGTCTGCTGGCTATTCATACACTTTTATTAATTTGGAGTGAGGCTGAATGTATCACTTGTCTATTTCATCATGGGTGAAAAGCTATGTTAAGTTAGGACTCTAGTTCAAATTTACAACATCTCTAAGACTTTTTGTCTGTCTCCAATATGAGATCTGGGTAAGATTCTTTTTTCTTTCTTTCTTTTATCTCTACCTCTCAATAGCATCATGTTGGAGGTTAAGACTTCAAAACATGGGGGCCAGAGAGATGGCATGGAGGTAAGCCATTTGCCTTGCATGCAGAAGGACGATGGTTGGAATCCGGCATCCCATGTGGTTCTGTAAGCCTGCTGGGAGCGATTTCTGAGCATAGAGCCAGGAGTAACCCATGAACACTGCTGGGTGTAACTCTAAAACCAAAAAAACTCTAAAACTCAAAAAAAAAAAAAAAAAGACTTCAAAACATAAATTTTGAAAGGATGCATCAGTTCATAGTATAAATAGTATATGTCTTCCTAACAAGTATTTTTCAAAACTCACCAAAGCATAATATATTCATTTTCTCATATACAAGATAAATGAATAATATACATATATAGAATTTTCATATTTTATATTAAATGCATATACTCCAAATTAAGTATATTCAATTTCAGATAAGATGATTTCCAGAAAACTGACTGCCCCAAAGCATAAAGAAGTGCAGAGCAGACTTTTTCTCACAGTCTTCATAAAGAGTTGACCTAATAAAGACTTCGATCATAGATTTCTGATTTTATGTATTTTTTTTATTTAAGCATCATGGTTACAAACATATTCATAATTTGGTTTCAGCCATAAAATGCACACCCCAGTCACCCCTGCAATATCCCCCATTTCTCTCCTCCCCCATCCCCTGCTTGTCTTTGAGACAGGCATTCTATTTCGCTCTCTAACATTGCCATGGTAGTTGTTAGTGTAATTATTTCTCTGTGCTTAGATCTCTTTGTGATAAGCTTCATATCATGGGCTGGTCTTTCCGGTCCTCATCTCTATTGTTTCTGTGTTTTATGTTTCTTAAATCCCACATATGAGTGAGACTATTGTGTTTATCTCTCTCTCTTTGACCATTTTACTCAACATAATAGTCTCCATATCCATCCATATATATGCCAGTTTTGTAACTTCATTTCTTTCTAATGGTTGCATAGTATTCCACAATTTCTTTAGCCACTCATCTGTTGTATAATTCTTGGTGAAGAATGAGGATCTAAATCAACTTTGGAATATTAAAAAATATAAACAGATTCACTCCAAATTTTCTTTGAAAATTGTAGTATAAGTAGCAATTATGAAAATACTAGGAAGCACTAATTTGACCTTGACATTTTGAAGGCTTTCCATGTATCTTTGAGCATTTCTTTTGACATCTTCAGGTTCAAAAACTAAAAATATAGTAAAAAAGGATGACTAAAATGGATGCCATAAAACATTATCATTGATTATTATATGGCAGCAGGAAGTGTGCCATATAAATGTATTAACTTTCCTTGATATTTTTAAAGAACCTCTGTTCTAAATTTAATAAAATAGAGTCAAAATAGGCTGTTTACCTACTTTTATTCTAGTCTTATTTAAAATATAAATGACACTGCATTTTAAAATAAACAATAAGTCAACAATATATTATTTCTGTATCTCTATTGACTTTGATCAATAAGCTGCAATGACCTTAAATTTGGGTTGAAAAGTATCCAATTTTATGCAATATGAGGATAATAATCCACTAGATTCTTCTGCAGGCACCCTCTTGCAGTCAATGCTTTAATCCTTTTATCTGTTCATGGTTTATCAATCACTGTACTTCAAAAACAATTCAAGACAGAAATATAGAGCTCAGTTCTTTTAAAGAGGGAAAGAACACACAAATTCCTGAGGCCCTAAAGTTATAAGTAGCAAATTCTAAAACAAATCTTATAATATATAATATAATGCATTAATATATATTTTATTAATATTATTGATGATTAATAATACATCCAGAATATGCTATACAATATATTAGGATACATATTATATATTACACAGTATATACATATTATAGAATATATCATATCATGTATAGTTATATTTACTACAATATATGATTATTATTTTATATTATGAGAGAAAGAACCCAGAGAAGGAGATAGTGCAGTAGATAAGGCACAGATTTGCCTTGTGTGCACCCAATCTGGGTTGTTCAATCTCCACACCACAGATGGATAGTTCCCAAGCCATTCAGGTGTGATCCCTGGACAGAGTCAGGAGTCAGACCTGAACACAGTGACAAGCTAATTCTAAAACAAAACAAAAATGAAATAACGAAAGCAAAAAGTTAGCAGTGAATTTGTAAGATTTTTATTTTCAAAAATTACATGCAGGAACTTACTTGGTTTGTAGCACTACATTCCTCACTCAGCCTATCAGAATGACTTTGAGAAAACCATTCTCATTATGGTTCACTTATTTTAAAAAAGGGTAATAAACCAGTATATTTAATCCTCTATAGAATATATAAGTTCTGAAAGCCCACAGTCTTCCTCCTACATATTACAAGAATTCAAAATTTAGGCATCAGGAGAATAGAGCTTATCAGCAAAGTGCATCCATGAGATTTTGGTTTGATCCAGGGCATTTGAAAATTATTGAAGATTAGAAGTAGCTAACTTAAAATTTCAAAATATATTATTTCACTAAATATATTATCCTAATAATCTAAATATAATATATGTATATATAATATTATGTTTTATCTTATTTAACAATGGACCTTCTCCATTATCAAGCCCTTTAATGGAAACAATGAATTACAAAGCTATTAAACTATGACAAATTCTTTCTTTTCTTTTTCTTTCTTTTTTTTTTCTTGCTGCCACACCCGGTGATGCTGAGGGGTTACTCCTGGCTATGCGCTCAGAAATCGCTCCTGGACTTATGGCTTGCACCGTTCCTGCCCCCAAATTCTTTCTTTTCTAAAATGAAACTATCTAGGAACTATTTTAAAGACTATATCCTGTAGCTCTTTGCAGTCTGCAATTAAGAAAACTAATTTTTCTTTTTCAAATCCTAAACAGGTACAATAAAGAAAGCAAGTCATCCCAAAACAGGAAACCGAAGCCATGGCCTAGAGATAGTATAATAGATAGGGTGCATACGGTTTGATTCCCAGCATTGCTTATGCTACCTGAGCACAACCAGCGTGATCCCTGAGCAGAGAACAGGAGTAAGCCCTGAGCATTGATGAGTGTGGCCTCAAAACAAAGGGGAAAATAAGCAGATAAGTGGTAGAGACTGTTCAGGTTAAAAAACGTGCAGATCTTGGGGCTGGAGAGATAGCATGAGGTAAGGTATTTGCCTTTCATGCAAAAGGCCATTGGTTCGAATCCTGGCGTCCCATATGGTCCCCCGAGCTTGCCAGGAGTGATTTCTGAGCATGGAGCCAGGAGTAACCCCTGAGCGCTGCGAGTGTGACCCGAAAACAAAAAACAAAAAACAAAAAAAACCAAACCAAACCAAAAAAAAATCTTGCCGATCTTTCGGGGGGTAGAATTATAAAAAATTGTCAGTTCTCTTGAGCACCTGCAGGTGTCACTTTTCTGAGTGATCCAGTTGCAGAATCCATTACAGAGGATGTTTTAGATTCCCAGGACTAAATGTACAAGCTACCACTACTTGCCACACACCCTTTAATAAACACACTTCTTTATTTATGGGTCTCATTTTAGTGCTAGGTTAGCTGGGGTGTTTGCCTGAAATAGAAAACAATAGTCTGAAGTGACTGGCCCTGCAGCTAACACTACATAATGAAAAGAAAGGCTGAGAGCTCTAGTATTTGAAGCTGAATAGGGAATTCATGGGTGAATGCATAGAGAGATACTATTATCTGAGGTATTCATTAAGAGGAGGTTGACAAACTTCTTGGTCTGCCCATTTTTTTTTGATGCTGCTCTTGTTACCTTTGTTTTGTCTTACCTCTCATTCTCTTACCCTTTAATTCAAAATAATAGAGAACTATATGTCTTTCTTAAGTTTTCAATAATTAGACTCTCAAATTTAATATTATATTTATTGTGCCACCCTATCTCACCACACCACACCCCAATAAATCTTGCTTGCTATCCAAGAAATAAAGAGAGAAATACATTTCCACACATTTATCATTTTTCCAGATCTTTTAATTCTATTATTTTAAATAAGCTCACCAAATTCTGTAGGCAAAAGGGGGAAATTTGTGGGAAAATATTATTGGAGAATATAAGAAACTCTGCAGACTTTTTCTAATCCACATTTGGAAGTGCTCAGAGGTTACTCCTGGCTCTGTGTTCAGGGGTCAATCATGGTGGTGCTTGGGGGATCATATAGGATGCTAGGGATCAAACCCAGGTCAGCAGCATGCAAGGCTGTGATATCACTCAGGTCCCTCTGCAACCCTTTTTTTTTAAACAATATCTTTATATAAACACCATGATTGCAAACATGATTGTAGCTGGGTTTCAGTCATAAAAAGAACTATCATAACAATGTGAATGAATGAGGGAAGTAGAAAGCCTGTCTTGAGTACAGGTGCAGGGGGGAGTGGGAAGGAGGGAGATCTGGGAAATTGGTGGTGGGAATGTTGCACTGGTGAGGGGGGTGTTCTTTACATGACTGTAATCATACAACTATAATCATGTTTGTAATCACGGTGTTTAAATAAAAATAATTATAAAAAAAAAGAACACCCAACTTCACCAGTACAACTTTCCCATCAAATGCTGCATCTCCTTCACCCCTACCCCCCACCTATATTCGAGACAGGCTTTCTACATCCAACATTCAATGACATTGTTATGATAGTTCTCACCATAGTTATTTCTCTAATTTCACTCACCACTCTTTGTGGTGAGCTTCATATCTTGAGCTAGTCCTTCTGGCCCTTATCTCTGGGAATTATTTCAATGTCTTTAATATTTCTTAAACCCATAGATTAGTGAGACTATTCTTTGTCTATCTCTTTCCCTCTGACTTATTTCACTCAACATAATAGAATCCATGTACATTCACATATAGGAAAATTTCATGACTTCATCTCTCCTGATGGCTGCATAATATTCAATTGTGTATATGTACCACAGTTTCTGTAGCCATTTATCTGTTGAAGGTCATCTTGGTTTTTTCCAGAGTATGGCTATTGTAAATAGTGCTGCAATGAATATAGATGTGAGGAAAGGATTTTTGTATTGAGTTTTAGAGTTCCTAGGGTATATCCTTATAAGTGGTATAGCTAGGTCAAATGGGAGCTCAGTTTCCAGTTTTTTGAGGATTCTCCATATTGTTTTCCACAACAGCTGGACTAAACAGCATTCCCAATAGCAGTGAATGAGAGTTTCTTTTTCCACACATTCCCGCCCCCACTGATTGTTATTGTCCTTTGTGATGTTTGCCAGTCTTTGTGGTGTGAGATGGTACCTCATTGTTGTTTTGATTTGCCTCTCCCTGATGAATAGTGAAATGGAGAATTTTTCATGTGCCTTTTGTCCATTTGTATTTCTTCTTTGAGAAAGTGTATGTTCATTTCTTCTCCCCATATTTTGATGGGGTTAGATTTTTTTCTCTCGTAAAGTCTGTCAGTACCTAGTTTATGTTAGATATTAGCCCCTTATCTGATGGGTATTGGGTGAATAGCTTCTCCCATTCTGTAGATGGCTCTTGTACCCTAGGCTTTATTTCCTATGAGGTGCAGCAGCTGCTTAGCTTGACATAGTCTTATTTGTGTATCTCTGCTTTGACATGTTTGGAGAGTGCTATTTCTTCCTTGAAGATGCCGTTATTCTCAATGTCATAGAGTGTTTTACCTATGTGTTGTTCTATATACCTTGTGGTTTCAGGTATAATTTCAAGGTCGTTAATATATTTGCATTTGATCTTTGTGCAGGGAGTTAGAAGGAGGTCTGAGGTTTTTGTTTTTGTTTTTTTGCAAGTGGGTGACCAGTTGTCTCAACACCACTTGTTGAAGAGTCTTTCTTTGCTCAATTTTGCATTTATTGCCCCTTTATCAAAGATTAGTTGATTGTATATCTGGTGAGAATTCTCTGAATAATCTAGTCTATTCCACCAATCTAAGGGTATGTCTTAATTCCAATACCATGCTGTTTTAATGACTATAGCTTTGTGGTACAGTTTAGATTTGTGGAAAGTGATGCCTCCCATATTCCTTTCCCTAAAGATTGCTCTAGCTATTTGCAGGTGTTTATTGTTCCAGATGAATTTCAGGAGCATTTGATTTACTTCTTTGAAGAATGGCATGGGTATATTAAGAGGGATTGGATTAAATCTGTACAATGCCTTAGGAGAGTATTGCCATTTTAATTATGTTAATCCTGCCAATCCATGAACAGACTATGTGTCTTCATATCCATGTGTCCTCTTTTATTTCCTGAGGCAGAATTTTGTAGTTTTTTTGTATAAGTCCTTCAATCTTTAGTTTTAATCTTAATCTTTAGTTAAGTTGACTCCAAGATATTTGAGTTTGTGGGGAACTAATGTCAATGGGATTTTTTATGTCCATTTCTTCTCTGTCATTATTTGTATATAAGAAGGCCATTGATTTTTTTGCATTTAATTTTGTAGCCTGCTATTTTGCTATACGAATCTATTTTTTTCTAGAAGCTTTTTGGTAGAGTCTTTAGGGTTTTCTAAACATAGTATCATGTCATCTGCAAACAGTGAGAGCATGACTTCTTCCTTTCCTATACTCTTGATATCTTTTTCTTGCCTAATTGATATGGCAAGAACTTCCAGAATTATGTTGAAAGGGAGTGGTGAGAAAGGGAAGATTTTAGAGGAAAGGTTTTTATTTTATCTCCATTGAGAATGATATTTGCCATTGGCTTGTGGTAGATGGCCTTGACTATATTGAGAAAAGTGCCTTCCATTCCCATCTTGATTAGAGTTTTTTTTTTTTTATCAAGAATGGGTGTTTTGGGTCGGAGAGATAGCATAGAGGTAATTCGTTTACCTTGCATGCAGAAGGACGGTGGATTGAATCCTGGCATCCCATATGGTCCCCAGAGCCTGCCAGGAGTGATTTCTGAGTGTAGAGCCAAGAGAAACCTCTGGGCACCGCCGGTTGTGACCCCCCCAATAAAAGAATGGATGTTGTACCTTATCAAATGCTTTTCTGCATATATTTATATCATCATATGGTTTTTATTTTTTTGTGTTAATATGATGTATTATGTTGATTAATTTACATATGTTAAACCATCCTTGCATTTCTAGAATGAATCCTACTTGGTCATGGTGTATGAGTTTCTTGATGAGGCATTAGATCCTATTTTCTAGAATTTTGTTTAGGATCTTTGCATTTGTGTTCATCAGGAATATTGGTCTGTAGTTTTCCTTTTCTTTTCAGCATCTCTGTCTGGTTTTGGTATCAAGGTGATGTTCACTTCATAAAAACTATTTGGGAGTGTTCCTATTCTTCAATTTCATGAAAGAGCCTGAGGATGATTGGTAGACGTTCCTCTTGAAAGGTTTAAAAGAATTCGTTAGTGAATCCATCTGGGCCTGAGCTTTTGTTTTTGGGAAGACTCTTGGTGACCATTCTAATTTCCTCAGTACTGTTGGTTCTGATGATGTTAGATCATCCTGGCTTAACCTTGAACAATTTTAAGAATCCAAGAATTTATCCGTATCTTCCAGATTTTCAAGTTTTGTGGCATAGAGTTTCTAAGTAGTCTCTGATTACCCTTTGAATCTCTGCAGTATCTGTGTTATCACCCTCTTTTCATTCCTAATCCAGTTTATTAGATTTCTCTCTCTCTGTTTCTTTTTGAGTTTTGCTAGTGGTTTATCAATCTTGTTTATTTTTTTCAAAGAACCAATTTTTGCTTTTATTAATCTTTCAGATTGTTTTTATTTTTGGATTACCACTTCATTGATTTCTGCTCTAAGCTTTGTTATTTCCTTCTGTCTACCTATTTATTGATCATTTTCTGATTTTAAAATCTGCCATTAAGCTTTTTGTATAGACCCCTTCTTCCTTTCTGACATGTGCTTGCAAAACTATAAATTTTCTTCCTTTTGTTGTGTCCCATAAATTCTGACAATTTGTGACTTCATTGTCATTTGTTTCCAGGAATGTTTTGATTTCCTTTTTGATTTCACCTCTGACCCACTGGTTGTTCAGTAGTGAGCTGTTTAGTTTCCCTGTGTAAAAGTTTTTCTTCTGCATTTCTTTGTAGTTCACTTTTAATTTCAGTGCCTTGTGATCAGTGAAGGTTGTTTGTATCATTTCTGTCCTGCTGACTTTATGGACATATGTTTTGTGGGCTAGCATGTGGTCTATCATGGATAATGACCCATGTGCATTGGAGAAAAATGTTTATCCAGGTTTGTAGGGAATTGAGTGCCATATATATATGTATATATAAATATATATACACTAGGAATATATATACTAGTCCACTTTCTTTCATTTCTTTTTCAGAGCTTGTATATTCTTGTTGGTTTTCAACCTTGTTGACCTATCACTGGGTGTCAAGGCAGTGTTGAGATGTTCCCCTATTATTGTGTTGTTATTGATGTCTTCTTTCAGATTTGTGAACAGTTGTATTAAATATTTTGCCAGTCAATTATTGGGTGTTTAAAAGTGTAATTTCTTCTTGTTGTACATATCTTTTAATTAGTATGAAATGACCATCTTTGTCCCTTATAACCTTTTTGAGTCTAATGTTTATTTCATCTGATACTAATATTGCCAATCTAGCTTTTTTAAGAATGTTGTTTGCTTGAATGATTTTTCTCCAGCCTTTGATTTTGAGTCTGTGCTTGTTCTAATATTCAGATATTTTTCTTGTAGGCAGCAAAATTTTGGATTCTGCTTTTTGTTTTTTGTTTTTTTTGGGGGGCCACACCTGGCATTGCTCAGGGGTTACTCCTGGCTGTCTGCTCAGAAATAGCTCCTGGCAGGCACGGGGGACCATATGGGACACCGGGATTCGAACCAACCACCTTTGGTCCTGGATCGGCTGCTTGCAAGGCAAATGCAGCTGTGCTATCTCTCTGGGCCCGAATTCTGCTTTTTGACCAATTTTGTCACTCTGTGTCTCTAACAGGTGCATTAGTCCATTGATGTTGAGAGAGATAATTGTCATGGGATTTAGTGTCATCTTTGTGTAGAAGCTTACTGTTTCTGTTGGTCTTTCTTTCCTCAAAGCAGACCTTTAATCTTTCCTTTTAGGGCTGGTTTTGAGTCTATAAAGTTTTTGAGCTGTTGTTTATCCATGAAGCCATGTATATTTCCTTTAAATCTGAAAGTGAGTCTGGCTGGGTATAGTAGTCTAGGTAAAGCATTCACTTTATTGGTTTTTTTTCACTATATTCCACCACTGCCTTCTGGCCTTTAGGGTTTCTTGTGACAAGTCTGCTGTAAATCTTAAGGATGTTCCTTTGAATGTAAGTTTCCTTTTTGGTCTTTCTGCTTTCAGTGTTGCATCCCTATCAGTGGAATTCGTCATATTGACTAGGATGTTTCTTGGGGTGCTTTTCTTTGGGTTTCTTTTAGCTGGTACTCTTCAGGTATGTAGGATTTGGTTGAATGTAGTCTTTAGCTCTGGGAATTTTTTTCATAATTATGTCCTTAATTGTTTATTCTTCCTGGGGATTTTCTTCCTGGGTTTCTGGGACTCCAGTGATTCTTATGTTGTTTCTGTTGAATTTATTGAACATTTCTATTCTTCTGTTCACAATGTTTGAGTATTTTTCCATTGTCTGATAATTTGTTTTACAGTTTTATCCAACCTCTTCTGCTATATAAAGTTGTCATGCACGTCATCTTCCAGTTCACCAATTCTGTCCTCTGCTGCTGTTACTTTGTTGGAGAGGCGTTCAGTATGGTTTTTCATTTCATCTACCAAATTTTTCAGTTCCATTATATCAGTTTGGAGTTTTCTGATTTCTATCTTTGTGTTATGTTCAGCTCGACCTATTCTTTCTTTGATTTCTATGAGGATCCTTCAAATTTCTTCTCTTAATTCCTTCACTGAAAGGCTAATTAGGTGGTTGGTAATTTTTGGGTCATCAGAGCTGCCATCTTCATTTTTTATGTATGCTGTAGTCCTGCATTGTTTCCCCATTGCCACGCTTGTACTGTGGTTCTTACTATGTGTTGAGATGGGATTCATGTTCCAGAAGACATACAAGGCCATGGAGCAAAGTGAAGTGGCTGTGCTCTTCTGGCCCCACCCTTTATGGGCTGAGACAAGCCTAACTGTGCTGGGTGCTTCAGAACATTTTTTGTTGGGGTCTTGAGCTGTCGCTGTAACTCCTGGAAATCAGGATGCTGGGCACAGGTGCCACTGTATACAGAGTAACCTTTAGACCAACACAGGTAGGAATTAGTTCTGCCCTTGTAGGCAAAGACAAGCCTACCTGTGCTGGGTGCATCAGAGCTTTTGTTTTTTGATGCCTTTGGCTGTCTATTGTTCATGGGAATCAGAAAGCTGGGCACCCTCTGCAAACATTTTAATAGTTATATGCCAATATTAATATATTCATTTTGAAATATATTCCATACAATGTTAACATTAGAGAAAGAAAGTTGAAAGTACTGGAGAGCTCTAAATTATCATTGCAACCCCTTCATGTGCCCAAAAGTATTGTGAAATAAAACCACTAGTAAAAGAAACTGTTAAGAAAATGAATAGGCAAACTACATACAAGGAGAGCTATATATATATTCATGCACATAAATAAGTTAGGTATGTATTTAGTAGACCTTTAAGCAACTACCATAAACCAACAATAAAATGATAATGATAGAAAACACAATTTAAAATTAATAAAAGACTCAAAAAATTATGCAAAATGGTCAATAAGCTCTGAAACTTCCAGAAAATCTTGTTCCTTTTTTTTTTTTACCTAAGTAATATAAGGCTTTTTACATCTCAAAGTAAATCTTTTAAAATTTTATTCATTTCAGACTGGATTATAGTCTTTGAAAAATTAAAATATATGAAGCATTACACAAAATTAAAACATTCCTAATTTCCACTATCTAGTTATATATTGCATAAACTATTCTGCTACTATCTAGAATGAACAAAGTTTACTCATGATTTATATTCAAAAGGAAAATATATTCACAGAGTCAATGCAAATAACATTATGATTCTAGAATGAGAGATATACCCAAACCCTTTCTTAGTACAAATTAATCACATATTCCTTATAGTTTGAGAAATTAATATCAGTAAGCAAAAGAAAATACACTTCAAACACTACTAATATAATATAGTTCGGTTTAGAGAAATTTCTGCTACTCTTTTCCATAATAGATATTCAGATATTTCAATTGAAACAAACTACCAACACAAAGAAAATCAAACCCCCCAAGTTAGACATACTGAAAATAGAGAACTGTAACATTTAAAAATATGACTTCATCATTTAATTTTTCAATGATAATGCCATTTAGTTACTTTTTAAAAATTAGTTACTGTGAAATTACAAAGTTATTCATTATTAGATTTCAGGCATGCAGTGTTTTAATACTGATCCCTTTGCCAGTGTCCACTCCCTCCACCAATGTCCTCCTTTCACTCCCATTTGCTTCCCAATCACCATTTTGCTTCTAAGAGAAATACTTCTTTTAGTAAGTTTTTACAGTACTATTGCTGATAGGGTTTCAATATAACACATTATAATCTTTCAGTACCATCTCCTCTGGAATGAATGCTTCACTCCATTATAGTCTCACCCCCTCCCTGTCCTATCTCCCAGCCCCTTCAGGTGGCACGTGTTTTACTGAATAGAACAGTAAAACTAGAACAGTTCTTATGTTACTTATTTTCATTCTTTGTGCTAATTATTCCATCATTATGTTCTTCATACTTCATATATGAGAGAGATCACTATTGTTGGTCTCTACCTCTACCTCATGACTATTTTTTTTATAGCCAACCAATATTTCATTGTGTATATGTTTCATGGTTTCTTGTTTCATTTATTCTTTTGGGGTGAGGGCACACCAGTGATGCTAAGCAGTTACTCCTGGCTATGGGCTCAGCAATCACTCCTGGCTTGGGGGACCATATGGAATGTTGGGGGATCAAACCATTGTCTGTCCTAGGCTAGTGCGGGCAAGGCATATGTTTAACCACTTGTGCCACTGCTCCAGCCCCTCTTTATTCATTTATTATTGCACACTTGGGACAATGTCATTTTTAAAAATGTAGAAAAGTTTACTGGCAGGTAGAAGAGCAGTAAAAAGAGGAAATCCCTGCATGTGGAGGAATTTTGTATGGGGATAAAATGGCAATATCACTTTAAACTTAGGTATTTGATGCTGTTTTTCATTTGAAGCGTGCAAATACATTTTATATAGCTATATTTTTCTAATGTAAAATTATTAGGCAAGTGTGACTTCATGCTAAAATTTGACAGAACAGAGAACAGAAATGTGGTCAAAATCTAACACATGCATGCTGTGTTTGCAGAGTATTTGTTCTTCAGTTAATTTACATACATTCTCTGAAAAGTCAGCCACTAGTTCAAAGGCAGTTCCTCCATTCCCCAAGTCATTTGTTCATTATACACCTGTTTAGTTCCTGAAAAAATTATTTGTATTAATTTTTATAGGAAAATTGTAGAGGTCAGGGATACCAGAAAATATACTAAGTGCTGGTCTGAAGATCATGTAGTA
This sequence comes from Suncus etruscus, assembly GCF_024139225.1. NCBI lineage: Eukaryota > Metazoa > Chordata > Mammalia > Eulipotyphla > Soricidae > Suncus > Suncus etruscus. The sequence goes on along the minus strand of NC_064853.1, from coordinate 129,723,581 downwards.
CTAGCAACCACACTGGGAACTCAGCAAGCATGACATGTTCCAGCCTTTGAGCTATAGTCTGGCCCCATGTATGCATACTGACATCATTATTGTTTGTCCTCTGAACTTTAAGAAACATCTTAAGAAAAAATATGGTCTATCTTGTTTATCTTTCTATTTCCTTACAGAGGTGTGAATGTCTTAGCGGAAAGGCTTAATAAATATTTGTATAAATAAACATGATCAAAAATAGAAAGTAAATCCACTTGCTTCTTTCCTATAATTTATAAATACACACAGATATTACATATATTAATGGCATATATTAAAGGCATGCTGTTCACAGATATTAAAATATATACATATTAATGGTATCATTCATATAATGGATACTGTTAAAAATGAGTCTCATTGTGCATGCATAATTGTGCACTAATTGTAAAACTTATGCCCAGTGGATTCATATAAGTTTCATTTTGCATGCATAATTGTGCACTAATTGTAAAACTGATGCCCAGTAGATTCATATTCAGTAAAAGAAATGGTTCTTTAAACAACTCACTGATATGGGCTAGAGAAATAGTACAATGGGTTGGTAGGGAGTTTTTCTTACATGTGGCCACCCTGGGTTCAATCCCCAGCATCTCAGATGGTCCCCCAAGCCCAATAAAGATATTCCTGAGGGCAGAGCCAGGATTAACCCCGGAATACTGCCAGTGTGATAAAAAAAAACAAAGAAACAAACAAACAAAAAAACCCCAAATAACTCACTAACACACTGTCCAGGGGTTAGGGTGCTTGTCTTGCAATCAGCTGATCTAAGTTTGATCCTTAGCACTGCATATGCTCACCCAACCACAGACAGGAACATGCTCTAGCACAGGTGAGTTTCATTCCACCTTATCCCAGAAAGAAAATGTATGTGAATTCAAGGTTTTAAATTAGAATATGCATTAAAATAAACTATAATATCTGCATTAGTTAGGATCAAGTCAGTACATAAAATTGACCACATAAACCATTGGGATTTTTAGGCTATCATATACAATAAAAGCTGTCCATTTAGATCAGTTAATTTAAACTACAATTGAGTTTGCAGGAAACATTATAAAGAAAACAGTCTCGAAAGTCAGTTGATTGGAATGTGCTCTCTTTTATTTAAAGAAAAACTATCGTCATCTCAACATCAAAATTCTGAACAAGTCTATCTGAAACTGTATTTAACATTTTGACTAAATGTGAATGGAAATAAGTTAAACATTTTAAAGTAAAAGAATACATTTTGTTTTAAGCAATGTGGGTTTATTACTGGCAAATATATTTTGTTCATGTTTTTTAATTTGGAAAATAAATGAGTACATTATTGTCTGTAAGTGTGAGGGATTCAATTTTTTTTAGGAATTTTCTGTTTTTGTTTTTCTTAAGCAGTTTAATTATCTAAACAAAATATTTAAATTCTGGTATGCTTCACATATCCCATTAATTCCACACTGGATTTAAGTTCCTTGAAACGTCACTGCACTGACTTTTAATTACCATGAAAATGCATTAACTAAACTTCTTAGAGTTAAAGGTTAGAAGATAATGCACAAGAGCTAATAAAGAAATTCCCCTTTTTCCAGTTAATAACCAAAATCGTTTATTGCTCCTCCGTGGATCGAACTCTTAAGATTATTTTTAGTATACTGAAAATGTTATTCACAAATAATTTCTTAAGAAACCTGTTACTGTATTCATTTTTAAAGATAACAAAAGTTCAGCTTCAATTTATGAAAAAATAAGGAGGTATCTGAAACAGAGATTATAATTTAAGTAGAACAGAAAAGCAAGCAATAAGTGCATGGAAGGTGGAAGAGCAGGCCAGCTATTTGACTAATGTGGCAGGAAAGGAATGTTCCTACTGCTTCATAGTTTTGTGCTTGCTGTTCCTGGGGACTTAATGAGACACCGCTGCTAAAGAGAAGGAGCATGGATTGTGAACATAAGCATTTATTAGTTTACTCATCTGGGTTTACCTATTAGATCATCTCCTACTATCGTATTCTCTCTTGCAAAACAATACTGGCATAACCTGTACACTTGTTAAAAAAAACTCGAATTTATTACCAATTGAAACTATTAACTTGTTTTGCCAGATATGTTGCCTGATATCTTAGTTAACTGTTTTCTACTGTATGCTTGAATCTGTACAATGGGTTTCATATAGCTCCCATTTAGTCTTCACAATAAGTTTTTAAGTTTGCTCTTATTGTTCCTGCTTTGCAGATCAGGAAACTATGAAATCACTTAGCCTGACTTATAAACTTCTCTTAACCGCTACTAGGGTACCATAGTTCCTGCAAAATGGTTTTATTAAAGCAACAACTACATATTGATCTCTTATGGGTCAAAAATAACTTAAAAATACAAAGATAGTAAAGGGGAGAGAAATAGTTGGAGAAAGGGTTGGTTAAAATACAGATAAGAAAAATCAAGATACAAAAGGTGATAAAGGGTTGGAGAAGGAACTCTATGGGCTAGAGTACAAGCTTTACATGCAGAGCTTTCAAGTAATATCCCATTCACATGTGTTTCCATTAACATTGCCAGGAGTGAGCCTTGAACACTGAGGAATTAGGAATAATATCTTAATGCCACTGGATGAGACTTCCCCTCATAAGAAAACAAAAAGCTAAGCAAGGGCAACAAGAAAAACTGTAGACTCCAGGGACCAGAGCACTGGTGCAGTGGTAGGGCATTTGCCTTGCATGCAGCTGGCCTAGGACAGACCACGGTTTGATCCCCTGACATCCCAAATGGTCCCCCAAGCCAGGAGCCATTTCTGAGTGCAGAGCCAGGAATAACCCCTGAGCATCACGAGGTGTGGCCCAAATCCAAAAACAATAAACAAACACATAAACAAAAGACTGTATATAATACAGGTATATAATACTGGATTCTTAACTCAGATTTGAGTTTTTTCTCTAAATATAAATTTGTGTAACATAATGTGAATCCATTATAAAAAGAATGTGAAAGGGGGCTGGAGAGATAGTGCTTTGTGGCAAGCTTGCTGATAGCGCATCATATGACTGAACAACTTTGTAAATCATATTGTCTCAAAAAACAATAACATTTTATAAAGAACTAAAAAGTATGACCATAAGAAATCCCTTTAAATATCAGGGTTTCTTGATCTTATAAAATTCCAATGATCTAACAATGCATTATAAGGAAATAAGGATAAATTTTTAATCTATCTCTTACAATGGGATCTCAATCACCCATAGAGTTGTGATCCCGGTTTAGTCACATAACTGGAGATGTTTTGACTCATTTGGAAATAAAAAGAGACATTCATAAAGTCACTGTATTTTGTGTAAGGGCACCTGAAGGCACACACATGTGGTATTTTCAATTCTGTTTTTAAATCCACGGAAGCTGGAGAGATAGGTAGGGCATGATAGTTCCTTGCCATGCCAGGAACACCCAGGTCCCCGAGCTCCACCAGGAGTGATCCCTGTGTGCAGAGCCAGGAGTAAACATGAGTATGATCCAAAAACAAGCACCCCCAAATTTCTACAACGCAAACTGCATTTCAAATCATAAATGAGAATTATCTGAGATGTTACCTGTACCACAATACTGTCAAATTTTAGTTCCTAATGGGATATTGCAACTCAAAATCAACCATTGTGAAAATAGTACTCCTAGGGCATACCCTACCAGCTACCTTTGAATTTTATCAGGTTAACAAACAAACAAAACAGTAACAATTCAGGGAAAATTTTATGAAGTAATAATGAACATGTTCAAATTGTTATTTCAGAGTCTTTAAAAAAGGGTTCTGTTTTGGATACCACTATTTTGACAACCACTATGCCCTTTAGTACATACAAGAAAAGAGATGACAGGTCAGAGTTTCTTCAGGGAGACCAAGAGACAGAGTAGAATGGATAAGATATTGTAAAGACAACTATCAATCCCTGCACACAACACAGCCTCAGATGTCACTTTCTCTTGTGCTCTCTCAGTTATTCTAACATTTGAAACTGTTTGCTTGGAAGTACAGTGATTATATTTGGCCCACATAAGGCATCCCTCCCTGTTGAGCAGAAACACACTCATAAATTTATTTATATGAGAGTCTTTTGGAAGTTCTTCTTTGGATACATATTCTTCTGAAAGTCATTATATCACTAAAACTGGCAACCCAACATTTACTAATAAAAAGAAAAATTTATAAAGTATCATATTGAAAACTTTAACATCTGACAAAGGCAGTTATAATAAAATTATTTATTAGAGAAGCTTACTATTTCTTTTATTGTTTTGCTTTTTTTTTGGCTCTGCACTCAGGAACTACTCCTGGCTGGCTTTGGAGACTTAGGATGCTGAGATCAAACTTGGGTCGATCACATATAAGGCAAATGTTCTCTTCAATGTACTATCACTCTGGCTCCAAGACATTCATTATTTCTGAATATTCTGCTTATATGTACATCCCATCACATCAAAGATAGAGGCATAAATTAAACTATCAATGAATAGCTAACAATTAACAAAGAATATGCTTATTGAAAAAGAAAAATGAGAGAACCTATTTAGAAAAAATTCCAGCAATGTTTTTATGTGGAGCAAAAATTTAACAATGACATCTCCACTTAAGAAGACAAATTTTTGTTTTGCTTATAGGCCACACCTGGAATTGCTTAGGGCTTATTTCTGGTACTCAGAGGTCACTCAGGAGACCTTAAGTATCCAATAGATCTAACTCTAGGCCAATAAAGTGCCAGGCAAGCTACCACCCATTGTATTATCATCCAGCCTAGACAAAATACAGTTATAGTAAAAAGATCTGAGAAAGATGAAATTTTGCAAGTCACTCTGCAGATTTTCAAGCTACAAGTTTTGCAACATGAAAATTAAGTCTAAGAAATCTAACAAATGAACTTAAAGTGGAAGAGAAAATATATTTGATTAGTATAAGTAACATCTAATCATCGCTACCATGCTTTCTTTCTTTCTCATTTACAATGCTATTTTCCTCTCTTTAGGCAATGTTCTAAAGTTGGCACTAAAGGGAACAGAAAGGGGTGCAAGCTGATTGATTTTAGGTTATTTTATTGCTAAGTGTAATAAGAAAGCATTTAAAATAAGTTCCTAGCAAATGAAAAAAATTTACCTCCCAACTGACACTGAGATTCTCTGAGTTAAAAATAAGGAGGTATTTCTGTGGCTGCCTCTAACCAGAGTATAGGGAGAAGAGGAGGTCAGAACACATACTGGTCACATTACTTTTAATCTTGAGCATTTATATCACTAATTTATATCACTTCTCTTACTAACAGGTAAAGGGATTCTGACTTAATAAATTATAAACTGACTTTTGGATTTGCTAATTTTTACTTGTAAGATTTCATCTATCAAGAAATAAATGTTAAAAAGAACTATATGTGGAAAATTAAAATGAAAGGATGAAAGGTCTTCTTTAGTCTGTTCAATTTCATTTTTTAATTTTAATTCATTTTTTAATTCATTACTTTAAACATGGCTACAAGGTTGTTCATAATAGTTTTTTTTTGTCACAGTTGCAAAGTTGTTCATGATTGAGTTTCAGTCATACAATATAAAGCACCCTTCCTCAGTGCACATTTCCTGCCACCAGTATCCCCAGTTTCCTTCCCGTTCTCCCCGATGCCTGCTTCTGGGGCAGACATTTTTCTTCTTTTTTTTCCTCTTCATTTTTTTCCTTAGAGACATTTTATCTCCTTTCAGCACTAAGTTCTTGTCTACAGTTAACATTACAACTGTCATTGTTATAGTGTACTATTTTCTGCCATAACTGCACCTCCCGCCCATATTTGTGGCAAGCTTCCTGCCATGGACTGGTTCTCCTGGCCCTTGTTTTTCTATATTGGCTCTAGAAACTCTTACCATATCTTATTTTTTTATATCCCAGAAATGAATTAGCATGTTCAATTTCTTAATATTCACTTATTAGTTGTCTACTATCTTCTCCCTTTTCTCCACCATTTTTTCAAGAATAGTTTCTATTTTTGATATGATGTTTATGGTAGGAACTATCATGTTTGTCAAAGTTGCATTTACTTAGCACTTTCTTCAGGAATTATTAAAAAAATTAGTAGATGATCACATGCATTGTTTAATCAATTCCAAGAAAAGATTTATTCATTGTATGTTCCTAATCACCTTAAGCACACACCCTGTTGTAATATCCAGAGCACACACCCTGCTTTCCCTAATTCCATTATCTTGTCTTCCTTAAACACAGAAGCATATACTCTAGTGTAATCCCCTCTCACAACCTACCAGATTGACACAGATTTCACATCCTACTTTCCCCTAATATAAATATCCCTCTCCCACCTGGTGGATGCTTCTTTATGCTTCTTTGTGAGTGTACTACTCATTTGAGATCGACCTCACCAGTGACTTCTTCATCCAGCAACTGCCACCTCACCAGTGACTTCTACATCTTGCGATCTGACTTCATCAGCGTCATTTACAATTGTACAGATGAGAAAAGTGAGGTTCAGAAATTAATTAGCCTAAATTCACCTGTTTTTGAAAAGTTAGTGAAGGTTCATATGATATTTCATTAATCCTATTCTCAGGAATACACATAAATACATCCTTTATCTCTATACTCTGACAAATCCTAGAAAATAAGTTTTGATGTTTTTATGGGAAAAATATACTTGTGAAACAAATAAAATAGAGTCATGCCAAAACTCATTACAGCTTACCACATTAGATCTCAGCTATCAATGAACACTTTCCAAATACTCATAACTGCTTCATTACATGGTTCCAGGATCAAGCATAACAAATAACACTTCACAGATTTTTAAAGGGGTGTCTGCTGAAAATGTATTTTGTAGGCTTCGTGGAATATTTACGATTTATACTTGATTAAATTAGTTAATTCTTGAAAACTAGGCAAATTTAGTAGAGACAAAAGAACTGAAGTCATTTGTTTTATTCGTTTTCTAAAATTATGATGTTAAAGTGATTAGCAAATACAAGTGGCTCCTTTTGAATTAATTATTAGATATATGAGATCTTTAAAGCAACATATTTGCTGGTTGCTCCATATTTGTCCATAGCCATTAAAACCTCTGTGACACTCTTTTTTTCCTTCTGTTTTTGTGCACCCACTGGGAATACTCTAGCTCTCATGTTGCTCCCAGCAGTGTTGGGGGACTTTGAATTAAATTTGGGTCTCTATATGCAAACCATGCACTCCAACCAGAGTATCACTTCTCTTAATATCTTAAAATTCCTGTTTCTGATTACACTTACAGATTTCTTAATTATTATCTAGAGCAAGAACTTTAAATCTATAAATAAGATTTGAGTTCATATTCTGCTATTTGTTAATCTTATGACTCTTAATTTATCTGCATTTTACTTTGGATAAAGAAAAAAGAAGAAAGGAAGGAAAAATACAAACCTTTTATGACTATCATTTGAAATGGGGAGGAATCAATTAGGCAAGTTATGGTAAAGGCAGAAATCTTGCAGACTTCTGTCTATATCAAAACAAAAAAGTTTAATTTTGTTTGTTTGTTTTTGAGCCACACCCGGTGACGCTCAGGGGTTACTCCTTACTTCTGGCTACGTGCTCAGAAATTGCTCCTTGGTAGACCATATGGGACACTGGGGGATCGAACCACGGTCCATCCTAGGCTAGCCCGGGCAAGGCAGACACCTTACAGCTTGCACCACTGCTCTGGCCCCAGGAAAATCTAAATTTTAAAATTTGAGTTCATATCTACTGTTTTGTTAATCTTAGGATTCTTAGTATATCTGTATTTTATTTTGGAAAAGAGAAAAAAGAGGAAAGGATGGAAAAATACAAATATTTTTATGACTATCATTCAAAATGGGAGAAGAATCAATTAGGCAAGTTATGGTAAAGACAGAAATCTTGTAGACTTCTGTCTTTACATGAAAACAGAAAAGTCTAATTTTTAAGGTTGAGTGCACCATATATTTTGAACATTGTATTTTACATTATTTTTCATAGTCTGAAAATGACCTTGTCACCTAAAATATTTCTGTGATAACAGGAGAAAGGATGAGTGGTTTTTTTTTTTAATAGCATTGATACAATCTATTTCTTTTACCTTCTTCTATGATATAAGGCAAAAGGAATCTATAACACCAAACTGGAGGGCATTTTCTGATGTGGAATCCCATAGAATTTTCAATAAAGGTAGCATTTTCTGTTTTGAATTTTTGGTCTTTGTCTTTTTAAGACAAAGCTTTTGAAAAATCCATGATTTTAACAACCTCCCTTCGATTTTACCATACATTTAAAATTAAACTCATCTGATTCACAAAGAAAACTACCTCTGGAAAGAGAGGAGTCATATATAATTTTGGATATTAGCTTCTCAACACATCTTCCTCAGTAATAACAACATGTATTAGTGTCTTGGAATACGAGCATCTCATACTTTCATAGCAGACTCCTAAAGACAGAATACCTTGAAAGAATTATATTTTTAAAACTAGAGAGAGAAGAGAAGAATAAGTAAAGTGCATATGCTGCAGAATAATACCAAAGCTTTTCAACTGAAAGAAGAATACTTTCTGATAAACATACTACTATTTGTCAGCTCTTTTTCTGGTTTAATAAGTAACGTTGTTATTTGTTTCTAGTTCTTTCTAACTTAGCAAATTTAACAACTAAAATGCTTTCAAAACTTTGTTTTTTAGAGTCACTTTCAGAATTTTATAACTAAAAGAATGCTTTAAACAAATCTTTTCCATCATTTTTGACAAAAATGTAAATATTACCTTATAATACAGAAATGTAGTTCTTGTCTAAAGAAAGAAAAAATAATTCAGGAACTCTAAGTCACACTTTTTTCAGTAGAGAATCAGAATTTGGATCTCCTAATTCTATGCTTTTGATCTTGGATTCCTCTCAACCACATAGCTTGACCATTAAATTTTTATTCCCCACCATCTGGAACCCATTCCACATTGACTAAAACCAGGACTCTTTTATATGTCTTGCAGTATTCACACAATTTTAAATGTAATAATATTAATTATTATTAAATTTTGGAATGCTATTAACTACACATTAAGATTATTGAGATATATAATTTTCAAAGAACTTTACTAAGCCATTTCTACATTAAATAAATTATTTAATGATTAGAACAACAAGTTGGTGTTGATACTCTTATTACTCCAATTTTGTAAGTGAGGAAATGATCAAGTAAATTAAATAATTTGGGCCACACTGCATAGTGAGAAAGTGTAAGAGTCAAGATTACATGGTCCAAATCTTCAGCTATTCTGAAATGTTACAAATGTCCTTTTAATTAATAATTATTTTTTTGTTTTTGGGCCACACCTGGTGACGTTCAGGGGTTACTCCTGGCTAGGTGCTTCAGAAATCGCTTCTGGCTTGGGGACCATATGGGAAGCCAAGGGATGGAACCTTGGTCCATCCTAGGTTGGCACATAGAAAGGCAAATGCCCTACCGCTTGGGCCACCGCTTGGGCTACCGCTTGGGCCCCTAATTAATATATTTTAATTGAATCATGTGAACAGAATTATAAAGATTTTTATTACTGAGTTACAGTCATGCAATTTTGTAATATCTTTATTTAAACACCTTGATTACAAACATGATTGTGGTTGGGTTTCAGTAATGTAAAGAACACCCCCTTCACCAGTGCAACATTCCCACCACCAATGTCTCAAGTCTCCCTTCTCCCCACCCCACCCCCACCTGTACTCTAGACAGGCTTTCTACTTCCCCCATTTATTCACATTGTTATGATAGTTTTCAATGTAGTTATTTCTCTAACTGCACTCAGCACTCTGTGGTGAACTTCAAGTCATGAGCTGGACCTTCCATCCCTCCTCTCTTTTGTCTCTGAGAATTATTGCAAAAATGTCTTTTATTTTTCTTAAATAGTCCTACAATGTTCCAACACCCATCACTTCACCAGTTCACATTTTCTGCTATCAATCATCAATGTACCCAATTCCCTTCAGCACCCCCACCTGCCTCTATGACAGACATTTTTCTCCTCTCTTCTCTGTCTCTCTCTTCTCTTTCTTTTCTCTCCTTTCTTTTCTTCTTCCTCTCTTGTCTCTTTCTCCTCTCACTCCTCTCCCTTCTCACTCTTCTCTCTCTCCCTCCCTTCCTCTCTCTCTCTTTCACAAACACACACACACACACACACCACCACCACCACAGTTAAAGCAGTACTAATGGGAAACTTTATAGCTGTTCAAGTACATAGTTAAAGCAGTACTAATGGGAAACTTTATAGCTGTTCAAGTACATACCAGGTGTTGTCATACACCTGTAAAACCACTTTATTTTTTCCTTTCACCTTTTCTGAGTTAATTAGCACAGGTACCCTTAATTATATTAACCCTACCCTCAGGTGATCTATGTTAAAAGTGGCAGAAAAAAAAGAAGCTTGGCTAACCCAGTAAGATTCAAAAACTGAACACTCAATAACCCTTGGCTGAAGTGCACCTTTCCCAGAGACCCCACACCCAGAAGAAAGAAAAAGTATCAAATCAAGATCTATTGTGTTAATTATATATACTTTAGAAAAAAGAATTAGTCAATCCCAAAGCAAACTGAAGGCAAGAGATGATAAAATGATGTCTCATGAAAATCCAGTTTAAGTAACAAAGGGAGTATAGCAGATAAGGCACTTGTCTTTCATGTAGTCAACCTTGTCCACTATCCAGCAATATATATTGTTCCTTGAGCATAGCCAAAAGAAGTCCTTGAGCACAGAAAAATAATAACTGATTCAACCTGAGGATAAGTTTTGTTTAAATAAGAAAAATACCATCTCACTAAAGTTATATATGTTTTTCTATTTATCTATCTGATATATTGGTGGTTGAATATGTTAGGTTAGTTCAAACAAAATGTTATCCTATAACTTCCGAACTCCCCAAGACACAGCTTTAAAAACAAAAAATTTACAAAATTCAACTCAAAATTTTTAGCTGAATTGACATTCAACTAGAGTCACTAAACTTCTTAAATGTTTTTGTGTGGTGTATTTTCTCTAACTTTTCTTATAAATATAGTAATAAGGTGTTTTCTAGAAATTTCTAACTTTATACATATTAAACCATTCTTATTTAAAGGTATATGTATGATAATTCAAACCACTCAGTAAGGCAAATACATCATTTTCAAATACTGAATTCATTCAGTATTCAAAAATGAATTTAGACTATCAACTGGGAAACATTAATGGTTCTAAATATTTTTATTGATAAAATTTCTAGATAATAATTATTATTAATATTGAATCAGATTACATATTCACTTTGAAACATGTAATGTGCCAATATTTGCATATAGTGTGTATGGTTATAACTTCAGTTATGTGTTATGGTTATAACTTCAATTAATGTGCTATATCTTATCTTCAACTATTTTTAATTGAACTACATATTTTTCAAGCTACAGGCACAAGATTAACATATAGTACAAAATGATTGTTTGGCATTATATTAGAAAATATTTTCTTTTATGATGGTTAAGAGCTCTGGGCCATGCCTGGTGTGCTCTGGGACTACCCTGCAAGGCACAGGGTATGGGTAGAGGGATTCCATGTAGGAATAGGGGCTGAACTGAGGTCATCTCCATTCAAGAGAAGTACCATAACCCATGTACCTATTTCTTGAACTCAAACGTTTTAGTCTTTTAATAAGATTTATAATGTACAAAATAAAAATGATACATATTATATAGATACTATTGGTTTACATCTAAAGTTTACTCAATAAAGCCATGTAAATAAATCTTGAAATAAATAAGACTGAAGTTGAAATAAAATTTTTAATTCATTAAGCATTTAAACTAAAATCTCTATTTTTTTTGTTTTGGGGCCACACCCGGCAGTGCTCAGAGGTTACCCCCAGGCTCTGAACTCAGAAATTGCTCCTGGGTGGGGCCTGAGAGTTAGCATGGAGGTAGGTTTGCCTTGCATGCAGAAGGACGGTGGTTTGAATTCCGCCATATTATATGGTCCGCCAAGCCTGCCAGGAGAGATTTCTGAGTGTAGAGCCAGGAATAACCCCTGAAGGCTGCCAGGTGTGACCAAGAACAACAACAACAACAACAACAAAAACCAAAACAACACAAAATAAAACAACAAAAAAAAGAAATTGCTCCTGGAAGGATAGGGGGACCATATGGGATGCCAAGGATTAAACCCAGGTTGGCCGCGTAAAAATTAAATGCCCTACCCGGTATGCTATTGCTCTGGCCCCACTGAGAATGTCTAATTTTATACATATTTAAAATAAGTTAATGATACACAACAACTTAACAAAAACTAAAATGGAAATTGGATCAGGGTTGAAAATTTAAACAAAAACCTTCCTTGATTGTGATAAGGCATTTTTAAGCCAATAATAAAAATAATCATTAAATATTAGCACTTTATCCACAATTATCATAAAACTATACAAGTTAAAAAATAAATTTTAGGGGCCGGAGAGATAGCATGGAGGTAAGGCGTTTGCCTCTCATGCAGGAGGTCATCGGTTCGAATCCCGGCGTCCCATATATGGTCCTCCCGTGCCTGCCAGGAGCAATTTCTGAGCCTGGAGCCAGGAATAACCCCTGAGCACTGCCGGGTGTGACCCAAAAACCACACACACAAAAAAAAAAAAATTTTAAAAGATCAGGGCATATGGGAATAAATTTAACAATAAACATGAATAGTTACTAAAGAAAACTGTAAAATTTTATTGAAGAACATAAAAAGTTATAAATAATGAGACATGTTAGAATTTCCAATAGGAAGAACCAGTATTGTTGAGAAATAAATTTCCTTTCAATATCCTCAATAAAATTGAAAGTAATTACAAAAAAAAAAACTAGCAGTTTTTTTACCTTGCCAAAATTTAAAGATTTCATAAAAATATAACTATTTAATAATTGATCATAATTTAAACATGCTTAATGAAGGGAGGTTTGTATTCATATTAAGTCTAGAATATTCAAACAAAATGGGCCTATCACAAAATCACAGGATAAAAAGATGTATGAATGCATAAAATTTTTTCCTTGAGAAAGGCAACATTTCAAGAATTAGGAAAGGACATATTGTTCATCTTATATTTTTATTTCTAATATTTTTAGATTAATATACCTTGCTTTAATTTTTATTAACTTTCATTAACCTGGTTCTATTCTAAAATAGATAAAAAGAAAGAGAAACATTTTAAGTCATATATTCCCCCCACCTTAAGCAATACAAAGGTATTCAAACTGAAGTCTCTGGATTGACCTTGAAATGCATTGCTATTCTTTCAAACAAATGCTAATTATTCTTCTGCTGAATGTTCTAAGATCTAAGTGCCCACCTCATTAAAATGTCAAGACATGAAGGACTGATGAGTTTCTTGGTTCTAAAATTTCTTAAAAAATTTAATCAAAATGTAAGTTTGTTCTTAATTCTCAGGATACCGTGTATTATTTTTAGAGCAGATTTCTGCTTTGAGTGTTAAATTTATTCACCAGTGATAAAAGGTTATATTAATAACCAAGAAAAGAGTAAAGCAATATTTAATTTATCACAACCCCATGATCCAAAACAGTGATAACAATATTAATTAATCTCTCAAAAATTTAATCTGTTAGCATGTTATATATTTTATGTCCTATTTGTTTGATTTTTGTAAGATTTCCAAAAATAATATGAGAAACTGTTCATTACTAAAAATTATGCCAAAAAATTACAGTGGAAGCAGGGTCATGCAATTTTTTGCACCATCTACCTCAATATGAGAAAAACAGCTATGTAGACAGAGAGTGGGGAGGGAAATGGTAACTTCCTATTCCAGTACACCTCTCTAGCTATAAAATTATAGTGATTATATTATCTGAGATGTGAGTTCTAACTCACAGAAGTCGTCTCACTCTGTTTGTCCAAAATTTTAATTCATCACACAGGATTTTTTCTGTAAATGGATGTGTTATTTAGTGGTGTTATTAATTCTAATATACTCCTATTATTATGATAGTGTCACTTCTCTGGATCTGTTGTTAATGACTTACTTACTCGGGGAGGCCTAGGGCCCCATGCTGGCAATCCTTGTTCAATTGCCTAGATGGCAATTCTGAGAGCTAGAACGGGGTGGTGTTGTGTCTCTCAAAGGCTGAAGTGCTCAGAACTGAGTATCTGTGGGCCTGAGCGATAGCATGGTGGTATGTCATTTGCCTTGCATGCTGCCAATCCAGGACGAACCTTGGTTCGATCCCTATGTCCCATATGGTCCTCCAAGCCAGGAGTGATTTCTGGGTGCTTAGCCAGAAATAACCCCTGAACATCACTGGGTGTGAACCAAAAAAAAAAAAAAAACAACCCCCCTCCAGAAAAAGAACTGAGTATCTGAGAACTAGTTGGTGTCTAGAGAGATGTTCAGGAGTTCATGTGATACCAAGGATTTAATCCAGATTGAACTCTTGCCATGAACACATTATTGACCCTCTTAATTAAAATATGTCTATATATTATCATATGTTTAAAAAAGCAAAGAGAGATCCACATATAATTTGATCCATGTTTTTATTTAATCTATATATTGAAAATTCAAGTGGGATGTTCCTGACCACATACACATTTACATAGCAAATCCTTATTGTCTATTTTTATAAAATAATAATTTTAGGGTCCATGGAGACATCTGTGAAAGACCACTGGAGCACATGCAGAGCATGCAGAAGACCCTCAAGTTCCATCCCCAACACTACATGGTATCCAAAGCACTGCGATTGTGGCACTTAAGACTTCTCAGAAGCTCCCACACATTCCAAACTTCCATAAAATAGTATAGATTAATTCACACTAAAACCTATATCTCAGCTATTGAGAATATATAAACTCCTCAATGGCTGGAACCAACTATCCATCCCTCTCTCAATTTCTGTTTCAGGTCTCTCTCACTCTCCTTTGTACCTAAAGGCCTAATGAAATTTGACTTGATCAATTTTCTTTCCAGTCATGAATGACTATGCATTAAAAATGACAGTAAAAATAGATTAACCTAGGTTAAACAAGAATAGAGATGAGAAGGGGAAGATAGGAAGAGGAGGAGGAGGAAAACAAAAAGGAGGAAGAGGAAGAAGAGGAGGAGGAGGAAGAGGAAGAGGAGGAGAAAGAGAAGAGAGGGATATTTGCCACAGGGAAAGGGCAAGCAGGAAGCTAGGGATATTGATGGTGGAAAATGGGCACTGGTGAAGTGTATTCTACATTATATGACTGAAACTTAATCATGAACAACTTTGCAACAGAATAAAGCCTGTTATGAATAATCTTGTAAACCACAGCATTTATATAATTAGAAAAATAAATAATAAGTTGTACTTTCAAAATTATTTCACTTAAAAAACTAGAGCATAAAAATAAGATATATGGTTCAAATCTGAGAATATTTATAGCCAGGATAACTTTATAATGGTTTCTTCAGCAACTTTAAATAAAACATTACCTGCGGGGCTCTGGTGGCCCCCAACAGCCTTCTCTCTCCTTCCTCTCGGACTCCGGGGCTATCCCTAGGTGCTTGCCCAGGGTGCCAACAAGGTGGGCACTGGGGAGGAGCTTAAAGGGGATCCCAGGCCTTCCCCACCCCGACCCTACACAAGAAGGGCGGATTGGGGGAGGGGACTGGTGAACTTCCAGCTTTCGGTTCAATACCGAATTTTTTCTTGTCCTGAGAGCTGGAAGCTTCAGCTGGCATGGGGAGAGCAGCACAGCTCCATGCCGAAAGCCCTTTTCTCAAGCTTAGGGGAGGCTGCGGGGCTCCAGCGGCCCCCAACACCCTTCTCTTTCCTTCCTTCGGGACTCTGGGGCTATCCCTGGGTGCTTGCCCAGGGTACCAATGAGGCTGGTGCCGTGGAGGAGTTTAAAGGGAACCCCAGGACTTCTCCAACCCCCACCCTGCACAAGAGGGGTGGGCTTGAAAAAGTCGTCAACTTTCCTTCCCACTAGTCCCCATTCTCAAACCGCGTGGGGTCTAGTGCCCCCATGCATAAAGTTTATATAGTTCAATAGGACATCATAGAGTTTAATCTACGTTTGCAATATACAGAATGTAATATACTGTCCTTCCCCCCTTGGTTCACCATTTTACAGGCTCATTTCTAGTCCTTTACTCACTCATCCCACTGCCTATTACCCCACATTTAACCCTTATTACCTTCAGTTCTTGGCTCCTCACAAGCAGATCATTATTCCCACTCAAGCCAGCTGCCAACCAGATCCCAAAGTGAAAAAATAGGCTCTAAGATTGAAAAGAAACCAGTACTCTGTTGATATTGATCTACTTTCAGTGGTCTCCTTTCCTCTACCTCCCTTTATTGAGTACATGTGCTAGCTACCATACTCTGTTTCTGAGAAGTCCCCGCTCAAAGACATTTCCTGATACGGGACTGCTGGGAGTAGTTTTTGAGACTCCAGAAGGCCAAATCATAGACCAAAGTGGTGTCCCAGACTGAACACTCCCCTGACTATTTCTAAAGACATAAAAGGGAAAAATATATCTCCTTCACGTATCTTAGATGTATTCCCTTAACAGCTATTAACTCTTATTGGATATCCTCTTATATAGTGACAATTTTACCCATTGTTTTTGGTTTGTTTTGCGATCTATTCAATAGGGAATTCTGTCAGAAGAGCCTTTCTGTTTAGAGTTCATGTTAGAGCCAAGTCACGGGATTGTTGGACTTGTTCCCTTGGCCCTCATATGCACCAAAAATACCTTGTGGCATTGTCCCCTTCTTGCATAGGCACATTAAAATGGGAAAATATTACATATGCCCCTGAACCATGAATACTATCTACAGAAACAACCACAATTGTCTATAACATCACCAGGAAGCAAACCTCTACCAGAGAAGACCCTACCATTGCCCTGGCATCAACTTACTCCAAAGAGGGGTCTCTTAACAATCAGATGACTTAGCAACAGCAACAACCTGCTTGCAGGGAAGGGCTCTCCGCATTGCCCTCTAATGGTGAGGTAAAACTAGAGAATGCTTAATAACATCCTGACTTTGATGAAGAATATGCACAGAAACCAGAATCTTTAACTACAGAAACCTGACACCAACAAGAGCGAATCTGTGAAAATTTTTTTATCAGAGAATGACCGAGGGGTTGGGCAACCTAGTGTGCCTGGAGCCCAGAGTTGATCTTATGCCAGAAAATTTCAGGCCCTTCATTTCCCCCATATTTTGCTGGGCCTATGCAAACAACAATGATTGCCTTTCATACTGTTTTTACTTTTTTTTTAATTCTTATCCTTTAAAAAAAGAAGAGCTCACTAAACTTTCTGCTAGTGCTTTAATGAGTTCATTGGTGATTCAATAATTTTAAAAAATATACTTGCCACTGTACATTTTCTTTCCTTTCTCTCGCATCTCTTTAGATTTTCTTTTAATTTTCTATTTTTTTAATCATGTTGCTTTTGGTCTTCCTCAAAAAAATTGTATTATTAGCAGTTATGTCAAGTATATGATGCATTTTCTTCAATAAATAAAAATATTAAAAAAAGGAAAAGATAAAATTGCAATGTTCCCCCCCCAAAAAAAAACCCTTAACTGTACCTAAGAAGTTTCATAAAGACAAAAGTCACTTGACAAAAAATATAACCAGTCCATTTTATTGTATTTTATTTTATTTTGTAGTTTGGTTTTTGGACCACACCTGGTTACTCTTGGCTATGTGCTCAGAAATCTCTCCTCGCCTTGAGGACAATATGGGATGACTGGGATCGAACTCAGGTCCATCCTGGGTCAGCTGCGATTAAAGCAAATGCCCTACCACTGTGCTATCGCTTGGCTCCCCCTTTTCTTAAAAAAATTATTTTTAAACCAGTCCATTTTAAAGTGTAGTTTTCAAAGCTGTCTCACTAAATGAATAAAAAGATTTTTGGTTCACTTAAAATGTATGTGTTCAATAGTAGATTTTTCTGAATGTAAGAAATCACTGTATTTTCCAGAAAAACATAACTTCAGATTGATAAATTATTTTATTCAGTTTCTTAAAGACATGACTTATTCTCCAAAGCATAGTCTTAAAATTAAGCATCAAATACATATGTAGAAAATAAAGGAAAATCTGCTTTTCTGTGTGGTCTATAATCTACAGATCTCTCAACTATAAATCAGTCAAGTACTTAAAATATTATGACTTTAAAAATGACAAAGATGTCATTCTCTAATGAATCTGCTAGAAAAATGGTTTGACACCAGGCATACCAATATACTTCAAGTAAACATTTATGAGAATTTTCCTAGTATGCAAGCCATACATGAATTTACAATTTAGTCTCAGTCCCACCAGCATCAAAAAGTGAACTTAACAGTGTGTGAATAAAAGAAATGCTTTACATAACATAAACATCAGAGAACACTCGGAGAGATTATTAACCTATTAACTCAAAACCTAAAGTATTTATAAAATGTAACTTTTAGTATCTTCAACTGCACATTAAAGACAACAAAGAAAAATTACTTAGCACAGTTTTTAGAGTATGGTGATTTCCACATGGATAAAAACATAAAGTGGTGATAGATTTCACAAACTAATAATCAGTATTATTTTTTATATTTATATTTAAAATTATTTAGCATCTGTTTTATGTTTAATGATATTCCTTTAAATTACTTTAAGTCATTCATTTAGGACAAATATTAGAAAATATTCACTGAAAAAATATAACCGGTGTAATGTTAACACCTCACAAAAATGGGCAATTTTAAAACTGTCTGATTATATAGTCCTTTGTCAATTCATTTAACTTATAATTCTAAGAAGAAGGAATATCCATAATTATTTTAAACAAGCACTCCTTCCTGGAAAAAGGGAAAAGCATACTTTCTTTAAGAGATTACTTTTTTTTTTTTTTGCTGATTCTACAGAGGTTGCAGAAAGGGAATAAATGGCTTGTGACTAGCAAAAATGCAATTGTTGAATTATCTGCATTCCTAGGCATATTATCCACTATTTCCCATCAGAATAGAACAGCTTTTAATTTCTATCATTGTTCACTATATTTTGTTTTCATGGTGAATGCATACTACAATCAGTGTCAAGGTATGTATGAGATGAAAATATCTTGTTTAGATATGATTTTATCAACTGTTCTTTTAATTCAATTTTTATGCTTGTTATATATTTCCAAAGTAAACAAATAAAATGCTGTGTGTTTATTGAGCAAGTTAGGTAAAATGAGATTCAATTCTTTGCTATCATTTCTATTCACATTAAAAACTGAAATATAACATAGTAAAAACTGGCACTTAAATGACCAGTTTAATGAAAGGATTTGTGAAAAAGTCAGTAGAGAATGAAAATAATTTATTTGATGGTTTTGTGCCAATCAGGCACTAAACTGGTGATTTTTAGAGGAGAAATCTCAAGATGCCTAATCACCAAGGCCTTAAGTTTAATTATCTACTTCAAGAATTATAATTAGGCAGCCATAAATAACTTGTAGGAAGTTGTTTGGCATCATTGTTCCTCCATGTATACTACAATGTTAACGACTCATCAGTCAAGTATCTGTCTTCGAAACATGGACACAGTACTTAAATATTCTCCTAAAATAATGCTAAAATAGAAGTATTTCCCAATTTTATCTAATATCTCTAAAGTAAATAATGGAAGCAGTTTGAGCTTATTTATTTTGAGCAATCAGTGTGCAAGGTAATTCATCCCTCCCACCACTTCACACAATGTTCATCCTTCCTAAACACACTTTCATTTTTATTATTTGTGCCAATAAGGTGACTGTGAAAGTCCCAAAGGGTATTTTAAGACTATAAAAATTGTCACTGGAGGTGGAACTGGTGCTCAACCAAACATGGTATACCTAAATTCAACTATGAATAAGGGTAATTGAAGGACTCTCCATCACACTCTCCATTATCTTCACTTCCTTCTTGAGGAAACTAAATTAATACTTCATAATTCTAAAGAAAATGTCAGTCCAAGTATAAAAATGGTTTCATATTGGGGCCAGAGTGGTGGTGCAGCGGTAGGGTGTTTGTCTTGCACACAGCTCACCTAGAAGGGAACATGGCTCTATCCCCTCATGTCCCATATGGTCCCTCAAGCCAGGAGTGATTTCTGAGTGCAGAGCCAGGATTAACTCCTGAGCATCATCAGGTATGGCCCAAAAACCAAAACCAAAACAAACAAACAAACAAACAAACAAAAATAAAGTTGGTTTTATATCATTCTATAACACAGTCTAATGGGCGCAGTGATAGTCACATACACTTGATAAAACTTCCTGGTAGACTGACATGCTATAGTTCTTCAATTGCCCTTAGAACAAATTCTTTCAATTCACATTCGATAAAATCCCACTAATTACCAGACAGCATGTTGGCCACTAGGGATATAGATAGACACTAGCACGTATTTGCACAATTCAACACATCTCTGTCTTTCTTCTAAGTCTTACTCTGTATAAGATATAGAAAGATTTACCTTAAATTTCCAGCAAAGTAATTATTGCTGTTGTGTTAGAAGAGAAATTATTTTCTCTTCAATTGCTCAAACAATTATTTCTAAGTTAGGACCTTTTGGCAGGTAAATGGGCAGTTGGTGCCAAATTAGAGTGCAAAAAAAATAAGACTTGGCAATAAAAATGCTGATAGAATGTTAATAAAATGAGCAGCAGCAAGAGCCAATGGTCTAAAGTCACTCCCCATTTTTCTATTTAAACAGGGACAGATAATAAAAACTACTTTTTTCTACTTGTTTAATAAAATAGATCCAGTGCAAACATGATTGCAAGCAGTTTATAAAATTTCCATATATTTTGAAAACACACTCATATATATATATATATATATTAGTTTTGAGACTATTGCCAGAAGTGCTTAGGGCCTACTCCTGGCTCTGTTCACAAGTTCATTCCTGGCAGTGCTTGGAGGATCCTATGAATATAGAAGTTGTGGGCTGTGTGCCTGAAAAAGGGGAAATCTTATGCACAAAAATAAAAATCTTATCTACTATGGATAAGAACCCATATATTCTACAATACTGGGGCACCTCTCACCCTGAACATATGTCATGTAGACCAAACTTAGACTCCATGAGATTAGACAGTGATTGTTAAACTGCAAACCCCAGATCACAGACGTAGAACTGACACAGTTCCCTACAACAGCACCAGGAAGCAAACACCCCCCTAGGAAATTCCTAATACTGCTCTGGCACCATCTTGCATCAGTTTGATATGACATCCTGAGGAAATGGCAACTTGACTGAAGAGAGGGTTGCCCTATCTTATCACCTAACAGTAAGATGAAATCAGAAGACACATCGACCTTTGATCTGTGCAAAAACCAAGATCGCTAACTACGTAAGACTGACTTTCACAACCACAACTGGGCAAAACTTATCCAGGGATCAATAAGAAAGTTCCTAGCCTAGGCTTCAGCATAAGATTTGTACAAAAATCAAGATCTCTAATTCCAGAGGTCTGACTTTGACTACTATGACTGAGTAGAACTTCTGGAAGCATAATGAAAAACTCTATTCTACCTAGGCTTTGGCTTAGTATCTGAGCTAAAACCAAGACCACTCATTAAAAAAGACTCTTTAGAACAACAATGATGAAACAGAACTTCTAGAACCATAAAGGAAGACTTTTTCCTAGACTTCATCCTAGGACTTGCAAATACCATGATCTCTAGCTACAGAGGCCTGATTTTATCTTCCACTATTGAGCAGAAAGTTTCGTGACACCATAAAAAGACCTTCGGGTGTGAAAATGAGCATGTACCAATTCTGTGGTTGTTCCCATGGCAGTATGCTTCAAGGGTGGAGAAACCCTGAATTTCTTAGGTCAAAGGAATCCTCTTTCTCATTTTCCCCAATACTTACTGTGTTCATGCAAATAAATAAATAAATAAATAAATAAATAAATAAATAAATATAATAAGAACAAAACCTTGCCACACCAGCCTTTTTTCCTTCGTTTTTTTCTTTTTTCTTTTCTTTTCTTTCTTCTTTTTTCTTTTTTCATTCTTGTGGTTATTATTTGGTGATTTTTTTTGTTGCTGGGTGCTTTTTTTGCAGTTACTGTTTTATTTTAATTTTTTGGCTTTTTTGTTTGTTGGTTGGTTTCTTTGTTGTTTTTGTTATGTTTTTCTTCTTTTTTCCCTTTCTACTTATAAACTGATATTTATAACCTCTAGACAGACTCTTCCTAGTTTTGTTTTTCTTTTTCCAACAGATTCACACACCTTGAATCATCTTGTTCTGCCTCATAAATTGAGGGAAAAAAAAATGGATGGTACCAGAACCAAACAGTCGTATGAAAATTGAGTGGAAATAGCAAATTATTAATACTTAACTATTAAGCTTAAATACCAATCTAAAGTCAACCACAAAAGATTCAATACCCTTCTATAACAAGCTATATACAGAGGGGAGAAGTTACACTAGCAGTCTGGAGGCAAATGAGGAAGAAATGAAATGCCTGCTGGAAACAGGGGTGGAGGAAAGACAACCCTGGTGGTGGGAATGGCCCTGATCATTGTCACTATTTACCTTAAATACTTCTGTGAAACATTTAATTCACTTTGGTCACAATAAAAATTATTAAAAAAAAAAAAGAAGTTGTTGGCTATTTGCTAGGCAAGTGCCCTATCCATTGTACTATCTCTCTGTCACCCTTTCCCCTCATCTATTTTTTTTTTTACTTTTCTTTAGCTATCTGCTTCAAAGTATTTTAACACATTAATTCTGGAAAAATCTTAATATATAAGGATATCAAAGAGTAAAAGGTTATCTGTGTAAGTTTGTATAAAGTAAACACTTATATTAAATTTTTTTCTAAATGTATACTATTTAAATACATTTTCACATCTTGTATAAACTTTTATATTATAATTAATGGTATAGAAGTTGTTCATTTTAAAAAAATTCACTGCTAAAATTATAACCGGCATTTTATTAAATATATTAAATAATTTTCAAATATATAATTAACAAAAACCAAAATATTTATATTCCTGTTTACTATATATATTCACAAGATTATGGACTAGTATGTAACATAATACGGTTTTTATTGGAGGCTGTAAAAGTATATATTCCATTTCAGAAAACTTAAGACTGTAAAAATACTCTATTAAATGAAAACCTAGAACATCCTTCCTATAGCATGCAACAGTATCCCTTTGCTTTGCAGGCACAAAAATGTTCTGAGGAACAAGATTGTGCTTTTGGGTAAAATCAGGACATGGTTTTTACTGATTTGCTTAAATAAGGTAAATTCCAGGGAGGTGGTGAACGATTTTTTTTTCTGAGAGGTGATGAGCAATTTTTTTTCTGAAAGGGGATTGAAGGCTAAGCAAATATCTGATGTGAACTATAAACTTTTCTATAAAATAAATAACAGCAAGTTATAAAATATGAATGAGCAAAAATAAAAAACAAGAATTGGACAATAGAAGTCAATTATAGCACATAACAAAGAGACAAGCATGTGAACAAATTTTGTCTTTGATGCTTTTGGATATTTTAAAATAAGTTTTTGATTTGTTTTGTTTTGTATTGTTTTATTTTGTTTTGTTTTGTTTTGGGGCCATACCTGGTGGTGCTCAGGTGTTACTTCTGGCTCTGAACTCAAAAATCACTCCTGTCAGATTCAGGGGACCATATGGAATGCTAGGAATAAAATCACTGTGCTATTGGTCTGCCCCTTAAATAGGTCTTTTTTTCATAATGCAACATGACTGAACAGAAATAAAAATGGAAAGTAAGTGTACAGTTTGTACTCAATGTTTAAGACTATGATTTCCCTCTCACTGCTTGCAGACAAAAGCACACTTCTATATAGCTATGGTTCTCCACTGGAAACAATTTCAACTTCAGAGCTCATTTGCCCATTTCTGGAAACAATTTTGGTTTTAACAACTGGTGGGAACTATCTTGCACCTGGTAAGTAAAGGTCATGAGTTTTGTTAGACATTCTACCCTGCACATGACATTAATTTTCTTCCAGAATAATAAGAGTGCCAAGGTTAAGTACCTAGCTATAGAGTGTTCACCAAACAAGTCTGACTCTGGCCTAAAATAGTACTTGTCCCAAAGAAACGCACTTTCTCTGATTGGCAATTGAATAGACCTAGACCATTGAGTCACTGGGGTAGGTTAGGGAGTGCCCTGAAGCACATACAATGTACGTTTAGAGTATAAGATTTCCTGGTCTGACTTTTTTAATAGTAAGCCTGCAGTCAGAACTTACGTTTAAGTCACAGTCAAGCAAAAGCATTTTCCAGCGAATTCTACCTACAAAGGATTATCTGAAGAGTGAAAAAATAATTTATAAAGTGGCCATACATATCATATGGCACAGTTGTTTAAAAATGGATGGTTTCATGAAAATGATGTGGGATGGAGAAAGTAACAGAATAAAAGGTGCTAAGGCACTTGCCTATCAATACATTCAACTCTTCAATCTGCATATGGCCATTGTCTGAGCACTGGATGGGGTCATTTTTAAGCACACAGTCAGGAGTATCACCGAGCACCAACCAAAACCAAACCAAAAAACTATTTTAATGGGAAACGTTCAATAGCAATAGCAGTCTTGACACTAACAGAGAAGGGAAAAGATGTGGCCTACTCACATATTGATCATAGCCTAGCACCACTGAGACAGTTTAGAGGTTTTTGGATAACAAAATGTTATTATAAGTAAATACACAGCACCCATCAAAGAGAAAGGCACTTTTATGTTGTAACCCCTGACTCTTCAAAATCATACATAATTTTTATTTTTATTTCTTGGTTTAAACTGTACTTAATAGATGTAATAGAAAGAATAAGCTTCTCAAGGATGAAAATCATGGCTGATATTTAATGCTCACTAAATATAGTAACTACATAAAATATTATTTTAATAAAATTATCACATTTTTCCAAGATGAAAAGGGTGATGAATAACTAATTTTTAAACATTTACTTATTGCTTCCCAAAACCTCATCACAGGGATAAAAACTTACAACTAACACCAAACAAGTACTCAAAGAATGAAAGTGTGTTATTCTCACTTCAGCTATCATTCAAAACATGAAAATTTTGTTTTGTTTTGGGGCTATATTCAGTGATGCTCAGGAGTTACCCTTGGCTTTGCACATATGAATTACTCCTGGCAATACTCAAGGAAGGACCATAAGGGCACAGGAGATTGAACCTTGGTCAGCAGCATGCAAGAAGAGAGCTTTTCTTGCTGTACTACCTGCCCAGCCCCTGAAATGTTGGTGTTTATTTTTTTAAGGAGATTATGCTGAGTGGTTTAAATACGATTGCAATAAATTTAAGCATTCATTTGCTAGTTGGGTGACTGAAGAAGAAGCGACTTAATATCTCTGAGTCTTAGGTTCCTTTATATAAAAAGACAGGCAGTGACCAGTTGGCTGTCTTTGAATGAGATAATCACATCACAGGATCTGTCAAGCTAAGTGTCAATAAGCAGCAGCCAGTAAGAATCCAATGAAAATGGTGGGAAGTGTGAATGGAATAAAAAGAAGTGAAGAGAAGAGGAAGGAGGGCGAGGATAATAAAAAATCTTGCTGAAATAGGGTAGAATAGTTTGTACCATTTATTTTGAAGTAGGATTGCCTATGGTCAACAAACCTCACCATGCTTCATGCTTCCTGAATATCCTCCTGTGTCCCAAATCTTGTCACATGCACATTCTCTAAAAGGCCATTTTTAGCCTCCTCTGATCTCCACAAAATGTGGAGACTAGCCACAGAGACAGGCTTTCCACTTTCTGTCTGAACAACTCACCCCTTCATTCTGTTTTGAATGAAGTATACTCCCTTTCACTAAAGAATAGTTCTCTCAAGATATGGCTCCTTTTAGGGATTGTCCTCTCCACTTCCTTTGCATTCCAAACACTGGAGGTATACTTTTCAATTACTAAGAGTCCTAGAGCGGAACTGTAATGCAACAATAATGCACTTGTCTTACAGGTGAAGAACATGGAATTTATCGCTGCATCTCACGAATGAGGTCCGATACTACATTGAGGAAATTTCAAACTGATTTCGGGTGTCTTTTTTTGATATCTGATACAGCTGAGGATTTCTTTTTAAACTCTTTGCCTTAGCTTCTTGGACATTTTTATATGTAGATTTTGCCCTAACTCTGTGAAGGCTGCTTAGGTGCCTTTATTTATTACTCTCTTTTGTGACTTCCCTTTCTTTTTTTTTATCTTTTTTCTTTTTATCTTGTCTCTACACTCAGAAATTGCTCCTGGCAGGTTCAGGGGACCATACAGGATGCCAAGATTTGAACCACTGACCTGTATGCAAGGCAAACGCTTTACCTCCATGCTATCTCTCTGGCCCCTTGTGACTTCCTTTTTAAGTTTCTACTATTTCAATTATAGTGCTCACCAAATTCCCATTTTTAGTTATTTTGTTAATCTCTTTAAATTTTGTACATTCAGACTGATAGGCCCCACTTATATACTGGCTGTGTTCAAATTTGTGATGCGTCTAGCCACAGTCAAGACTTACTCAACTCTAGATATGCAAACACACTTACTGGTTATTTTACTTCAGATTATACCTATGCAGAAAAGTAAACCTTTTCCAAATTAAGCTCACTTTGTGCCTAACAAGACTCAACTCTATGGTCCACTCCACCCATAGAGCTGCCCTTCATATGTTCTCTGTATCATCAGTAAATTATGATGCTATTAGAAGCTTGGGATCATCAAGTTACCTGAAGCCTCTAACCCCATCCTAATTGTTTTTATCTCCACTTTCCTAGCCCTGTCTTAGTTCACCAATCCCAGATTTTTGTAGTGAGTTTTCATCTCATATCTTGGTCTCAAGTCCTGTATTTACTTCATCCTGTATACTTAGAACTATATTCAGAAAGCAAAATATGTTAAGTAAGACCTGTTATTTATATCTCTTTATGAGTCCCTAGAGTCTCTGGAAAACAATTTAAATTATTAACAAGCTACAAAAATGGTCTTTATAACTTGATCACTAAATATGATCTCATTGATAAAATCTCAACACTTCCTCATCTCTAAACTTGAGTACAGCCATCTAAAGAAAATTTCTGGCATCCTTATTTCTCCTTGAGTCATTTTTTTGTCCATACCTAATAATGCTCAAGGCTGACTCTTGGCTCTGTACTCAAGAATCACTCCGGGGCCGGGCGGTGGCGCTGGAGGTAAGGTGCCTGCACTAGCCTAGGACGGACCGCGGTTCGATCCCCCGGTGTCCCATATGGTCCCCCAAGAAGCCAGGAGCAACTTCTGAGCGCATAGCCAGGAGTAACCCCTGAGCGTCACAGGGTGTGGCCCAAAAACCAAAAAAAAAAAAAAAAAAAAAGAATCACTCCAGGTGGTATTCTGGGAACCAGAGGGAATGAGGGGGAGTTCCTCCCCACTCTGGCTGTCTCACTCCCCACCCATGCAGGGGAAGCACCCTGCTCTACTCACTTCACTAACACATCCTTGAATCATTCTAGTCTATATTTTTCTGCTTGGTGACCTTAAATTATCCTCATCTTCACTTACAAAATTTTACAAATGACCACAGCATTCAACATTCCCAATTATGCCCTTGTATTTCCTCTTTCAAAGCACATACAATTCTATATCAGTTCTCCAGTGATTCTTCCTACACTAGTTGATTGAACAATGAATGCCTTGAATTTGAGGTATCCAATTCTGTGATGTTTCCCTAATGAATACAAACAAATTATCGCTATGACAACAAAAAATTTACCCACTATTTGGGAATTCATTGGAAGTCAACTGTTAACTAACCACTGTATCTAGAGCACACTCATGTGTGGCAAGAGACTCTAATTTTGTTTATACAAATGTCATGGCAGTAATTAAGCAGGAATACTGTTTTAATATGTAACTTAGAGAGCAATTTGAAAAATAAAATAGCAAATAGTGAAGTCAAGTCACAAATGAACCTATGAGAGTTTATGGTGCTAACTATTCAACTGACTGCTCTGAAAAAGTTCTGGGGAAATATGAGATTATGCTCACTTGAAGTTCAGAAGCAACTGCAAGATAATTTAAGACAGTGAACATCAAGATACTATAAATTTAATGAGGCAAGGGGGCAAGACAGTTTTGTTCATTGCTATGTCCTTGGTGTCCAACATCTAGTTAAATCATAGTAGCTTCTAAAAAAAAGTGTGCTGAGTTGAATTTTAAAATGTGAAGCTGGTGAAACAAGAAACATCTGCTTTTTTTTTCTCTAAATTTTAAGTAGCACTTTTCTCCATTCACCATTCCATAAAATAGGTAATTTGTGCATGTGTTTACTAGAACTCTTTCCTCAAAAGTGAAATATTGCTTCACTCGTTGGTTGGCAAATGTGTTGTTTCAAGATGGAGAATAATTTTCTTTAAATGAAGAAAAATCTATTTCAGTTCATAATCTTTAGAGCCAATTTTGGATCTTAAAATGTACTGTTCATCAAAGAATCTTAACAAAAAACATTCCTGCCAATGGAACCAAGACATCCAAAAATATTTCATCCCAGAGCCAAGCTTTCTGCTCAAGAGCATTCTAGCTGAGATCTCATCCTCTAAAGATGCTCCACTCTGACAAAAGTCAACTGAGCCACGTAGCTCAGAGATGATCATCGATTGTCCTGAGGTAAGAACTTATGGTGCATGCTATGTTGAAATTGGCACTTTCTTAACATTTGTGCTATATTTACAAGTTTACATGAAACTTCTCTGTAGCCAAAGAAATTTTGTAATAAAACAAACTCTAGAGCAGGAATTTCCTAGACATATATTTTTCATATCTTTCTTTTTCTTTCTCTTTCTTTCTTTTTCTTTCTTTCTTTCTTTCTTTCTTTCTTTCTTTCTTTCTTTCTTTCTTTCTTTCTTTCTTTCTTTCTTTCTTTCTTTCTTTCTTTCTTTCTTTCTTTCTTTCTTTCTTTCTTTCTTTCTTTCTTTCTTTCTTTCTTTCTTTCTCTTCTCTTTCTTCTTTCTTTCTCTCTCTCTCTTTCTTTCTTTCTTTCTTTCTTTCTTTCTTTCTTTCTTTCTTTCTTTCTTTCTTTCTTTCTTTCTTTCTTTCTTTCTTTCTTTCTTTCTTTCTTTCTTTCTTTCTTTCTTTCTTTTCTCTCTCTCCTTCCTTCCTTCCTTCTTTCTTTCTTTCTTTCTTTCTTTCTTTCTTTCTTTCTTTCTTTCTTTCTTTCTTTCTTTCTTTCTTTCTTTCTTTCTTTCTTTCTTTCTTTCTTCCTTCCTTCCTTCCTTTCTTCCTTCCTTCCTTTTTTTTTTTTTTTTTTTTTTTTTTTTTGCAGTTTTTAGCTCACACCAGGTGATGCTCAGGGGTTACTCCTGGCTCTGTGCTCAGGAATTACTCCTGATGGTGCTTTTGAATTTGAATCCAGACTGGCTGTATGTAAGACAAGTACCCACTGTACTATTACTACAGACCTCACATTTTTAATTTAAAATTTTTATTTAAAGCAATTTTGGGGTTTGTTTTGAGGCTTTAGCCCACAGTCTTAAAACTTATAACTGAATATGCCTCCAGAGAATCACTTCTGGCAGAGACCAGATCAATTGCATGAAAGGTAAAGGTCTTACTCACTGTATTATCTCTTTTAGCTTCTTTCTCTCATTTTAAATATAAAAACTTAAGATTTAGGATTGTAAATTACCATTCTAAATAGAGTGTTGTAGAGAGGAACTACTGAACACCAAACTTTCAACATTAGATTATGTTCACAGAATACTAACACCTTCACATGTACCAGTGTATTAAATTTGGTAGATTCCTGAGATAGGTAAAATTGACTACTACTCATGTCCCTATATTTGATAGCAAATTGAACTCCTAGTGACCACAACTGACTTCTCTCATGATGACTAAGCAGAAATAGCATTTAAGACTGGATTCAATACCTGCTGTTTCCACCATTATTATTTACTGGAAGTAACTCAAGTGACTCAAGTTTCTTTCCTCTCAATAAAAAAGATTAAATGATAACTTAAATAGCATAATTTAAACCTTTCAAAAATGTGGTTTGTTACAATAAAAGGAAGTTACTATTCCTAGAGGCTACAAACAAACCAAGAATATAATGAAGTAGAAATTGTGTGAAAATCAATATTTAGGTCTCTCTCATAATCAGTCAACCATTCTTTCAAAACTAAGCCTAATCATATGACCCTAACCCCAAACACAGAGGCAATATATCCCAAATCTCTTATTTTATTTAGACACAGTGATGGAATTATTCAACTTTTGATTCAATCAATAATCATACTTTTAAAAAATGAACACATATCACAGAATTTTTCTTTGAGGGACTAATTGAATGTTAGTAAGACAAAATAAGTGTTAATTCTTCAAAAAATTAAAAACATGTCTGGACAAGTCCACATATGTTAACATTAGACCAAGAAAGGAATCTTGCATAGATTTCTTAACACTTAGTTTTAATCACTAATGCTTCAACACTGTCCTATTTACCACCTGACATTTGTTTTTGCACTTCAACATCCCATGACTTTTCAGTAACAGTAAATAGCTTTACTAAATAACACCTTGAGATAGCTGGGTCTATATTTTGACTAGCAGATCTTGTCATTGCATCCACCTCAGAATATCTCTCCAAAATGTTGCAGGTATGAGGTGAAAAGAAACTCAAGGAAAAAAGTTTCTACTACTCAAAACGATCTGAGGCTATAATAAATTAGGAATTCTTAGGTAACAACCTGTAGAAACGTCTAGTCATTTTGTCACTGTCTCCTTGAAATCTAATTATTTCTAAGTTTCTCCATAAAATACTATGTTTATGATGCTCTAAAGAAAAATGATAAATTAATGTGGACTACAAAAGAGCATACGTGAATCAAAAATCAGAATAAGGCATCCACAGAAATCACATGCAGGATACACAATACCTGAGTCCAATATTGCTTTTAATAACATCATTTTGATTCATGCTCCTAGAACTTAGGAGATACTCTCACAATTGGCATTCAAGATATTTCTCATGTGAAACTTAAAATATAAACTCATAAAGACCAAGAAGTCAAGACAACCACACAAAAGTGAATATTAACGTATCTGAGAAACTAAAAAGTTTCTCCAGAAAGAAAATTCTTTAACTTACAAGAGAACTTTTATGATTGAACTATTTGTGATCCTGAATATCAGCCTGTGATTATAATATCTTAAGAAATTTCTTGATTGATAAAAATGTAAGAAGATACATGTCACAAACCGCCTCTTAAAGAGCTAACTATTACCTGATGACAACCCAAGATGTCTTATACTTTTGGGATACTATCACCCATTGCTGAGCACTGGTTAGACACTTAGGCTGATTATTTGAGCTTCCTATTTGAATTCTGAGAATATGAGAATCTGGCTAGTACTGAAAGAATGCTCACTAACACACACTGGCTCTATTAAATTAATCAACAAGTGAACTAGCTTTCAAGTCCTGGTGGCCAGTCTACAAATGTTTTTGAACAAAATCTTATTCGACACATATACCCTTCCTTAATAACGCTTCCCATTTTCAGACAGACCCATGAAACAACACAATCTTATGGAATGATTTCTGTGCTATAAAAATTGGTGCTAACACTTCAATATTAAATTTCAAGATGGGGGAACGTCAAAATTAAAGAGTACAAAGTCACTGAAGATAGTCCAAGAAAGTGGGGGTAACAGAAATGCAAGTTCTTGACTTGCATGATTGCAGTGCTCCAACTTGGGCAGCAGGGGGAGCTCCTGCATGACGCAAACCCCCCACAAGTTATTTCTAGTTAGGAACACCCTGCTTTCCCCCTTTACATTTGTCCTAAGTCCACGAAGGAGGCTGCACGAGTTGTGTTACTGTCTGTAAACTGCACACGTTTTGGACACGCAGTGAATAACTGCAGAAGTGACTGGATTTGGCAATAAGCTTGCTTTTTGAAAGGAGTCTCGGCAATTTTTATTTTACTTATTTGGATCTGCAGAAGGGGTTAAAGGAGGCTGGGAGCAACTGAGCAATTGGGGCGATAAGAGCATACCTGTCAAGAGCCAGCTCTGAAAGCAACAAGTGGAACTCAGTATCAGGTCATGTATTACGCCTCTTTTTAGCTTTGTGGGATCATTTCTGGGAAGTAAAGAATGAAAATTTTCCTCTCCTTCCCTGAATCCACCTCACATTCAGAAAATGACTCGATGAACTGGTTTCTCAATTTCTCCTTGGACTTTGGCAGGTGGGAGTTTCCAGTCAATGGCTATATTTTGCATGTGACTTGTGATGCACTTTAATCACTGTATGCCAAGTCTGAAGTATCAGAACAAGGTTGGAAAAATCATTACCAACTAGAAAGTCGGTGCTGAAACTTCAAACATCATAGGTCTCCAAAGCAAAATTCCCGGTCTTTGCTCTGCCTTTACACACATGCGTACTCCCCTTCCTCCTCAGGTAAACTTCTTTCCCCTTCTTCTCCCCAGAGGAAGGTTGACAGAGACATGAACCTCCATACTCACCATATTCACTTCAGAAACCATATCTATGCTGGCGATGTCAATGTTCATTCCCACGGCCACAGGAGGACCTGAAAACCAAGATGGACAGTCACATGATTTCTCAGAACTTCATTCTGAGCAAGTAGTCCCAATGCTTAGGACACTGCCCCAATCATTCCCCCTGTTCACCCTCAAAATCTTCCTTCCTTTGCCCTTTACTTCAAGGGTGGCAAGTGTTTCTCTAGGAAATGCTCTATTGTACATGCACACACGTGTCCTGTTAGGGGAGGGATTCCAGTTCTGTCTGTATGAGTAAGTCTATCAACACGAGAGCAGACAAAACTCAGGAGAGCATAGTATCCTTCGAACTCAAGAAGATTTTGTATATCGTAGTGAAACCACTCTCATTCTTTCTCACTCTCCTTCAGTGATCTGGATCTACGAGAGTGTTCTAAGTGTCTGAACCAAAATCAAACAGCATGTCAGCATCTGTGTCTGAACCAAAATCAAACAGCATGTCAGCATCTCTAAGATATAGTGAGAAATAGGCGTCCCCATTCTTTCTTGTTCTACTCTTATCCCCTATGATGCCCCTCAAGCCACCCCCACACGCACACACAAGTCTCCACCATGCCATGCTTGAAAGCTTCCAGGACTGGATCATTTCCAGATACTGGCTACTTTAAACCATGACAAAACTCTTTTCAAAGTAGGCAGGTTCAGAGGGTTAACTCCACTACTCCACCAATTGTCAGCACATTTTGTGCTCCAAAAATGTCTAGAATGGTGTCTCTCGCCTACCACATACCATACTTAGGAGGGTTGTATTTCAAGGGAGCAAAGATGGAAAGCAGATAATTTTTGAAGAGTGAAGTCAAAGGCTAGCCACGGATCCCAACCTCAAGGATTTCCCTGATTGACCGACCACCCAAGTCCTGACTAGTAGGAAAATGACTCAAGTTTGGGTCAGTTAATCAAGAGGGTAACACAAGAGACCCTGTCCGTTCCCCCACATGTCTCCACACGAGAGAGAGGGAAGAAAGAAGGCGCACAGAAAGCTTAAGAGGCAGGCATGCAGCTTAGGCAATCGCTGGAGTACTGCTTATTTCCAAGGCAACCCCATTACCTCCAAAATCTGGTCTCAGGCGAATATCATAGCCCTTCAGGAGTCTGTCCACCGTCTCTTTCACCAGCGACATATTACTCGGGTCATTGGCACTGGAGAAAGAAAAAAGACAAGAGGAGGCGTCATTCGGGCCGCCGGCGCGGCATTTTAGGCATCTCTCTCTCTCTCTCTCTCTCTCTCTCTCGAATGGTACCCGAGATGGGAAGATTGCTGCTCCGAGGTAGGCAGGCAGCAGGCAGGCAGGCAGGCAGAGCCCTCAAAGTGAGAAAGGAAGAAGCCCGACGCGGGGAACACTTACCTCTGCGCACAGACAGCGGCGATTATCAAGGGGAATGACCAGATCCCAAAGTAGCCCCTTCCCCGGACTCTCCACATCCCTTTAGTTTGGACGGGATGGAGGTTTCGCGGAAGAGAGGAGGGAGATCCAACTTAGTCTGCCCAGTGCGGTAATTCTAATGGGAGGCGCATGCGCACGGCGTACCAAAACATCAAAGGGGCAGCGGTGGCTGCCAGGGACCCAGCAGATTTGCTTAAGAAAGAAAAAAAATTAAAGGGGAAAAGGGGGAAAACATCTCTCTCTATATATATAATATATAGGCATATATATTATATATTGCACTAATGCGGAGAGATCACCCCTCAGGAGCACTGAGAGTAAAACCTTTGTTGTCTTTTCCTTAAGACAAAAAACAAAACAAGAGCGGCTGGTAAGTTTGGGTAGTTGCAAGGAGGCAGTTTGGTACCTCGCAGGTTGGAGGGTGTGCGTGCCTTGTGTGCCTGTGCGTGTGTGTGCGTGTGTGTGTGTGTGTGTGTGTGTGTGTGTGTGTGTGTGTGTGTGTGCGTGTGTGTGTGTGTGTGTGCGTGCGTGTGTGTGTGTGTCCGCGCGCACGCAAGTGAGCGCGTGCTGCCTCTTGGAGATGCAAAAGCCTGATTAAGAATTTCGGGGAGAGCTGCAGTGGGCGCCTGGGAGTCCACTCCGGTCCGGGGGTGGGGCGGGCAGGGAGTCGAGCCGGGAGCAGCAGCAGCAGCAGCAGAGTTGGAACTTTATTTCCTGGGCCAGCATCATTCATTCCCCCATGCCTGGAAGAGGGGGTGAAGGGAAGGGGCGAGGGGAGCCAGAGGGGGTGGGAGGGAGAGAAGAAAGCGCTGGGAGCAGGGCGGAGCAAACTGGGCTGGGGGTGTTGGAGAACGAGAAAGGCAGGGAAAGAGAAAAGCTTCAACAAGATGCCTGGTCCAAAAGAATTCTAGGCTGGCGAAGCTTTTGCTTGGCATTCTGTTCCTCGCTACTTCTGGATCCTCTCCTTCTCCTCCCTCGGGGCCCCTTATTCCCAGAGAAGCAAATCTCGGGGTCCCGGTTTGCCGCTGTGACGTGCCTGACCCGAGAGTCCCGATTATTTATTTATAGCAGAGTCGGGCGCAGAGGCTGTGCCGTCCCTCCAGGTTTGGGGTGTCTGCACCGGGATGCCGCCTGGAAGGATGGCGCGCTTTGGAGCCTGGGCGAGGAGGCCGGGATCTGGAGGGGTGCGGGTGGGGAGAGCCCGTGCAAGGATGCTGCAGCCCCGTGGGCAGGGCAGGGCAGGGCAGGTGGCCGCTGGAACCCCGAAACCCGGCCAGCACCGGACCCCTCTTAGCCTCGAGCGCCTCCCACTCGCTCGCTGCCCACCTTGCCCGGCTTCGGTGCGCCCCCGGACGCACCTTGGCAGGGACGGGGAGGGCGGGTGGCGAGGGCCACCTGGCATGCAGGGGCTGTGCCACGGGAGGCGCCAACCAGATCCAGATCCAGAACAGAGCCAGGAGAACCGGCCCAGGGAGAAAGGAGGTTCTCCCGCCGTCCCCACGCGCCCGGGCTGGGAGGGAGCGGCTCTCGGAGACTGCTTCTGCTCGGCCGCCTAGGGACAGAGGAGGCCGCCCTGGTGCAGGGCGGAGGACAGAGCAATAAGAAGGGTCTTGGTTCACGGGAAAGATTTTGCCCTTGCTCCATGCAAAGGCATGCCAGCGAGGGGCGATGGGGCTGGAGGGCCGAGAAAGCGCGTGAAACCCGGCAAAGGGTCTTGCAGCTCCCGACTATGGTCGGTGCAGCCAGGAGGGAGCACAGAAGCGCAGGTACTGGGAAAAGCCAGTGCTGAAATCTGCATTCTGCACGACAAACCTTACTTCACCCTGTTTCTTCTCGAAGCATGGTTGCTTTATTTTTCATAGAACGCCTACTACGTACTGGGAGGCATTGGACACCAACGTCCACAACCCTCTAAGATCTGAATTTAGTATTCCCCAGAGGATAGATTCAGAAGCAAGCGCCCTGAAACTAAAGAAATGGCCCAAGGTCACCTGGAGGTGGAACCTGGACAGGTTTCCAAAGCAGTGTCCAAAACCACTAAGCTGGGTGACTTCGATTCCCAAGCTCCACACCTTGTCTTAGGTCCGGTGGCCTTAGCGATTCCTCAGCGCCTTGCTCTGTGCACAGAGGTGGCAGGAGGGCCCAGGCACTGGGCAGGCTCAGGATTGTAGGGCCTCCTCCTGATCCTCCCTGAGCTGTAGTCCTTAGCCATTTACTGCCTGCCCCACCTACGTCAAAGTGTCATCCTGTTGTGGTCTGAGGTGGATCAAGGAAAACAATATGGAACTATCTCAAAAAACTGGGAATTGAGCTCCCATGTGATCCAGCTATACCACTCCTAGGGATATACCCTAGGAATCCAAAAAGACTGTACAAAAATGTCTGCACACCTATAGTCATTGCAGAGCTATTTACAATAGCCAGAATCTGGAAACAACTCAGATGCCCGACAACAGATAAGTAGCTAAAGAAACTGTAGTACATATACACAATGGAATACTATGCAGCTATCAGAGAAAATGAAGTCATGAAATTTTCCTATACATGGATAGACATGGAAACTATTATGCTATGCTGAGTGACACAAGTCAGAAGGAGATAAACACAGAATAGTCTCACTCATCTGTGGGAAGCTTACCACAAAGAGTAGTGAGTACAGTTAGAGAAATAACTACACTAACAACTAGCATGACAATGGGAGTGAGTGAAAAAAATAGAATGCCTCTAATACAGGCAGGAGTTGTGGAGGAGGGAAATGGGTGGCAGTGGTGGCAGGAAGGTTGCACTAGTGAAGGAGAGTGTTCTTTTTATGACTGAACCCCAACTGCAAACATGTTTATAATCATGGTGCTTAAATAAACATATAATTTTAAAAAATAACACTGAATGTTTTTTGTTTGTTTGCTTTTTGCTTTTTGGGCCACATTTGTGATGCTCAGGGGTTACTCCTGACTATATGCTCAGAAATCACTCCTGGCTAGGGCAACTATGGGACACCGGGGATGGAACCAAGGTCTGTCCTGGATTGACTGTGTGAAAGGCAAATGCCCTACTGCTGTGCTTTCTTTCTGGCCCAACACTGAATGTTTTTAAAAGTAAAATAGTAAAAACTGAAAGATGTAATTAAAAAAAAAAAAGAAGGAACTAAATATCCAAGCCAAATGCAGCAACAATGAAATCAAAAGACCCAAATTTTCAACAATCTAAACTTAAAATGGGCCTATTATAGAGGCAGGTTTGGGTGGCAGGGAGTGGTGTGGGATGCACTTGGGGAACATGGTGGAGGGCGATGAACACTGGTGGTGCGATTGGTCCTAATTTACTCTATGTCTGAAACTCAACTATGAAGGACTTTGCAAATCACAATGGTTTCAATAACATTAAAATTTAAATTAAAAAAAATGGCTAAAGACAATGGGAGTGCCAGAGAGACTCTTAGGCATAATCCCCAGAATAGAAGCCAGAGCAGGATCGAGGGAGCTGGGTACCTCTAGCATAGGGAGTTTCTCCGTTAGAGACAGGTATAGGCAGTGCTTCCTATTTTTTTTAAATGATATCTTTATTTAAGTACCATGTGCAACTTTCCTGTCACCAATGTTCCCCAACTCCCTCCTCCCCTTCCACTTGCCAGACAGGCATACTACTTCTCTCACTCACTACCTTTGTCATGCTAGTTGTTAGTATAGTTATTTCTCTAACTGCACTTACCACGCTTGGTGTTACATGGGCTGTTCCTTTCAAGCACCATCTCTGTTGTCTCTAGGTGTTATTACCATACTGTCTCTTAGTGAGACAAACATCACCCTGATACCAAAAGCATGCTTCTAAGGCAGAGCCGGCTCCTGGCAGAGTTTTACCCAGAAGACTAGAAGGGGGAGGGGGGACTTCATTGCCAACAGAAGAGGGAGTAATGCTTGCATTTGTGATTTCATGGCTTGAGAGTTACAAGAATCAAAGTACAGAATAATGGAGAAAAATAGCTGATCTCTCTCTGCTCTTACAAAAGCTCTATATTGAAGGGAAAGCAAAGTTTAGAATATTAGTAGCTTTCTACTCAGAGGTTCCTTAAAATACTTCATATCCAAGAAACCAAATAGTAAAAAGGGGTTTGTTAAAAACAGAGGAGGAAGTGGAGGTTAAGAACCTTGCCATTCATGGGGATTTTAGAAAGCCATGGTCTCCTGTGAACAGGAGGGAGACCCCTCAGCACAGATCTCAGGGTAAAGCGGCCAGTCCTCTATCACCCCAACTCTTCCCATCTCCTAACACCTTCCTCTTGAAAATACTTGAAAGCAGTTATGACTAGCAGATATCCAGGCAGTATCTTCTACACTACCTGCCCCTTCCCACTTAGCTTCCAACAGAACAAAAGTGTAAATACTATCATCCACTTACTAAGAAAAACAATATTAGTAATGTTGAGTATGAAGAGTTAAACAGGTATTTATTGAAGCTCTATTGTATACAGAAAAATAAGAGAGAAAAAGACCAGAAGAACAAATAAAAATAATTTAGAATTCAAGAACAAAAACAACAGCACATTACAAGCAGGATTTCAAAGGAACGGGGGGCCAACCTTGGGGTCATCTACTCTTTCATAAAAATGAAAATGGTAATAATGCCTTCTCTACATGACTGTTAAATTGTGAAAACATATGTGTAGCATTTGAGATGCAATTAATAATTATTAATATTCGTAATAATGACAAAGGTCTAATGAATGGATAGAAAGGAAAGAGCATTCATTAGTGTTAAAGGACTGAGTTGGCATAATTTTGATGTAATTATCACAAATTACTCTAGAATATAGAAGTACACATATGAAGGGAATTAAATATTAAGAAATATAAAAAAGATTAAGAAAGCCATGCACTTAAGAACAAAATAGCAATTGAGATAAGGCAAGAATATCTTTGCTTTATGCAGTCACATATTAGATATACCCCTATCAATTACAGTAAGTAATATAATTAAAGAGATATTCCTACTAACTGCAAAATGTGAGGTCATCTTGTGCCTCAATCAGATCTCTATTATACAGCAGAATCAACAGTAGTCATCTGTCTGGAAGACTCTGCTAATAGTGCTGTCCAGAATGTGAAAACTGGAACAATAACATACAAGGGAAGGCCATGCTGGAAAGCATGCTCCAAAATGCTTGCAGTAAAATGAGAATGCAAATAGCAAGTACTCCTACAAGATCAAACTTCAAAGTTATTTCCGAATATAAAGCATACAAATGCCAAGGGAAATCCTGCATTAACCAGCTGTTATTAGCCTTTGCTACAGTATCATCTACATTTAAATTCAATGCATCTATATTAGCACTTATTCTATGTCAAACATTATTTGACAGGCATTCATATGATGTGAAAAGAAAGCAGTCATGGTCCTTATCCCCTCAGAGTTTACATTTTAATGTCAGGAAATAATTTTCTTTAGAAGTAAAATCTCACATAGCGTATGCTGGAAATTGGAGAAAATGGACATTTTCACTCTATAGTGGACTAAAATAACATAGCTTGAGGATGTGAGCAAAACTTTATTGTGAAGTAGTTTCAACTAAGATTTGAAAGACTACTTATTCTCATGAAGAGGTAGGGGAAGAAAGTCCCAGAAAGATAACATATAATATGGGGATATCTTGTGCCAGTAGAGAATGGCATAAATGAAGAATAAAAGAACAATGAAACTAGAGGAAAAGATAAAGATGGATCCTGATGTTGCTGGAAAAATGAAAAGAGGTACTTGGGGACCACTAATAAGTGGAAGAATAGGGGTGGCATTGACTTTTACAAAAGCAGCAATAAAGGCTGAAGGACATCAGGGAAAGGTGGCACTAGTCTGATTTAGTATAGTAACAGTTGGCTAAAAATTTCATGACCTCTGAAATTTGGGAATAAGGAAAATGATCCATTTTCTGCTTCATAATTATTATGATTTTATGATCCATAAGCTTTATGGATCATGGTAAGTTTAAGGAATATGTAAGCATCCAAGGTGTACCAATGTTTTGAATTACACATCTTATGAATTTCCTAGTGATCCCTCCAGGCACTTTTGGGAATGTGAACACCCAAATCTATGTTCCATTCTAAAACCTGTTTCTATCTTAAATTTCACTTAATTCTTTCTTCTTTAATTTTTGAAATATATCATTATCGATAATATTATATTTAACCCAGGCATTTCCATCTTCCTGCAGAAAAAAAATGTCAAAAAGAATGAAAGTTTTGTCTTCTTTGGTCATTACTTAGGGCCAATAGTCAATACCTAATTCCTATGCTTTTGAGTAAATATGTTTGATAACTCTGAGGTTGTTAATAATTTGAATTAACAGAGGATCAACAGAGTGAGAAGACTAGAGAATCTAGAAGAAAATATTCTTGGTGAAGGTCAATTCCAGTTTTCAGAAAGATCTAGGACTGAATCATGACCATCTTTATCTGTGAAAAATATACTGTAGCATGACACCTTGTAATCAAGGTGTTTAAATAAAAATAATTAATAAAAATTAAAAAGAGACTGGCTCATGGGGTGCAAAGAAAGGTACTCTGCAGTAGTGAAAACCAAAGAAAAATATTATAAAGAGAAATGATCACTAAAATGTATTAAATACCTAAGAGGTAAATCAAGTCTCCATCCTGCAGAAGTCATATCTGCTGCACTCTTAATTGCTGCTTCAACAATAGCTCAGCTTCCCCACTCATCATCAGAGACACCGATTTGACCAAAGCTCCAGATATATTGGTATTTGTGTTGATATCACCAGGACTTTTACTGAGTGCCACCCCCTTATACTTCAGAAGGCCTGGTGGCCCAAAACACACCTCATAAAAGCTTCAGTATCAGCAATAATGTTTGGAATTCCTGGACTGTGTGGCTGTGGACAACTCCAGTTTTTAAAATACTCTCATTCCCATAGAAACACACCAATATAGATGCCAATGTGTATCTGAAGCTACCTAATGTTTAGAAACAAAAGAAGTTAACAGAATGATCCAACTAGCAACAAGAACTTACTAAATCTTCCGACAATGATTTAATGACCTCATTGTAAGTTACAATGATACTCACAAGTTTTCTTGTTACTGTACTCATTTTTTCATTCATTTTTCTTTTTTACTTTTCTTTTCACTTCTTTTTTTTTTAAATAAGTTTGCTCCCGCTTACTTGGGATGAATTATGATATGTTATCAACTATGTCATTATGTTTACATGGTCTTTAAATAAAATAATTTATATATTAAAAATAGTTTTTATGTTTTGGATAGATGGCCTATGCTCCTAAAAAAACCCTAAACCTTAAAACCTAAGTAATTCTGCCCATCTTCTGCCATCACAATTCTTTTCCTAGAAACCACATAATTTAGCTAAGGTAGATGGGCTATGTGGTTATTCTATCATAGTTTTTCATCTGTTGAAGAGCAGGAGTGCATAGTTTGAAATTCTTTTAGAGTTCCTAAAAAATAATATAGAAATCTTTATAAAATATAGCCTGGGATCATTAAATAATAGGGAAAAAGCCAGAAATAACATACAAAAAGAAAATGTCTATTATTTTCATTACATATAATAGCCTAAACTAAAAATAGCTTAATAATATGTCAGATACCTTTCCAAATATTTTTTATTTTGAACACTGAGGCTTACAAACTACTGGTCGATTTAGTCAGATTTAATATATGAACTGTTTCAGAACCACATGCAACCCAGTTGTCCTCTTCCCTCCACCACTGTCCCAGGATCTTTAACTCACTATCCCCTGCAAATATTTCATAAATAATAACATATTTGGATCCTTATAATATGCCTATAAATTCCAATGATTTTTATCCTCATTTTCTGCATGAAGAAACAAACAAAAATTATGTAACTATAAGAATACACAGTTTAAAGGAAATATTAAAGACACAGAACCTTTCTGATAACTATGTGATTTAATAAGTAAAATCTCTTAAGATTGTCTGCTATATATTTTTGTTGCTTCATCTAATGAACTTTGGGAACATAAATACAATCTGAGTTTAGACAAAGATGACTCTGTAAGCCCAGTAATTTTACTTCTGGATATCTAAACGAAGGGCCCAAATACTATTCAGAAAGAACATCTATGCTACTATGCTCACTGCAGCACTAATAAAGCCAAAATATAGAAACAGCCTAAGTGTCCACGAACAAATGCTTAATTGGATAAAAAAAAAACCTATGGTATATATACACAAAGAAATATTACTTGGTATGAAAGGCAAACCATGGTGACCTGCCACCAAGTGTATGAACTGTTAATATCATGCTGAATAAGTCCAACAGATGGAGGCAGTCAGATACAGAATTGACTCTCTCATATGTGGGATATAAAGAGACACAGTGGAAAAAAATAAGAACATAAGAACTAGTCTGTAGAATGGTTTAGTTTGGGGAAAAACTGGGATTAAGGGGATTGAGGTGGAGCAGTGAGTGGAACTGGAATAGTATACTCATAAAATTCTACCGGTAAGATCACAGAACTTAAAATAAGTAAAACACAACAATTTATCTAACTATTTTTCATAATGGGACCAGAGCGATAGTACAGTGGTAAGGCATTTGCCTTGCATGTGGCAAATACAGAATGGACCTTGGTTCGATCCCCAGTGTCCCATGTGTTCCCCAAGCCAGGAGCAATTTCTGAGCATATAGACAGGAGTAACCCCTGAGTATCACAGAGTATGCCTCCCCAAAAAATGATAAAAAAAAAATCTCATATTGGAGCCAGAGCAATAGTGCAGCTGGTAGGGCATTTGCCTTGCATGAAACCAAACGGGGTTCAATCCCTGGAATCTTATATGGTCCCCCAAGTCTGCCAGGAGTGATTTTTGAGTGCAGATCCAGAAGAAATTCCTGAACACTACCTGGTGTGGCCCAAAACCCCAAAACCAAAAGTAGATAAATACGTATTTCTCTTATTGGTTTTTTAGAGATGGCCAATGAAAGATAGAAAAAATAGGCAATGCAATATATAAAATTAAGTGTTCCAGAACAAAGGCTTTTCCTGAATGTGGGCTAATTATACTCTGAGGGCTAGTTCCTTTCTTTATGCAGCTCCACCTGGTATATCTACATCTGAGGCTTTTTTTTTTCCTGATGCATTCACTAGCATCAATATGAAATGCTAAAATTTATTAATCTTTAATTAAATGTCTATAATAGTGTATTTTTAAGTCTTTTGTATTGTAAATACTTATATTTTATATAGAAAATAAATTTTTATAAAAATATTAGTATGCTTAATATTATGGGTTTAGGGACCTTCAAAACTTATAGAACTGGGATATATAAAGGTGTTCAAAAGCTCTAATTCTCTCTTCTACTACTGTACTTCTACACTTAATAATTTATCATTCCTAATTTGCTTGTTTTTCTTTAGCTCACTTTTATAGATAATTTCCATTCTCTGACTCTACAAGGGTATTTTACTTCTGTATTTAAATCATTCCCTATACATGAACATTTTTTTCAGTAGTTGATAAGTTGTGGCTGAAATTATTCATAGCTCACACTAAAATGCTTGCTTCCAAGATTGTTCACTTTGTGAAGAGTACCAACAATCTTTCACTAAATCTTTAAGGTGTATTGATCAATACATAAGATTTAAAAAAAAAGGAACAAACTTAAGCTAACTATAATAAATGAGTATTAGAAGTAATAGAACTGAAAAGTCTAGGGTTAGTTCAGTTTTGAGTATAGGTGATAATCAGAGACTTAAACTATTTTATCTCATTAAATAATTCTGTGTTCTGTGCAAACTGGCTTCATGCTCAGTAAAGTTTTCTTCCAAAGAGATGCTCAAGTTTATCAATCTTGATAACATTAGTTAGAGCCAACTCCATCAAAACTGGGTGATAGGACACTGAGTGGATCATGGTTCTGTCTCCAATCTCTCATTGGCTCTGCCAGTGAGACCTTTTTAAACCATGTGGACTGCAGTTGAGTGGTTAAGAATTACCATTTGTATGTGAAAGAGAGGAATGAATGTTGAATAGATTAAAAATTGCAGGAGCTTACTTAAGGGAGATAGCATGTTATTACTAACCATATTTTGGAAGGGAGCACTGGGGAGTATTGGGTCATACCTGGCTGTATGCTTAGAGGTATTACTGGATCTGTGTTCATCAGTGGTCTCTGAAAGTACTCGGGGGATGATTTATTGTACTGAAGTTGTGAATCAGGTTGGTGGGACTCCTGTTTATCTCTTTGGCCCTAATCACATCTTTTTGATTAAGAAATTAAGACAAAGGGCCCTGAATGTGTATAGAAGAGGAACTCAAAATCACAGAATCTATGTAGTATGAATGTTCTTCAACTACCCAATAAGGGGAAATGAATGAAAAAATATCAGTGAAGGACCCACACTTTTAAAGAGAGGAAGAGAATTCTGCAATTTTCAGACCCAACAATGTCCTATGTGAAAAACATCACCCTGAAAACTGTTCAAAAATAGTTCTGCTATAACTGAACAAAATAAATACAGGTAGAAATTGATAGAAAAATCAATACAATTATA
Organism: Suncus etruscus; assembly: GCF_024139225.1. Classification (NCBI taxonomy): domain Eukaryota; kingdom Metazoa; phylum Chordata; class Mammalia; order Eulipotyphla; family Soricidae; genus Suncus; species Suncus etruscus. The sequence goes on along the minus strand of NC_064853.1, from coordinate 129,679,050 downwards.
AACCAGTGTCAGAATGAGGTTTATTGGTAAAAATATCATATTAATGTCAAAGAATTATAATTGTCTCACATTTATTTGTAAGTTCTTATCAATATTTATTGAATATATGAGTTTTGAATGAATTCTACAGCAACATTTTTACTAACCATTTAAAGTAAATACTTCCCATATTAATGATCATATGTTATGTTCCAAATTTTTTACAAGTATCCTTCTAAGTAAAAATGCATTTAGAGGCCAAAAACCTAGCTTAGGGTCAGAGATGCATGCCTGTATGAAACCCATCACAGATTGTTCTGAGCAGGAGTGCATCCCCAAGCTCTAGCATTGAGCCATCCAGTGTGGCTCAGTAATGCTGCGAGTGGCCCCTATGTATCCTGAGCTCTCTTTAGGGGGCTTTCTAAAATTGAAATATATGTGCATATGTATTTATTTGATATGTAATTATGACACAAAAGTCATTGTTAGCATTGAATGACATTTCCTGACTTAAACTCTAATCTCTCTACACCTCATTTCATTTTCACAAAATACTATGAGGTAAGTTCTAATATTATCCCCTTTTCACAATTCTGAAAGTGTCAAAGACTTTGTGATTAAGAAAAGCTTCTTTTCAAAAAAAAAAGGGAAGAAAATAGAGAAGAACTAGTCAGAGTGAAGATTTTCTTTAATTGGAAACAAAAAGAGTAAGTGTTAATAACCACCTCTTCACTTCATTTGTTTTAGAATAATTTTCTCATAATAGAAATGGCATAAAGACATGTTCTGTTCCTAGTTCCTGAGAAGATAAATTTGGTTTCAGGTTAAAAGACAGTCATTAAATTTATGAGTAGAAGCATTCCTACTGAGGATTATATGTTGCCACATAGGGAACCCAGGACTTGTAAGATAAAGAAAGTCCCTTTTAGTCAAAAGCACAAACCAAAGTCCACCAAAGCTCACTGAATTAAACATAAGTTATTTTGGATTAATTTAGGAGAAACTTAACTCTTGAAGCTAATGATATATCAATAAAAAAGTAATCTTTGAATATATTATGCTACAACCATGTACTGTATCCAAAATTTTTCATGCAGTCACCTTAATTTGTGATATGACACAAATAAAAATTTATCTCCGTAAAAGTTTTAGTTTGATACAAGATGCCATCAATATTTTTCTATCACTTGTTATGTCATTTTAACTTACAGGATTAAGTCTTCAGGCACTAAAATCATTGGTTTTTATCATTATGGTATATTCCATTTATGGTCAGTATTACTAGCATTCCACCAAAGGTGGAATCAACGTTTATTTTTTAAATTAATTTAAAATAAGAGTGAATAAGCATTGAGAAAATAAAGATAAAACAGCAGAGCAGGTGGTAAATGGATTTATCACAAATAATGTAGGCGGTATGCAAACATTTGGGAATCTTTGACTAAGCAATTTGGGCAGAAACAATCTGCTAAAGTTCATGAGAGACATTCTGATAGTTTAGACTAAAGTGAGATTATTCTATTTCTGAAGTATCCATGATCATTAGAATTCACTAATGTGAGTGATCAAAAGACAGGAGATGTGCAACAGTTTTTATGAAATGTGTGAATATTTGAGCAGGCAATGGAATAACTAAAAGTCCATGAACTTGGACATGTCTTTGGTTCTAGGATAATTTTAAATTCTGTAGCCATTTCACCTGAACAAACTGAGTCATAGGTGGAGGAATCATAGAAATGTATGAAACTTTTTTTTTATGACACTTCAGTAAAAATATGGGAAATTTACCATGAAATAAACCAACAAAACAAATTGTTATGTGAACAGCACTAGAACCATGGAAAAGTCTTTACTGTAATTTACATAGTTAATGGGATATAAATGTATTTGGAAGATAAACATAATCTTATAAAGTTGAACTACCTTGGGGAAGATACCTTATATTCTTTTTAAAATCAAGCTTTTTCAGTATTTTAAAAAATATTTTTTAAAAAGTATTAAAAAATCTTTTAAAAATCAAGCCTTTTCATTATTTTACATACAATATAGTAAAATAGATATTTGTGGTGTTTCACTACCATACTATAAAAGTTAATAATTACTAAAGTTAAAATTAGAGAAAGAAATACAAATGTTAAGTATAAGCTGAAAATCAAGTACCAGTTAAGTTAGATTCAGAGAATAACAATGTAATTTTAGATATAGAATCATTCTTTCATCAAGTAGCCACTAAATAGAAAGATAAAATAAAAATATCATTTGAATTTTTATAGATAAAGACTTCTGGTAACTACAATATTGCAATGAAATGCAATCTGTATATCTTCACACAAGTCAAATCATTATTTTTTTTGTCAATATTGCCAAAGGAAATGCCAATATTTTGCTCAAGTTTTCTCAGATCACCTTTGTATCCCACTCTCTACTCCTCCCTTTCTAACTTTTTTTTTTTAATGATTGAAATGATGAGTACCTTCATATATGCTCAGAAGTATTCTAGTATTCCATCCTTACACTATTTGGGCCTGTCTGAATCAGAAGGAAATACCTAGAGATCTAAAAATCTGTTCATCAGTGACTATCTGCTGGGTAATAGGCAACTCCTATGCAACCTTCATTTGAGAGTTCTCTCGAAGCATCAGGCTTAAACATTCTCTGAATTGGTTTTGTTTGCAATCTCACCTTGTATTACACACACACACACACACACACACACACACACACACACACACACACACACACACACACAACTTCCTCAGGCTTCAGGCTTAAACATTCTCTGAATCGGTTTTGTTTGCAATCTCACCTTGTATTACACACACACACACACACACACACACACACACACAACTTCTTTGTCGTATTTTCCCTTATTTCTCACTTGTCCAAGAATCTTTCTACTTTGGGGGAATGGACCTAAAACCAATAGAAAGTCTGAAATACACTCTAGGGGAAATTTTTATCTCTAAAAAATAAGACACCATAATTGGAACTCTGCAGATTAAAATGATACTAAGTATTATGCAAAAACTTTCCACTTTTAAATAAATTGCTGGATGATATTTGGGGTGAGTGGGAACAACTTACTGTTTCATCTTATTCGTTGTTTCACATGTGAAATGAAACCATCAAATGTAATGAGCCATAATGTTCCTCGTGGACCTAAAACCATCTTCTAAATCAGAATGGATGCCTGACAAATCTACCCACCCTGAGAAAGACTGATCACAAGCTAATCAAATAGCTTTACTTAGACGCAATTATGAAAATTAGATTAAGGTCTATGACGTGGCTGAAGAAGTGGCCAGTCCACAAAGAAGATTATACTGAAAAAATTGTCATCTTTTGCATTTTTAAAATTTGATGAGGAAATGGAGACAAAGTAAATGTGAAATAACTTTACTAAGAGTAAAATGGGATTTGTGTCAGAACTGAACTTCACTACCAATTTGCCTACACATTTTGCAAAATACTTTGTTTGATTTTTTTAGGTCACACCTGGCAGGTTTAGGAATATTCCTTGCTATTTGCTAAGGAGTCACTCCCTACAGGGGTTGTGTGACCACAGAATGCAGGGATTAAACCTAGGCTTCCTACATGCAAAGTGTGAGATCAATCCATTGAGTCATCTCATCAGCTACTCCAGTGCTTAATTGGCCTACTTTGGGAATATCTATTTAAATTAAATTAATTAAAATAAAAATATTTATCCCTTTAATTACATCTTTTATTTAATATTTTTTTAAGAAACTTTTTTTTCTTTAGATATGTGTGAGCATATATATTCTTAGTCGGGAGTCTGGTTTCTTTTCTCTCCATCCCCCAAATCCACCAGCAATATAATGTAGCACCACTTCCTCCTGCAAAGACATATTAAACAAAGGGGAAATTGTACGTATAAAAAACAAGCTCTTATCTACTAGGGATAACAACTCATACTTGTTTACAACACAGGGACATCTCCCACCCTGAATGTATGTCATGTGGAAACAACTTAGGCTCCAGGGAACTAGACACTGACCTTCAGCCTTAACTCCTGGATCCCAGACATAGAAAGGACAGAGTTCTCCACAACAGCTCCAGGAACCAAATCCCCTCCAGGGCATTTACAATGCTGCTCTGACACCACCATGAGCCAGTTCTAAATTGATAACCTGACAATGAGGAAATGGGAACAACTTGATCTAAGAGCAAGTTGTCCTTCCTCATCAGCTATCGAATAATACAAAATCAGAAAACATGTCACCCTTTGATCTGTGCAAAAGCCAAGATCGCTATATACAGATGACTGGTTGTTGCAACCAAGACTGGACAGTACGCATCCAGGGACCAAGAACAACAACAGCAACAAAAAGCTCTAGCCTAGCTTTTGGTATACGATATGTTCAGCAAACAAGAACTCCAATTCCAGAAGTCTGACTGAGACAACTGCAACTGAAGGGGTCTTCCGGAAACGTAACAAAAGACTTAACCCAGGCTCCATTCTTGGAGCAACATAAGGACCAAGAACACCAACTACAGAAGATGGATTAAAACGACACTGAAGAAGCATAACTGCTAGAACCACAAAGAAAGACTTCATAAACTCCATTCCCTGAGCTGCACAGCCACCAAGATCTCTAGAAACAGAGGTCTGATTTTACCATCCAAGACAAGCGAAGTCTTCCACACACCACGAAAGCAGCAAGGGGAGAGAAAATGCAAGGAGTCTAGAGTTAATCCCATGACAGTATACTTCAGGGGTGGAGAAATCCTGTATCTCCTAGGTCAAGAGAATTCCCTCTACAATATCCCCAATAGTTACTGTGCCTATGCAGGGGGATAAAAAAAAGGAGAAAAAAAAAAAGCACAAAACAATCATTTTTCCACATGTTTATTTATCGATTGATAGATTTTTTTTGACGTCTTTATTTTGGTGTGGAGACTATGGTTGATGTCTCCAATATTATTTTATTTTATTTTGTCTTGTCTTTTTCTTTTTGCACTTGAGCATGATTTGATTTCAGAACCGAGACTATTGTGTGGTGCCTGTCTTTATTGCTGTAGTGCTCACCAGTTATTTAATTCGATTTCTTTTTTCTGTATTGTTGTGGTATCTCAATTACCTTTGTCACGTCCCCTCTCAAACTGAGGTTGGAAGCCTCTAGAGGGACTCTGCCCATTTTCAGCATATTTGACTTTTGACTTCTTTTTTTTTCCCTCTTATTTTGTACCCCAATCTATTGCTTTTTTTCCCTTCAAACAAAGCCACATACCTCGATTTTTCTAGCTCTTCTTCTTAAATAGAGGGGGAAACAAAGGAGGGTTTCAGGACCAAACAGATATGTGATCACTAATAGTAAGCCAGACAAAGAGGGGTCCACCTACTTTAGCAGCCCGGGGGGTGATGGTGGGGTATATGGGTTGTAGAAAGGGAACTGGAATGGGAGGAGGACATAGTTGGTGATGGGTATTTCCCTGATTCAATGTTAATATGTACCTAAAATACTACTGTGAAAGATATGCAAGCCATTATGGAAAAAAATTGTGTTTTAATCAAAAACTTTCTTTGACTTACATGTATTATTATATCAATTATATTATATGTTATGTTACTATAAAAACAAAAACATTAAAATAAAATATTAATAAATTAATAAAATTAATTAAAATAATCAAATAAATTAAAATAAAATTAATAAAACAATAAATTGAATAAATAATAATGATATATAATTAAAATATATTAAACCCTTTGACTCACAGTAACTATGTGTGTTTGTTTTGCATTCAGTAGTAGAAGCAGCATTAACAGGAACACTTGTAAAAGTATGAATGAAAAATAAGGAGTGGAAATATCTGCAGGTTCCACAAAGCTGTTAGGAAACAGCAGTAGCAAGAAAATATCACCTGCTTATTTCTCGGCTTTCACATGAAAGTTTGAAATGTGTTTTCATGTTCTCTTTGTTTTTTCCTCTTGGTGCAAATAACAGACACATTCGCAAACAAGTTCACAACTAAGATGCTTGACTTGGCTCACAGCATCCTGTTTCTGTAGAGTGGAACTAACCATTTTATGTCATTTCTCACTTCTCCCATTCCCACTTCCTTTGAGATTGCAGTCCTGCTTAAGCAACGTGATGAATGACAATGCTGAAGGTACCGTATTTGCTGGCATATAAGACGACTGGGCGTATAAGACAACCCCCTAATTTTGCGGTTAAAACATAGGTTTAGGCTTATATTCGCTGTATCAGACAGAATGTTCCTGTGCTGCATGTGTTCTTGTGCTCATGTACCACAGTGAGCCAATCACAACAAGCAAAGGTTTAAAGGTTCTACTGTAATAGACTTCCTCTCTGACTCTGGCCAATCTGAGCAGGCTTTTTACAGTGTAGATTCTAGTAGAGAACATTGTCTTATTTGCATGCATAAAAAGCCTGCTTGGATTGGCTGAGTCAGAGAGGTGGTCTGAGCAACCTTGCAGTGATTGGTGCAGGATCAAGTTGGAAAATTCGTTTAGTGACAATATCCAGACAATTTTCATTTAGCAGCATATTGAAACATTTTTCGGGATATACTCAGTGTATAAGACGACCCCCGATTTTCGGTTGACTTTTTTTTGTTTCAAAAGTCGTCTTATACGCCGGAAAATATGGTAGATGATTTTGATATTGAGAGTCTACAAGTAACAAAGCATTAACACAGGCTGTGTGCCAAATTTACTTTCCTTTGTTTCGTTTAAAGCTTATTGACATAGAACTTAAAATGTACTTCTGTATTACTCTTTCCATGAGATGCATACTCATTTGAATAGAACAAATCTGTGTACTGATACAAACTGAAAAGGAAATATGACAAAGAAGTGAAGACAAATGCATTTTTCAATTTAAATGTAAAGTAGGATTTAGTCTGCAGAGGAGTAACAGTAGCTAATATGCTTCCCATAAGAAATTAATTATTTTTTATTTAGTAAGCGTTTTGTTCCTGATTAAGGTTTTGAGAATCACGTCATGTAAATTTAGCTTAAATAATTAATTTTGGTCATGTATGTTAAATTATATACGTTAACTTTCTTATTCATTGGTAAAGTGGGTGATACAATCTTTATTCTTTGTAGAACAGAATTTCCTAACATTGCATTTTAAGCAGTGTTTGTATCTGCAATATGAGTAATTTCTTCCATTTCTCTTCCCTCTGGGATTGATTTTAGCAGTATACAGAGAACCATGTGGTGTTAAGGACTGAACCCTGGGCTCCTAAATTTCTTCCGTCCAACCTGTACATCTAATACTAGAGTTTTATAATTAGAGTTCTCTATGAAGAAAAATATGCATTTAGAAGGATGTTGCTTCTTCAAACATCTTTCACTAAGACTTGTACACTAAGAAAGCTTAATTCAAAATCAGAAAATCAGCCATGAAATGTGCTAGAATTGGGGAGGAGCTTCTGTGGACAATTCTTACTACTTTAGTATATGACAACAACTTTCTCTTAACTCTAAGACACTAGTCTAGGAAATTACGCAATTGACTTGTGCTGCTATCATATGTAGCTGAAAGAATATATTATTCATTATATAACATTCTTCGGCCATACTGTCTCCTGGGAACACTAATTTTTAAGAATTACTTCTAGCTTTTGAATCTAGATTTAGGATTACTTCCTGATTTCTACTGTCCTTCTCTGTATTTCACTGTACCCAATCTCTGGCCACATGTGACTAACAAAGTCCTGCTTACTAATGCTTCTCTGCTTTGAATGATCTTTCCCAAGAAACTTTTAACTTGCAGAAAAAATTATATTCCAGTTTATACTCACAAACACAAACTTTAATGTTTTATTAAACACCTATAATAGTTATGACACTGAAATATAATAGTAAACAAAAAGTTTAGTAAAGAGGGTAAATTTTTGGAAGAAGAGGAGGCAAAAAAAAAGACGGTATATTTTAATGGTAATTGTTGAAAAATTAAGCTTGAGGATAGATGCATAATAAATCATAATAAAGCTCTTTAAGAAAAGGAGGGAAAATAGTAAAAAAAACACAGGGAAAACGTATTGAAAAATCAGTATGTACTATGTGATGACATTGCATTCATATTAGAATTAGAATTTGGAGGTGTTATTTTTTGTGGTTTTTTTAATTTTATTTTGGGCCACACCCAGTGAAGCTCAGGCGTTACTCCCAGTTATGCTCTCAGAAATCGTTCTTGGCTTGGGGGACCATATGGGACAAAGCAGGATCGAACCGAGGTTCGTCCTGGGTCAGCTGTGCGCAAGGCAAACACTCTACCGTTGTGCCATCATTCTGGCCCGTTATTCAGTTTTATTGTGATGATAGGATTGAGATTAAAAAAAAAGAAGGAAAGAAAGACAAGCCAATTGAGAAGAGGAGCATATATGAAGTCCTCTCCAATTAGGCAAGAAAACTGAAAGAGAGGAGGAGGAAGAGGAGGAAAAAGAGGAAGGTGGAAAGGGTAAAAGGAGAAGAAGGGGGATGATGAATAGAAAGAGGAGGAGAAGGAGAAAGAGAAAAGTGGAGGAGAAGAAAAAGGAGAAGGAGCAGAAGGAAAAAGAGGAAGAAGAGGAAGAGAGAAAGGAGGGAGAGGAGGAGCAGGGAGGAGAAGGAGAAAGAGGACAAGAATTATTGCCACAGAGATAGGCAGTGGAGAGGGTAATGGGGAGATCTAGAGAGAAACTGGGGACATTGGTGGTGAGAAATATGCATTGGTGAAGGGTATTTTAAATGGAATGACATTCAATCACAGCAACTTTAAATGTTTTATTAACTGCCTTGTAAACTACTGTGTTTAAATAGAGTGACTTAAAAAATTTAAAAAAAATTATAGAATGACTAAGATAATATGAATTGTGGAGACCCTCCAGAATACAGAGAATTTGATAGTAGAGGCAAAATCTTATCAGGTCAACCCTGGATGATGACAGGTGAACAAGTGAGCAAAACATATTTTTTCTTTTATTGTGCTTTTCAGTTTGATAGCATTTACTTGAGTCCAGATTACTTACTGATTATTGTAACTACTAGAAACGATAATTTGGTTAGTCTAGGGACTATGCAAATGTGCTATTTTAAAAATTCCTGGATGATTCTAATGTGCAGTGATGGTTGCAAGCCACCGACGTGGACACGGTTTGAAAAGGACAATTTCAAACTCCACTCCGCACCTGCTCTTCTTTAGTTAAGAATTCAAGTAAGTGGTGAAATAGCCAAAGGACAGGACAAAGAAAGCATGTACTTCAAGGTGAAGAAAGCTGCACAGACTGTGTTCCCAGGGCCCTGTTTGCCCTACATTTTCCAGTCATTTGTTGTTAGTTTCTATCTGGCTGTGAACATTCAATTTACTTAATCCCAGAGATCCTAAGTTATACTGTCGCTTTGCAGAACCCAGTGACACCATGAGCTAAAATTACCCTTTCAAGTCATTAATAGAAATATCTCTGGATCATACAATTCTAATATATTTAATAGTCTCCCAGCATACTATAAAATCTCTGTATTTGTGAAAGCACATGACAGACTTGAATTACACATAATCATGCTCTTCCTCCACTGTTCCTAGAAAAATATTCCTAAACTATAATTTTATGTCATTCTCCAGAACATAAATTTTCTATGGCCCCTAAGACTATGATAGATCCAAATCCTTGCCACTGCCTTTAAAGAATATAGACTATCTGTACCTTCAATCATTTCTGGAATTGTTAAACTTTTTCTCTTGATCAAACTTCCTGTTTTAGCAAGTCATATATTTACTGTATTCTAAATATGCTATGTGCTTTTTGTGCTTCATGTTGGTGGCTCACAAACTTACACATGCATTCAAATGACCTAAGATTTACGTAAAAGTGAATTTTATTTTAGTATGGTTTGGTAGATACATCAGTGATTTTTAGGAGAGATTTCTGGAGCTATGCTTAGAAGTTAGCCCTGGCGTGGCTGAGGACCATATCTGGTAGTAGGGATTTGAAAAGGTTGGTGGGTTGCAAGACAAGCTTCTTAAATCCTGTATTCTCTCTTCTTCAGTTTGTAAGGTTCAAATTTATAAGTGTTCATTAGCTAAAGGTGGGAGTGAACTAGACACATGCTAATTAAATGTAATTTGATAAAATGAACTATACAGCTTTTTTTAATCACATTCCATTTTTTAAGTTTTATTTATGACAGAGAAGACATAATAAGATCCAAATACAAAATAAAATTTTATCCATATATTTTAAATACCAAAGTGGAAAACCCAGCAAAGTAAATGAGAACAGGGAGTTTATAATATTATGTTAATTGATTTGAATTTCTTTATTTACATAGATTAAAAATCACATAGCAATCCATCATCACGAATTGGTTTGTTTTGGCAACCCTGAGGGACAAAATAATTTGCATCTTTGCAAAAAACTTCAAAGAAGAGCAAAAGGCCATGGGGAGCAGACTAGTGCTACTGCTGAGATCGGGGGCATCACAGTACTGACTCTGCTTTGAGTGGGGACAAATAGTTATTTAGCCTTGTATTCACAGTGCAGTATTTAGCCAAAGTTCTGTTGAAATCAGAAGCTGAGGTTCAAGAATGCCTGGACCCATAGAGGTATAAATTGGATGAAGGGAAGGCAAAGAGGAGAAATGAGCTGGCCAGGGGTTGGAATTCTATATAAAGATAGAATTCAGTTGAAACTGGGGACCTCATAGGAGTCCAATACCAAAACATTTCGGGTCCCTCTGGAATGTTCCAGAAAGTGGGGCTATGTGGAAGTGTTCTGGAGACTGTGGAGGAGGCACATGGTTATGCTGGTCATGCCTATCCTCCCCATACAAGAACATAGTCTCAGAGGGAGAGAAGGTCAGACTGGGTCTGGCTTCTACTCCATCGGGGTCAGCTGGCTCTGATCGTCCAGGTTTGTCCAGTCCCACCTGCAGATCTCTGCCCAGTAATTATGCCCGCCTCGCCTGGGCACTTGGGTTCCAATGAGGGACTCTTTCTGATTGCTGCCTTCTGGCCCTGCGATGGTGCTGGCCTCTGGCAGTGGGGGTGGTAGATTCTGAGTGAGCAGACAGCTACCTTCTCCTGAGTTTTACATAGGCAAAGGACTTGGAGGCATGGTGGGTCTCAACACAGTTTCCTGCCAACCTAGTGTCTCTCACAGTCATGGCCAGGCAATCTATCTCCTAGTGCTGCCTATCTTGAGCAGCAGTCACAGAGCAAAGACATTTGGAAGAACTTGCTTTATCCATGCGAAATCTGGTTTCCTTTCAATCAAGTTCTCTGCTGCTGGCTCTGGAAGTCGAGAAATCTGAAGCTGCTTCTACAAAGGTCTGGGGGCTCAGAGACGTTCTCAAGTGCCTACAGTGTAAAGTCTGCTCTTATTTTTATTTTTTATTGTGACCAATGTTAATTATAAATCTTTTACAGTTATATTTAAGGTACATAGTGACAGTGAATTAGGGCCATTTCCACCACCAGTGTTGTCCTCCCTCAGCACCTGTTCCCAGTATGCATCCCATATCTCCTCACTTTGCTCCTCTGACTGCCAGTGTAATAGGTCCCTTTTGTAGATAACTTGTTGTAGATTTGGTATATTGATTCTCTTATAATTGACTTTGGTATGTAGGTATGATCTCTTTTATCTCCACTCAATGTTCATGTAACGGCTCCTGGTACCATCCACATCCCCCCCACCCCCAATTTATAAGGCAGATCAAGATGATTCAAGTTCTGTGGTTCTGTTAGGGGAATAAAGAGAAAATAAAATGAAAAACAATAAAAAAGAAATCTGGGAGAAGTTCATCTAGAAGCTATAAGTATCAATTTGAAAAAAAGAAAAGGAAACACTGCATAGGCAGAATAAGTATTGGGGAAATTAGAAAAGAATTTCCGTGGCCTTAGAGATAAGGAGTTCTCCACCCTTGAAGCATACTGTCATTGAAACAACTATAGGCTTTGGACATGCTAATTATTGAACTCCAAGGCATTTTATGGTGCCAGGAAATATTCTGCTCAATTGTGGTTGACAAAATCAGTTCTCTGTAATTAGAGATCTTGGTATTGGCACAAATCATAAGACGAAGTCTAGAATCCAGTCTTTCTTTATGGTTCTAGGAGTTCTACTCCATCTCAGTTGTTAAGTCTTATATAATTAGTGATCTTGGTTTATGAAAAGATCCTAGAATGAAAGCTAGAATAGAGTCTTTACTATGGTTCCAGAATTTCTATTCAGTCACAGTTGTCAAAGTCAGACCTCTAGAATTAGAGATCTTGGTTTTTGTACAACTCCTAAACCCAAGCCTAGGAGTCTTTCTTATTGGTTCCAGAAAAGTTTGCTCAGTTCTGGTTGTCACAGTCAGTCTTCTATAACTTAATGATCTTGGTTTTTGCACAGATCAAAGGATGGAATGTCTTCTGATTTTATCTTACCAGTAGGTGATGAGGTAGGGTAACCTGCTCATAGATCAAATTGTTGCTGTTTCCTAGTCATTAGGATGTTCTGTCAACTTGGCACAAGTTGGTTCAGGGTGATATTAGAAACTCCCTGGGTGAGATTAATTCCTGGTGCTGTTGCAGGGAACTGTGTTAGTTCTATGGTTAAGATCTGGGGGGCTTAAACTGTCTCTGTTTGATAACATGGAGTCTAAGTTGAGTCCCCATGACAAATGTTCAGCATGGAAGGTGCTCCTGTATTCTAAAATGCATGGTTTCTTATCCCTAGTAGATAAGAGCTTGTTTCTATACAAAAGATTTCCCCTTTTTTAGTATACCTACGCAAAAGGAATGGCTCCATATTATATTGCTGGTGCATTTGGGGTAGGAATGACAGGCTATACAATCTCTGCACCCAGATTTTGACCTGAGCTTTTATCCCAAGCAAGACTTTTTTCTTTTATAATTTTGTACCAAGCAGAACCAAAACAGGTGAAATTATATATAATGTGTGTATAAAGAAAAAATAAAAATATAATGAAAAAGAATGGAAGAGGCTACCTTAACCTTTGGCAATAAACACACTAAGAAGTATAATTATTGAGGTATTAAACATACAAGAAAAATATAGATATCCCTATTAAGTATTTTGAGATAATCTTGGGGGGGTTAATTTCCAGGGCACATTTTCATCCCACAACATGATTTTGTTGAGTTTGAGAGATTATTTACAACAGTTAAGGGATCAGGTAGTGTATGTGAGTTGGGGGTCCTTCTGGAGCTGAATCTGATAGCATGCAACAGTCCACACTTAGGGGTGTGTGTGAGAAGCAGTGCCACATAGAATGAGTCAGTACGTGTGGTGGCTGCAACTTCTTGCCAGGGCACAAGATGTGGGATTGAGAGGGTGTCATTTCACTTAAGGAGCTGGGTAGTGAGTGAGTTATCAGGGCAGGAGGTCAGACTTAGTACCTAATAATCTAAGAATTGAGGGTAAAAAGGGTTAACTAGGGAGGTATACCAGATCAGGACTGGGAGGACAAGAGTATAGGAGTCCTGAAGGTGGGGAAGAGAGATAATATATAAGGAGGTCTATATACATTTTAGGAATGGATTGTTTACAATTTAGGTTTGGCAATCATAGAGGATTCCATTGTATACAAATTCATGCCCACATATAGACAGACATTAGAGATCTATTCATAATTTGTTATTGGAGGCCTGACCCTCATAGGATGGGCCTGAGTGCGTAAGAAATAACTGCATTAAGAAAAGATAAATATATCGCTTCTTGGCCTTTTGGCTAAGATCAAGTGAAGAAAAGATAAATAAATAGTTAAAATGTAGACTAGGAAGGAAAGAAGAGTAAAATGAATAAGAAAAATATAAATAAAAGAAGAGTAAAAATTAAAAAATTTTCACTTCTAGAGTACTAAGCAATATGTTAATGAGCACTATAAGTGGTATCTACCTTACGTAGTATCATCTGCTGTGTCTTGTGCATCAAGGTTCTTTTCCCAAAAAGAAACTGACAGCATGGTCTTTATGATATATTAGTAACATAGTTTGAAATGAAGAAGGAAGAATAAAAGGAAAGAAGAGAAAGAGAGAAAAAAGATAAAAGGGAAAAGAGATAATAGTAATAGGCAAAAACATACTCGATGAGTGGGACCTGTAACATTAGCCTGTGGTGCGTAATTGTCTGTTTAAATGGTCTCAAAGGTCATATGCCTTAGGTCCTAATAGAAGACATAATCAAAAGGAAACAGGTAAGGTACAGCGCCAAATTACAAAACTAAGACATTAGGGGCCAGAGAGATAGCATGGAGGTAGGGCATTTGCCTTGCATGCAGATGGACGGTTGTGGTTCGAATCTTGGCATCACATATTTCTGAGCCTGGAAGGAGCGTTTTCTGAGCGTAGAGCCTGGAGGAACCCCTGAGCGCTGCCGGGTATGACCCCAAAACCAAAACCAACCAACCAACAAAACAAGCAAAAAATAAAATAATAAAATAAAATAAAATAAAAACAAAATTAAGGCTTTAGACTATATTGATAGTAAAAACTGAAGCAAGTGCCCCTGGATTACAATCATATTCTGCCTCTAGTTCTGTGGATTAATATAACATTATTATAGGCCTCTATAGTGAGAGGTTGATTTTATACCTGTTCACTCTAAACACCTGTTTCCATTATTGCCGGTTTCTTATGTTATAAAAAAATAGTAGAGGCTTTATGTTTCCCCACTTCTGATTGATTTATCTCTTTTCTGCTATATCCTGGCACTTACGGTATTCGGAGATTCTACCATTTAGACCACTGTGTTTCTTCATGGAGTATTATATAAATATATGGTATATATTCTTTTTTATTTATTTTAATAATTTTTATTTTGATCAAAGTTGATTACATGTCATTCACAGTAGTATTTTAGGTACATAGTGACATTGAATCAGGGGATTCCCAGCACCAATGTTGTCCTCCCTCCACCCCTGTTTCCAGCATACATCCCATATCGCCCCTCCTTTGCCCCCCACCCCGGCTGCTAGTATAAGTGGTCCCTTCTTTGTCTAGCTTGTAGATTGGGTGTCAATTCTGTTGTGGTTGGCTTTGGATTTGGTGTTTAAGTCTGATCTTTTTTTTTTTATTTCTACCCAAAGTTCATACTACTGTTTGGACTTGGTGCCCTCTATTATGTCCCCCTCAATTTGTGAGGCAGAACAAGATGGTTCAAGTTATGTGGTTCTGTTTGAAGGTAAGAAAAAAGAAAAAGAAAAAAGGGGGGGGGGGCAAAATTTTGAACATGGAAAAAACGGGAAGAGTCCTTTTAGAGATTATAAATATATTCTAAATACTTCAAATAAAATAAGTGGTATCATTCTGTATTTATCCTTCTTTTGGCTTACTTCATTTAACATACTATTTTCTAGTTCCATTCATATTGCTGCAAATCACATGACTGTAGCTTTTCTAACTGCTATGAAGAACTTCATTGTGTATAAGTACCACATCTTTATGATCCACTCATCTGTTTTGGGCATCTAGGTTGATTCCAAATCTTGGCTATTGTGCTGAGTGCTGCAATGAATAACGGTGTGCATACATGTTTTTGGATGACTGTTTTCTATCTTAGAGATAGATACCCAGGAGTGCGATTGCTGGTTCATATGGCAGCTTAATTCTCAGAATTGTTCCTCTCCACGGAAATCTTTAGTAAAAGGCGAAAGATTTATGCGATCTGAAGAGAAACCAGAATATGGTGGCAGCTTGATTCTGAGTTTACGGAGAACCCTCCGTACTGTTTTCTAAAAGGGTTGGACCAGGCAGCATTCTCACCAGTGAACTAGAGTTCTTACCACATCCCCACTGACAGAGATTGGTCCTGTTATTTTTGATGTGTGCTAACTTCACTGGTGTAAGGTGGTACCTCACTGTTGTCTTTATTTGGATTTCCCTAATAATGAGTGATGGTGAACATATTTTCATGTGTCTCTTGGTCATCGCTTGGTCTTCCTTGGAGAAGTGTCTATTCATTTCTTCTCCCCATTTTTATGGCTTTATTAGGTTTTTTTGGTGATAGCCTTTCTGAGTGCTTTGTATATCCTAGGTATCAACCTTTTTTTTTTTTTACGATGTATTGAGTGTTAAAATTTTTTTCCTTTCCATTAGCTGTCTTCTAGTTTTAACAAGTATTTCTTTTGCCATACAGAAACTTTTTAGTTTGATGTAGTCCCATTTATTTATGCTAAAGCTCTTGTCATTTGGCATTCTATCATCAAAGACTTTTTTGAGGTAAAATATTGAAGTATTTTGCTTATTTTTTTACTCAATGAACTTTATATATTCAGTCTAATTTCAAGGTCTTTCATACATTTTGAGTTGACTTTTGTGTAAGGTGTGAGGTATGGATCAATCTTTAATTTCCTACAGGTGGTTATCCAGTTGGCCCAACACCACTTGTTAAAGAGACTATCTATGTTCTATTTCACATTCTTGGCTCCTCTGTCAAATATTAGTTGCCTGTATATTTGGGGTATGTCACTGGATATTCTGATCTGGCCCATTGGTCTGAGACTCTGTTTTTATTCCAGTACTATGCTGTTTTGCACAGTATGGCTTTTTAATAAAGCTTCAGGTTAGGTAAAGAAATGACACCCAGCTTCTTTTTTTTTCTCAATATGGATTTGGCTAACCTAGATCTTTTGTGATTCCATATTAACTTTATAATAAATTGTTCTAAGTCCTTGAACAATGATATATAAATTTGAATAAGGATTGCACTGGATCTATATAGTAGTTTAAGTAAGATAGTCATTTTGATAATGTTGATTCTTCCTACTCAAGAGCTTGGTATGTTCTTCATTTCCTTATCATCTTCAATTTCTTTCTGAAGTGTTTTAAAGTTTTCATGATATAGGTCTTTCACTTCTTTTGTCATGTCGATTCCCAGGTACTTGACACTTTTAGATACTATTTTAAATGGAATGAACTCCTTAATTTCTTTCTCCTCTGCTTAGTTATTTGTATAGAGTAATGCTACTGTCTTTTGTGTATTGATGTTCTAGCAAGCCACTTTGCTGTATTGGTTTATTGATTCTAGGAGTTTTACTGTGGACTCCTAGGGTTTTCGATATAAATCATTATATCATCCGCAAAAGGAGTTAGTTTGACTTCCTCTTTTTCTACTTGGATGCCTTTCATTCCTGTCCTGGTCTGATTGCTATTGCTAGGACTTCTAAAATTATGTTGAATAAGAGCAGAGACAGTGGACAGCCTAGTTTAGTACCTGACCTTAGTAGAAATGCTTTCAGGTTTTCACCCTTAAGGATAATGCTGGCTGTGGGCTTTTATTTTTTCCCTAATAGTGCTCACCACTCTTTGTGGTGAGCTTCAATTGTGAGCAGGTCCTTCCAGTCCTTCCAGCCCTTAACTCTATTATGTTAAGTGAAATAGGTCAAAGGGAGAGAGATAGACACAGAATAGTCTCACTCATCTATGTTTTTTGTTTTGTTTTTTTTTTTAGTTCATTTTTATTGTGACCAAAGTGCATTACAAATATTTCATAGAATTATTTATGGTACATAGTGACAATGAATGAGGGACATTCCCACCACCAGTGTTGTCTTCCCTCCACCCCTGTTTTCAGCATGTATCCCATATCTCCCTCCTTTACCCCCAAGAATACTAGTGTAACTGGTCTCCACTTTACAGCTTGTTGTAGACTTTGGGTTTGGTGTTCAAGTCTGATCATTTTTTATTTTCACTACATCATACATGTTCATATGACTGGTCTTGGTAACAGCCTTTTCTCCTATCAATTAATGAGGCTGAATAATTCAAGTTATGTGATTCCGTTGGAGATAAAAAGGATAAGAAAAAGGGAAGAAAAAATTCAGTGTGGGCCTTTTATAGATAGATAGCTGTAACTATCTTTTTTGGGGCCACACCCATTTGATGCTCAGGGGTTACTCCTGGCTAAGCACTCAGAAATTGCCCCTGGCTTAGGCGGATCATATGGGACGCCAGGGGATCTGAAACCCTGATCCTTCCTTGGCTAGCGCTTACCAGGTAGACACCTTACCTCTAGCGCCACCTCACCAGCCCCAGCTGTAACTATCTTGAGGAAGGTTCCTAACAACCCTATTTTGCTGAGTGTTTTCATCATGAATGAGTGTTAGATTTTCTTGAATGCTTTCTCTGCACTGATTGATATGATCATGTGATATTTGTCTTTCTTATTGTTGATGTGGTATATGATGTTGTTTGATTTGTGTATGTTGAACTATCCTTGCATCCGTGGGATTAAACCCACTTGGTCATGGTGTATAATCTTTTTGATGTATTGTTGGATTCGGTTTGTTAAAGATTTTGTATACATGTTCATTAGTGAGATTGGTCTGTAGTTTTCTTTCTTGGTGGGGTCTTTGCCAATTTTGGGAACAAGTGTGATATTAGACTCACAAAAGAAGTTAGGGAGGATTCCTGTCTTTTTAGTGTTTTGGAAGAAACTGAGGATCAATAAGTAATTTTTATCAGAATGTTTGATAGACTTCACCTGTAAAACCATCTGGTCCTGGACTTTTATTCTTGTGTAGTTTCCTAATTACTGTTTCAATTTCCTTAGATATGATTGGATGTTTAGGCTTTGTACATCCTCCTTATTATCTCAGAGATGATTTTTTTTTTCAGAAACTTGTCGATTTTTAACTGATTATAGTTGCTCATAATTATCCCTCATGATTCTTGAATTTATGGGGGTCTGTTGTGATCTCTCCTCTTTAGTTTGTGATCCAATTTATTTGGGTGTTCTTCCTTTATTCTTTGTGAGTTTTGCCAGCAATTTGTCTATATTATTTATTCTTTTGAAAAACTAGCTCCTGGTCTCATTGTTTTTTTGTATTGTTTTTTTTCTGTTGTTTATTTTTATTCTGTTTTTTATTATTTCTTGTCTTCTAACTGTGTTTGGGTTTCTTTGCTGCTGTTTCAGGTCCTTAAGATGTCACTTTAAGCTGTTGATTTTGTAATTTTCCTCTTTCCTAATGTAGGCCTGTATTGCTATGTGTTTCCCCCTAATTGCTGCTTTTGCTGTGTCCCACAGATTTTGACCATTTTTTTCATTATTATTGTCTCAATGAATATTTTTATTTCATCCTTGATTTTCTTTTATATCCAGCTGTTGTTGAGCAGCATGTTGTTTAATCTACAGGTGTTGAATTTTATCCACATATTCTTTTTACAGTCAATCTTGATCACTGTTGCATTGTGATCTGATCAGTGTGCTTTTTATATTCCTTTTATTTGTGACTTTGTGCAAGTTATATTTATATACTAAGACATAATCTATTCTAGAGAAGGTTCCATGTATATTTGAGAAGAATGTGTATTTTGCTTTATGGTGATGGAGGGCCCTGTATAAGTCCATTAGTCCTAGTTTAGGGCTCTTCTATCTTTGATAGTTTTCTGCCAGTGGATCTGTCCAATGGTAATAATTTTTTAGTTGAAGTCTCCTACTATGATCACATTTCCTTCCATATGTTTCTCTAGGTTTCCAAGCAGTTGCCTTACATATTTTGTTGGCTCTACATTTGGTGCATAAATGTTGATCAGTTAGTACTTCTTGGTCTAATGTTCCCCTGATGAATAAATAGTGACCTCTTTGTCTCTGAGCTATTCCTGAGATTGAAAAAAATTTGTTTTGATATAAGAATAGCTGTTCCATTTTCATCCATTGTCTTGAATAATTGTTTTACATCATTTTATTCTAAGTCTGTGTCTATCCTGGTCTTTTAGGTGTATTTCTTGCAGGCAAGATATCCAGTTTTTGTTTTCTAATCCAACCCTCGACTGTGTCTTTTAATGGGAAAATTTATTCTATTGACATTTAAGGGGATTATTAGCAGAAAGGATTGTTGTGCTATTGTGCTTTTAGGGATGTTGTTGTTACAATTAGATGTTTGGATTGTGTAATTCATCTCTGAGTAGTTCATTTAGATTCAGTTTGTTTAGCGCAAATAGTGTGAGTTCTTTTTTATATGAGAATATTTTTAGCCTTCTGTTCAAAATAAATGAGAATTTTGCCATGTAGTGGACTCTAGGTTGGAAGTTTCTTTCATTCAGTAGTTTAAATATGTCATTTTACTCTTTTCTTGCTTGAATTGTATCAAATAGGATCTGGTTTGATTCATATGTTCCTTTGTACTTGAAGGTATTTTTCTCCCTTATTGCTTTAAAAATTCATATCTCTCTCTCTCTCTCTCTCTCTCTCTCTCTTTCTCTCTCTCTTCTCTTTGCCATTTAGATTGCTATGTCTTGGTGTTGGTCTATTTGGTCCATTTTATTAGGAACTCTTTTCACCTCTTGGATTAGTGCATGTACTTCTTTCCAGAGGGTGGAAAAATTTTCTGCTATTATTTCTCACTATTTGTTCTTCCCTGTCCCTTTTTCCTCCCTTTCTGGTATCCCTACACTTTGTAGATTATTTCTCTTGTTTTTGTTCATTAAGTACCTAACATTTTCTTCCAACGTTTTGTTTCTTGTTACCTTATTGATTTCTTTATTGTTGTTGGTTTGTAGGTTTTCTTCAGTTCCTCTATAAGATTCTCTAAGGGTTCAACTCTGCTATTATGGATGCTATTATGGCTTGCTAATATGGTTTTTATTTCTCTTAATTCCATTTTTATGGATTCTCTCATCTTCTTTAAAGTTCTTCCTTGAGTTGTTTGAATTGTTCTTCTATATATTTCTTAATTTTGCAAGCTAATGATTCCTTGATTTCTATTGCTAAGACATTCATTGCCCATGTTAGGTTCTCATCTATTGGGCTCTTGTTTTTTGGTGGACTTGGAAACTTGCTCAGATTTCTCTTCATATCCTCAGCTGTTAGTGTCTTCCTTAGTCTACCCATATTTCTTTGCATTTGGTAGTTTTGAAGGTTGAAGTTTCAGGTTGTTTAATAAAGTGGTCTGCTGAACTGATTGTATTAGTAGTGATTAAAGGTATATCTGATTTTGAGTTTAATTTTCCTAGTTGGATGAGCTTATCTAAGTATGTGAAGTATTACAAGCTACTTCATTGTTTTGCTGTTCTGTTTTATGGGCTGTGGATTATATGAGGAAAGTGTGTGTTACATCTGGCCTGTTGAAAAATATATAAGTTAAAATGTCCATACAGATGCGTGACTTTTTGTGTGCTCTTGAGACTGGGTGGTATAGGGGTTCCCAAACCTTCAGTCTAGATGGGGGTGCCTGGTCAGGGTCCTCTTTTATTTCTCTGACCTGAAGGCCCCTTATGGAGATCCCAAAGTGGCACACATCTGCACACTCTGGAGACTAACCACTTTCTTTTTTTTATAGAGAATGTTTATGTCATGAGGGATTCATTGTAACAAACAAAATAAATTTATTTTCTTTATCTGATGGTATGTCCCCTACTTCCTATTTCAGGATACTGTGTTCTTGTGTGACTTCCACCAAATGAAAGTGGTTTCAAAGAAAATTCTGGTTTAATTTTCATTTTCCTGATAGCCAAGTCACTGAAAGGTATTGTGCTGGATCTTTGTGGAGAAAACAGTGTGGCTCTTTGAGAAATAGCGGTAGAGAAGAATTCCCTCCAAGGAAAGAATCTGGGAATCTAGGAATGTGACACAGCCACATAAATGACTGTGTGATAGATCAAAGTTGCTGCATCTCAAACTACATTTAAGTACCCACTTATAAATACCCTTTGGAATATTAACTAAAACTCTTGTTTATAAGAGCAAGGATCCTGTGTTTTTTTCATTTTGCAACAAACTCATAACCTCTATAGAAAGAGTTCCAAGTTGCAATTAAAATACTGTGGTCTGGAGTTTATTGAACATCCTCAGTAACAATACTGCAAACAACAGTGTCTAGAAGGACAAAAGGAGAAAGAAGAAAAATGTCTGCCACATAGGCAGGCAGAGTGGAAGATAGGGAAGAGAGGGGAAGGAATCGAGGCGTATTGCTAGCTGAAAATGTGCACTGGTGAAGGTTGTTGTATAGTGTATTACTGAAATTCAATTATGGACAACTTTGTAACTATCTCGTGGTGATTCAGTGAAAAAAATTATTTAAAAGATATTGTGATAAGCTAAGAAATTTTGAAACTTCCAGAACTTAATTTATAAAGAATATGGTGAACATGTTGAAAGTTGAAATGTTTGAGTCAATATTCAAGTTTCATAAATTTCTTTCCTGTCTGAAAGTCTTCCTAAAGTCTTATTTTATTTTATATATTAAGGTATTGTTTACTTATATAAAATCCTGTAATAGAATCTGGTTGAATTACTCATTAGAGATTTATGTGATTCTGGTTCTCAGTTGTAAAATAGTGACTCTCAACACTCAATTCACAGGGTAGTAGAGAGGGGAAAATATTAAATGTAGTGTATGTGTCATGTAGTATCTGATCAATAAATGTTAACCCTCTACTACTATTATAACTACATAAACACTTTTATATAATAAAAATAGTTATTAATTCTCACAGCTTGACATTCTCAAAATTCTTAAAGCTTGCTTGATTATATAAATATAATCATTTATTTGAATACTATTTAGAATCTTTTACTACAGCAACTGGGCAGCAAATAATAAACTTTTGATCACTCTGATGACAGTGAATTTATTACTTACTCTAATGGTTGTTTTTCCAAACCTGCATTTTATACTCTGAAGATGAACTATGGTTTTATTTTGTTTTCTTGAGGTACGTGTAGTGTCTTGTAAATAGCTAGTAAAGCAAAAATTGGGAACTGGCTATTTTAAAATTGTTCATTTTGATACTTTTAGAGGAAGGAGATGTAAATTTTATATATAATTTGGTAGTATCAGAAAAAGTACCACATTTTACTTTATAATTTCTTTATAGAACTTTATATAAAAAGCTTATATATTATTGTTTATATAATAGGCTAAATGTTAGGGTATATTCAATTCTGAAAAACAGAGAGGGGAAAGCAAAATAATAAAAATAATTTTATAATTCATTTGTTATATAAAGATTTTGCATAGATTTTGAGCTTATCCATCAAAGAGATCTATTAAAGAAGATGATCTTCATTGATTTATCTTCAATGATTTTCAATGATATATCAAAGAGGAGATTGTTTGGCTATCTGTATAATTAACATCTGTATAATTTCACATTTTTATGGGTAAGACCCTGATGTATGTCAACAAAATATAATCATCATATTCTTAGAATTCAGTTATCAAGGGGTTAAATCCTATCCTAGCAACAGGAAATTTACAGCTGCTGTCAAAAATACAGTAATTACTCTGGTCAATATTTTTCCAAGGAACTCCAGCTGTCTTATCAAGCTCGCTTTGTGAAAAAGATTCCTTTCCTGCTAGGGGCATGAGTTGTAGAATAACCACAATGGTGCCCATGAAAGAACTAAAAAAAATACAAAAGTTATAGTGTGTATTTTAATTTTGCTTAAATTTGAGATTCTTTAAAAAATCTATTATGTTTTATATAAATTTCTACTAAATTTTAAAGACTAAAAACAATAACTTTTAGCGTTCTTCTTTCAAAGAAAACCCCAGGAAGTCAACATTTAGGGGACCATCAACTCAAATCTACATCTACTCCACAGGAACAAGAACAGCAGTATTAGCTTTGGTGCTATATGCACTAGGACTTTATACCTCACTGTCATGTGTATCAAATCTACAGGTCCAGAATAAGTAACCTCAGTGTAAGTTTTCAAAGACTCCATCATTCATGAAGTTGGGGTCATTCAGGGATGGCTTTTAGATCACCCAATAACTCATCCAATCATTTCTCATTTTTCCCATGTGGATAAAGACTTAATAAGAAGGAATTAGAGACCTATAAACTGTCAGTCAATTGACAAAATTATGTGAAGAAATGTGAAAGAAAGGGCTTTTACCAATAGTCTGACTAATGCACACTTGAATCAAATCCCATATTTAAGAACTGAGCAATGGAGTTTCATTTTTACCTTAAAATTAGAAATCCCTACTGATTTCCCTCCCATCATTAGTGCTTTACTGTTTTCTCATATATAATATATATGGAATACAGTGTATGTATAATTATATACAATACTATATGATTTCTTCCTATTGGTCATATAATTTGGCAATTTGGCTTCAATACATCATTATTTAAGAGGTATTGTCTGACAAGCTAATCTCCCAGTACTTGCTATTTGAATGATCTCTTCATCACTAATATCATTTGCTTTATATCTTATCATATCCACTTCATCTTAAACTATATCAAGGAAAGGTACAGGTTGGTTTTGTCAATGCTATATCTTTGTCTATAAGATGACCAGTATAAAACCACTCAATTAAAAATTATTAAGGAGTAAAGTAGTTAAACTTAAAAAGTAAGCACTTACAACTTCACATATTTTTATTCAAGAGGATAGTTTTTTTGTTTTTTGGGTCATACCCAGTAGTGCTCAAGAGTTACTCCTGGGTCAATGCTCAGAAATCGCTCCTGGCAGGCTCTAGGGACCTTATGAGATGCCAGGATTTGAACCACTGTCCTGCAAGCAAGGCAAATGCCCTACCTCCATGCTATCTCTCTGGCCTCCCAAAAGGATTCTTAAAGTAAATTCATAGGTATATAAACATATTTTCATAGATAATAATAATTTTTCTTTCTGAGATGTAGTGTTTTCAGCAGAGACTCAAAGGACTCTCTGACACACTGTCACAGGACTTAAGAAAGGTTATCATAGAAACACAAATTAGAAGAGAATTCGTAAGTAAGAGATGCACTCTGAAAAGCTTCCAAGAAAAAAATTGAAAACAGTTTATTGAAACCATTTTGATTAAAAAGTTCTTTATAGTTGGGTTACAGACAAAAATATTTCAGGGCCAATCCCACCACCAGTGTAGACTTCCCTTCACCACTGTTCCCAGAGTGCACCCCTGTCCTCGAGCCTGCTAGTAGAATAGGCCCATTTTAAGTTTTGATTGTTAAGGTTTGGGTCTCATTATTTCATTCTTGTTGGCTTTGACTTAGATATTTATTTCTGTCCCTTTAAAACAACACCAGTGCACTTGAGATCTTTTAGCCCCTCTCCCTGATCCTTTCATATTTCTGTTTCTCCTCTTCCACTCAATTTCTTTTCTTCTTGCAAAACCCTGGGGCCTAGAGCATTCTCAACAACTCCCATTTAAACCGCTGCATTACATTGAAAGAAGAATTACTACCATTGATCCTTAAATTCTTCCAAAATATCAAAGAGATGGAACCCCTTCTTAATACCATCCATGAAGTTAACATTATGCTTATTCCCAAAGCTGACACAAATATTACCAAGGGCAAAAACTACAGAATAATCTCACTGATGCAAAGAGCCTCAAAAAAATCTTTGCAACAGAATAAAAAAACATTAAAAAATTATACATAATGATCAAGTGGGTTTTATCCTGATGATGTAAGAATAGTTCAATATATGCAAATCAATCAATATCATATATTATAAAAAGAAAGATTAAAAATTATATGATTAAGGGCTGGAGCGATAGCACAGAGGGTAGAGCATTTTTGCCTTGTATGCAGTTGACCCAAGTTCAATCTCTGAATCCCATATGATTCTCTGAGCCTACCTGAGGTAAGTTCTAAGTGCAAGGCCAGGAGTAACCCCTGAGCACAGTCAGGTTCAGCCTCAAAATAAACATAAATAATCATATGATTTTATAAATGATCATATAAATTTATGTAGAGATTTTATATGTGATTATATAAATCAATGTAAAGCATGCATTTGACAAGATACAATACCCATTCATGATTAAAACCCTCAGCAAAATAGGTGTGGAAGAAACTTTCTTCAAGATAGTAAAAGCTATCTATTAAAAGCTCATAGCAAACATTTATTCTTTTTTTCCTTCCTTCCTTCCTTCCTTCCTTCCTTCCTTCCTTCCTTCCTTCCTTCCTTCCTTCCTTCCTTCCTCCCTTCCTCCCTCCCTCCCTCCCTCCCTCCCTCCCTCCCTCCCTCCCTCCCTCCCTCCCTCCCTCCCTCCCTCCCTTCCTTCCTTCCTTCCTTCCTTCCTTCCTTCCTTCCTTCCTTCCTTCTTTCCTTCTTTTCACCTTTCCTCCCTTCCTCCCTTCCCTTCCTCCCTTCCTCCCTTCTCCCTCTCTCCTTCCCTCCTCTCCTTCTCTCCCTCCCTCCAACATTATTGTTAATGGTAAAAAATTAAAAAGCATTTCCACTGAAGTAAGGCACTAGACAAAAATGCCCATTGCCTCCAATGTTAATGAACATAGTCCTAATAGTAACAATCATGCAAGAGAAGGAAATCAAAGGAATCCAATTTGTAAATGAGAAAGTTAAACTATTTCTATTTGCAGGTGACATGATGATATACATTGAAGAACCTAGAGTACACAAGAAAAAGCTCCTAGAAATAATAAACCAACACTGCAAAGTAGTTGGGTAAGAATCCAATACACAAAAGATAGCTGCATTCCTTTATACAAATAATGATTCAGAGAATAAAAGATAAAACAGTCTATCTCACTTAAAGTAGTGTCAAAACAATAGAGCACCTAGGAATCAGTCTAACAAGAGAGGTGAAAGACCTATACCATGAAAACTTCAAAACACTTAAGAAATTGAAGAAGACCTAAGAAAAATGGAAGAACATTCTATACTCATGGATTAGAAAAATCAGTATTACTAAAATTAACTAAGCTACATTATAATGCAATACCTATCCAAGTTCAGACAATATTCTTCAAGGAGTTAGAACGATCAATTATAAAGCATATGTGGAACCTTAAATGACCTAGGATAGCCAAACTCATTTCATTACCTAACTTGAAGCTCTACTACAAAGCAATAGTGATCAAAACAGCATAATATTGGGACCAAGAAAAAAATGTTCCGTAAAATGAGGAATAAATTTGGGGGTGGAAGAAAGCCAAGCAAAGATGAGACAGCCAATTGCATTCTGCCAAGGGAGCTATTGGTTCCATTTTCAGGGGAACTAGGAGATCTAATAATAAGCCTCATTCAGAGGATGGACATCAGTTGCCCCCAAATTTTAAACATTTGGATCCTTATATCCTTGGCCAAAGACTGAGGGTATTTCCTGGAAGTGGGGATTTGGAAATAAGGCTGGCATGAGGAATTGCAGGGTTGTTAATTTGACTTTCATGTCTAAGAAAGTCTAAGAACCCTACAGGTAGTCTTACAATGACAGAAGGCAGATTCTAGCTACTGGAAATAAAAGTACCGTATTTTCCGGCGTATAAGATGACTTTTAAAACTAAAAAAAAAAAATGTCAACCGAAAATCGGGGATCGTCTTATACGCTGAGTATATCCCGAAAATCGTTTTGTGATGCTGCTAAATGAATATCATCTGGCTATTGCCACGAAATGAATTTTCCAACTCGATCCTGCACCAATCACTGCAAGGCTGCTCGGACCGCCTCTCTAACTCAGCCAATCCAAGCAAGCTTTTGATGCATGCAAATTAGACACTGTTCTGTACCCGAATCTACACTGTAAAAAGCCTGCTCAGATTGACCAGAGGCAGAGAGGAAGTCTAATATTAGGGGGTTGTCTTATACGCGGGAAAATATGGTATTCTGAACTAAAAGTATAAAGAAATCTCAAAGGATGTAGGTACAAGAAAGATAGTGTTCTTCAAAAGACAAAATATTTTTAAGGATTTTCAATCTAATCTAATTCTTTCATTTTGCAATAAGTGCTACTAAAGGGAGTTGCAACACTAATAAATAAAAATTTGAGCTTGATTTGAAATCTTGCAATTACCAAACCAAAAATGACTGTATCTTTACATTTTATTTTATTTTATTTTATTTTATTTTATTTGGTGGGGTTCAAACCCTGTGTGACTCATGGGTTACTCCTGGCTCTATGCTCAAAAATAGCTTCTTGCAAACTCGGAGGACCATATGGGATGCCAGGATAAAACTGGGTCTGACCTAGATTGTCTGAGTGCAATACAAATTCCCTACAGCTGTGCTATCACTCCAGCCCCTATCTTTCCATTTTAAATAAATTCAAATATAAAATATTCTCTTAGATTAAAATAAGTGGAGGATACAAAGATGAATAAATCACTCTTTGTTTCCACACATTCTATAGCAACATTGAACACATATGTACTTATAAAGAGTGATATCTATAAATAATTACATTAGAAGGGATTCTATTATATTATTAGAGTTATAATTTAAGGGAGAATCAGAATAGAGAATAATCACTAACTGAGGGACTCCAGGAAGATTTTATTGAAGCTGAAAGAATTCTCTTTTGTGGTTTTTCTTGTTAAAAGATAGTCCTTCATTCAAACATATTTAAATTAGAGTCCACTATATTTAAGACATGTTCATAAACACTGTATCTATATGGTATATGTATATATATGAATGAAATATATATATGAATGAATAAAAAATACCTATGTGAATAAAATAATGCTTATTATTATCTAATCCAAAATTCTGTTTGGTTAAAGACTGAGACTAATCAGGAAGTAAATCAAAATGATGTCCGGTAGTAGGTAAGAGAGGAAGCCAGAATGCTCGAAAAGAAGTGAAGGAAGGAAACACTGAAATCATCTTAACTGAAATGATTAAATAAGGCCACTGTGAAATTTGAAATTTGAATTGAGACTTGAGGATTAAAAGGTCCCAAGTCAAAATTGGGAAACACTTAGAAGAGAAATCCAAACAAAAGTACTGAGATATTTAATACAAAATATAAGTAACTTTGTTTGAGATCAGTTTAGAGACATTAGGAAGATCTTATGAGCAAGTGTAAAAAATAAAACTTAAACTTTAAAGTTAAATATAATATTAAGTATGTGGGTGCCTGCTATTGACAACTGAAATTAATATTTATAAAATGATACTTTACATCACTTCTTCCTATAAATGAATATCTATGTATAAATAAAACCAAATATGTATAAGATTTAGAAGATAAAATGTCTTCAAAATTATTGATGGAAGAAAATTTAAGTATAAATAAATGTTCACAGAAGGGAAAACTCAATATCATTAATCTTGGTGCTGTTCAACTTGATCTATAAGATCCAATAAAATTTTTATATAGCTATATAAGATATCAAAATTCCTATATAGATATTGAAAAACTGATTATAAAATTTAAATGCAAATACTAAAGACATCTATAATAAATAGAACACTAAAGAACCAAAATAAAACTGAATTGCTAATATAGCTTACTTTCTGAACAACTGTAAAGCTGCAGTAACCACAGTACCTTTTTGGAAATACTGATTTATAAATCAATTTAACAATATAAAGAGCATAGAAACAGACCTATAAAATTTAGTTAACTAATTCTTTAAGCTTCATTTTATTGAAACTATTGTGATTTACAAAGTCCTTCACAGCTGGGTTTCAGATATGCAATGAATCAGGGCCAATTCCACCATAACTTGTCCACCTTCCCCACCTATGTTCCCCAAATGCATCCCATACTACCATCACCAGCTACACCATTATAATAGGTTCAATTTTAAGTTTAGATTGTTAAAGTTTGGGTCTCTTGATTCTAACGTTGTTACCTTTGTCTTGTATGTTTAGTTCTGTCCTTTACAAACACTAACAATGCACCCGAACAAAAAGAAAAATAAAAACCACATGATCATATCATTAGATGCAGAGAAAGCATTTTATAAGGTCCAACATCCATTCTTTATAAAAATTCTCATCAAGATGGGAATGGAAGGAACTTTTCTCAACATAGTCAAGGACATGTACCACAAGCAAATGGCTAATATGATTCTCAATAGATATAAACTAAAAGCCTGTCTTCTAAAATCTGGTATAAGACAAAGCTGCCCTCTCTCCCAACACCTATTCAACAAAGTTCTGGTGTTTCTTGTCATAGTGATTAAGCAAGAAAAAAATATCAAGGGCATCCAGATAGAAAATGAAGAAGTCAAACTCTCATTGTTTGCAGATGACACAATACTATACTAAGAAAACCCTAAAGACTCATAGCTTCTAGAAACAATAGATTCACATAGCAAAATGTCAGGCTACAAAATTGACACACAAAAATCAATGGCCTTTTTATATACCAATAATGGTAGAGAAGAAATGAACATCAAAAAATAAATAAAACTGATCCTATTCACATTAGTGTCACAAAAACTCAAATACCTTGGAGTCAATTTAACCACAGAGGTGGAGGACTTATACAAAGAATACTACAAAACCCTGCTTCAAAAATAAATAATGACAAAAGGAAATGGAGACACTGCTCATGGATTGAAAGGATTAACATAATTAAAATGGCAATACTCCCCAAAGTATTGTACAGATTTAACGCCATTTCTCCAAAGTTACCCATGTCATTCTTCAAAGAAATGTATCAAACATTCCTGAAACTCATTTGTAACAATAAACACCCACAAATAGCTAAGCAACCCTTGGGAAAAGGAATATGGGAGACGTCACTTTTTCCAAATTTAAATTGTATTGCAAAGCAATATCATTAAAACAGCATGGTTTGGAATAAAGATAGACCTGATGATAAGTGGAATAGACTTGTATTCAGAGAATGTTCCCCAGATATACAATTAATATTTGATAAAAAAAAAAGGCAAGAAATTCAAAATGAAGCAAGGAAAGCCTCTTCAACAAGTGCTATAGGGAAAACTGGTCAACCACGTGCAAAAAGCAAACTCAGACCTGCATCTAACACCATGCATAAAAGTGAAATCCAAAGTATTAAAGACCTTGATATTAGACCCCAAACCATAATGTATATAGAAGAACATGTAAGTAAAACACTCCATGACTTTGAGACTAAAGGCATCTTCAAGGTGAAACCATCACTCTCCAAACAACTGGAAGCAAAGATAAACAAATGGAACTATATTAAGCTGAGAAACTACTGCACTTCAAAGGAAATAGCAACTATAATACAAAAGCCACCCAAAGAATGGAAGAAACTATTCACTCAATACCCATCGGATAAGGGGCTAATATCTAAGATATACAACATACTGACAGAACTTAACAAGAAAAAAACATCTAACCACATCAAAAATGGGGAGAAGATATGAACAGATATTTTCTCAAAGAAGAAATAGAAATGGCAAACAGGCACATGAAAAATTTTGCCACATCACAAATCATGAGGCATATGCAAATCAAAACAACAATGAGATATCATTTCATGCCACAGAGACTGCACACATCACAAAGAACAAGAACAATCAGTGCTGATGAGGATGTGGAGAAAAGAACTCACATTCACTGCTGGTGGGAATGTCGTCTAGTCCAGCCTTTATAGAAAATAATATTGCAATTCCTCAAAATCTATAAATTGAGCTCCTAAATGATCTAGCAATACCATTCCTAGGGATATACCCTAGGAACACAAAAACGCAATACAAAAATGCCTTCCTCACACTATACTTATAGCAGCGACATTTACAATACCCCAAATCTGAAAAAAAAAAAAATCAAGATGCCCTTCAGCAGATGAATGGCCAAAAATACTATGGTACATAGTTAGGGTTAGGGTTAGGGTTAGGAATATTATGCTGCTGTCAGGAAAAATGAAGTCATGAAATTTTCCTATACATGGATGTACATGGAATCTATTTTGCTGAGTGATGTAAGTCAGAGGGAGAGAGAGAGACACTCATTTATGGGTTCTAGGAGGAATAAAACACAATTATTGTAATAAATGTCCAGAGACAATAGAGATGAGGGCTGGAAGAACCAACTCACGATTTGAAGCTTACCATAAAGAGTGTTGAGTGCAGTTAGAGAAATATATACATTGACAACTACCATGACAATGTCAGTGAGTGAGAGAAGTAGAATGACTGTCTTGAATACAGGCAGGGATGAGAAAGGAGGAGATGGAGAGTATTAGTTATGGGAATGTTGTACTAGTGAAAGAGGGGTGGTGTTTTTATTATGACTGAAACTCAACTAATCTCATATTTGTAATCAAGGTGCTTAAATAAGGATATTATTATTTAAAAAAATACAATGCACCTGAGACTGCTTGGCACCTGGACCCATCTTTTCATATTTGTGTTTCTCCTCTTCCACTCAGTTTTTTTCCTCATCCTTGCTATAATCTGGGGTGGTCAAGGGTGTTTGAGACAACTCCGATTTTGACCACTGCACTTCTTCATGTATTTATTCTGAATACCACATATAAGTTATTGATATCATTCTGTATTTATCCTTCTTCTACTGTCTTACTTTATTTACTGGTATCTCCCAGTTCAATACATGGAGAGAAAAAACTTGACAAAAGTCAACACCCATGGATCCTTCATCAAGATAGTAGAAGTTATCTATAAAAAGCCTACAGCTAACATTATTCTTAATCGTGAAAAACAAAGCATTTCCACTGAGGTCAGGCACTAGGCAAGGATATCTAAGAAATATTTTTGTGATACCATACTTGAGACCTCTAACAGTGAGTCAGGGAGTTCGTTGAGTCTCTGATAAAAACATTAACTCTCCAGACAGAAAAACTCATTATCCATGAAAATACGTTTATATTGATTTTTGTCTTTTTTTTCTTTCCTAAAGTAGTCCTGTATTGCTATGTTTTCCCCTAGTTACTACTTTTGCATTTTCCATTGATTTTTGGTAATTTGTTCTTTCATTATTATTAGTCTCAAAGAATTTTTTTATTTCTTCCTTGATTCCATCTTTGATCCAGCTGCTGTTGAGCAGCATGTAGTTTAGTTTCCAGGTGTTAATTTTTTCCCAAATCTTTTTACAGTCAATCTTGACATCAATGGTACTGTGGTCTGACAGAGTACTTGGTATAATTCTTATATCTGTGAATTTATGTCAGTTAGACTTGTGTCCTAAAATGAGGTCTATCCTAGAAAAGGTTCCATGCACATTTAAGAAGAATGTGTATTCATCTTTGCTCAGTGACAGTATTGTAGTCAATGAGGTTTATCCAAGGTGTGATTATTGCTAAATGAAAGAAGAATGTATATTCAGCCTTTGTAGGATGAAAGGCCCTTACTCCCAACTCTTCCATTTGCTTATTTAAGGTTTTTATATCTTTTGTTTTGTTTTTTTTTTTTCCGGCCACACCCATTTGATGCTCAGGGGTTACTACTGGCTAAGTGCTCAGAAATTGCCCCTGGTTTGGGGCGACCCGCGGTTCTTCCTTGGCTAGCACTTGCAAGGCAGACACCTTACCTCTAGAGCCACCTCACTGGCCCCTAAGGTTCTTATATCTTTATTAGTGTTCTGCCAGTTGATGTGTCCAGTGGCGATAGTGACGTACTGATATTTCCCACTATCACATTACCCTCCACATTTTTCTCTTGGTTTGTGAGCAAAAGTCTTGAATATTTTGCTGACTCTATATTTTGTGCATAAATGTTGATCAGAGTTAGCACTTTTTGGTCTATTCACCAGATCAGTAAGTAATTTCCATCCTTGTCTCAAGTACCTTCTTGAGGCTGAATGCAATTTGTTCTGATAAAATTATGGCTGTCCCAGTTTCTTTGGTTTGTTTGTTTTTCAGTAGATTGTAGAATTGTTTTCCATCCTTTTACTGAGACTATGTATATTCAGAAATTTTAAGTGTGTTTCATGCAGGCAGCAGATGGGTGGGTTTTGTTTCCTGACCTTACCCAGTACTATGCGCCTTTTGATGGGATAATTTAGTCCATTGACATTTAAGGAATATATTGACAGAAAGGGCTGTTGTGCAATTATATTGTATAGGATTGTTGTTGTTACATTTGGGTATTGGATTTAGATAATTGATCTTTGAGTAGTTCATTTAGCATCAGTTTGGTTAAAGCATATGTTGCAAGTTCTTTTTGTCCTGAGAATGTTTGTATCCCTCTCTCCATATAAATTGAGAGGTTTTCTGGTTATTAGATTGGTTTCTTTCATTCAGCAGTTTGAATAATGTTTAAATATGTTATTTCACTCTTTATTTACTAGATTATTATAAATAAGATATCTGGTTTGATTCTTATATTTTTTTCATTATACTTAAGGTTGTTCTTCTCCCATACTGCTTTAAAGATTCCATCTCTTTCTTTTCTTTTCTCTCTTTTTGACCTTTGGGTTACTATATGTCTTGGTATTATTCTGTTAGGGTCTTGGGTCTATTTTGTTTTGCAGGGTGTTTTTTTGTTTTTGTTTTTGTTGTTTTTTTTTTTTGCCTCTGGGATTTGTACTGCAACTTCTTTCCAGAATGTGAAAAAGTTCTCTATTATCTTATCTTCCTCACTAGTTCCCTTTCTTCTTTCCCTTTTCTCTCCTCTTCTGACATTCCTATAATTTGGAAATTATTTCTTTTGTCTTTGTCCATTAAGTACCTTGAGTTTTCTTTCATTGCTTTGTCTTTCCTTTCTTTTTTTACTTCTTTATCAATGCTGTCTTGTAGTTTGTCTTTAAGCTTGTCTATATAGGTCCTCCTCCTGTATAATTCTGCTATATGGCTTGATAACATGTATTTTAGTTCCTTTAGTTCTTTTTGTATGGATCCTCTCCTATTTGAAACGAGTTATTTTGGTTTGTTGGATTGTTCATTTATAGATTGCTTAATTTCACAGGCTAATGACTCTCTGATTTCTGTAGCTAAAACATTAAGTGTTGATTTTAAGTCATCATCTACAAGGCTTAGATGTCTACAGTGGTTCCCCACCATATCTCCAATTTCAGTTGTCTTCCTTAGTTTTCTCCTTGGTCTTTGTATTTGGTGGATTTTAAAGCTGGAGATTCAGACTTTTTAAGAAAAATGAACCTGAGATTGGATAAAAGACAGCAGGGAGATCAAGACTGGCAGTGGAATGAGGAAGCAGCCTGAGCCTAACTTATTTTTTTTAACAAAGATACAAAGCAATTCAATAAAGTTAGTCTTTCAACAGTGCTGGAGAAATAGTAAGTCGATATATTAAAAAATCTAAAAATGAACATAAACAGATATTGTATCTTACATAAGTGTTATTTAAAACTAATTATTAATCAATGTAAAAATTAAAAAATATTAAAATCTGTCCTGCCCAGAGCCCCCAACATACCAGGCAAAGACACCCAGAAATCCTGGCATGCGGAGTACTCTGAGCCCAGCCGAGCCTCTGTAGTTTTTGGATGCCTAGGGAGGAATTTCTGCCCCCCTCCCCCCAGGGCCCAATTAACCAGGTGTGGCCTTGAAGACCCACCAGGATTGGGGGGACCTTGGTCCCCTGGACTAGGTGTTCAGCCCAGGGTGCCTGTGGCTAGTTGTCCTGCCCGAGCCCCCAACATACCAGGCAAAGACACCCAGAAATCCTGGCATGTGGAGTACTCTGAGCCCAGCCGAGCCTCTGTAGTTTTTGGATGCCTAGGGAGGAATTTCTGCCCCCCTCCCCCCAGGGCCCAATTAACCAGGTGTGGCCTTGAAGACCCAACAGGATTGGGGGGACCTTGGTCCCCTGGACTAGGTGTTCAGCCCAGGGGGCCTGTGGCTAGCTGTCCTGCCCAGAGCCCCCAACATACCAGGCAAAGACACCCAGAAATCCTGGCATGCGGAGTACTCTGAGCCCAGCCGAGCCTCTGTAGTTTTTGGATGCCTAGGGAGGAATTTCTGCCCCCCTCCCCCCAGGGCCCAATTAACCAGGTGTGGCCTTGAAGACCCACCAGGATTGGGGGGACCTTGGTCCCCTGGACTAGGTGTTCAGCCCAGGGGGCCTGTGGCTAGCTGTCCTGCCCAGAGCCCCCAACATACCAGGCAAAGACACCCAGAAATCCTGGCATGCGGAGTACTCTGAGCCCAGCCGAGCCTCTGTAGTTTTTGGATGCCTAGGGAGGAATTTCTGCCCCCCTCCCCCCAGGGCCCAATTAACCAGGTGTGGCCTTGAAGACCCACCAGGATTGGGGGGACCTTGGTCCCCTGGACTAGGTGTTCAGCCCAGGGTGCCTGTGGCTAGCTGTCCTGCCCAGAGCCCCCAACATACCAGGCAAAGACACCCAGAAATCCTGGCATGCGGAGTACTCTGAGCCCAGCCGAGCCTCTGTAGTTTTTGGATGCCTAGGGAGGAATTTCTGCCCCCCTCCCCCCAGGGCCCAATTAACCAGGTGTGGCCTTGAAGACCCACCAGGATTGGGGGGACCTTGGTCCCCTGGACTAGGTGTTCAGCCCAGGGGGCCTGTGGCTAGCTGTCCTGCCCAGAGCCCCCAACATACCAGGCAAAGACACCCAGAAATCCTGGCATGCGGAGTACTCTGAGCCCAGCCGAGCCTCTGTAGTTTTTGGATGCCTAGGGAGGAATTTCTGCCCCCCTCCCCCCAGGGCCCAATTAACCAGGTGTGGCCTTGAAGACCCACCAGGATTGGGGGGACCTTGGTCCCCTGGACTAGGTGTTCAGCCCAGGGTGCCTGTGGCTAGCTGTCCTGCCCAGAGCCCCCAACATACCAGGCAAAGACACCCAGAAATCCTGGCATGTGGAGTACTCTGAGCCCAGCCGAGCCTCTGTAGTTTTTGGATGCCTAGGGAGGAATTTCTGCCCCCCTCCCCCCAGGGCCCAATTAACCAGGTGTGGCCTTGAAGACCCACCAGGATTGGGGGGACCTTGGTCCCCTGGACTAGGTGTTCAGCCCAGGGTGCCTGTGGCTAGTTGTCCTGCCCAGAGCCCCCAACATACCAGGCAAAGACACCCAGAAATCCTGGCATGTGGAGTACTCTGAGCCCAGCCGAGCCTCTGTAGTTTTTGGATGCCTAGGGAGAAATTTCTGCCCCCCTCCCCCCAGGGCCCAATTAACCAGGTGTGGCCTTGAAGACCCACCAGGATTGGGGGGACCTTGGTCCCCTGGACTAGGTGTTCAGCCCAGGGGGCCTGTGGCTAGCTGTCCTGCCCAGAGCCCCCAACATACCAGGCAAAGACACCCAGAAATCCTGGCATGCGGAGTACTCTGAGCCCAGCCGAGCCTCTGTAGTTTTTGGATGCCTAGGGAGGAATTTCTGCCCCCCTCCCCCCAGGGCCCAATTAACCAGGTGTGGTTAGCCATAGGCACCCTGGGCTGAACACCTAGTTCAGGGGACCAAGTTCTCCCCAATCCTGGTGGGTCTTCAAGGCCACACCTGGTTAATTGGGCCCTGGGGGGAGGGGGGCAGAAATTCCTCCCTAGGCATCCAAAAACTACAGAACCGCGTGGGGGCATGAGCCCCCGCGCGTACTTCATATACTTCATGTTTTCAGAATATCCCTTATTCTTATGTTATGTTTTGCATATATAGAATGTTCACTTTGTATTCTACCCTTTCCCACACCCATACAAAACTCTTTTTTACTCCTTAACTCTCTAACCCCCTCTCAAACATCACTAACCTACATTACTCTTTTTAACTTCAGTAGTGTACAATCCTAATCACAGTCCAAAGCTGTCCATTGTGTGTGACAACCCCAAACTATTTCAAGATACATAAAATGGACACGTATTTCTTTAGAATATTTTGTGTTTTTTTTCGGACAGCTATAATTCTTACTAAATTTTGTCTTATACAGTGATGATTCTAACCACTTTTTATCTTCTCTTTTTGAACTGTTTAACAAGGAATTTTGGTGGAAGAGTCCCCCAGTTTAATGCTTATGATTGAACCATGTCATGGGAATCATTGGAATTGTTCTTATGGCCCCCATATGCGCCAATAACACCATGTGGCATTGCTTTTTTATTTGCATAGGCACATTAAAATGGGAAAATACTATACATACAAATAAGATCCTATTTAATAGAAATTGGAACACACAAATCTTGTAGTGCAGAGAGACCTTACACCCTGAACATTGACATAACGACCTGGCACAGACCTCAGAAGAAAGGGCATAATCCATTCTCCCCTAAACCAGGGAAGCCATCCACGAAACATCCAGGCTGGTCTATAACATCACCTGGAAGCAATCCTCTACCACGGAAGTCCTACACTGCTCAGACTTTGACCTGCTCAAAAGAGACTTCCCTTAACATTGAGAAGACTTAACAATGACAATGACCTGCTTACAGGACAGGGCTCCCTGCATTGCCCTTTGATTGTGAGGTGAAAGGAGAGGATGCTCCACATCCTGACTTCAATGTAAGATATGCAGATTCCAGGATCTTTAATACAGAAACATGATACCAACAACAGAGACAGTGTGAAAAATAAAAGTGTGTTGGCACTACAGACAATGTATTGGATTGGACGATCTAGCTTGCCTGAAGCCTAGGCTTGGTCTTGTGCCAGGAAACTTCAGGGGTCAGGTCTCTTTGTACTTAGGCCAAGGTTATTTCTTTCCATGTCCCTCATATTTTGGTGGGCCTATGCAAACAACAATTGCCACTCTAACACCATTTTTACTGTGCTCCTTTGACTCTAATCCTTAAAAAGAACTCACTTAAAATTTGAGGTTAACATAAGCTAATATGCATGTATATGGAAATGTAAGAAAATACTATGCCTGTAATGTTTAAGGAGTTACGTAAGTTTTATGGCTTTAGATTGCTTTGTGTACTGTTAAGAAATATTATAATGTGTTACAATCTGGGGACTTGAGGGACAAAGCAATTGTACATGGATTCTGTCTTATTTATCTTAATGTTCTTTGGCTGAAATTTCAAAGTTAAGATATCAGCGAGGGGACTTCTGAGAATTATGTTATGGGTGATTGTCCTTCCACTGTAACTTTACCTTGTCCTCTTTCTTTGCACCCTTGTTCTCATAATTAAAAATAAAAATAAAAATAAAAATAAAAAAAATAGAAAAAAAAAAAAAGAAAAATCTGGATGAAAATAGAAAAAAAATCAATGTCATCTATGTTTGGGTGACAACTTTTTACATAAACCACCTTTTATGTCCATATATAAGTTAAAGAAAGAATAGGTGGACTTTATCAAAATTTAAAATTTAAAAAATTCGTTTTCTTAAAGACAAATTTATAGATTTTCTTTCTTTATTAAGAATGTCTCGGGGCCGGGCGGTGGCGCTAAAGGTAAAGTGCCTGCCTTGCCTGCGCTAGCCTTGGACGGACCGCAGTTTGATCCCCCGGTGTCCCATATGGTCCCCCAAGCCGGGAGCAACTTCTGAGCACATAGCCAGGAGTAACCCCTGAGCGTTACCGGGTGTGGCCCAAAAACCAAAAAAAAAAAAAAGAATGTCTCAGAGGGAGTTTGGTTCCTGGAGCTGTTGCAGAGAACTGTGTAGGTTCTATGTCTGAGATCTAGGATTCAGGGTTGGACTGTGCTGTCTAATCAGATGGAGTCTAAGTTGGGGCCACATGACATATGTTCAAGGTGGGAGGTGCCCTTGTATTGTAAAATGTATGAGTTCTTATCCCTAGTAGATATGAGCTTGTTTCTATATGTAAGATTTTCCTTTTTAAATATACTTTTGCTAAAAGAAATGGTGCTCTACTATATTGCTGGTGCATTTAGGGGTTAAAGTATTAGTCTCCATCATCTCATGCCCTGCTTTTGACCTGATATTTTATCCCAGGCAAGACTTTTTCTTGTAGGTTTTTGTACCAAGCAGAACTAAAACAAGTGAAGTTAAGGTAGAGAAGAAAATAAAAGCAAGACAAACACACACACATATGTATATAAAGGAAGAAATAAATAATTTTTAAAAAGTAATTTTGAGAACAAAGTGATGCAGGAGACTACCTTACATTTGGGGACAAATAGGTTCAGAGGTAGTTTTTATAGAGGTCTTAAACTTATAAAGGAAATATAGGCTTCCCCATTGTCTTTTGAGATATTCTTGTGGGGGTTGGAATCCAGGGCACATTTTCATCACACATCCTTGTCTTGTTGAGTTTGAGAAGTTATTTGTGGCAGGAGGGTTCGGGTAGAGTTCTTGCACTGGGGGTTCTTCTGGAGCTGAATCAGGTATCAAGCAACAGTCCACATTTGGGGGGATGATGAGAAGGAGGGCCACAGAGCATGAGTCAGAAGAAATGTTGGTTGCAGTTTCTTACCAGGGGATGAGATGGGGGTGGCTAAGTGGGTATCCTTTTGCTTGGGAGCTAGGTGATGGCTTATTGGGGCAAGAGGTTGGACTTGATACCTAATGGGTTAAAACCTAAGGTAAAGATCGTTACTAAGGTGGAATATTGGATTAGGATTAAGAGGTGAAGGGACATTTCTAATACTGCTCTGACACCAACATGTGTGTGCCAACATGCACCAGTTTTGATATGACATCTTGACAATGAGGAAATGGCAGCAACTTAATCTAAGAACAGGTTGTCTTATCTCACCACTCACTACAAGATGAAATCAAAATACATGTCACCATTTGTTTGGTGCAAAAGCCAAAGTTTGCTAGCTACAGAAGACTAACTGTGACAACTCTGACTGAACAGAACTTAACCTGGGACCAATAAAAACACTCTAGCCTAGGCTTTGGCCTAAGGTCTGTACAACAACCAAGATCTCTAATTCCAGAGGTCTGACTGAGACAACTGCAACTGAGCAGAACTTTTGGAAACATAATGAAAGACTATATCCTAGGCTTCATCCTAGGATTGGTGCAAAAACCAAGACCACCAACTTCAGAAGACTGATTAAAACAACAATGATGGAACAGAACTTCTAGAACTGTAAAGAAAAACTCCATCCTAGGCTCCATACTATGAATTGTGCAAATACCAAGATCTCTAGTTACAGAAGCCTGATTTTATCACCCACTACTGAGCAGAAAGTTTCCAGACAGCACAAAAGGACCTAGGGGAGAGTAAAAGAGCATGTATAGAGCCTGTAGTTATTCTCATGACAGTATAATTCAAGGGCAGAGAAATCCTGTATCTCTTGGGCTAAGAGAATTACCTTTCTAATCTCCCCAATATTTACTCTGCCTATACAAAAAAAAAAGAAGCAAAAATGAATTTTTGTTATTGTTATTATTTGTTTTTTATCTTTTTTTGCTTTGTTGTGTTTTTATTTTAGTACCATGGTTATTGTTTGGTTGTTGTGTTTATTGCTATGGTGCTTTTTTTTTGTATTGTCGTTATGTTTTCTTCTTTTTTCTCTTTCTTCTCTTAAATTACTATTTATAGCCTCTAGAAGGACTCCTCATATTTTTTGCTTGTTTGACTTTTGTCTTTTTTACCTTCAAACAAAACCCTTTAACTTAAATCATCTTGTTCTGCCTCATAAATTGAGGGGGAAATAATGGAGGGTACCAAGATCAAACAGTCATATGAACATTGAATAGAAATAATAAATGATCAGACTTAAACACCAAATCCAAAGCCAACAACACCACAATTGATACCCAATCTACAACAAGCTAGACACAGAAGGACCACTTATACTAGCAGGCTGGGGGGGCAAAGGAGTGGGATATGGGATACATGCTGGGAGCAGGGGTGAAGGGAGGACAACATTGGTGGTGGGAATGCCCCTGATTCACTGTCACTATGTACCTAAAATATTACTCTGAAAGATTTGTAATCCACTTTGGTCAAAATAAAAATTATTTTAAAAAATAATTTATTTACAATAATACCTTCCAAATAGAAGAAGCCAAGTTTCTTTGATGAAAACCCTAAATATAGGACTGATGAAAATACTCTTTCTATCATAATGTTGAAATAGAAAGTAAGAAAGAATCAAAACCAGAACCAAACAGAATGTCATTCTCAACCATGGGATAAAACCAAAGACACAGAAGTCAAACAATTATGACAAAGTTCTTAATAGTTAAAGTGGGAAAATGTTTTGTGGAAAAATAAACAACACAGTATTGAACTATAAGATATAAAATTAATACATACTTGTCAGTGATTAAATAAACAAGTGGAAACAAATAGTTAATTTTCCTCTGAAGCATCACAGGTACTCCCCCCTCAATTTTTGTCATAAAGTTGGGAAGAATTGGCATAACTCTCTCACTTGAGCTAGTGAGTTCCTTCCAAGAAAAGAAATTTACAGTGGGAAAATCAGTAAAAATGATCTCAATCAAGTGATTATGGTATATAATCACAGGAATTTCATGCTGGTAACACAGTACAAAGAGAAAAGTACTTTGCCTCTGTGGCCTTTTTTTAAAGCCTGTAACTACAGTTTAATCCTAAGAAAAAAGGAAACTTCATTGAGAAAGAGTTTAAATATGCCTCTCTAGTGCTCTTCATAACAACATACGTCTGAGAAACTGACAGTCTAGAGTAGTCTAAAGAAATATGTTAACTAGGGGCCAGAGAAGTGGAACAGCTGTAGGACCTTTGCCTTGCATACAGCTGACCCAGAATGGACCGCAGTTTGATCCCCCAGAGTCCCATATGGTTCTCTAAGCCAGGAGAGATTTCTGAGCACATAACCAGGAGTATCTTTTGAGTGTAACCGGGTGTGTCCCAAAAACCGAAAAAAAAATGATAGAAATGTAATCTGTGATATACTGGGTGGAATCCTGAATGAGAAAACATTATGTAAAATTAAACATGAATAATTAGACCCCTTGATATTAGTAATGTCTATCATAATCATTTTATTTTGATAGATAACACTATTATAACATTAACATAAATTGAGTGTGAGATACATGGAGAAATTTTTTAAGTATATTTATATTTTAGCAAGACTAAAATTACGATGTATTAGCACCACTGAACTAAAATAACAAACATCTTATCCATCAATAACATAAAATTTAATCATTGGTCAGTCAGAGAAGGAGCTCAAAATACTGTAGTGCATGTTTTGCATATAGGAGGCTTTAGTTTGGTCACAAAAACACTGCCAGAAAAATTTTAGTTGTGGGCCCAAAATACAAAGAAAAAGTGTTCAGAAAAAATAGTTAAAATCAAAAAAACTTCACAATTAAAGGGCAGTGCAGAGAGCCCTGTCCTGTAAACAGGTCGTTGTTGTTGTCAAATCTTCTTAGCTTTAACTGAAGTCTCTTTTGAGCAGGTCGATGTCAGAGCAGAGATAAGGTCTTCCCTGGTAGAGTATTGCTTCCAGGTGGGTGTTGTTATAAAAGAAAAACCTTGGATGTGGGGCCTGTAAGGTGGCACTAGAGGTAAAGTGTCTGCCTTGCAAGCGCTAGCCAAGGAAAAACCGCGGTTCAATTCCCGGCATCCCATATGGTCCCCCCAAGCCAGGGGCAATTTCTGAGCACTTAGCCAGGAGTAACCCCTGAGCATCAAACAGGTGTGGCCCGATAAACCAAAAGATATATAAATAAATAAATAAAATAAAACCCCAAACCTTGGATGTTTCATAGATAGATTCCCTGGTTGAGGGGTGAATGGAGAATGCCCATTTATCTGAGGCCTGTGCCAAGTCATCTCTCTGCATTTCCCTTTAATTGTGAGGTGAAACTAGAGGACGCTCTGCACCATCCTGACTGCAATGTAGGATATGCAGATTCCAGGATCTTTAATACAGAAACATGATACCATCAACAGAGACTGTGTGAAAAATAAAAGTGTATTGGCACTACAGACAATGACTTGGATTGGACAAACTAGTTTGCCTGAAGCCTAGAGTTGGTCTTATGCCAGGAAACTTCAGGGGTAAGGTCTCCTTGTATTTAGGCCAAGGCTTTTCCTTTCCATGTCCCTCATATTTTGGTGGGCCTATGCAAACAATAATTGCCACTCTAACATTATTTTTACTGTGCTTATTTGACTCTAATCCTTAAGAAAAACAACCCACATAAACCTTTGAGGTTAACTTAAACTGATATTCATGTGCATGGAAATGTAAAAGAGTACTATGCCTTCAATGTTTAAGGAGTTAGATAATTTTTTGGCTTTAGATTGCTTTGTATGCTGCTAAGAAATATTATGTGTTACAATCTGGAAACTTGTGGGACAAAGTAATTGTACATGGGTTCTGTTTTATTTTTCCTAATGTTCTTTGACTGAAAGTTCAAAGTTAAGATATCAGCAAGGGGACTTCTGAGAATTCTGTTTATGGGTGATTGTCCTTCTACTGTAACTTTACCTTGTCCTCTATCTTTGCATTTAAGAACAGATAAAACTCTATGAAAGAAATAAAAATAGTATTTGTCTTTGAGACATGGACACTGAAAGAAGACATGAGAGAAATTTAAGTTTTCAAATTTTTCTATATATAAATTTAGGAGTAGTTGCATGAAATTAATCTATTTAAAATTATTTTTGATGCGTGGGTGCATAGCAAGTAATGCTCAGAGCTTACTCTTGTTTCTTTGTTCAGGGATCATTTCTGGCAGGTTTCAGGGACCAAACCAGATCAGCCTTGCCTACTGGACTATCTCTCCAGCGACAGTATAAAGTAATATTTATCAAAACTCACTAAATTTTACTTTTACAATTTTTGTCTTTCATTACACATAATATTCCTTTTGACTTCTATGGGGGAGAGTGTGTTTTAGGGACTAATAATTATACATCAAGAGTCTATTTTCAGGAAGCAATCATGGAATCCTGGAGGAAAATTAGTGATATAACAAATAGTAAGCTAATTTGAATTT
Source organism: Suncus etruscus (assembly GCF_024139225.1). NCBI lineage: Eukaryota > Metazoa > Chordata > Mammalia > Eulipotyphla > Soricidae > Suncus > Suncus etruscus. Next base: position 129,634,714 of record NC_064853.1, on the reverse strand, counting down.
TCCTAACTACTTCATTGGTTCTAAAAGAAATCCAAATGGGCACGACACACAAAAACAGTTTACAAAGTATGCATTATACAAATTAAAAATAACACTGAACAAATTATGTGAAGAGTATGACAGAGCTAGAAGATATTTCATTGATTTCTTTATCTTTCTTTTTTTTTTCTTTTTGGGTTTTGGGGCCATACTTGGTAGCTCTCAGGGCCTACTCCTGACTCTGCACTCAAAAATTGCTCTTTGCAAGCTCAAGGGACCATATGTGATGCTGAGGATTGAACCTGAGTAAGTTCTGGTCAGCCATATGAAAGGCAAATACCCTACCCCAACATTGTGCTATTTCTCTGGCCCCTATTTCATTGGTTCTTAAACAACCAGCAACAAAAGGTTAAAATAACCTAGGTTAATAAACTACTTCTCTGGAGAAAAATTATAACTAAGGATCAATTTTTCATGTTCAATTAGGAATCCTAGACTACCAATTGGAAGCAAATTTTGAATACTTGTAAAAGAGTTAAAGTTTCAATTCTGAGAGAATAGGACTATGTGGACTCTATTAAGAAGTCTTCTAAATTCCATATACAGATCTTCCTGTAACATGATGACAACCTTAAAAATCAACAGAATTTGCATCTGTTTGCAAATAAGCAGAGATGCATTGTTATATCTCTGGAACAACTTACCAAGGTTATACAACTTTAACTCTATGCTCAGAAATCTCATGGTAAGTCCAAGATGACAGCCAATCAAATGTTACTCTACTAAGGTTTCCTAGGCAACTGACATACAGCTAAAGAAATGGATTGCACAGAGTAGAAAAGAAAAATGCTGCAGCAATTTCACAATGCTGATAATTTTCCTTCCTAAAGGGAAGTTAAGTTTTGGAGAAACAAAGTACTCAGACCATCACAGAAATGAGACAAGCATTAGCATACATCCTAGATTTTTGAAACTATGAATATTTATATACCATTGCCTTCTTATTGGAAATATAATTAAAAGATAATACAGAAAATAGAGATGCAATCTGAAAAATGCATTTGGAATTCTTAGCAAAAAATATTTGGGAAGGGACCAGAGAGATAGCATGGGAGTAAGGCGTTTGCCTTTCATGCAGAAGGATGTGGTTCGAATTCCGGCATCCCATATGGTCAGTGGCGATTTCTGAGCATAGAGCCAGGAGTAACCCCTGAGCGCTGCTGGGTGACCCAAAAACAAACAAACAAAAAAAAACAAAAATTAGGATAGATATTCTTTTGTTTTGTTTTATACCTTTTGTGGGGGGGGGGGGCGGTTACACCCAGAAGTGCTCAGGGGTTACTCCTTGGTCTGTGCTCAGAAATTATTCCTGGCAGGCTCAGGGGATTATATGGGATGCTGGGGATTGAACTCAGGTCAGGTGTGTCAAGGCAAATACCCTACCCACTGTACTATTGCACCAGCCATAGAATACATTCTTATATCCTCATTCTAAAATGATATTTGGATTGTCTTTGTATAAAGTTATGAGTGGCTTGTGAGAAGTATGCTTGGTCTTTTCTGAAAAGTATATAGTATGCTCAGGTTAGTATATTCTAGGAAAATGACAAAAACAATGAAGAAGCAGCATTGGACTTTGATTCCATAATAAGAACTTGGCTCTTTTTCCTCTCAATTGTTGGTACACTCATTAGTTGATAATGAGAAAACACCAGATTTAGAGGGCAAAGAATTGGTAAAACTCATAGGCAAGTTACCTGATCTGATTTCCCCTATTTCTTGCTTTTCTAGGATGCAATATGTTTTCTGCCAAGGTCTAAGACAATTAAAAGAATCTTTGTCTCTCTTCTTTATATTTCAATGTGTGGATTTAGCAACCTCAAGAAAATAAGAACTTGATGACTAAATTAACTTAGCAAACTTTTAAATATTATTACTCTAACTATTCATATGTAAAAAGGCAATAAATAGAACATCCAAAGTATTAAAAATGCTGACTACTAACCAAGCTTATTTTGGCCTAAACATAAGATCCAAAGATTTTTTTTAAAATACTAGACTTAGAAATTATGAAAGATTTATAGACATACAAAGAACTATGTTGACATAAAATCTATAAATCCTTGAATATCATCTCATCAACAACCCCATGATATATTAGAAATTCAATCATAAATAGAAAACAAGTCAAACACATTTTCTTTGTTACCAGCTGGCTTAATCTCTGAATATTATTTGAATTTTGGTCCTAGAGTATCGCATTTGAGTATCCAGACTTTCTAAAATTTAGCTGAGTTACCTTCATAAATATAAACAAAATTGAGAACATATATTGAATACAAGATTTTCTCTATGGGACATCAGACCTGATTGTTTACTTCTTTTTTTTAAGTAGTTAGCATAAAAACTAAGCTTAGTTATATTTTGTGAGGCAACGTTTTGATGATGGCCTTTTCTCTGCCTCTTTCCTCATAATCCAACATAGAAGACACAAAGGGGGAAAGATGGTGGGGCAATGTGAGGAAGCCTTGGCATCCTTGGAGAGAGACTAGAAGAAGCCATTAGATCCAGAAGTCATTTATCCTAATCCCATCATTGAATAGATAGAAATAATGAATCCCAGAGAAGGGTAATGTTTGCTGAAGGTCACATGTCTAGTTAGTGAGAAAATTTCTAAGTTTGTCCTATCTTCCTACTACTGCATCACAGTGTGATTGGAAGGAATTAATAAACTGATTAATGCATGATGAAATTCAAACAGTACCTTTCAAAGGAAATACTTTCTGATCCCTGAGGGCTCATAATATGGGCAAGTAAGTTAAGTATCTGCATAGTTTTCACAGTAAAAAAAGAAATACAATTGAAAACAGACATTCTTAGGATTTTTAGGATTGTTAGGATTTTTAAATCCTACTTTTTAAAAGAACTATGGATTTTCTACATGTGTATATGAGGAGATATCTAGATGACCTACAGTAGAAAATATCTAGATGACTTACCAAAGATTATTGGGTAGTAGAATTTTGTGCCATTTTATAATTATTGAACAATAGAATTAGCATTAACATAATAACATTAACCAACATTCAGAATTAGGCTTATGCTGAATGTACAATCTATATATGTATAGCCATATTCATGAAGATATATGAATTTGAGTATACATAAATAATTTGATATTAAAATAAAAAGTACAAAATAAAAATATATTCAATAAACGTTTTATATATAATTTTTGCATACAAACATACCTGCATACACTCCATTAGACTAATCCTATTTAAACGGAATGGCAAACGTTTTTGTCTATATGATGAAAGTGTTCTTTATAAACCTTTCAGTCCTGTTTTATCTGCATATTTTATAGTGCTAATAACACAATACATTGTGTTATCTCCAGAATTTGATAAAAATTTCTCATATTTTTATACTGTTATTTTTGCTTTTAGTTTGTCTACAGCCTTTGGGAGTTACTCTGAGCAGTGTTTGGAGGTGCTACTCTAAGCTCAGTGCTGGAGTACTTACTGTTGACTGAGCTCAGAGTACCATTGGTACCAGGATTGCTTCATGAAAGATAAGATAGATATCTCTATCCCTCTTTTTTATCACTTTAGGCAAACATCTAAAGAGATTCAAAACTGATCTATTAAACAACAACATAAGACATTAAAAATGTGGCAGAACATTTGGGTTTATTCCACACATACACGGGAGCTCCATTTTGTATTTTGTACAATACCAGCTTGCACAAAAATTTTAGAACAAGTTAAATACAAAGGTGGCCAAATGATAAGAAAGGCAAGGCTTCTATACATAAGGTCATCTAAATCAAATTTGCTAAAATAATTAGTTTTATCTTCTTAAATAAGCTTATAAATCACTGCTTTAAAACTCAAATGATTTGATTCACCACATCCTCTTTCCTCTTTCCTTTGATGATATACAAAGATGAGGAGGGAGACTGCTCAATCCAGCTATTCTTAGAAGATTCTCTCAGGTGGTTAATCACCGGGATTAATTAGCAAGCTGCTACTGTGAGAATTTATCGTTTTCCTTGATTCTTAGTCTTACATCACCAGATATTTCTAAAATCAGGCTGAACACATCCATAAATTAAGTATTGAAGCCAGCCCTGGGGGAATGGTGGCAGGGGGAGATAATGCGCAGGTATTTGTCCTAGCAGTTGAAGTCGTGCTCTGAGAGCAAAGTGAGGCAGCAACTGGAAAAATACATTTGTTCCCACCCACACCTTCTCCCACTGACAAATGTGCAGCTCTCCAGGCCAGAATTCTATTCCAACAAATAGACTTACAAAAAAAGAGAGAAAAGAATAGAAATAAAGGAAAGGGGGGCTAGAAAACCCTGTCAAATATATAACATCTACATAAAACTGGAAAACTAATTGTGCCCAGGTTCCCAAAATAGTACTTTACAACTTTGAGTTGCTGTCTAGATACCATGTATGTGTCTATTAGGTCCACAATTAAATACTTCTGGTTTTAGATCTGATAGGAAATACTTGTTGGGAAGGATGAGAACAACCAATATTTTGTAAGTCAATTCTACATTGTTTTTAGAATACTATCAAGGTTCTAATACCCCAAAGTTCAGGATCATTAATTTACTATTTTTATTAGAGTATCATGATCTATAAAATTTTTATATGTTGCATATATTTATTTAAACTTTAAGCACCATGATTACAAGCAGATTAGTAGCTGGGTTTCAGTCATAAACAGAATACACGCCTCCCCTTACCAGTGCAACATTCCCACCACCAATGCCCCTCCTCCCCCACCCCTGCCTGTATCGCGACAGGCATTATATTTCTCTCGTTCTTTAGCATTGTCATGCTAGTTGTTGGTGTAGTTATTTCCCTAACAGCATTCGCTACATTTTGTAGTGGGCTTCAAATTGTGAGCCAATTCTTCAGACCCTCCCAGCCCTTAACTCTATTGTCTCCTGGCCTTACTACAGTAATGTCTTTAATTTTTCTTAAAATCCATAGATGAGTGATACTATTCTGTGTCTATCTCTCTTCCTCTGACTTATTTCACTCAGCATAATAAATTCCATGTATAGGAAAATGTCATGACTTCATCCTTCCTGACGGCTGCATAATGTTCCATTGTGTGGATATGTACAGTTTCTTTAGCCATTCATTTGTTGAAGGGCATTTTGGTTGTTTCCAGTCTGGCTATTGTAAATAGCGCTGCAATGAATATAGGTTGTGAGGAAGGAATTTTTGTATTGTATTTTCGTGTTCCTAGAGTATATCCCTAGGAGTGGGATAGCTGGATCATATGGGAGCTGAATTTCCAGTTTTTGGAGGAATCCCCATATTGTTTTACATTAAGAGCTGGACTAGATGGCATTCCCACCAGCAGTGACTGGGTTCCTTTCTCTCCACATTCCTGCCAGCACTGATTGTTCTTGTTCTTTGTGATGTGTGCCCACTCCACATGGCTCCCCAAGTCACCCAGGGTGACTGGTTGAATGAGTGATTGAACAAACTAAGTATGGTCCAAAACTGATAAAAAAAGAAATCTCTTCATGCATGTGTACCTGGAAGTGTATTTCTCTGTGTATAGCCTTTCAAAGGGCACTCAATTTTATGCATTTAGCTTTGTTTCTATTCTTATTCTCAGAGATCATTTCTAGGAGAAAATAAAGTTTTTGATCAATTTATAAATGGAGAAATAAAGTATCCACATACTTCAGATTTAGCACTTTGAAACTAAAAATTAAAATCAAATCAGGTCTAGAAAATGTGCCCAGGTATAACAAATACAGACAGTGTTAGCTGAGTCAGTACATTCTAATTTTAAGGTTTCAGAAATTGTGTGAGTGTGTGTGTATATGTGTTATTGTTGTAGTCAGGATGACTCAGCTGTAACCTTCATAATAATTCACTTGTCATTAAATTAATTTAGCTTTCTATTTTTTTATTTCTATTTTTCTTTGAGGCCACATCCAGTTTTGGCTTCATGCTTAGGGATCAGATGTTGTACCTAGGATTAAATTTGGTAGGCCACATACAAGGCAAGCATCTTATCCATTGAGTTATCTCCCTATCCTTACTTTTTCTCTTTTAAAAATTTTGTTAAAACTATGCTTAGCAGACTATCATTTCTAAAATTAACTGAATTTTGTTTAGATTTGTTTTGTTTGGGGCCACATTTAGCAGCACTCAGGGAGTACTCCTGACTTTGCCCTCAGAATTTATTCCTGGCAGTCTAGGGAGGGGATCATTGGGATGTGTGCAAGGTAAGCAGCCTACCCACTGTACTATTTCTTTGGCTCCTTTAAATTAGTTTATAAAAATTATTATTCTTTAGCATCACCATATCAAATCTAAAGAATTTATATATTTATGTCTTAAAGATGAAAGCATTGCTAATAGCCAGAATATTATAGTTTGAATTGTTTCCCCTTGAAATTTTAAGTACATATCCTATTAGTGTTTTTTAAAAAAGAATAAAGTAAATAGTTAAGTTTAGTGTCTATAAAATGAGTAAGCTTATGTTTAAATCCTAGATCCACAATATAGTATTTCCTGAAAGGTTAAATTCTATGGGCCTCTAGTCTCTCTGTATTATGACAATAATCATAACAGAAGAACCCTTAAGATTTTTATGATAACATAAAAAGATGATCAATGAAAAGCTCTTAATAAAATCTTTGGAGCAAAAAATTCAATATATATGACTATCAAAAAGACAATAAAGGAAATTTGATGTTTTGGTAAACAAATTTATATTGAGAAGGATGATCAAAGACCCATTTGTAAAGAGAGCTATTATCCAGTACTTAATTTAAAGATGTCACAAATTCTACTGATCAGAGAATTGGCTTTAAATTCCAGACTAGATAATACAGCAGGTAAGGTATTTTTTGCCTTGTACTTTACTGACCTAGATTCAATCTCCAGCACCATATGTGGTCCCGAGTCATTGTTAGGATTAAAGAGCTGGAGGTAAGCCCTAAGCACCACCAGGTAAAACCCCAAAACTAAACAAAATAAGAAATAAGAAAGAAATGGGGGGGGGGAGTGGAGCGGTGGCGCAAGCCGTAAGGTATCTATCTGCCTTGCACGCACTAGCCTAGGACAAACTGCACTTCCCATATGGTCCCCCAAGCCAGGAGTGATTTTTTGAGCTCATAGTCAGGAGTAACCGCTGAGTGTCACTGGGTGTGGCCAAAAACGGAAGGAAGGAAGGAAGGAAGGAAGGAAGGAAGGAAGGAAGGAAGGAAGGAAGGAAGGAAGGAAGGAAGGAAGGAAGGAAGGAAGGAAGGAAGGAAGGAAGGAAGAGGGTCCCCTCAGGAATTTGGACAAAAATATCAAAATTGTTCTTAAAATTTCAGTTTTCATATCTGTAAAAATGGCATTAATTACCTCTATTTTCTTCTAAATACAAAATTGAATGATTTGTCTAGAAATATGGAACTCTATACAATAGCCATTTTCCTCACTAGTATATGGTTACATCAACATTATTATGTCCAGTATACTCTGGAATTAAATCAGAATATGAGAATAGTGATTCAGCAAATGTGTTATAGTTCTATTTTATGGTGTTACATTTTATGAAAGGTATGTGGTTTAAACATCAACTACAGCATGATCATTCCCATTTAGGCATAAATATATGTGTATGTGACTTTTATAATCCTATAAATAAGCCTTTGGGCATACATAGAAAGCAAATATGTTTAAGTATTTATTTTTTCAGGCTTGGTTCTGAAAGTTTTCACTTCTAAGAAATGTAATCCTACTAGGAGAATGCTGGTCTAAGCAAACAAAGAAACCTCTGAAATGTGTCTACAGAGACAGTATAATTTGATTTTGTACCAAAGACATAGAATGTCAATGCCAATGAAGTTATCCTTTCAACTACTTGAACTCAAAACAAGATCCATTTTCATATGTGAGTCCAGGGGTAATACCTAATCTGAAAGAAATATACCTTCTGCAAGACAAGATCAATACAACTGTTTTTGGTCATCAGAAAAGAGGGAAACTATGTCTTCTGGCAGAAATTTGTAAAAGCTGTTTGAGAGCCATTTTTTTAATGCACCAACAGAAGTAAACCACTCTAGTGGTTTACTGGAAGACAAACTTATTTACTTTTGCTGTGGATGTATTTTATGTTTTCCATCAGTATGAAAAAGGAATAAATAGTTCTAATTGACATAATAAATAAATATGTACAATTAAAAAATCAAAGAAAGATTGATCTTCTAGGAAGTTTATCTAAATTTAGTGTATTTTAGATGGATGAATATAAAAGCTTAATTTCTTAGAACAGATGCATAACAGGTGGGATTGTGCCATATTTGGGGAAAGACAGTAAAGACATCTACGTAATAGGAAAATTTTAAGTACTAGTAAGATATATTGTCTAAGGTAGAAAGAAGAATAGAAGTAAAATATGAATCCACAAACTATTTTTTAAAAAACACTTAGCAACAACAACAAAAATCAACAACTCACAAACCAGCCCTGGTTGAAGTCTTGTGGCATTTGTCTAATCTGGCCCATTGTTATCAGCTACTCAAATTGTTTGTAAATTTTATCTGTTAATTCAAAACTTATATATTCTCCAACCTTAAAGACCTAAAGTTCTGCAAGAAATAGTTAGATAAAAGACAATTTCTGCTGGTGTAGTATGGATATAGGTGATATATTGAGTATAACAGAATAACAATGAATTACAGTATCTCTACATACAATACATATGCATTGAGGATTTGGCTGAGATCTGTCCTGTTGAAACACTTTGAAGTAAACTACTTCCTCTTACCCTTCAATCTCTTTCCAAAGTGAAATAAAAAGAAAGATCACACATTTTGTAGAAAGTGGAGATGCTGACAACAGGAAAAACCAGATCAACTGGCTGATAAAGAAGGTTAACTAAGGTATCTATCATAGTTTTGTAGTATTCTTGGTTAATAAATGTGTCCAAATTAAAAATATAAACATGAACACATTTGTTAAATTTATCAAATAATTGTATAGAATTTTATTTCTTATTTTCAATCCATTTTGTTTTTGCACTGAGTCTAGCTCTATTTCCCAAAGTTTCATATATAATTCTTCCAAACTTTCTCCCAAGTCATTGTGTTAGTCCTCACTCACTAAATGGATTCAATTACTATTTCATCTATGCAGGGTGGCTCTTACAATGGTTTCTGATTATTTTAGTTATCTATAGCTTGTAATCATTCTGAATTTCTTTTTTCTTTTTTTTTTTTTTGGTTTTTGGGCCACACCCTGTGATGCTCAGGGGTTACTCCTGGCTATGCGCTCAGAAGTTGCTCCTGGCTTCTTGGGGGACCATATGGGACGCCGGGGGATCGAACCGCGGTCCGTCCTAGGCTAGCGCAGGCAAGGCAGGCACCTTACCTCCAGCGCTACCGCCCGGCCCTCATTCTGAATTTCATTCTTATGCCTGCTAACTTATTTTATACCATAATAGCTATCAATTATTATATTGGATAATACTCATATCATTTATTATATTGGATAATTCTCATATAATAAAATATACTTTTCAAAAACTTATCTCAAAGTTTTAACTAACTGGTTAAAGATAATCAATCACTAAATCTGAACATATGAGCTTCTCTTAACAAACTTACTTTCTTGTGGTCCGAAGAGATAGCATGGAGGTAGGGCATTTGCCTTACATGAAGAAGGGTGGTGGTTCGAATGCTGGCATTCCATATGGTCCCCAGAGCCTGCCAGGAGCAATTTCTGAGCATAGAGCCAGGAGTAACCCCTGAGTGCTGCTGGGTGTAACCCCCCCCAAAAAAAAACAAATTTACTTTCTCTCTTCCAATGCTATTTCCTCCAAAATGACCATTTATTTTATATTATTTTCTATCTTCCTCTTCCAATTATTTATAAAATATCAATTATTAATATCAATTATTGGAAAAGTACAGTCAATTTTTTCTAGGTCCTAAATTTCAGTGAATGATCTTGACATATTGATAGCTTCATCTGTTGGTTTAAGTAGCTCAGAGAATATAAAAATGAGCTTTGTTACAGAAACTTTCAGAAGATATTTTTTATTAAGGCTCAATATAAAAAATCAAACAATACATCCAAAAGTGAAGAAAAGAGGGGTTGGAGTGATAGCATAGCAGGTAGGGCATTTGCCTTGCATGCAGCTAACCTGGGTTTGATCCCTAGCATCTCCTATGGTATTCCAAGTAAGCCATGAGTAAGTTCTGAGTGCAGTGCTAAGAGTAACCCTTGAACAAAGCCAGGTGTGGCGCACACACAAACACACACACACATACACACAGCCGGATGTGGCACACACAAAAATGCAACAAAAAATGGGTGAAGGAGATGAAGAGACATATTCAAAGAAGACATCTATACAGATGGTTCATAGACATGTGGAAAAATGCTCATTGACATGTATGATTTGGGAAGCAAAAGATCAGAACAGCAAGATATCTCATACCAGAGAGAATAGTATATATCAAAGTTGGAAATACTGCATTTGGTGAGGTTGTGGTGAAAAAGTAATCTTTCAGTGGCCTGAGAGATAGCACAGCATAAAGCATTTGCTTTGAATGTGGCCAACTAGGGACTAACTCAGATTTGATCCCTATCTCCGGCATCCCAAATGGTCCCCTGAGCCTGATAGGTGTGATTTCTGAGCACAGAGCCAGGAGTAACCCCTGAGCGTCATAGGATATGGCCCAAAAAGCAAAAACAAAAATGAAAACGAAAACAAAACATTGCTACATTAAATTCTGTGCTTTAAAGGAAACACTGACTAGGATACAAAGGCTACCCGCAGAATGAAAGAAACTGCTCATCCAATACACATCTTATAAAGGATTAATAAATAAGATATATAAGTTACTGGCAGAACTTAGCAAGATAAAAGCATCTAACTCCATCAAAAATCAAGAAGACTTTTCCTCAAAGAAGAAATACAGATGGACAAAAAACAAATAAAAATGCTATATAATTACTATATATTACTATATAATCAGGGAGATGCAAATCAGAAGAACAATGAGGTATCATTTCACACCACAGAGAATAGCACACATCACAAAGAAAAAGGATAAAGAACCATCAGTGCGTGTGGATGCAGGGATAAAGAGATTCCTGCTGGTGGGAATGCCATCTAGTCAGCCTTTCTGGAAAAAAAAAGGATATTCCTCAAAAAATAGGAAATTGAAGTTCCCTATGATGCAGTAATATCAGTCCTAGGGATATACCCCAGGAACATAACACATAGTACTCAATGCCCTCTGCATGTCTATGTTCATTGCAGTAGCCCAAAATCTCTGAGCCTATGGTATTGATGGCTGAATACCAGCAGGACTGCTGTGATGTAAGTCTAGGCTCCCTATCTGAAAAGGGGCAGGGGTGCAGTCTTGGCAGACACTGCTGAGAAAGGGCCAGCTGTGGTCTAGGTTAGGCCTTGGCAGGATAGCAACAATTAGCTTACTAAAAATAAAATTAATGTCTACTGAGTTTTTACAATACTGAGTAGAGTAGATGAAAATCTGTGTGCTTATATCCCTTCCAGTTAGACAAGTATTGCTAGAACACACTTTACATACCCTATGTTGCCTTTCCCAAGACTGGAAGAATTTACAATAATATTATTTGGCTGCTCACACTTGTGGTACAATAACATTTGGTTTTTTTTTTTTTTTTGGGGCCACACCCAGCGTTGCTCAGGGGTTACTCCTGGCTGTCTGCTCAGAAATAGCTCCTGGCAGGCACGGGGGACTATATGGGACACCGGGATTCGAACCAACCACCTTGGTCCTGGATCAGCTGCTTGGAAGGCAAACGCCGCTGTGCTATCTCTCCGGGCCCAACATTTGGTTTTTGAAGATATTTTTTATGGAAAATTTACTGTCCTTGCCTCCTTAAAAAGTACTGAATCACACTCTGCCTGTCCCATGATGAAAGTATTCACTTAATTACTAGCTGTTAAGCAATGGATTTTACACCACAAAATGTTTTGGTCTCTTGAGTCTTTTTGTAGCAACACTTAGTTAAGTTTTAATAGATGATTCCATTGATTAATAGTAAATATTAATGGGGTACTAGTGGAGAAATAATTAATAGGAAAGAGTGATTTCCATGATTTCTGTTTAGGTTAGTGAAACTAATGATTATACTATATATATATATATATATATATATATATATGTAACGCTTAAAATACCATAAGTGCCCTGCTATTGTTAATTTCTTGCTTAAATATGAATAAAAAATTTAAATAGGTGAACTAAGTGCAGACAACTATTGAATGTGTTTGATCTCTGAGTACCCACTCTTTTCCAACACCTAGTTCTCATTCTACTAAGTAACTCTGAACCCCCTCTCAGAGTTGTGTGACTTGGCTGGCTTGTGGCAACAGCATTATTTACAATATCCAGAATCTGGAAGCAACCCGGTGCCCAACAACAAATGTGTGCCTAAAGAAACCTTGGTAAATCTGCACAATGAAATACTATGCAGCAATCAGAAAAATGAAATCTTATCAAATGCTTTTCTGCACATATTTATATGATCATATGGTTTTTCTTTTTCTTTTTGTTGATATGGTACATTATATTGAATGATTTATGTATGTTAAACCATCCTTGCATTCCTGGAATAAAACCTACTTGATCATGGTGTATGACCTTCTTAATGAGGCATTGGATCCTATTTGCTAGAATTTTGTTGAGGATCTTTGCATCTGTGTCCATCAGGAATACTGGTCTGTAGTTTCCTTTTTTGGCAGCATCTCTGTCTGGTTTTTGGTATCAGGGTGATGTTAGTTTCAATAAAAGCTATTTGGGAGTGATGTAAAGGTAGCCTCCTGTATCACTTAGTTTCTTTGATTACTTTATTTTTCAAATTTATTTATTTCTTCTACTTTTTTCTTTAACTTAACCTGTTGGTTCTGCTTGGTATGAAAACAGAAGAAAAAGTCTTGCCTGGGATAAAAGCTCAGGTCAAAACCAAGGCACAGAGATGTGTAGGCTGTCATTCTTATCCCCAAATGCACCAGCAACATAATATGGCACCATTCCATTTTGCATAGGCACTCTATAAAAGGGGGGATGTTATGCACAGAAACAAGTTTTTATCTACTAGAGATAAGAACCCGTTCATTTTATAACACGGGGATGCTCCCACCCTGAACATGTGTCATGTAGACACAACTTAGACTTCAACTGATTGGAGAGCGACCATCCAATCCAGAACCTCAGATCTTAGACATAGAACTAACACAGTTCCCTGAAACAGCATGAGGAACCAAACTCTCCTCTGTGAAATTCCTAATACTGCTCTGGCATCAACTTGCACCAGTTTTGATATAACATCCTGACAATGAGGAAACAGCAACAACTTGATCAAAGAGAGGGCTGCCCTAAGTCATCACCTAACAGTTAGATGAAATAAGAAGACATGTTGTCCTTTGCTCTGTGCAAAAACCAAGATTGCTAACTACAAAAGACTGACTTTGACAAACAAGACTGGGCAGAACCTATGTGGGTCCAATTAGAAAGACCATAGCCTAGGCATTGGCCTAGGATTTGTACAAAAACCAAGATCTCTAATTTCAGAGGTCTGACTTTGACAACTGTGACTGAGCAAAACTTTTGGAATCATAATGAAAGACTCCATCCTAGGCATTGTCCTAGAATCTGAGCAAAAACCAAGAACACTAATTACATTAGACTGATTACAACAACAGTGATCAAACAGAACTTCTAGAACTGTAAAGAAAGACTCCATCCTAGCCTTCCTCCTATGATCTACACAAATATTAAGATCTCTAGCTACAGAGGTATGATGCTATCATCCACAACTGAGCAGAAAGTTTTTGGGCACCATAAAAGTAGCTTGGGGTATGAAAATGAGCATGTATGGAGCCTGTAGTAGTTCCCATGGCAATATGGGTGAAGAAATCCAGTATCTCTTAGGCCAAGGAATTCCCTTTCTTATTTTCCCAATACGTACTGTGCAAAAAAAAAAAAAAAAAAAAAAAAGGAAAAAAACCTTACCACCTTACCAGCCCTACTTCCTTTGTTTTTTTCTTTTTCTTATTTATGTTTTTTCTTTTTCTTCTCTTTTCTATTTTTCTATTTTTTTTCTTTTTATTTTCTTTTGCTCTCATGGTTATTGTATAATGATGGTTGTTTTTAGTAGTTTGGTGCTTTTTTTTCTGTAGTTGCTGTTTTTTGTTTGTTTTTGTTTTTATTATTTTTTTCTTTTCTACTTTTAAATTGGTATGTATAACCTCTAGATGGAATCCTCCCAGTTTTGGGGGGTTTTGTTGCTGTTTGTTTTTTTTCTTTTTTCCCCCAACTTAACCACATAACTTGAAACATCTTGTTCTGACTCATGAATTGAGGGGGGTGGGGAATTGGAGGGTACCAGAAGCAAACAGTTGTATGGACATTTAGTGGAAATAAAAAATATTCAAACTCAAACACCAAACCCAAAGTCAATGGCAACAGAATCGATAACCAATTTACAACAAGCTATACACAGATGGGAGCAGTTACACTAGCAATCCAAGGGGCAAAGGAGGGAGATATGGGATGTATCTGGGAACAGGGGTTGAGGGAGGACAACTCTGGTAGTGGGAATGGCCCTGATTCATTGTCACTATGTACCTTAAATATTACTGTGAAAGATTTGCAATTCACTTTCGTCATAATAACATTTATTTTTAAAAAAATTAAAAAAAAAAAACTATTTGGGAGTGTTCCTGTTTCTTCAATGTCATGAAAGAGCCTGAATCTTATTGGTAGTAGTTCCTCTTAAAAGGTTTGAAAGAATTCTTTAGTGAATCCATCTGGGCCTGGGCTTTTGTTTTAGGGTATTACCCCATCTCCCATCTTCCTGTGTAATCTTATCTGATGGTAAAGCCAGGCCATTTCTGGGAGTGGTCTATGCAAGTAACAAAGGGGTATTAAGGGGATTAAGGGAGAATTGAGCAAGGGATGCTGGGGCTGGAGGCTGGAGAGAAATATCAGGGATATGATTGAATGCAGGGCTGCTTATGGAGTCTGCTTAAAGGGTTAGCTTAGTAGCCACACATGGTGGCTGGGCCTTATTAATAAAGTTGGTTATCTCCTGACTTCTGCTAACTGCTCTGGATCATTTCCTCACTGCTACCCTGAACTTGCAGACCTACCAGCTAGAAGGGGTTGCAGACATCAGGCCCTAGCCTGGGCTGGTTGAGAAGGGCCTCACCATCCATACATCATCATACATAACCATCAAAGACTCTTATTAATTTAACTAATTCAGCATTAGGAAAGACTTTTGATTACCATTTTAATTTCCTCAGTTGTTATGAGTCTGTTTAGATATGCTAAATCATTCTCTCAATGTGAAGCTCACCACACAGAGTGGTGAGTTTAGTTAGAGAGATGACTACATTATCATGATAATGTTAATGGACAAAAGAAGTAGAATGTCTCTCTTGAATACAGGCAGGGATGGTGTGGAGAATGAGGGAGATGGGGGACATTGTTGGTGAGAAAGCTTCAGTGGTTGAAGGGGGTATTCTCTTTTATGACTGAAACCCAAGTACAATCATGTAATCAAGGTGCTTAAATTAAAAAAATAAAAAATGGAAATCATGAAATTTTCCTATAAGTGGATAGACATAGAAATTATTATACTGAGTGAAATGAGGCAGAGGGAGAGGGATAAACAAAGAATGATCTCACTCATCTGTGGGATATAAGGAAAATAAATACAGTATGTTAATAATATTCAGATACAATAGAGATGAGGGTTAGTAGGACCAGACCATGGTAGGAAGCTTGCCATAAAAGGGGAGAGTGCAGTTAAGAGTAGAGAAGGGTTTACTGTAAAAGCTATAATTGGAGTTGATCAGTCTGGACAAGAACTGGGTGCTGAAAGGGATAAAGTGATGTGCATGGTACCCCTTCATTAATAGTAGTCTTAAAAATATGAAGAGAGTTAATGAAATAAAATGCTTGCTGCAGAATCAATCAGGGGAGGGAGGTTGGGAGGGAAGAGGGCATCAGGGAGCGCCAGAGGAAAACTGAAGACATTGGTAGTGAGAAATGTGCACTGGTGAAGATTTTTGTTCATTATATTACTGTAATTCAATCATGAACAACTTTATCTGTGAAAAAAAACCCTATATTATGAATAACCTTGTCACCATAGTGTTTAATTAAAAAAATTACATCCTTCCATAAAAACAAGATTAACAGCACTAGAAATCATAGTACTGCAATATTGACTGCTTCAAAAATCTCTTCATTGGGGTCATAATTTCTAATAATATTAACATTAAATTCAGTATACAATAATATTTTGCCACACACCACAGAGAGACCTAAGAAACTGACGTAAAATTTTTCTGAAAAAGACAAATAGTAAACATTTTTTTGCTTTTGAGAATTTCAAGCTGTCTCTCTGGGACCGTGCAAGTAGCCAGAAAGAATGTTTAAATGAATGAATGTGACCAGATTGTAACATGGGCTGCACTTTGCTGACTTCTGTTCTAAAGTGATCTCTATCTATTTGTAGATGGAGAGACAGGGAACATCTAGAGACAATTTAGTTCTTTTCAGGTCTCTGATCTATGAAAGAAAGTCAGATTTCCTACCAGCCATTGTTCACTTTCAAAACGATCCTATTCTATTTCTGGCACAAAACTAGGAACTGGATAACACTAAAATGAGCAAGGGTGAATTGCATGGAGTAAGCATAACAAAATTAAGTTCTTCAAGCCACAATTATTTTAGTACTATTATATAATATGCCAAATTTCATCCTACTTTTCTTTAATCCATATTCAACTCCAGGGAGATCGATGTTTTGATTACCCTAATTTATATATAGGATAATAAGGTTCAATGAGAGTAAATAGATTAAGCAGGCCAAAGTTAAGATTAAAATTCCATCAACACAGCTAGTACTCTTACTCCTCTATAATTTACAAGTATGGCTGACAACCATAGATTAAAATAGACTGGCTATAATTTTATATTGTTAGAAAAAACGTATAATAAGAGTAAGCAAATATATTAAGTACTAATAATCCCTAGAATTGTTCACATTTTTCTAAATTGGGACAAAATATTTACTTGATGAGGAAATACCATAGACTATACAGGTGGGACCTAATATTTTTAAGGATACCTTTTTTTTGTACATAGAATCTGAGTAATTTCTTAAAATTAACTCTTTTTTTAGTATTTTTTATTTATTTAAACCTCTTGATTACAAATATAATGTGATTAGGTTTCAGTCATGTAAAGAACAACCCCCCTTCACCAGTACAACATTCTCACCACCATGTCCCAAATCTCCCTCCATCCCACCCCTCCCCCACCTGTACTCTCTAGATCAGGATTTTCCAGTTCCCTCATTCATTCACATGACTATGGTAGTTCTCAGTGTAGTTATTTCTTTTTTATTCTTTTTTTTTATTAAACACCTTGATTACATACATATTTGTGTTTGGGTTTCAGTCATGTAAAGAACACCACCCATCACCAGTGCAACATTCCCATCACCAATGTCCCAAGTCCCCTCCTCCCCACCCGACCCCCGCCTGTACTCTAAACAGGCTCTCCATTTCCCTCATACATTCTCATTATTAGGACAGTTCAAAATGTAGTTATTTCTCTAACCTAAATCATCACTCTTTGTGGTGAGCTTTCCTGAGGTGAGCTGGAACTTTCCAGCTCTTTTCTCTTTTGTGTCTGAAAATTATTATTGCAAGAATGTCTTTCATTTTTCTTAAAACCTATAGATGAGTGAGACCATTCTGTGTTTTTCCTCTCCTCTCTCTGACTTATGCTCGAAGAGTAACCAACCAAAAGAGACCCCCAGAAAGTGTAGTTATTTCTTATAACTGCACTCACCACTCTGTGGTGAACTTCATGAAGTGAAGCTGAAAGTTTCCAGCCCTTCTCTCATTGTCTCTGAGAATTGTTGCAAAAATGACTTTTATTTTTTCCTTAAAACACATAGATGAGTGAGACTATTCTGCATCTCTTCTCTCTCCCTCTGACTTATTTCACTCAGAATGGACTCTATGTACATCCATGTATAGGATAAATGTCATGACTTCATCTCTCCTGACGGCTGCATAATATTCCATTGTGTATATGTACCACAGTTTCTTTACCCATATTCGTCTGGTGAAAGGGCATCTTGGTTGTTTCCAGAGCCTGGCTATTGTGAATAGTGCTGCAATAAACATAGGTGTGAGGAAGGGGTTTTTTGTAATGTATTCTTGTGTTCCTAGGGTATATTCCTAGGAGTGATATAGCTGGATCCTATGGGAGCTCAATTTCTAGTTTTTGGAGGAAATCTCCATTTCGCTTTTCCAAAGAAGGTTAGACTAGACAAGCATTCCCACCAGCAGTGGATAAGAGTTCCTATTCTCTCCACATTCCCGCCAGCACTGATTGTTCTCAATACTTTGTGATGTGTGTCAATCTCTGTGGTGTGAGATGGTATCTCATCGTTGTTTTGATTTGCATCTCCCTGATGATCAGTGATGAGGAGCATTTTTTCATGTGCCTTTTGGCCATTTGTATTTCTTTTTTATCAAAGTGCCTGTTCATTTCTTCTCCCCATTTTTTGATGGGATTAGATGATTTTTTCTTATAAAGTTCTGTCAGTGCCATGCATATTTTGGATATTAGCCCTTTATCTGATAGTTATTGGGTGAATAGTTTCTCCCATATGGGTGGGTGGCTCTTGTATCCTGAGCACTATTTCTTTTGAGGTGCAGAAGCTTCTCAGTTTAATGTATTCCCATCTGTTGATTTCTGCTTCCACATTTTTGGAAAGACTAAAGATGCCTTTAGTCTCAATGTCATGGAGTGTTTTACCTACATGTTTTCTATATACCTTATGGTATCAGGTCTGATATCAAGGTTTTTAATCCATTTGGATTTTACCTTCATACATGATGTTAACTGGGGGGTCTTTGTTCCCTTTTTTGCAAGTGGCTAACCAGTTCTGCCAGCACCACTTGTTGAAGAGGTTTTCCATACTCCACTTAGGATTTCTTGCTCCCTTGTCAAAAATTAGGTGATTGTATGTCTGATGAACATTGTCTGAGAACTCAAGGCCTATTCCAGCTGATCTGAGGGTCTGTCTTTATTCCAATACCATGCTGTTTTGATAACTACTGCTTTGTAGTACAGTTTTAAAGTTAGGGAAAGTAATGCCTCCCATTTTTCTTTCCCTAGAGTGATTTAGCTATTCGAGGGTGTTTATTGTTCCAGATGAACTTCGATAAGTGTTTGATCCACTTCTTTGAAGAATGTCAATGGTATCTTTTAGAGGGATCGCCATGCATTAAATCTGTACAATGCTTTTGGGGAGTAATGCCAATTTAGTTGATGTTAAGTCCTGCTAATACATTAGCAGGATATGTGTTTCCCATTTCCGTGTGTCCCTCTCTTATTTCTTGGAGCAGAGCTTTATAGTTTTTCTTCATATAGGTTCTTCACTTCTTTGTCAAGTTGACTCCAAGGTATTTGAGTTTGTGTGGAACTAAGTGAGAATGGAATTGCCTTTTTGACGGTCCATCCTTCTCTATTATTATTGGTGTATAAAAAGGCCATTGATTTCTGTGTGTTAATTTTGTAGAAAAAGGAAACTATATACAAAATATGCAGAACAGACAGACACTAAACAAGACATACACACACAGACTTCACAAAAAATATGGCCTTAACACTCACTCATACTAAAAAATATTTGTTGGAAGGGATCCAAAATAGAGCAAAAGAAAAGAGAATTCAGCTGAATCAACTAAAAGCTCCTTAAAATGTAATAGCCGGCAATTGTTTAGATAAATCATTTCAAATTCACAAAAAAAAAATTTTTTTTATGGTTTTGCCTAGCAGATCTGAAAGAGAATTTCATGCGAAATACAAACATGGACAACTCTACTATATGTGTATATCAGTATATATACAAAGTTATTGTATAACAGTAACTTTATGATAATCAATCATAGGCAAGAAGCACTGTGAAGAAAGTCCACCTAAAATTATCATTATGTCAGCGTCTTAAAACCTAAATTGAGGGAAATAAAGCAATGATGTTAAAATAAAAAGAGTGAAAGTCGTTAAATGAGTAAAGAAAGAAAAACAACATTAATATGATGAGAAATTTCTCTTTCAGGTGAACCTTGACTAAATTAATTTGTAAAATTTTATGATTAACTGAGACCTAGAGCAATAATGAAATTAAGACATAAATCCATCCTACAAGGAAACACATTGGGGATTCATGATTTTCAATCTATATTCATTGATCATGCCTGTGGAAAGAATCCTAGAGCATTAATAGCAACTGATAAGGAAGTGAAATGATTATCTGGTGTTCATTGTAGATCTTTAAGAAGTATAAAACAGGACGTATGCTGCTGTGGATTTCACCAATGTATTAGGGACTTTTTTGATCTTCTTGTCATCAAAATTGATCCAGTGTTGTTTTGCAGCAATTTTACCTTGCTATATGAGTCTATTGTTTCTAGAAGCTTTTTGATAGAGTCTTTAGGGTTTTCTAAGTAGAGTATCATGTCATTTGCAAACAAGGAGAGCTTGACTTCTTCCTTTCCTATCTGGATTCCCTTGATATCCTTTTCTTGCCTAATTGCTATAGCAAGTACTTCCAGTGCTATGTTGAATAGGAGTGGTGAGAGAGGACAGCCTTGTCTTGTGCCAGAATTTAGAGGGAAGGCTTTTAGTTTTTCTCCATTGAGGATAATATTTGCCACTGGCTTGTGGTAGATGGCCTTCACTATATTGAGAAAGGTTCCCTCCATTCCCATTAGAGGTCTGACAAAAAATATAAAAGGCTATATATATCTTATAATTCATAACTATTAAATATGTCTGCCATATATAAATTAACCTGAGGAAATATCACCAATAATTTATTTTTACTTATTTTCCAGAGTAAGCTTTTATATTGTATAAGAGTAAACTGAAAACAATGACCAAAAATAATGCTTTCATCAAATTAGAAATTCTTTAGAGAATTGATTTTCTGGAGGCCGGAGCTGTGGCACAGGCCTTGCACACGCTAAGTTATGACTGATTGTGGTTTGATCCCCTGGCATCCCATATGCTTCCCAAGCCAGGAGCAATTTCTGAGCACAAAGCCAGGAGCATCCCCTGAGCCTCACCGGGTGTGGCGAAATAAATACAGAGAGAGAGAGAGGGAGAGAGAGAGAGAGAGAGAGAGAGAGAGAGAGAGAGAGAGAGAGAGAGAGAGAGAGAGAGAGAGAGAGAGAGAGAGAGAGAGAGAGAAGAAAGAAAGAAAAGAAGGAAGGAAGGAAGAGAGAAAGAAAGAAAGAAAGAAAGAAAGAAAGAAAGAAAGAAAGAAAGAAAGAAAGAAAGAAAGAAAAGAAAGAAAGAAAGAAAGAAAGAAAGAAAGAAAGAAAGAAAGAAAGAAAGAAGAAAGAAAGAAGAAAGAAAGAAAGAAAGAAAAGAAAGAAAGAAAGAAAGAAAGAAAGAAAGAAAGGAAGAAGGAAGAAGGAAGGAAGGAAGGAAGGAAGGAAGAAAGGAAGAAAGGAAGAAAGGAAGAGAAAGAAAGAGAAGAGAAGAAAGAAAGAAAGAAAGAAAGAAAGAAAGAAAGAAAGAAATGAAAGAAAGAATAGAGAAAGAGAGAGTAAGAAAGAAGAGAAGGAAGGAGGAAAGGAAGAGAAGAAAGAATAACAAAAGGAAGGAAGGAAGGAAAAGGAAAGAAAGAAGGAAGGAGGAAGCAAGCGAGCAAGCAAGCAAGCAAGCAAGAACTCCCTTCCCCCTCCTGCCTATTTTTCAGGCGGGCGAGGAGCAGTGAAAGACACAGGAAACCCATCCAGGCGGCCAAGTGGGAACTCCCTAGCCTCTCCCCAACAACTTTCGGATGGCGGATATCCATGAGAGGTGCAGGCACCACTTCCAGGCGGCCAGTTAAAGAACTTCCCACGCCACCTAAGCTCCAGATCAAGGGGACACATGAGCGTTGGCACAAAGACATTTTAACTTATACAATATATGTCTAGTCAGGCCATACCCAACACTCATTTTGCTCATACAATTCAGCTGCCATAAAACAGAACAGCAACAGCAATGAAAGTAGTCTGTAATACCTCTATCGATACTTAGGATAAGCTCCACCAACTAGGAAAAAACAACTCAAAATGGATATATCTGCTGCTTGCAAGGAACACACCTAAAAGAACAGAATAGACACAGGCTTTAGAATAAAAGGATGGAAATCAATTTTTCAAGTAAAAATGGGACGAAAAAAGCTGAACAGGTCATTCTTATAGTCAGAGCAATTGCATTCAATCTTCAAGAAATTGCTCAAACACAGCAAGGCCATGGTGTAGGATGAAAATATGCCCTGAATCTCACCCTCCTTTCCAAGAATATTCCAAGACTTAATAGGGATTCTATAATTTTCCTTGTATGTTTAATACCATCAATAATTATACCTCTTAGTATATTTCCAAAGGTAAAGATAGCCTCTCCCATCCTTTTTGTTTATTATTATTTTTATTTTTACTTTATATATTAATTTAGTTGTTTTGGTTCTGCTTGGTACAAAATTCTAGAAGAAAATTCTTTCCTTGGATAAAACCTCAGTTCAAAACCAGGGCACAGAAATTGTGTAGTCTGTCATTCCTAACCCCAAATGCACCAGCAATATAATATGACACCGTCCCTTTTGTATAGACATACTAAAGAAAGGATAAATCTTATTTATAGAAACAAGCTTTAAGAACCCTCAACATTTGTCATGGGGACTTGACTTAGAATCCATGTGATCGAACAGCTACTGTCCAACCAGAACCCCATCAGGAACGAATTTATCCAGGGGAGTTTCTAAAATTTTCTCTGGCACCAACTTGTGCCAGGTTGATAGGACACCCTGATGAAGAGAAAACAGCAACAACTTAATCTAAGAGCAGGTTTCCCTAACTAATTACCTAGTGGTAAGATGAAATCAGAAGACATGCTGTCCTTTGATCTGTGCAAAAACCAAGATCACTAATTAGAGAAGACTGACTTTGACAACTGCAACAGAGCAGAATTTCTGGAACCATAAGGAAAGTCTCTATCCTATGCTTTGTCCTAGTATCTGTGCAAAAACCAAGATCACTAAGTACAGAAGACTGACTACAGAAATAGTAATGGAGCAGAACTTCTAGAACCATAAAGAAAAACTGTATCCTAGACTTCGTCCTATGACTTGTGCAAATAGCAAGATCTCTAATAATAGAGGACAAATTTTTGTCAACCACAACTGAGCAGAACATTTCCTGGCACCATAAAAAGACCTTGAATTTCGATAATGAGCATGTCCGAAGCATATGGAGAACCCCTGTATATCTTAGGCCAAGGGAATTCCCTTTTTTTGTTTGTTTGTTTGTTTTTGGGCCACACCCAGCGGTGCTCAGGGGTTACTCCTGGCTGTCTGCTCAGAAATAGGTCCTGGCAGGCACAGGGGACCATATGGGACACTGGGATTCGAACCAACCACCTTTGGTCCTGGATTGGCTGCTTGCAAGGCAAATGCCACTGTGCTATCTCTCCAGGGCCCGGGAATACCCTTTCTAATTTCTCCAATACTTAATGTGCCAGTGCAAAAAAAAATCCAAACAACAAAAATAACACAAAACTTTGCCACACCAGCCCTATTTTCTTTTTATTTCTTTTCTTTCTTTTTTCCTTGTTGTTGTTTAGTTGTTGTTTATTGTTGGTTTTGTGTTTTTCTTATTGCTTTTTTTAGGGTTTTTTAAATTTTTTCTCTTTTCTCTTTGTTTTGTAAATTGATATTGATAGGTCCTAGACAGACACCTCTCAGTTTTGTTTTTTCAACACAATCACAGAACTTGTATTATCTTGTCTGCTTCATAAATTGAGGGAAGAGAAAATTGGATGGTACCAGGAACAAACAGTCACATGAACATTGAGTGGAAATAAAAAATAATCAGATTGAGGGTGGGAGAGATAGCATGTAGGAAGGGCATTTGCCTTGCATGAAGAAGGACAGTGGTTTGAATCCCAGCATCCCATATGGTCCCCCAAGCCTGCCAGGAGCAATTTCTGAGTATAGAGCCAGGAGTAACCCCTGAGCACTGTTGGGTATGTTCCAAAAACAAAACAAAACAAAACAAATCAGATCAAAATACAAACCCAAAGTCAATGACAACAGATACCCAATCTACAAGTTATCTACAAAAGGAACCTGTTACATTGGCAGTCCAGGGAATAAAGGAAGGAGTTATGGGATGCAAGTTGGGTACAGGGGCTGAGGGAGGACAACACTGGTGGTGGGAATGACCCTAATTCACTGTCACTATGTACCTTAAATATAACTGTGAAAAACTTGTAATGCACATTGGTCACAATAAAGTTTCAAGACACCATAAAAGAACCAAGGAGAAAGTAAAAAAAAAAATCTATGGAGCCTGTAGTTATTCTCATGACAGTATACTTCTTCAAGGGCGGAGAAACGATATCTCTTATGCAAAGGGAATTCCCTTTCTAATTTCCCCAATATTTACTTTGCCTATGCAAGAACATAAAAAGAGAAGCACAAATTAAATTTTTTGTTTTTGTTATTGTTGTTATTTGTTGCTTGTTTTTTTCCCCGTGGGTTTTCTTTTTTGTGTGTGTGCTTTGTTTTGTTTTTATTTCAGGACTGGGGTTGTGCAGTTGGTGTCTTTATTGCTGTGGTATTTTTCAAGTTTTTTGTTTAATTTTTTAAATTTTTTAGTATTGTTATGTTTGTCTTCTTTTTTCCTTTCTTCTTTTAAATTAATATTTATAGCCTCTAGAAGGACTCCTCCCATATTTTGCTTGTTTAATTTTGCCGAATTTTTTTTTCTTTCCTTCAAACAGAACCACATAACTTGAACCATCTTGTTCTGTCTTACAAATTGAAGGGGAAATAATGGAGGGTACCAAGACCAGACAGTCGTATAAACATTAAGTAGAAATAAAAAAATAATCATACTTAAAAACCAAATCTAAACAGAATTGATACCCAATCTACAACATTCTAGACACTAAGGGAACCACTTATACAAGCAACCCGGGAGTAAAGAACGGGAATATGGGATGCATGCTGGGAACAGGAGTGAAGGGAGGACAACATTGGTGGTAAGAATACCCCTGATTCAATGTACCTAAAAAATTACTCTGAATGATTTGTAATTCACTTTGGTCAAAATAAAAATTAAAAAAAATTATATGCCTTAAATATAACTGTGAATGACTTGTTATGCACATTGGTCACAATAAAAATTAAGAAAAACATAGCATATGACTTTTTTTAATATTGAAGTTTTGTTATTTGTTAGATAACCTTTGTAAAAATTAGTTTTGCTGTTATGTAGAGTAAATATATTTTTGGAGGGTAGTTGAAATATAATAATACTTAATGTTTTTAGTCATACTTAACACACTATTATTTCTATTTGCAATAATATTTGCAGCTCCTGTTCCCATGTCAGGAAATGATGACAGGCACTAAAACACATAAAACAAAAAAAAATCTGTAAGTGCAGGTTTATAGATTTCATTCCCCAAAGTTCACTATATTTAGTCACTTGTCTTATTTATCTGTTTAAATTTCAAATGTTTTACTTCGGGATGCTGAGGTCATACATGGTAGTGTTCTTATCTTGCATGTTGCCAACCTGGATTTGATCCCCAGCATCATATAAGGTCCCCTCAGCACTTCCACAAGTATTTCTTGAATGAAGAGTAAGGATTAAGTCCTGAGCACAGCCCACAAACAAAAAATAAACACAATATAATAAAATGCTTAATCTCTAATTGATAGCTTACTTAAAGTTATCATCTGAAATTTTGGAAGGAATGCCGACAGCAACCTCAATCATGAGAAGCATATACTTCTCTCTGAGAGTTGTCTATGGTCCCCAAATCTGTGGGTGTTTTTATTTCTTTGCTATTGTGAGTGTGGAGATTATCAGAAACTGAACACAGGGACTCAATATATGGCAAACTGGTGCTCTCAAAACTGAATTAGATCCTTGAAGTCTTGTAAAGTAGACTTTTTCTCAACATATAATATGTTCAATCAATATCTGCTGTATGTGAATTCCTTGATCATATGGTTATGTTAAAAGAGGCCAAAATTTAGAGTGGAGTAGAGTAACTAAAAATTGTTGAACTGACTTTCCATTATAGTTCATAAATGTGAACTATATTATTTTGTTAATCCAAAGGAAGATTTATATTTTGTTACTTTCAGAGCCATTCATAGTTGTTCTTAACTTTTGTTTAGTTATCTAGACAAATAGAGCAGTATTTAATCCAATTAATTTAGTTCTTGAAGAATATTATTGAAAACATATTTAAGCTACTTATTTATAAAACCTCTAAACATTGTGAACATTGTACATTTAAACCATTCAAATATATTCCTTATAAAGAAAATTAAATGTATTTTAATTTTAAATTAAAAATTATACACTTGTGGAGGCCGGAACAGTGGCACAGAGCGGTAAGGCATCTATCTGCCTTGCCAGTGTTAGGCTAGGACAAACCACAGTTTGATTCCCCAGTGTCTCAAATGGTCCCCCAAGCCAGCAGCGATTTTTGAGAGCATAGCCAGGAGTAAACCCCTGAGCATCACCGGGTATAGCCCCCCTTCCTAAAAAAGCCCCCCAAAATATTATACACTTTTGAACTTATTTTTTCTTCTTACTTCAGTGATAGTCAACTATGATTAAAGACAATTAAGGTCTAAGACACAACAGGAAAGCAGTCAGTACTGAACCTTTAGTTTTTAAATTCAGGAACTGAGAGTTCACAGTTAATATGAGGCAATTAAATCAACATGATGTTTTATATAAATTTATAGGAATTTATAAGAGTTTTATTGAATTTAATGATATCAGGAAATATATGTAGCAGCTTCTTTTAAAGAAAACAATTCAACTATAAATTCCTCCTGTCTTACAAAAGTTTCTAAAACTTAAAAGAAATATTTTTTCCATAAATATTTTTTTAATAATTTTTATTTAACCAACTTTATTACATACATGATTGTATTTGGGTTCAGTCATGTAAAGAACACCACCCATCACCAGTGCAACATTCCCAACACCAATGTCCAAAATCTCCCTTCTCCCCACCTAATCCCCGCCTGTACTCTAGACAGGTTTTCTATTTCCCTCGTACATTCTCATTATTAGGATAGACCACTGGCAAAAGAAATATTATTTTTGTGAATCTTGATTTGCCATTTTGCTGTCACAGAATAATCACTGACAAGTCTGAGTTGGGATAAGAGGTGTGAAAAAAATAATATTTGCAAAGGAAAATCCTTCTTAGAATGTATGTAGATATTAGCTCAGTTCTGTTACTAGTCTTCATTTATATGATGGTAATACATTCATAGATCATATATACATCATCAATTTTACTAGCCTCCATTCACAAGTTGGCTGTATATCCTTAGAACATATGTCCAGCATCAATGACTATTCCTTGAGCCATCCTTGGATCAGATTGAAGCCGGGTGAAACATTTCAGGTTGAACAGATCTGTCAAGAATGACATTTAAAGGAATAGTGAGAGAAGCACTGAGATTTGCGTATCTGAAATGCTGTTCTCTTGCTTTCAACACTGAAAGGACACAGACGGTACTGTAACATTCCAAGTGTCATCACTTCCTGAAGGGACTGGCACATATATGAGTGATTTTTAGACACTCTACTCAGATACTTCTCTTTATACCAATTCTATTTGTAAAATTCAAATATATAGATTTTCATGTAAAAATTGAGTCTTCTAAAACTGAGTCTCTTTTGAAGTGCAAAAGTAAAAAGGTTTTATGCCAGAATATATTCAAATGTAGATTGAGTGTAAAGTTTATATAAGATTACAGAAATTCTTGCTTCCTACCTTTCTTGTTTCTGACCTTTGGACAACCTTCCTTCCCTGCTGCTTTTCTTTGAGCCACTCTTCCAATATATTGGCAAAAATCTTTCCTCAGTCACTGTGAATTTGAAAGAAAAATGGGATTTGGAGATATTTGAAAACTATCACTTCCCTCCCTGCCAGAACAAAAGTGTTTTTTTTTCTTTAAATTTGATTTTCATCCAAAGAGAAAGAAAACTAAATGCCAGAATGTTTCAGCCTAATTTAACTAAATTATCTCATTGTAAATAAACCTTGAAAGCACATTCAATCTTACAGGTATAAAATACTTAACTGTTGCCAGGCAAAGATGTTGTGGTAAAACCTGGGTTAAGAGCACTGACTAGAAAGTTGTGGATAAAATAGACTCTGCTGGGCCCCTTAAGCTCGGCAGCCATTTTGGGGCTTCCCCCAGCTTGCTTCAACCTGGGAACTTTGATCTTCTCTGGCATTCATCCATTGACAGCTTGCCTCGGCTGAGGTGAGTTTTTCCGGGCCAGAGTTGTGGATAAAGCTGACTCTGCTGGCCCCCTTAAGCCCACCTATAAGGGGTCGAAGCAGAGGAGTGTGGCCACTTCGCTTCACAGCCACACACTCCACCTAGCCACTGAATACCACCACTAGAATGTAGAAATGAAGTAGATATAAAGCAGTGTTAAAAATATTCTTGATGTGATGAAAGGAAGAGAACTTGTTCTGATTCTATATATTCTCTGATATATTGAGACAATATCCAACATAAAGCCAGTACTTTTATTTAATCTTTACATTGTACAGACAGTAACTTAATACAATTCGGAAAAGATTTAGGAAAGCATTATGTTTTCCTAGAAAAGACTCCCACTAATCATGCATGAGGCAGAACAGAGGGCCAGCTGTATTCTAGAAATTCTATAAATTCACGTAGAAAAACCCACAGCTTAAGCGTGACAATGGGGAAACTATGCAGACCAACATCAGCCATAGAGAATGAAGATGGAAACTCTGATGAGCCAACAATGGCCAATCACCTAAGCAGTCTTTCAGAAATGGAGTTTAGAGAAGAAATATGGAGGATGCTCACAGAACTCAAAGAAAGTATAGATCAGAACACTAATAAAAATCAAGATAATATCAATATAGAAATCAGAAAACTCTAAATTGAAATATCAGGTCAAATAACAGGTCTGAAAAACTCAGTAGACGAATTGAAGAATATAATGGATGAGCTTTCCAACAGGTTAAAATCAGCAGAGGAAAGAAATAGTGCGCTGAAAGATGAGATGCATAACAACATTACACAGCAGAAGAGACTGGAAAAAAGCCTTAAATCAAATGATCAGGCAATGGAAAAATTACTCAAAGAATATGAGCAGATGAAAATAGAAGTTTTTGATAAGCTCAAAAGAAACAACTTTAGAATCATTGGAGTCCCAGAGACCTAAGAAGAAAATCTCCAGGAAGAATCAACAGTCAAGAACATCATCACAGAGAAAATACCTGAGCTAAAGAAAACATGTGACCAAATCCTGCATGCCCGAAGAGTACCAACTAAAAGAGACCCCAGGAGAAACACCCCAAGACACATCCTAGTCACAATGATAAATCCCACAGATAGAGATAGAATACAGCAAGCAGCAATATCAAAAAGGGAAATTACATTCCAGGGAGCATCCTTGAAATTTACAGCAGACCTGTCAGAAGAAACACTCAAGGCCAGGAGGCAGTGACAAAACTCAATGAAATAAATGCTTCGCCAAGAATACTGCACCCAGCAAAACTCACTTTCAGGTTTGAAGGAATTAAACATGGCTTCACAGATAAACAAGAGATCAAAAATTTGCAG
Organism: Suncus etruscus; assembly: GCF_024139225.1. Classification (NCBI taxonomy): domain Eukaryota; kingdom Metazoa; phylum Chordata; class Mammalia; order Eulipotyphla; family Soricidae; genus Suncus; species Suncus etruscus. The sequence continues at coordinate 129,604,950 of NC_064853.1, read as the reverse complement.
ACTCAAAACCAGCCTTAAAAGAAAAACTGAAAGATCTATTCTAAAGTTAAGACAGAACAAAAAACACACCAAACTTCTACACAAAGATGGCAATAAATCCCATGACAATTATTTCTCTGAATGTCAATGGACTAAATGCACCCGTTAAGAGGCACAGAGTAGCGAAATGGATCAAAAAACTAAAGTCAACCTTCTGCTGCCTACAAAAAACACACCTGAATAGTCAAAATAAACATAGACTGAAAATCAAAGGCTGGAGGAAAACATTCAAGCAAACAACACCCTTAAAAAAGCGGGGTGGCCATACTAATATAAGATGGCACAAACTTTATACTCAGAAAATTTGTAAGGGACAAAGATGAATATTATGTACTAATCAAGGGATATGCACAGCAGGAAGAAATCACTCTCCTAAACATATACACACCCAATGAGGACCAGCAAAGTATTTAATAAAATTGTTGACAAATCGAAAAAGGATATCAATAATAACACAATTATTGTGGGAGACCTCAACACAGGCTTGTCAACACTTGATAGGTCAACCAAATTGAAACCCAACAAAAGTATACTAGATCTGAAAAGAGAAATGGAAGAAAGAGGCCTAGTAGATATATATAGGACACTCCATCCTAAGAAACCTGAATACACATTCTTTTCCAACCTAAACGGGTCATTCTCCAGGATAGACCACATGCTGGCACATAAAACATACCTCCATAAAATTAAAAAGATAGAAACTTTGCAGGCTACCTTTGCTTACCACAAGGCTCTGAATTTAGATGTGAACTACAAAGGGACACAGAAGAACAAATTTAACACCTGTAAATTAAAAAGTTTACTACTGAACAACCAGTGGGTCTGAGATAAAATCAAAGAAGAAATCAAAAATTTCCTGGAAACAAACGACAATGAAAACACAAACTATCAGAACCTATGGGATATAGCAAAAGCGGTACTGAGAAAAAAATTAATAGCCTTGCAAGCACACATCAGAAAGGAAGAAGGAGCATACATAAATAGCTTAATGACAGCTTATAGAATTAGAAAATGATCAACAAAAGAAACTAAAAATAGGGAGACAGAAGGAAATAACAAAGGTGAGAGCAGAAATCAATGAAATGGAAACCCAAAAATCAATCTGAAAGATCAACGACAGCAGAAAGTGGTTCTTTGAAAAAATAAACAAGATTTATAGACCATTGGCAAAACTCACAAAGCAAAAGAGAGAAACTTGATAATGTGCATTAAAAATGAAAAGGGGGAGATCACTACAGATACCACAGGGATTCAAAGGGTATTCAGAGAATACTTTGAGAAACTCTACACCACTAAATATGAGAACCTGAACGAAATGGATATACTTCTGAACTCATATGACCTTCCATGGTTGAATAAGGAAGATGTAGCATATCTAAAAACCCCCATCACTATTGAGGAAATTAAAACCGTAATCAAAAATTTGCCCAAAAACAAAAGCCCAGGCCCTGATGGATTCACAAATGAATTCTTTCAAACCTTTCAAGAGGAACTACTACCAATCCTGGTCAGGCTCTTTTATGAAATAAAAAAAACAGGAACACTTCCAAATAGCTTTTATGAAGCCAACATCACCTTAATACCAAAACCTGATAGAGATGCTGCCAAAGAAGAAAATTACAGACCAATACCCCTGATGAATGCAGATGCAAAGATTCTCAACAAAATCCTTGCAAACAGGATCCAGTACATCATCAAGAAGATCATTCACTTTGATTAAGTAGGTTTTATCCCAGGAATGCAAGGATGGTTTAACATCCGTAAATCTATCAACATAATACACATCATAAACAACAAGAAAAATAAAAATCACATGGTCATATCAACAGACTTGGAAAAAGCATTTGATAAAGTTCAACACCCATTCTTGATGAAAACTCTCAGCAAGATAGGAATAAAAGGAACCTTTCTCAATATAGTTAAAGCCATATACCACAAGCCAGTGACAAATATTATCCTCAATGGAGAAAAACTAAAAGCCTTCCCTCTAAATTCTGGTTCAAGAAAAGGCTGTCCTCTCTCACCACTCCTATTCAACATAGTGCTGGAAATACTTGCTATAGCAATTAGGCAAGAAAAAGGTATCAAGGGACTCCAGATAGGAAAGGAAGAAGTCAAGCTCTCACTGTTAGCAGATGACATGATACTCTACTTAGAAAACCCTAAAGACTCTACCAAAAAGCTTCTAAAAATAATCGATTCATATAGCAAAGTGGCAGGCTACAAAATTAAGACACAAAAATCAATGGTCTTTTTATACACTAATAATGATAGGGAAGAAATAGACATTAGGAAAACAATCCCATTCACATTAGTGCCATACAAACTCAAATATCTTGAAGTCAACCTGACTAAAGATGTGAAGGATCTGTACAAAAAAAACTATAAAACACTGCTCCAAGAAATAAGAGATGACATGCGGAAATGGAAACACATACCCTGCTCATGGATTCGCAGGATCAACATCATTAAAATAGCAATACTTCCAGAAGTATTGTACAGATTTAATGCTATTTCTCTAAAGATATCCATGACATTCTTCAAAGAAGTGGAACAAACACTTCTGAAATTCATTTGGAACAATATTTTGGAACAAATTTGGAATTTGGAACGACCTTGAATAGCTAAAGCACTCCTTGGGAAAAGGAATATGGGAGGCATTACTTTCCCCAATTTTAAGCTGTATTACAAAGCAATAGTTATAAAAACAGCATGGTATTGGAATAAAGACAGACCCTCAGATCAGTGGAATAGGCTTGAGTACTCAGAGAAGATTCCTCAGACATATAACCACCTAGTTTTTGATAAAGGAACAAGAAATCCTAAATGGAGCAAGGAAAGCCTATTCAAGAAGTGGTGTTGGCACAACTGGTTAGCCATTTGCAAAAAAGCGAACTCAGACCCACAGCAAACACCATGTACAAATGTAAAATCCAAATGGATTAAAGACCTTGATATCAGATCTGAAACTATCAGATATATAGATCAACATGTAGGTGAAACACTCCAGGACATTGAGACGAAAGGCATCTTTAAGGAGGAGACAGCACTCTGCAAATAAGTGGAAACAGAGATAAACAGATGGGACTATATTAAGCTGAGAAGTTTCTGCATCTCAAAGAAGATAGTGCCCAGAATACAAAGGCCACCCACTGAGTGGGAGAAATTATTCACCCAATACTCATCAGATAAAGGACGAATATCCAAAATTTACAAGGTACTGACAGAACTATACAAGAATAAAACATCTAACCCCATCAAAAAATGGGGAGAAGAAATGAACAGACACTTTGAAAAAGAAGAAAGGCAAATGGCCAAAAGGCACATGAAAAGATGCTCAACATCACTAATCGTCAGGGAGATGCAAATCAAAACTACTATGAGGTACCACCTCACACCACTGAGATTGGCACACATCACAAAAAAGGAAAACAAGCAGTGCTGGCGGGGATGTGGAGAGAACGGAACTCTTTTTCACTGCTGGTGGGAATGCCGTCTAGTACAACCTTTATGGAAAGCAATATGGAGATTCCTTCTCAAACTGGAAATTGAGCTTCCATACAATCCAGCTATACTACTCCTAGGAATATACCCGAGGAACAAAAAAATACAATACAAAAATCCCTTCCTTACACCTATATTCATTGCAGCACTATTTACAATACCCAGACTCTAGAAACAACCAAGATTCCCTTCAACAGATGAGTGGCTAAAGAAACTGTGGTACATATACATAATGGAATACTATGCAGCCGTCAGGAGAAATGAAGTCATAAAATTTTCCTATACATGGATGTACATGGAATCTATTATGCTGAGTGAAGTAAATCAGAGGGAGAGAGAAATATGCAGAATGGTTTCACTCATCTATGGGTTTTAAGAAAAATGAAAGACATTTTTAACAGTATCTCAGAGCCAGGAGAGATGAGGGCTGGTAGGTGAAGCTCATGACATGAAGCTCAGCACATAGAGTGATGAGTGCAGTTGGATAGATGACTACACTGAAAACTATCATAACAATGTGGATGAATGAGGGAAGTAGAAAGCCTGTCTCGAGTACAGGTGTCAGGGGGGGGAGGGAGATCTGGGAAATTGGTGGTGGGAATGTTGCACTGGTGAAGGGGGGTATTCTTTACATGACTGTAATCATACAACTATAATCATATTTGTAATCACGGTGTTTAAATAAAGATAATTATAAAAAAGAGCACTGACTAATGCTAAAAATATTAAATAAATGTTTTAAAATGTAATTTATAGTACATTTAAATAAGTGGCTTAGTAATGTTTATCACCAACCACTGAAAGAACAGAAAAAAACACTTCACCTACAGAAATAAAGTGGCTCAACTCTGAGTTCTGACATGGAGGCATTAAATCTAAAAGACTACAAACTTCTATCAGGTACAGAAGCAGAGTAACCTTTTTCTGTTTTTTTTTTTCTCTTTCCTATTTTTTCTTTCTTTTTTATTATTTTAATTTTCTTTCGTTCTCATGGTTATTATATAATGGTGCTTTTTTTTTTAGTAGCTGGATGCTTTTTTCTGTAGATGCTTTTATTTTGCTTTTTGGTTTTTCCTTGGTGTGTTTTTCTTCTTTTAAATTGATATTTATAACCTCTAGATGGAATTTTCACAGTTATTTTTTTCTTTTTTTTCCCAACAGAACCACACAACTTGAATCATCTTGTTCTGCCTCAAGATTTGAGGGAGGAAAATGGATGATTCCAGAACCAGTCATATGAACAATTGAGTGGAAATAAAAAAATGATCAGATTCAAACACCAAACCCAAAGTTAATGGCAACTGAATCTATACCCAATCTACAACAAGCTATACACAAAGGGGAGCAGTTACAATACTAGTCCTGGGGCAAGTGAGGGAGATATGGGATGCATGTTGAGAAATGGTTGGAGGGAGGACAGCACTGGTGATGGGAATGGCCTGATTTATTGTCACTATGTACCTTAAATATTACTGTGAAAGATTCGTAACTCAATTTGATCACAATAAAAATTATTAAAAAAATATAACATTTTCCTTCAAATAAGTGGATATACTTTTTTCATGGGCAACATTTTTTCCTATCTCTTCCACTCACTTATTAGTGTTCTGGCCAGAATAAAGTTTTACAAAGTTTAAATTTCTACCTTCATATTTTGAAATCAGCAATATTTTATTTGGTTTTGGTTTTATGCCATACCTGGCTCAATACTCAGATCACTCCTGATAGTGCTCAAGGGGACCAGATGAAATATTGGGAATTAAACCCAAGCAAATGACTAGACTTACCTGTTGTACTATCTCTCCAACCCCAGAAATCAGCAATTTAAAACACTCTGGCTTAATTTTTTTTTCTCGCTAATTTTGAACTGAACATTCATTCATCATGATTTTATCAGACATACATCAAACACTTGTTTACTTTATAGAATGAATTTAAGAGTAAAATCCCATGATAGTTAAACAAGCACAATTGAGTATAAAGTAATGAACTAGGGAATGGACAACAGTTTTTCTGGGCTTTAAAAGACTTCAGTGTCCTAGGTGGTAAGAAAAGAGTAAAGGAAAGGTGAAGAGAAGAGAGAAGAAGCCAAGTGAAGGTGGGGGAGAAGAACATCACTCTGTAAAACTGATAACCTACTGCAATTCTACTGCTGACATTATCAACATGCGAACATGCTAGGGTGGTTGAAATAGAATTGAAGAAAAAGTGAAAAAAAATGGAGGAATTCTTGGTCAAAGAGATATGTTAGATTATACCAATAAAAAAGGGAAAAAAACTATTTCTAGTCTAGTAAAATAATATGTTAATAATTTAAATTTAAATTGAAGACATTTAAAATGTCTTCAATTAGCAGCATTACACAAACAAATTAAAATATTCGAGAGTAGGAGGCTCCGCCCTGCTGTGCCTTTGATCACTCTGAGGACTTCAAGGGAAATTTCTCCTGTGCCTGTCTGTGTTCCTTGAATACCTGAAGGTCTCCTCAGAGGCCTAGGGAGTGCATCCCCAAAAAACTGTCAACTAGAGGCAGCAGAAGAGCACGGCAGCTCCGCTTCACTTCGTTGCTGCGCACTCATTCTTACCAATGCACCCCACCACAACACGCAGGAAAAACCACATTACAAGCGTGACAACGGGGAAACCTCACAGGCAAACACCATGCACAGAGAATGAAGACGATAGCTCGGATGACCTAAAAAATTCCAACCATCTGATTAACCTTTCAAATAAGGAACTTAAAATAGAAATATGGAAAATGTTTGCAGAACTCAAAGAAAACATAGATCGATCTGAACAGAAACCAAAGACAGAAATCAGAAAACTCCAAAATGAAATAACAGATCTGAAAAACACTGTAGCTCAACTGAATACCTCAATGGATAGCCTTGCCAGCAGGGTAACAGCAGCTGAGGAGAGAATCGAAGTACTGGAAGATGCGATGCAGAAAAACTCAATACAGCAGAAGAAATTGGAAAAGTACCTTAAAACAAAGAACAGGCAATGGAAAAAGTACTCAAGGAATGCAAACAGATGAAAATATAAGTCTTTGTTAAACTCAACAGAAACAACATAAGAATCATTGAAGTCCCAGAGACCCAGGTAGGAGATCTCCAGGAAGAACCAACTGTCAAAGACATCATCAAAGAGATACTCCCAGAGTTAAAGACTACATGCAATCAAATCCTGCATGCCCGAAGACTACCAGCTAAAAGAGACCCAAAGAAAAACACCCCAAGACACATCCTCGTTGAGATGACAAATCCCACAGATAGAGATAGAATACTAAAATCAGAAAGATCAGAAAGGTAAATTACATTCAAATGAGCATCACTAAGACTTACAACACACATGTCACAAGAAACTCTCAAGCCATAAGACAGTGGTGGGATATTGTGACAAGACTGAATGAAATAAATGCCTCACGAAAAATACCGCACCCAGCCCGACTCACGTTCATGTTTGAAGGAAGAATACATAGCTTAATGGATAAACAACAGCTCAGAAACTTCACAGATGAAAAACCAGCCTTAAAGGAAAAACTGACAGGTCTACTTTAAGACAATAGAGACCAACAAACACAGCAAACTTATCTAAAAGATGACATTAAATCCTATGACAATTATCTCCCTCAATGTCAATGGACTAAATTCACCAATTAAAAGACACAGAGTGGCAAAATGAGTAAAAAAAGATGAATTCAACCTTCTGCTGCCTACAAGAAACACATCTGAGTAGTCAGAACAAACATAGACTCAAAATCAAAGGCTGGAGGAAAATCATTCAAGCAAACAACACCCTCAAAACAGCTTAGCTGGCCATATTAATATCTGATGACACCAACTTTATACTCAGAAAAGTGGTAAGGGACAAAGATGGACACTATGTACTAACCAAGGGACATGTACAAATGGAAGAAATCAGACTATTAAACATATATTCATCCATGAGAGACCAGCAAATTATCTAATACAATTACTGACAAATCTGAAAGAAGACATCAGTAATAACACAATAATTGTGGGAGACCTCAACATGGCCCTGTCAATACATTATCGGTCAACCAGACTTAAACCAAACAGAAACATGCTAGCCCTGAAAAGAGTAATGGAAGAAAGAGGACTAGTAGATATATACAGGACACCCCATCCCCCAAAACCTGGATACACATTCTTCTCCAATGTACATGGGTCATTCTCCAGGATAGACTACATTCTAAAACATAAAACATAACTCCATAAAATTAAGAGGATAGAAATCTTGCAGGCTACCTTTGCTGTCCACAAGGCACTGAAATTAGATGTGAACTACAAAGGCACACAGAAGAAAAACTTTAGCAATTGGAAATTAAACAGCCTGCTACTTAACAACCTGTGGGTCCGAGATGAAATCAAAGAGGAAATCAAAACTTTCCTGGAAACTAATGATATGAAGACACAAACTGTCAGAATCTATGGGACACAGTAAAAGTGGTCCTGAGAAGAAAATTTATAGCTTTACAGGCACACATCAGGAAAGAAGAAGGAGCATAACTTAATAACTTAATGACGCTGCTCATAAAAGTAGAAAATGACCAACAAAAGGAACCAAAAATAGGGAAATGGAAGGAAATAACAAAGCTTAAAGCAGAAATCAATGAAATGGAAAATCAAAAAACAATCTGAAAGATCAACGAAAGCAGAGGTTGCTTCTTCGAAAAAAAAAACAAAAACAAGATTGATAGACCATTGGCAAAACTCACAAAGAAAGAGAGAGAGAAACCTGATAACCCAATTAGAAATGAAAAGGGGGAGATCACGACAGATATTGCAGAGATCCAAAGGGTAATCAGAGACTACTTTGAGAAACTTTATGCTACTAAACATGAGAACCTAGAAGAAATGGAAAAATTCTTGGACACTTATAACCTTCCACAGTTAAGTAAGGAGGATGTAGCATATCTAAACACCCCCATTACTACTGAGGAAATTGAAACTGTAATCAAACATCTGCCCAAAAAGCAACACCCAGGCCCAGATAGATTTCCTAATAAATTTTTTCAAATCTTTCAAGAGGAGCTACTACCAATTCAAGCCAGGCTCTTCCATTAAATTGAAAAAAACGTGAACACTCCCAAATAGCTTTTATGAAGCCAACATCACCTTGATACCAAAACCAGACAGAGACGCTGTCAAAAAAGAAAAATTACAGACAAATATCCCTGATGAATGCAGGTGCAAATATCTTCAACAGAATTCTGGCATATAGGATGCAATGCATCAAGAAGATCATACACTATGACCAAGTAGGTTTCATCCCAGGAATGCAAGGATGGTTTAACATCCATAAATCTATCAACATCATACACAACATCAACAACAAGAAAAATAAAAATCACATGATCATATCAATAGACGCAGAGAAAGTTCTTGATCAAAACTCTCAGCAAGATGGGAATAAAAGGAACCTTTCTCAATCTAGTTGAAGCCATGTACCACAAGCCAATGACAAATATTATCCTCAATGGAGAAAAATTAAAATCCTTTCCTCTAAATTCTGGTACAAGACAACGCTCTCTTCTCTCACCATTGCTCTTCAACATAGTACTGGAAGTGATCACTATAGTGATCAGGCAAGAAAAAGATATCAAGAAAATCCAGATAGGAAAGAAAGATATCAAGCTCTCATTGTTTGCAGATGACATGATACTCTATTTAGAAAACCCTAAAGACTCTACCAAAAAGCTTATAGAAACAATAGACTCATATAGCAAGGTGTTGGTTACCGTGGCCTGACAGTGGCTACTTTTGCAAAAACCTCTCTGCCATTTTCTAATATTGCACCTGCAAGATGTCTACGTGCTGTTTTGCTACAAGGCCCTGGGCTAGCAGGAAAGAATGCAGCCACTAAAAGTAATAAATAACCTTGTAGCCCAGAGGAGAGGAAAACGGCCTGGTACCAGGAATGAAGCTATACTCCCCTGGCCCACATTCTCAAGTTAACAAGTCATTCATTATTGTTTTTGTGCAACATTGTTTTTATAAAGTTATTTTCTGAGAGCTAGCCCCACCATAAATCTGTTAAGAGTTTTGAAATGTAGTTAGGCAGCCCCTACCCAAGGTTGCAAGGTGTTTCCATGGAAACTGCTAATTAAGCATGATTGACATTGCCTTTTGCCTGCCCCTCTTACCCTGTCTATATAAGAGAATGCAGGATCACATTAAACTGCCTTTGAATGGAAATTCTGTCTTGGGCCTTGTTATTAACCTCTCTTAGATTTTTTTCAAGGTGTGGTTGTGTGACCTGAGCTCTGCAAAATAAAGGTGTGGTTGATCGTGAGCCTCTCGTCCACTCTCCGCTGGCCGGGCCCCTTCGGGGGGCTTACAGGACACCCGCAGCAAGGTGGCAGGCTACAAAATTAATATGCAGAAATCAGTGGCCTTTTTATATGATAGGGAAGAGAAGGACATCAAGAAGGCAATCCCATTCACATTAGTGCCACACAAACTCAAATACCTTAGAGTCAACTTGACCAAAGACATGAAGGACCTATACAAAAAAAACTATAAATCCCTGCTCCAAGAAATAAGAGAGGACACACGGAAATGGAAACACATACCCTGCTAATGTATTAGCAGGATTAACATCATTAAAATGGCAATACTCCCCAAAGCATTGTACAGATTTAATGCAATCCCTCTAAAGATACACATGACATTCTTCAAAGAAGTGGATCAAACACTTATGAAGCTCATCTGGAACAATAAACACCCTCGAATAGCTAAATCACTTCTAGGGAAAAGGAAAATGGGAGGCATTACTTTCCCCAACTTTAAACTGTACTACAAAGCAATACTTATCAAAACAGCATGGTATTGGAATAAAGACAGACCCTCAGATCAGTGGAATAGGCTTGAGTTCTCAGACAATGTTCCTCAGACATACAAACACCTAAGTTTTGAGAAAGGAGCAAGAAATCCTAAGTGAAGCAGGAAAAACCTTTTCAACAAGTGGTGCTGGCAGAACTGGTTAACCATTTGCAAAAAAGCAAACATAGACCCCCCAGTTAACATCATGTAAGAAGGTAAAATCCAAATGGATTAAAGACCTCGATATCAGACTAGATACCATAAGGTATACAGAACAACACGTAGGTAAAATACTCCATGGCATTGAGACTAAAGACATCTTCAAAGAGGAAACTGCACTTTCCAAACAAATGAAAGCAGAGATCAACAGATGGGAATACATTAAGCTGAGAAGCTTCTGCACCTCAAAAGAAATAGTGCCCAGGATAGAAGAACCACACACCAAGTGGGAGAAACTATTCACCAAGCACCCAACAGATAAGGGGCTAATATACAAAATATACATGGCACAGAAATTTACAAGAAAAAAAAACTAATCCCATCAAAAAATGGGGAGAAGAAATGAACAGACACTGATAAAAAAAGAAATGCAAATGGCCAAAAGGCACATGAAAAAATGCTCCTCGTCACTAATCATCAGGGAAATGCAAATCAAAACAACAATGAGATTACATCTCACACCACAGAGATTGGCACACATCACAAAGAATGAGAACATTCAGTGCTGGCGGGGATGTGGAGAGAAAGGAACTCTTATCCACTGCTGGTGGGAATGTTGTCTAGTCCATCGATATGGAGATTCCTCCAAAAACTGGAAATTGAGCTCCCATTTGACCCAGCTATTCCACTCCTAGGGATATACTCTAGGAACACAAGAATATAATACAAATATAATACAAAAACCTCTTCCTCACACCTATATTTATTGGAGCACTATTCACAATAGCCAGGCTCTGGAAACAACCAAGATGCCCTTCAATAGACAAATGGCTAAAGAAAATGTGGTACCTATACACAATGGAATATTATGCAGCCTTCAAGAGAGATGAAGTCATGAAATTTTCCTATACATGGATGTACATAAAATCTATCATGCTGAATGAAATAAGTCAAAGGGAGAGAGAGAGATGCAGAATAGTCTCACTCATCTTTTTAAGAAAAATAAGTCATTTTTGCAACAATGAGAGGAGTTCTGGAACTTCCAGCTCACTTCGTGAAGCTCACCACAAAGAGTGGTGAGTGCAGTTATAGAAATAACTACACAGACAACTACCGTAATCATGTGAATGAATGAGGGAACTGGAAAGCCTGCCTGGAGTACAGGTGGGAGTGGGTTGGGATGAAGGGAGATTTGGGACATTGGTGGTGGGAATGTTGCACTGGTGAAGGGGATGTTCTTTACATGACTGAAACCTAATCACAATCATATGTGTAATAAAGATGTTTAAATAAAGGGGAAAAAAAGAAGAGAATCAAAAAATATTTGAGAGTAGGCTCAGGTGAATATAATCTTCAATCAGACACCAGGAGAGCTAAATCATTTTTGTAATGAATTTTGGGGTGACTTTCAGGAAGTGCCCAGAGAACCCCAGGTGCCACTCCCAGCAATACTCAGTTAATGGAGCTAGGGGTTTTAATGCTAGGGCCCAAGGATATGGTGATACTCTGGCTCAAAGGGACCAGTACTTGGTTACCAGAATCTAGACCCAGATGAATGAGCCTGAAGCAGGGTCAGCTGTGGTGATTAAGAAAACAAGACAAAGATTAGAGAAACAACTTGGAGTCAGGGGGCTAAATGCCTCCTGGACAGAGACCCTCAAACTTTCCTCCACAATAAATTGCTGAATTTATTCTTTAGCAATAATTGATCATAGAAAGAAGGGTACACAACAAAAAAAAACTTTAAATCATTGCTAACAAAGCCTAGGGGAGGGCTTTACAATCACAATAAGGAAATGTGAGAAAAGAGGAGGTTAAGGTACAATCTCTGAAGGTTGTCTTCCTCCAGAAAAGGTGGCAGATAAAAGACTGCATGCAGGACTCCAGCCCCCATGGCATTTCCTGGGTGGTCAGCTGGCTCTCCAGTAATTTTAAGAGCTCTTTATCTGCGCCTTCTCTCAGGATGTCTAACTTCTACATTTGGGGATCTCCAAGGGCCACAAGATCTATAACTAAAGAGTATGCAGTGCTGAGTATCAAAAACCAGGGTCCTAATCAGGCAAATCAACTGCCCCTCACCTTCATGCTATCTCCCTAGCCCTAAACTAATTCCATTTTATTTTTGTTCACTTAAAATTTTTTATTTAAACACCATGATTACAAGGTTATTCATAATAGTTGTTTTTTATTCCACAGATAAAGTTGTTCATGATTGAGTTACAGTCATAGAATGTATAATAAATTTCACCACTATACATTTCTTACCATAAATGTCTCCAATTTTTGCTATCACCTTCCCCATCCCCTCTCCCCTTTGTCTCTGGGACAGACATTCTCTCTCTCTCTCTCTCTCTCTCTCTCTCTCTCTTTCTCTTTCTCTCTCTCTTTCTCTCTCTCTCTCATTTTTCCTAGTGGTTTGTAATAATGTTAATAAAGGGGTGCCATGCATGTCATTTTATCTCCTTTCAGCACCCAGTTCTTCAATTCTTGTCCAGAGCAATACGTTCATACTATCACTGTCATAGTTGACCTCTACTCAAATTACAAACTCCATTCTTTGTGGCAAGCTTTCTATCATGGTTGGTCCTCCTAATCCTCATCTCTATTGTATCTTGATTTTATTACCATACTGTCTTTTATTTTCCTTATATCCCACAGATGAGTGTGATTATTCTATGTTTATCCCTCTTCCTCTGACTCATTTCACTCAGCATAAAAAATTGTAGTACATCTACACAATGGAATACTATGAATCCAATGGCAAAAATGAATTAATCAAAGTTGCTTATACATGGATGGACATAGAAATTATGATAATTTCATTTTAAATGACAACAAAAAATACCATCTAGACAATGTAGACAAAATTATCTAATACATCAAATGAAAATTCTTACCCCAAATTCAAATGTATTATTTTTCTATTTTTCTATTTAACTCTATGTATAAAACAATAAAGACTGAATTATAGCTGTACAGAATATTTTGTAATGTCTTGAATTGCACTCCTAAGAGCTTTAGCGCTTTCTAAAAAATAAAGGATCCTTTAATGATTTGAGGAAGTGACTCAAGTTTTTCAAATAGAGAAGTCATGTCATATTTATGAATGATTAACTCATAACCTTGTATAATTCAAAGTAATATATAATTTCATTTCTAATTAAAAGAGCTGAAGGGAGAAGTTAGACCACACCTGGCTGTGCTCAGGGCTTATTACTAGCTCTATGTTCAAAGATCATTTCTTCTCCCCATTTTTTTATGGCTTTATTTGGTTTTGAGGGGCTCAGTTTTCTGAGTGCTTTGTAAGTTCTAGATATCAGCCCTTTATCTGATATGTCTAGTGAAAAGATTTTTTCCCATTCTGTTAACTGTCTTCTTGCATTAAGTAAGGTTTCTTTCGCCATGCAGAAGCTTTTTAGTTTGATGTAGTCCCATTTGTTTATGTTTGCTGCTAAGGTTCTTGCCATTGGTGCTCCATTCTCGAAGGCCTTTTTGATATATAGGTCTTCGAGTGTTCTCCCTATTTTATTCTCAATAAACTTTATAGATTCGGGTCTGATTTCAAGGTCTTTGATCCATTTTGAGTTGACTTTTGTATAAGGAGTGAGATATGGGTTGATTTTCACTTTTGTACATGTGGTTTTCCAGTTGTGCCAACACCATTTGTTGAATAGGCTTTCTTTTTTCCATTTCAGATTCTTGCCTCTTTTATCAAATATTAGTTGATATTTGTTGAATTTGTTGAATAGGCTTTCTTTGTTCCATTTCAGATTCTTGCCTCTTTTATCAAATATTAGTTGGCTGTATATCTGGGGGTTTATGTCTGGGAATTCTGTCCTGACCCACTGGTCTGAGGTCCTGTCTCTGTTCCAGTACCACGCTGTTTTGATTACTATGGCTTTATAGTATAGTTTCAAGTTAGGTAAGGAGATTCCACCCAGCTTCTTTTTCAGTATGTGTTTGGCTATCCTGGGTCTTTTGTGGTTCCAGATGAATTTTGTAAATGATTGTTCTAATTCTTTAAAGAATTGTGTCTGGATTTGGATAGGGATTGCATTAAATCTATATAGGAGTTTGGGTAGGATAGTCATTTTGATTATGTTAATTCTACCTATCCATGAGCATGGGATGTTCTTCCATTTCTTTAGATCGTCTTCAATTTCTTTCTGGAGTGTTTTGAAGTTTTCCTGGTATAGGTCTTTCACTTCTCTTGTAAGGTTGATTCCTAGATACCTGATATTTTTTGATACTATCTTAAATGGAATTGTATTTTTAATCTCTCTCTCCTCAACTTCATTTTTTGTATATAGAAACGCTACTGTCTTTTGTGTATTGACTTTGTATCCAGCCACTTTGCTGTATTGGCTGATTGTTTCTAGGAGTTTTACTGTGGACTCTTTAGGGTTTTTAATGTATATCATCATATCGTCGGCAAATAGAGATAGCTTGTGTTCCTCTTTCCCTATTTGAATTCCTTTGATTCCCTTCTCTTGTCGGATTGCTATTGCTAGAACTTCTAAGGTTATATTGAATAAGAGTGGAGAGAGTGGACAGCCTTGCCTAGTTCCTGACCTTAGTGGGAATGCTTCTAGTTTTTCGCCATTAAGTATAATGTTGGCTGTTGGCTTTTCATATATAGCTGTAACTATCTTGAGGAAAGTTCCTTCTAACCCTATTTTGCTGAGTGTCTTTAACATGAAAGGATGTTGGATTTTGTCAAATGCCTTCTCTGCATCGATTGATATGATCATGTGGTTTTTGTCTTTCGTGTTGTTGATGTGATGTATCAAATTGATTGATTTGCGTATGTTGAACCAACCTTGCATTCCTGGTATGAATCCCACTTGGTCGTGATGTATGATCTTTTTGATGAAGTATTGGATTCGGTTTGCTAAGATTTTGTTAAGTATCTTTGCATCTATGTTCATTAGTGAGATTGGTCTGTAGTTTTCTTTTTTGGTGGTGTCTTTGCCTTCTTTGGGAATGAGTGTGATATTAGCCTCATAAAAGGAGTTGGGGAGGATTCCTGTTTTTTCTATGGTTTGGAAAAGCCTATGGAAAAGTGGTAGTAAGTCTTCTTGAAATGTTTGATAGAATTCACCTGTAAATCCATCTGGGCCTGGGCTTTTGTTCTTAGGGAGTTTTTTAATTACATCTTCAATTTCCTCTGAGGTGATTGGTCTGTTTAGGCTTTCTAGATCTTCCTTTTCCAGTCTTGGAAGAGGGTGTTTGTCTAAGAATCTGTCGATTTCTACTGGGTTCTCTAGCCTAGTTGAGTATAGTTGTTCATAGTATGATCTCATGATATGTTGTATTTCTTGGGGTTCTATTGTAATCTCTCCCCTTTCATTTGTGATCCTGCTGATTTGGGTGTTTTCCCTCTTTTTTTTTGGTGAGTTTTGCCAATGGTTTGTCTATCTTGTTTATTTTTTTCGAAAAACCAACTCCTGGTCTCATTGATTTTTTGTATTGTTTTCTTGGTTTTGATGTTGTTTATTTCTGCTCTGGTTTTTATTATTTCTTGCCTTCTGGTTGTGGTTGGATTTCTCTGTTGCTGTTGTTCCAATTCTTTGAGGTGATCTTTTAAACTGTTGGTTTTGTTATTTTCCTGTTTCTTGACGTAGGCCTGTATTGCTATGAGTTTCCCCCTAATTACTGCTTTTGCTGTGTCCCATAAATTTTGACATGTTGTCTCTTCATTGTCATTTGTCTCAAGGAATCTTTTTATTTCTTCCTTGAGTTGTTCTTTGATCCAGCTGTTGTTGAGCAGCATGTTGTTTAATCTCCAGGTACTAGTTTTTCTCCATTTCTTCTTCTTGACATCAATTTTAACCTCTGTTGCATAGTGATCTGAAAGGGTACTTCTTATGATCCTTACCTTTGTGGTCTTATATAGGTTGGCTTTGTATCCTAATACATGGTCTATTCTGGAGAAGGTTCCATGTGGGTTTGAGAAGAATGTGTATTCTGTTTTCTGGGGATGGAGGGCTCTATATAAATCTATTAGCCCTAAATCTTCTAATTTTTCATTTAGAGCTCTTATTTCTTTGCTATTTTTCTGTTTGGTGGATCTGTCCAGTGGTGATAGTGGAGTATTGAGGTCCCCTACTATTATCACATTTCCCTTCATGTGTTTCTCCAGGTTTGCCAGTAGTTGCCTCACATATTTTGCTGACTCTACATTAGGTGCATAGATATTGACCAGGGTTAGTGTTTCTTGATCTAATGTTCCCCTGATTAGTAAGTAGTGTCCCTCTTTGTCTCTGATCACTTTCTTGAGGTTGAATACAATTTGGTCTGATATAAGGATGGCTGTCCCTGCTCTTTTTTGTTTTCCATTGGCCTGAATAATTACTTTCTATCCTTTTATTCTAAGCCTGTGCTTATCCTGTAACTGTAGGTGTGTTTCTTGCAGACAGCAGAAGTCCGGTTTATTTTTCCTAACCCAGTTCTCTACTATGTGTCTTTTAAATGGAGAGTTTAGTCCGTTCACATTTAGGGAAATTATTGATAGAGAGGACTGGTGTGCAGTTGTATTGTGTGGAGTGGTTGTTGTTACAATCGGGGGTTTGGATTGTGTAATTCATCTCTGAGTAAGTCACTTAGGATCGGCTTAGTTTGCACAAATAGTTCAAGTTCGTTCATGTTTGAGAATGTTTTTAGTCTGCCCTCCCATATGAATGATAGTTTTGCTGGGTATTGGACCCTGGGTTGGAAATTTCTTTCATTCAGTCGTGTAAATATGTCATTCCACTGTCTTCTTGCTTGAATTATTTCAAATGGAAGATCCGGTTTGATTCTTATGTCCTTTCCTTTGTACTTGAGGGTTTTTTTCTCCCTTATTGCTTTCAGGAGTTCCTCTTTCTCTTTGTTTTTTGCCATTTGGATTATTATGTGTCTTGGTGTGGGTTTATTAGGGTCTATTTTATTAGGGACTCTCTTGACTTCTTGGATTTGTCCTGAATTGTCTTTCCAGAGGGTGGGAAAGTTCTCTGTTATTATCTCCCTGACTACCTGTTCTTCCCCCTTCCCTATTTCCTCCTCTTCTGGTATACCCACAATCCTTAGATTGTTTCTTTTGTCCTTGTTCATTAGATATTGGATTTTTCCTTCCAGTGCTTTGCCTTTTATTTCTTTGTTGGTTTCTTTATCATTTTTTGATTGCAGTTTTCCTTCGAGTTCTTCGATGTGCTTCTCCAACTCTGTGTTTCTGCTCGTAAGGCTTGTTACCTTGTCTTTTAATTCCTTCACTTCTTTTTGTATGGAATCTCTCATGTTCTTTGACATTTCTTCTTTAATTTGGCTGATTCGTTCGTCCATGGATTTCTTATACTCGGTTGCTAGGGTTTCTTTCAATTCTTTTATTAATTCTTGCATTTCCTTCCTCATGACAGCTTTTAGGTCTTCTTCCCGTGGATCTGTGCGTTTTGGTGGACTTTGAAATTTGATAGGGTTTGTCATGGTGTCTCCAGTTATTAGAGATCTCCTTGATTTACGCATTGTTCTTTGTATTTAATGGTGTATTTTGGAGTGCTGTGGCTTCTAATTTTGGCCTGCTTTGGTCCCCTTCCTGACGGTGTTTCTAGAGGGGCCTGTTGGGTGGGTTTGTTGAGCCTAGCCCTTTCTCCTCCCCTTTGCTACCTAGAGTTCAGCCTTCCTGCTGTGGGTCTTTTCCCTTTTCTGCTCCTTATTTCTGTCAGCGGTGCAGTTCCACTCCTGGCCACAATGGTTACTGGCGCTGCTGAGCCTAGCACTCAATCCCCCCTCCTTTCTCTGGGAGTCAATGGAGCTCCGCCCCCTCCAAGCCTCCCTTGAATGAGTTCCCTCAGTCCAACCCTTCAGGCTCTGTCCTCACCCTTGGGGAGTCCCTGGTCCACTCCAGGGTCCAGGGGGGTGGACTGCTCTAGATCACCTGCGAGTCCAGATGGTTGGCCCTATCTCTCCCGTCTATTCGGGTAGCTCAACTTGCCTTTCTAGGCACCCACCTGGGGGAAGGGAATCACTCAACCCTCTCCGGCTGGCACGCAGGGGTCCCTGGGGGGAGGTGCCGACCCAAGCCGCGCAAAGGGACAGAAATTCCCTCAGCCTCTCCTCACTCACTCCTCCAGCCGGCACGCCAGAGGGTCCGACCCAAACGCCGCGCACAAAGGGACAGAAATTCCCTCCACCCCTCCTCACTCCCTCCTCCAGCCGGCACGCTGGAGGGTCCGATCCAAACGCCGCGCGCAAAGAGACAGAAATTCCCTCAGCCCCTCCTCCAGCCTGCACGCCAGAGGATCCGACCCAAACGCGCGCGCAAAGAGACAGAAATTCCCTCAGCCCCTCCTCACTCACTCCTCCAGCCGGCACGCCGGAGGGTCCAATCCAAACGCCCTCAAAGATCATTTCTACTGATGCTCAGGGGATCATACACAGTTCTGGATTGAGAGTCAGCCATGTGCAAGGCAAGCACCTTATTCCTGTAAGATCTTTCTGATTTAAACTGAGAACTACTGACAATGAATATTAAATATTCTTATTATACTTTTTTCCTTGTCATCTTTTTCTACTTTAAACTAGAAAGCCAACTGAAGAAAAAGATGAAACTGATAACAAAAATTAAATCATCCAATCTTTGACAAATTGTTCTTATTTAGAAAAGATTTTTTAAAGGTCAGGGCATTAGTATAGAGGGTATGGTGCTTGCCTTGAACAGGATTTACCTGAGATCAATCTCAGGCACCATCAGGAGTGATAGATACATCAGCACAGAACCAGAAAAAAAGTCATAAACACCATTGAGTCTGACTCTAAACCAAAAACAAAATTCTTTAATTATATCCAATTATTTTTAAATGTAAGGATATTAATAGTAAACCATATCAATAGAATTTTCCACCATCTTAACCCCTGAGGAGTCTTCAATTATTTGTTATCATTGACAAAGAAAAATAAAGGAAAAATAAGCAAATGGGCCAGAACAATATTACAGTTGGTAGGGACCTTGCCTTGCACACATCAGACCCAATTTTGTACCCCAGCACTCCAAGCCAGGAATGATTCTTGAGTTTAGATCTAGGTGTTAACAGCTGAACACTACTGGGTGTGGTCCCAAAACAGAAAAAAAATAAACAAACGCAACTACATGAAACTAAAAAATTTCCACACTGTAGAAGAAAAACAATGGCTAAAAGAAAATCAAAATATTCTATTCAATGGGAGAAATATGTAACATATATCTTGATAGATAATATCCAAGATATATTGGTACAGCCTTACTTGCTTTACTAGTGCTCTAGCCCAAGACTTATAAACTACACAAACAAATAACAAAAATAAACAAAAATACAATCCCATTACAAACATGCAGAGAGGAACTGTCTAGATATTTCTTTAAAGACAAATGAAAAAGTGACAAAACAATATCAGGGAATAAAATATCCATCACACCAGTAAGAATGTCATACATCATAAGACTAGAAACAATCAGTGTTGGCAGGAATATGTTGAGAAAGGAACACACATTTATGACTGATAGACCTGTGATCTGGTTTAATCTCTATGGTAGTAGGGGAGTTTCTCGATATTTCAAGAAACTTAAAGCAGAATTCCACTTAACCCAGTGATTCAATATCTTTACATGCACCAAAAGAACAAAAACAGTAATTCATAAATATAAATGCAAACCTATGGTCAATTCAAGGGGATGGACGATGAAATCAAACTCTTGAACTTTCACAACAGAATTGAGCTTACCAAATTGGATTGGGTAGAATAGAGGAGGAAATGGTGACTAGAAAAGACGTAAGACAGTAGTAGAGGGTTCTTAGGCCTTTTGGTTATGGTGGATGTGTAGCAAAGTTTTATACCAAAAATAGTTATTATTATCACCATGTTATTTCAGTACAAATAAAAATTAAAATACAAAGAATATAATTTATTTTTATGCCAACAATATTTAAATTACTCTAATTCATTATAAAATTACTATGTAGGTCTTAAGTTTACATTAATGAGAATCTTTTTACATTAAGTAAAATATATCTACTGTTTAATATTTTCATCTGTTCATTTAAAATCTTACTTTAACAGGCCAGACAGTTTACTTACATAATGTTTCACTATCATTGTTACTATAAATGGATATTTCTGTTGCTATGGAAAATTTAACTGTGAAGGTATTTTCCCTTGTTAAAATGATCTTCAAATTTTGCAAATAGACCTAAGATTAATTCATCTTATTACTGTTGTAATATTTCAAAATTAGAATATTATCCACTGAGAGCTCTCATTTTGTTATTAAAAACATAATGAAAAGAAAAGTGCTAAGTTCTTTCCAGAATGATCACATCTGATACAATAAAAGAAGCATTTGGTTACTGCTAACATAATTTTTATTCGCTTAATTCATGAAACTCTTATCTATTGTACTATGGCATGTTACAATGATTATACTGCATTGCATTGAAACTGGGTCTTAAATTATTTCAGTGGAAGGAAACGTTCATGTGCTATAAAATAATCTCACAAAGCAATTTTTCCAATAATAAAGATATTTGTATAGTCATAGCATATATGATTTTAGTAAGAAAAAATAACTTTTTGCTTACTGCAATGGAATAAAACAAATATTTTCTTATTTGTTCTTCAAGTCAGTTATACATTTCTTGTTGCCCTTAATTGTTTTAGTACAACACACTTACGAGCCATATATAGCATATTTAAAACAAGCACTGAAATACTCACCATCTATAGCACAGCAGGTAGGGCGTATGCCTTGCACACAGCTGATAAAGCTTCAGTCCCTGGCAACCCACATGGTCCCCAGGGCCTTCCAGGAATGATTTATGAATGCAGAGCTAGGAGTAAACCCTGAACACCCCAGGCATGGCCCAAAACACAAAAATAAAAATACTTATTAATCAGGGGAAATACCACATTCATGTATGTGTTTTTCCCAGAGCAAAAGCTTATCCATTGTGCTTTGGATGTAATTTCCCAAATGTTGGAAACTCAACTGCATCATTTGTGGTAGAGAGGGACTGTGTTTGTTCTTTTCCTTTATTAAAAAATAAATAAAAATAAGCCAATTTTAGTGAAGATGAAGGAATGTATGAGCCTACTTCCATGGCCCCACAGAACAGCCAGGTTGCCATTTCTGAAGAAATGAAGCTTGTAGTATGGGCTTTGGTAGCTTCAGGCCTCAATGAATTTTAGCCTTAGACTATTCAACAAACTGGAGATATTGCATTATAAAAGAGACACATTATATATTTACTGTTAACAGTTTAATCTCCCAGGACCTGCATGATAGTATATCGATTAGGTTGTTTGCTTTGCAGGCAGTCAACCTCAGTTCATTACCAGTAATTATCTGGTCCCAGAGCCCTACCAAAGTGATCCTGATCACAGAGCAAAGAGTAAGCTCTGAGCACAATCAGGTATGGCTCAACTTCTCTCTTATGTAATTAGAAATTACATAAAAGTATATATTACTTTTAATTATACCAACCTACTAGTTATTTATAAATTATATCTGTATTTGAAAGAAAATAGTTTGATCTCCCTTTTCACATGATATTTTACTCATTGAAACATCTTCCTCCATCAGACTTTCTAGACAAAATGTCAATCCCGTTTAATCAATTCCTACAAATTCAAAACTCTTGCATTTGTATAGATGGATGTCTCAGCATAAATGTTTGTTTATGTAGGGGCTTAAGTGGGCTTACGAGGGGGCTCAACACTACTTGACAATTCTACTCAATTTCTGAGTACAATAGCTCTCCTTCATGCAAAGACTGTTTTCACCTAGCTAACCTATCATTCGAGACCTTCTCCTTCAGACTCACTCCAAGAGTGAGAGGTTCATTTGCTCCTTTATTTACTAAGATAAAAACACATTATTTTATTTTCCCTCTAATACATGATTCTACTAGAGCTGTGCCATTTGATCTACTGTGTGTCATTTGATCTATTTCCAGACTTGTAATTGTGATAAAGCCGTTCTTGCTCCTGATAAAACTAAACCTAACACATAAAGTTAATGCCATGTTGCCAATTCAAGGATAATCTTTCTCCTTTGTCCCACACTTTTATTTCATTTGTACTCTACTGAATCAATAAGCACAGACTCTGTCATATCCATTAAAATATAGAACATATATACAAACATAAAACTTTTTCCCCTTCAATACTTGGCTCTATTGCCATACGAATGTGTTTGAGAAGAAAACTTATAGTTTATTGATTGATTGGGGCCACAACTGGTAATGTTCAGGGATTTATCCTGGCTCTGCACTCATGAATTTCTCCTGGTGGTGGCCAATTGACTATCAGTATGCCAGGGATTGAATTCAGGTCAGTCATGTGCAAGAAAAACACTTATCCACTGTGCAATCTTCCAGCCTCTCTATAGTTTTTAAGTTTATTTTTGTTGCAGCACCATGATTTACAAACTTACTCAGACTCGAGTTTTAGACATCAGTATTGCAGCACCATTCCTACCATCAATGTCAAGTTCCCTGCACCCATTTACAGGTTTTTTAGTCAAATATTTTATGAATTCATGTTAATCACATTTACATCTACTACAACTCTGAAGATACTTTCCCAATTTATCTGTCAGTTAACCTCAGTGAATTTTAATTTCTGGACCTGTCTGATTTACTCAATATTTACCATAGCTTAGTTGAACACTGTTTTTACTGGAGAACAGACAAATTCAAATTAACATAGCCAATAGTGACACCTTTATTTATTATCAAGCACCCATATAGTCCCCAAAGTGGCTCCTTTAGTTTATTTTCACAATTAACTATATATATGTCACTTACTTATCAAAGTCAAAAATCTAGAATGTTGTTGTACTTTTTCTCCCATTAACTGTCAACAATTCCCTAAATTTTCTAAACTTTTACTTGAAAGTAACTACTCATTTGACTACATTTCATCGAATTTACTTCTGCTTTGTTCTTAGCATCTTATTCAGTGCAATGGGTATATTTATGTAATTATCTTCCGAATTAGGTATCTTGCCTTTTAGTTTCTTGTTACATTCCCTGGTATAATTGTAATGTAACACACATATATTAATATTGTAAAGAATTACACATGGGTCTGAATAAAACTGTAATTCGTCTAAATAAAAGCTATACTGACAACACATTAAACTAGGAATTAAACATTTAAAAACTTTTGCTACATCTCAAACAATTTTAAGAAAATAAGACTTCTCTCTCTTTCTCCCTGATTTATCTCTGCTACCCCATTCCATATTTCCATCATTCTATAGACATGAAAAATGTTGTCTGGTCTTAATATCATTTACAACTATCCTTATTTGTGAACTTGGGAACATACTGGATCTTCTTTCAGAATAAGGAAAGATGTGAATCACCTGTAGTGAAAATATATTATTTTATTCACACTCTATTCTTTTATTTCATGCAGTTTTGGTGTGGTTGTAACTTTGGTGCAATTGATAAAATTGATTTTGATCAACTCATGAGGAAGATGGATTACTCAGTATAAGCAATCAGCCTTATTTCCCTGAGATTTTATACTTCGAAATTTTATAAAGTTTCAGAGCATTCACATTATTCTTGTGTAATTCTGAAATAATTATTCATTATATTTTACAATGTATCTGGTTGAAAACTTTCAATGCCTCTTTCTGAGACTTGATTACTCAGTAATATGTTAGGTACTATCATAATAAAAATACAGATTGTGAGATTTAGACCAGCAATTTTTCATGATAGCCATAGATTAAACCAAGTAAATGGAGAGAGACAATACAAAAGATGGAGCAAGCTAGTAAGACAAGGGTGCTAGAGGAAGGAAACTAGGTGGTCAGAGTTGGAAAAAGATTTAGAAACACTGGTTAAATAATATAAATGTATTCTCTTATAGTTCTGGAGGCTAGATACCTAAAATCAATGGGCCAAAAGGTTGACTTCTAAGGACTATCTCATTGGTTTGTAAAGGTCCATATTCTCTCTTGATCTTCAAATAGTAATTCCTCTACAGAGGCCTATAACTAATTTATATATATATCAAATTTAATTAGCACCTATATTACTTTAAATTATGTATTTAAAGTTCCATTTTAAAATACAGTTCATAGTCTAGGGCATAAGAGAAAAACATGACAATAATATATGTATTCAAAATAGTATAAATCAGCCCATAACATGTAATCTATGATTTTATAACTGATTTGTAATCTCCCAAAAACATATACACATTTTTAACTTTTCTTTATTTGAAACAGTCTCTGAAGCTACAGTCAAAGAATTTAAAGAACTATATTGTGCCACAACAGTTTTAAATCTATATTTTTCCTCAGGTATAGATTCATTGAAACATTACTCCATTTTATGTTTACAAACCATATAAAAATACTTGACTACTCAGCTGTGTGAAAAGAATTTTATGAGGTATGACTGAACACAAACATTTTTGATACCTTTATTTAAGGCAAACAACTCTTCAAATATTTTGTATTCATACTTTTTTTTAAATCAGTAATTAAGAGTTTCTTCCCATTCAAAATACGTGAAAGTCATTTGAGGAGAAACCACAGGCACCTTTTATTAAATTTGAACCAACTAAAAATTAAATTCTTAAGTTTGAGTAGTTTTAGATATCAGATCTCAAGCTTTATTATTGAAAACCTTAGTGCTCTAACAAAATAGTGACTTCAGATGTCATTTCAATCTTATTAAAGGATATTTATTTATTCTCAAAGACCAATTAAATACTCTATTGTATATGTCACTAGAAGCAGTGAGTTACACACTAAGACATATAATGAACTATATATAAGGTTCCTACTAGATTAAAGCCACATATATGTTTATGTAAAATTATTATGTACAAATAAAATATAATAGTGTATACACAGGAGTTTTTCTACATACAATAAGATCTCAGTAGACTGGGTCTTAGAAACTGCAATTTTAAGAAAAAATATAAAAATAGATTTTACTACAGATTCCCCTAATATAATTAAAAATTAAGTTTCATGATCCTATTTCTCTTCACAAAAAGTTATGAAGCTTCTAAATATGGGTCAGAACATTATAACTTTTAACACCATTTACATTAATCCACTCATTCATTTTCCATCCTGTTTGTTGTTTGAGTGAATATGTGTACATGCCCCATTTAATCAAAAAATTAGTGATCTTAATGTATGGATGTATTTATATGATACTCTTCTGAAATTTATTGACAATATAAAATGCTACTTCAATTATGGAAACTTAAAAATAATGAAATATTAATAGCACAAAATAAGAGTGTAACAATTTCAAGATTTGGTACAAAGAAAACAGAAATACTATAACAATAATTTTCATAGACTAATGATAATGAAATGATGTACTGGTAAAACTACTTTGGAAAGTAATCTTGCAACATGTAGTAAAGGTGAAAATATGCAAGCCTAAAAATCTTACAAGAATATTTTTCCCAAGCAGGATACAGAACATAAAAAAATATGTGCACTTTAACATTATTAATAATAATGCCTTAGAAGATATCAAACTTACATATATCTGAAAATGAATGAAAAATAAATTACAATATATATAATATCAAGCCTATAAATAATATTTTGTGAAAAAATAACAATAACATTCTTGTGAAGTTAAAACAAAATTTCCTATTAAATACAGGCCTATATTAGAATATAAAAGCATATGCTTTATTTTATTTTCTTCTTGTCAATCTTTATTTGTTACCTACATTCCTTTGTCCCACGGTGCAAGTGTATGGTATCACACACGAAATGATGGGCTGAGTGATAGCGAGCCATGCCCCCCAGCCATGGTGTGCCTGCTGGCAGAGGATGCCCCTCCCACGGGAGGCTAACCTTAACCACTAGAAAAACAGCTGTTCCATGGTCTCTGGTTTATTTTGCTTCCATAATTAAAAACAAAACAAAAACTAATCTATAAAAGTTCTTTTTGCTATCTACATAATATATAAAATATAGACTATTTGATAACACACATCTTTCCCTTTCTATAATTATGGAATATCTAGTGTATATGCCTTGAATTTTTATACATAAGTTTGGTTTATACATATACGTGCAAATATATAACATATACTCATGTTCGGAAAAACACAATAAATATACACGTGACAAAAAATGCGATTTTGGTTGTTAAAAAACAAAAAACGATTGGAAGAGCACCAAGCAACAATCAAAAAGCCAGACTTGCTAGAAGCTTCCATTCCCCCCCAAATATTCAACACAGGTGATGTCTGAAGAAAAAACAGCCTAGCATGCAGGTCTTTTGCTTTTTATGCTTTTTATGCCTTTTTTTATGAGCAAGTTGACTCATTGTCAGGGAGAAACCAGGAAACTCCCTCAATCACTGGGCCATGGGGAGGAGGTAAGAGACCGCAGAGACCAGACTGAAAAAGAAACTGTCAGCAGTCCTATTTGCTACCACCCTGCTGCTATCTTTTATCGTGCTGGCATCACTATCCCTTGACATTGGGTATAGATGGCACAACAGCACCCATGTGGTCTGACTGAGCGCCACAGGCTGCCCTTGGTGGCCCTGTGAGAGGTAAAGCACTGAGGGACTATGATGAGGGGAAGGAGATGTCCCTGATGTACTTCCCAGAAATAGTGTTGGTCGCCATTCATCAGCCAGTGCAGATCATGGAGAATCCTGAGCCTCTTCCAAAAGCCTTTTGCTTCTTGGCTCTTTTAAGTTCTGGAAGCCTGTCTCAGTGCAGTCGCCCTGTGTCCTTGCCCAGCTGTGGAGAGCATGCCTTCATCACTATAGTTAGGCATGCCTGCATCCTCCTACAGGTACCCCTACAATGCCTGCACATAGCTCTTCATCACATTTTTCACTGCCCCGTCCCCTGCATAGCAAAAGCTATTGTTTTTTTAAAGGTTCCCTACTACTAGGGCCTCTTCCTTGCCTTGAGAATCTCTGGCTGGCAAAGTAGGTGGACAAGGTGAGTGGGAAGAGTGCATGGGAAGAAAGCTGAGAATTCAGGCGGAGAGAGCGAGCAGGTCTCCTCCAGCCCCTTCCAAAAGTAGCCACTCTGGAGACAAGGGGCCACATGAGGAACAATTAAAGATGATTTAGCTGTGACAGCTCATGTCCTGCAGTTCGGTGGCAGGTCTGAGTACTAACTGCAGCTCCACCAGTGGCCAGTGTGGGAACCAGGATGAGTCCATCGTCCCACTCCCAGACCTTCCTCCTTCCTGTCCCAGGGCTGAAGGGCAATAGGGGTCAGGTGGGAGGTCAGAACACAGGTGTTTCAGTAGGCCCGTTGGCTAAGAAACATGACTTGGCTGTCACTCAGCAGCCCTTTGATATGACAGAAGAGACCAAATAGACTGAATGCAAATGCACTTCCATGGCTGGAACGACACCCACAATGCCAAGTCCTGTCAGTGAGGGCTGGAGAGATGGTACAGCAGGTTAGGCAACTGTCTTATAGGCATTAAATCCCAGGCATCCATTGGGTCTCCCAAAGCCTAGATAGGCTCTGAAGACAGAGCCAGGAGTAAGCTCTGAGCGCTGTTGGTGGGCTCCCAAAACAACAACAACAAAAAAGAAAGAAACTCCATGCCCAGCAAATGCATAGACACCTGCCCCCCAGAAAGCATGTGCTGTAAAGGTATATAACATTGACGGTGTGAAATAACTCTTTAGAAGGAAATAATAGACTATGAAAAGGAAAGATATAAAATTAATTTAGTGTGAATTTTGTTGTCCTAAATTTTTTAACTAACGAGTAAAATGCATACTGATACATTACACATTGGCTGATATTCATCACACATTGAGATCACCAGCTGTGTCCTTATGGGTATTACTTGTTGCAAAAATGAGAAGCTGCCAATCTCTGTCCTGTTTTCTACTTTAAGGAAAGTAGAACTTAAAGTTCTACTTTAAGGAAACCATGAAGAGAGTATAGGAGTTAGGGTCTAAGGCAATGGTCCTCAAACTACGGCTCGCAGGCCACATATTGTATTTATTCCCATTTTGTTTCTTCACTTCTAAATAAGATATATGCAGTGTGCATAGAAATTTGTTCATAATTTTTGTTTTTACTATAATCTGGCCCTCCAACAGTCTGAAGGACAGTGAACTGGCCCCCTGTTTAAAAAGTTTGAGGACCCCTGGTCTAAGGCATGCATTCACTCCAATTCAATCTTTAACTTTACACAGTCTCTCAAGCAAACAATAGCTGTCAACCTGGTGGCCCTTAAGCTTTGTGAAACACAACTGTGAGGTGTGGCTCTTGTAGCACTGCCGAACCAAGCACAACCATATCTTTAAGTGACTGAACATTGCTGGAAGTATTCATCAAGCTCTGAGCATCTCATGGGAGGCCTCCCATAAAATACAAAAGGCAGCAACAGCAAAAAATAGCTCAAATCTGAATTACTATAGATACTTTAAATTTTGACACCAGATTCTATTCTCATTCTTTTTCTGAAGTCTCTTAAAGATATTTTTTAAATATTTATTTTTTGATATGATTTTTTTCCAGAACACTATATGGGGTACAGAAGCATCAATCACTCAGTGAGCCATTAACTGCTTCATCCTCAATCTATCATTTCATTTTTCTTCCCTCAAATTTACTCACTCATATATAAATGAACATATCTCTTATAGGTCATCCTAAGAGAATACATTAGGTTTTTTAATACAAAAACATGAAAGAACAATTATTCACATGATGTCTTCTGACCTTTGCACAGTAGTTTTTTATTTTTATAACTTGCTTTGAGAATATCTTTTCATGTACAATAGATTTGGGGTAATTTTCTTATCAAAGACCAATAGAATTCATATTAATAGACTCTATTCTTCTTATTCTTTTATAACATTTTCTCATAGATAATCACTGTACTTGTACCCAAAATCCTATCTTTCCATTACTATACTCAAGTAGCTGATCATCTAATGGCAGATTCTGGGGTGTGGGTAACATAACCAGATGATGATGCTCAGCACTCCCCTAGTGGCCCTAAAGAATTCGTGCAGTTTACTAAAATGCTTACTACTCCATGGAGGTAGAGGAAAGTTATTAAGCAGCAAGTTCGCCAAGTAGCCGCCAATTAGTATGTTCCATTCCAGAAGGCACAAGTAGCACACTCAGGATTTCTTTGTCTTGATTTGCTCTTAAGAAAGTTGTGAAATGCCTCTAAATGCCATACTGTATTACCATAACATGAAATTTTGCTTTTAAGATTGGGAAATAACCTTCTGAATTAAAGACTTCTTTTAGGAGGTGATGACAAGAACTCAATGGTTTACTTGGAGCAAAAAAAAAAAAAAAATCCAGAATAAGGAGATAGAACTTCCAGAAGAAACTCAGAGTTAAGAAAGATGCTGTTTTTATGAAGAAATAAAATTAGAGTTCCTCAGAAATCAAGGCAGAAATCTAAACCCAACAGAAATCTCAGATTTTTGTATTGCAGAGAATTTTTCAGATATTTTTTTTTGATTGCATGAGGGTCAGACATATTTCCACTCAAAACTAGTTGGTTGTTGTGGGATATCATATGAACCCATACTCTTCATATCTTAATCCAATTTGTAACTGTTGAAGAAAGATTTGATTTGGAAAAAAAATCATGGCTGTCTAGTGCTTTTGGGAGTATTGACATTTTAATAATGTTAATCCTCTCAATACATGAGCAGGGTTTAATGCAATCCCTCTGAGGATACCCAGGAAATTCTTCAAAGAATTGGATCAAACACTCCTGAAATTCATTTGGAACAATAGATACACATGAATAGCTAGAGCAACCCTTGAGAAAAAGAATATGGGGGCATCAATTTTCTCAACTTTAAATGATATAACAAAGTGATAGTGATTAAAACAGCATGACATTTGAATACAGACAGACCATCAGATAAGTGGAATAGACTTGAGATTCAGAGAATGTTACCCAGACATACAATTAATCTTAGATAAAGGGGCAAGAAATGAAAAATGGAGCAAGGAAAGCCTCTTCAACAAGCAATGTTGGGACAACTGGGCAGCCACATGCAAAAAAGCAAACTCAGACATGCATCTAATACCATGCGCAAAGGTCGAATCCAAATGGATTAAAGAGCTTGATATCATACTTGAAACCATAAAGTATATAGAACAACACACAGGTAAAACACTCCACGACATTGAGACTAAAGGAAGAAACAGCACAGTCCAAACTAGTGGAAGCAGAGATAAACAGATGAGACTATATTAAGCTGAGAAGCTTCTGCGCTTCAAAGGAAATAGTGCCTAGGGTACAAAAGCCACCCTCAGAATGAGAGAAACTATTCATCCAATAACCATCAGACAAGGGGCTAATATCAAAGATCTACAAGGTACTAACAGAACTTAACAAGAAATAAATATCTAATCCCATCAAAAAATGGGGAGAATAAAATAATAGACAATTTCTCAAAGAACAAATACAAATGGCCAAAAGGCACAAGAAAAAATCTCTGCATCTAATCATCAGGGAGATCCAAATCAAAACATCAATGAGGTATCACCTCATGCCACAGATACTGGCACACATCACAAAGAAGAAGAACAAGCAGTGCTGGTGAGGATGTGGGTAGAAAGAAACTCTCATTCACTGCTAGTGGTAATGTCATCTAGTTCAGCCTTTATGGAAAACAATATGAAGATTCCTCAAAAAACTGGAAATTAAGCTCCCATATGGCCCAGCTATACTACTCCCTAGGGATATACCCTAGGAACACAAAAACGCAATACAAAAACACTTTCCTCACACCTATATTCATTGCAGCACTATTTACAATATTACTATTACAATAGCCAAATCTGAAAACAACCAAGATGCCCTTCAACAAATAAATGGCTAAAGAAATCGTGGTACATAACATACACAATTATGCAACTGTCAGGAAAAATGCAGTCATGAAATTTTCCTACACATGGATGTACATGGAAACTATTATTGCTGAGTAAAATAAGTCAGAGGGAGAGAGAGAAACAAAATAGTCTCACTCATCGATGGGTTTGAAGAAAAATAAAAGACATTGTTTTAATGATGCCCAGAGAGAATAAAGATGAGGGCCAGAAAGACTAGCTCATGATATGAAGCTCACCACAAAGAGTGGTGAGTGCAGTTAGAGAAATAACTACACTGAAAACAATCATGACAATGTTAATGACTGAGAGAAGTTGAATGCCTATCTCAAACATAGGCAGGGGGTGAGGAGGAGGGAAATGGGGAATGTTGCACTGGTAAAGATGGGTGTTCTCTTTATGAATGAAAGCCAACTACAACCAATTTTGTAATTATGGTGTTTAAATAAAAATATTATTAAAAATAATGGCTATGAGGGTAGTTGTAATGTTAATGTTTTTAGTTTTACTTACATGAGCAACTATCACTATAAAAATCTTCACATATTTTTTTTAACACCACCCATCACCAGTGCAACATTCCCATCACCAATGTCCCAAGTCTCCCTCCTCCCCACCCGACCCCCGCCTGTACTCTAAACAGGTTCTCAATTTCCCTCATACATTCTCATTATTAGGACAGTTCAAAATGTAGTTATTTATCCAACTAAACTCATCACTCTTTGTGATGAGCTTCCTGAGGTGAGCTGGAACTTCCAGCTCTTTTCTCTTTTGTGTCTGAAAGTTATTATTGCAAGAATGTCTATCATTTTTCTTAAAACCCATAAATGTGTGAGACCATTCTGCGTTTTTCTCTCTCTCTCTGACTTATTTCACTCAGCATAATAGATTCCGTGTACATCCATGTATAGGAAAATTTCATGACTTCATCTCTCCTGACAGCTGCATAATATTCCATTGTGTATATGTACCACAGTTTCTTTAGCCATTCGTCTGTTGAAGGGCATCTTGGTTGTTTCCAGAGTCTTGCTATGGTAAATAGTGCTGCAATGAATATAGGTGTAAGGAAGGGGTTTTTGTATTGTATTTTTGTGTTCCTAGGGTATATTCCTAGGAGTGGTATAGCTGGATCGTATGGGAGCTCGATTTCCAGTTTTTGGAGGAATCTCCATATCGCTTTCCATAAAGGTTGAACTAGACGGCATTCCCACCAGCAGTGGATAAGAGTTCCTTTCTCCCCACATCCCCGCCAACACTGTTTATTCTCATTCTTTGTGATGTGTGCCATTCTCTGTGGTGTGAGGTGGTATCTCATCGTTGTTTTGATTTGCATCTCCCTGATGATTAGTGATGTGGAGCACTTTTTCATGTGTCTTTTGGCCATCTGTATTTCTTCTTTGTCAAAGTGTCTGTTCATTTCTTCTCCCCATTTTTTGATGGGATTAGACAGGAAAACTTCCAAATAGCTTTTATGAAGCCAACATTACCTTGATACCTAAACCAGACAGAGATGCTACGAAAAAAGAAAATTACAGACCAATATCGCTGATGAATGCAGATGCAAAGATCTTCAACAAAATCCTGGCAAATAGGATTCAATGCTTCATTAAGAAGATCATCCACTACGATCAAGTAGGTTTCATTCCAGGAATGCAAGGCTGGTTTAACATCCGTAAATCTATCAACATAATACACAACATCAACAGCAAGAAAAATAAAAATCACATGATCATATCAATCGACGCAGAGAAAGAATTTGACAAGGTCCAACACCCATTCTTGATCAAAACTCTCAGCAAGATGGGAATGGAGGGAACCTTTCTCAATATAGTTAAGGCCATCTACCACAAGCCAGAGGCAAATATTGTCCTCAATGGAGAAAAACTGAAAGCCTTTCCTCTAAATTCTGGCACAAGACAAGGCTGTCCTCTCTCACCACTCCTATTCAACATAGCACTGGAAGTACTCGCTATAGCGATTAGGCAAGAAAAGGATATCAAGGGAATCCAGATAGGAAAGGAAGAAGTCAAGCTCTCACTGTTTGCAGATGACATGATACTCTACTTAGAAAACCCCAAAGACTCTATCAAAAAGCTTCTAGAAACAATAGACTCATATAGCAAGGTGGCAGGCTACAAAATTAACACACAAAAATCAATGGCCTTCCTATACACCAATACTAATAAGGAAGAAATGGACATTAAGAAAACAACTCCATTCACTATAGTGTCACACAAACTCAAATATCTTGGAATCAACTTGACTAAAAATGTGAAGGACCTATACAAGGAAAACTATAAAACTCTGCTCCAAGAAATAAGAGAGGACACGCGGAAATGGAAGCATATACCCTGCTCATGGATTGGCAGGATTAACATCATTAAAATGGCAATACTCCCCAAAGCACTGTACAGATTTAATGCGATCCCCCTAAAGATACCCATGACATTCTTCAAAGAAGTGGACCAGGCACTTTTGAAATTTATT
The DNA here is from genome assembly GCF_024139225.1 of Suncus etruscus. NCBI lineage: Eukaryota > Metazoa > Chordata > Mammalia > Eulipotyphla > Soricidae > Suncus > Suncus etruscus. Next base: position 129,571,045 of record NC_064853.1, on the reverse strand, counting down.
TGGAACAATAAACACCCTCGAATAGCCAAAGCAATCATTGGGAAAAAGAATATGGGAGGAATTACTTTCCCCAACTTTAAACTTTTCTACAAAGCAATAGTTATCAAAACAGCATGGTATTGGAATAAAGACAGGTCCTCAGATCAGTGGAATAAGCTTGAATACTCAGAGAATGTTCCCCAGACATACAATCATCTAATTTTTGATAAAGGAGCAAAAAATCCTAAATGGAACAAAGAAAGCCTCTTCAACAAGTGGTGTTGGCAAAACTGGGTAGCCACTTGCAAAAAATTGAACTTAGACCCCCAGCTAACATCATGTACGAAGGTAAAATCCAAATGGATTAAAGACCTCGATATCAGCCCCAAAACCATAAGATATATAGAACAATACGTAGGTAAAACACTCCAGGACATTGAGGCTAAAGGCATCTTCAAGGAAGAAACTGCACTCTCCAAGCAAGTGAAAGCAGAAATTAACAGATGGGAATATATTAAGCTGAGAAGCTTCTGCACCTCAAAGGAAATAGTGCCCAAGATACAAGAGCCACCCACTGAGTGGGAGAAACTATTCACCCAATACCCATCAGATAAGGGGCTAATCTCCAAAATATACAAGGCACTGACAGAACTTTACAAGAAATCTTCACATATTTTTCATTTAATTCTTGCCAAGACACAATACTCTCTTTAATAGATTGTGAAGATAATGCTTATAAATGATAAAGTTTCCCCTAAGTAATCTGCCTGCTAGTGAACAAGTTACTTAAAGATTCCCTAATCAACAGAAATTGAGTAGAATAAAATTGTAGTATTTCATTCTCTACCACATGAAAGAGCAAAAGTAGAACTCAGAAGAGGGCTCAAAGAGCTGAAATTCATGTTTTACATGTAGGAACATTTTGGGTTCAATCCCCAGCATTTCATGGTCCCCTGTTCCAATAGGACCCCTAAAGTATTGCTAGATATTTCTCAATTCTGAAAGAGACAGACAGACAGAGAGACAGAGAGAGATACTAGGTTCATATGACATCCTGATGACGAGGAAACAGCAACAATTTGATCTAAGGGTTGTCCTACCTCATCACCTAATGGTGAGATGAAATCAGAAGACATGCTGTCCTTTGATCTGTGCAAAAACCAAGATCATTAATTTTAGAAGATGACTGCAACAACTGTGACTGAGCAGAACTTCTGGGAACCATAAAGAAAAATTCTATCCTAGACTTTGTCTTAGGATCTGTGCAAAAACCAAAATCTCTAATTACAAAGGACTGACTTTAACAACCAAAACTGAGGAGAATGTTTCCTGGCACCTTAAAAAAAGACCTTGGAGTTTGACAAGGAACATGGCTGGAGCCTGTTGTTGATCCCATGACTAACAGGAATATTGATCGACCCAGCCTGTTGTTGATCCCATGACAGTATACTTCAAGGATGGAGAAACTCTGTATCTCTTAGGCCAAGGGAATTACGTTTCTAATTTCCCTAACACTTACTGTGTATATGCAAAAAATCCCCCCAAAATACCAAAACAAACAAACAAACAAAAAAAACCCCTTGCCATATCATCCCCCTCTTCCTTTTTTTTGTTTTTGTTTTTTCTTTCTTTTAAATTTAAATTTATTGCTTCCAGACAGGGGCTCCTTCCTGCTTTATTTTATTTTATTTTATTCAACTGAACCATAGAACACATGAAGCATCTTGTTCTGCCTAATAAATTGTCAAGATAAAAGTGAATACAAGGGGCAAGCAGTCTCATAAACATTGAATGGAAATAAAAAATGATCAGACCTAAATACCAACCCAAAGTCAACATCAATAGAATCAAGAGACCCAAACTACAACAAGCTATACACAAAAGGGACCTGTTACACTAGCAGTCCAAGGGACAAAGGATGGAGATATGGGATGCATATTAGGAACAGTGGTGTCAATTGGGAACAGGGAGGTCAGTACTGGTAGACTGGTGGTGGGAACTGCCCTAACTCACTGTCACTATGTATCTTAAATGTAACTTGAAAGACTTGTAAGTCACATTGGTCTAAATAAAAATTATATATAAAAAGAAATAGCACAACAAAATTCAGGGGAAAGTACTCCTATAAAATTCTTATATAACACTATCAGGGGATGCTGAAAGTTGTTTTTTAATTCTCGCAAGGATCCTCCATCTCCCTTGTGGTTGGAATCAGTTTTTTTTCTTTCAGTTCTATCCTTGACATTTCCTGTATTTTTTCTATTGTATAATACTCAGAGGATTCTGTAATTTTTTTTGGGTGTGACCCAAAAACCAAAAAAAAAAAAAAAAGAAATAGCTCTGGCACGGGGGAGGGGGGGGGACCACATGGGACCCCGGGATTCGAACCAACCACTTTGGTCCTGGATCGGCTGCTTGCAAGGCAAATGCCGCTGTGCTATCGGGCGGATTCTGTAATTCTTAGGTTAACATAAATTGATAAACCTCTGAGTTAATTATGTCACCAGGACTGGTCTTTTAAAAACTTCTAAGGCTTATTCATTTTCTCTGAAACTCAGTTCAAATCTCATTTTTCATGATTGAAACCTATCTACACAGATCTCTCCTTTTGTATCCACTAGGCACAATTAATAATACTATATTTTAATAACTCATAACCATGTTAATTATACTATTACCTTGAATATTCATAATGCATGTTCTCTGAAGGTACTTATTGAATTTTTCTTCCTTCCCTTTAACATACAATACTAAAACATATAATAAACACTTGTTGAAATAAATCTTAATGAATCCACATATTCTTTCAGGCATTGTGTTTGGGGATTTGAAATTAACATTGCCAGCCATATTATAGGAAACAAAAGTGTCCTGTAGTATGTTCAACATTCTGTTCCTAACCATACTAGAACAATTTCAACCTTGCTTCCAAAGAACTGTCCCTTTATTGTCCTTTTTTTCCCAGAGCAATTTTATCCATATTGCATTGGATTGCAAGGGGATTTTCTATCATGCCCACTGAGAAGTCTTGTATCTCTTAACAGCAATATAAAAAGTAGTTGATCTAGAGTTCTTAAGAACCTAACTTTATTTTTTTTTTAAAAAAAGGGAGCCATATCATCATAAATAAAGCATAGGGTACAAAATTACAATTTTGAATTGAGACACAAAATGGGTATAGGACATTAAGGAAGTTACATGTCTTGTTTGTTTGTTTGTTTTAAGTTATTAGGTTATTCAACAGTATCATAAAAATACTGGATCTGAATTCATAAATGACTCCTGGCAGAGTTTTGTATGCGATTCTGAATATTGAACCCAGCATATTCATATAGCATGCAAGGTAAGCACCTTACTCACTGTACTATCATGCTGACATTCTTTTACATGTCTTTTGTGAGTTCTCATTTTGTGTATTAATAAAAATAAACATGATTTCCTTGCAAGGATGCTATTGGACAGATTACATGACTGACATATAAAATGTTTAATAAATATTACTACATAATCCACTGCTTTTGCTTTCTCTTTTTGTATAGCTTAATAAAACATCTCCAATTCTTCTCTGGTGTACCTTCAATTTAAATTTTAAAACTGGTCCTCCTTAAATTCCCTACATAGCACTCTAAATAAACAACTCTATTAAGTCCTTTAATCCACAATTTTATTCAAGGTCTCTATAAAAAAGTTCTCTTACTTATTTTTTAATATTTTGACAAATGTTCATAAGAATTGAATAATTTCCTCCTGAAACATGGTACCATAAAGCCTACTGTGGTGCATGGTATCGGACCATTTTTAGGTGGTGGGAAATACACCTGGTGGTGTAGCTCAGGAGTTACCCTGGGCAGGCTTGGGGAACCACATGGGATGATGGGGATTGGATTGGGTTGGCCACATGCAAGGCAAACGCCTTATACGCTGTGCTATCACTCCTGCCCCACATCATCAGTCTCTTTTTGTGAATAGAAAACTTACTTTTCTTCTATGGTTGCTTATTCCATCTTTGAATACAAATAGGTTAGAATTTATCCTTTCAGATATATCCTTTCAGTAGAACTAAAACTTATTTTTCACTGAATTATAAACAGGACCTTACCATCTACCTCATTGCTTTTTTATGTAGAATTATTTCATTTTTATAGTTCTGATCTGTTAGGTTTCACAGAGAAATTGCATAAGTTATCTATTTGTATTTGGTGATCTATGAAATGGGAAATTTTAGTAATTAATAGAAGAGTATGAGCTAGAAGTAAAATGAATATATAGAATATATAAAAATTAAACAAAATTTTTGGTATGTGATAAATGTTAAATATTAGGTAGCTATTAGTTTATACTACATAGTCTAAAATTTTATTATTGTTTTGCTTTTTTGTGGTTTTTGGGTCACACCTGGCAGTGCTCCAGGGGGAAACTCTGGCTCCATGCTCAGAAATTGCTCCTGACATGCATGGGGACCATATGGGATGCCAGGATTTGAACTGATGACCTTTTGCATGAAAGGCAAATGCCTTACCTCCATGCAATCTCTCCGGCCCCTAATATCTCCCACCTTACACAAAACTCAATTCAAAGTGGATTAAAGACCTTGAGATCAGACCCAAATTCATAAAGTTAACTGAGGAAAACATAGAACACTCCTAGACTCAAGGAAATCTTCCATGATAAGATGACAATAATAAGGACTATAGAATCAAATTTGAATAAATGGAACTACATCAAATTAAAAAGTTTCTGTACGGTAAAAGGTATATGGGCTAAAACCAGAAAATAGCTAATAAGTGGGAGAAAAATTTTGCACTCAACTCATCAGATAAAGGTTTGATTTTTAGGATATACAAAGTACTCACAAAGGTTAACTCCACAAAAAATATAAAAATTGCACCAAAAGATGGGGAGTGGAAATGAAATGACACTTTTCTGAAGAAGACCATCAAATGACCAACAGGCACAAGAAAAAACTGTTCATCACCACTTATCATTAGGAAAATCCAAATTGAGACAAGAATGAGATATCTTACATTTTGATATATTTCACATGTAAAAAATACTGGGAAAAATCCATGATGTCAGGGATGTGCTGAGAAAGGAACTCTCATCCATTGCTAGTGAGAATGCTATCTGGTCCAACCCCTATGGAACACAGTATGGAGGAATCTCAGTAAGCTAAAAATTGAACTGCCATATAAACCAGTAACCCCTCTTTTAGTTTATACCCAGGACAGAAAAACATTCATCCAAATGTATGTATGCACAATAATATTCATTGCAACACTCAGTACAATAGCTAAGACTTGAAATCACCTAGATGTCCAAAAACAGATTAGTGGATCATGAAGATGTGGCACATATATACAATGGAATACTACATAAGTCTAAGGTATAATACAATCAAGTGATTTGCTGAAACATGGATGGAATGGAAAGATATTATGATAAAGTAAGCCAGAAGGATAAATACAGAATGATATCACTTATATGTGGTATTTAGTGTCTCTAGATGAAGAAATGCAATGATTTAAATGGGAGTTGTCTTGAACATCCTTGGCTCCAGAGTATAGCAAGGAGAAAAAAACAACTGAATGGAGGTGGAAAAAAAATATGAAAGGATGGTTGCCAAAGTGATCTCAAGTGCATTGGTAGTGTTAAAAACGGGCAGAACTAAATATCCAAGCTAAAGGCAAAACAATAGAATCAAGAGACCCAAACTTGGGGCTGGAGCACTGGCACAAAAGGTAGGGCTTTGTCTTGCATATGCTAACCTAGGATGGGCCGCAGTTCAATCCCCGGCATCCGATATGGTCCCCAAGCCAGGAGCGATTTTCTGAGCACATAGCTAGGAGTATCCCTGAGCTTCACCAAAATCCAAGCACATTTGTGAAAATTACTGTTACTTCCAATTAGGTGAATATGTCATTGTAAGAAGTTCTAATAAACTTTTGTTTGCTAGTTGACCATTCTGATAGTTCATTTCTTTCTAGACATTAAGGGGCTTCAGATACACATTGGGATCTATATTATTGTGTTCCCGTGGAGGTGACAATATTTAAAAATTTTGCTTTTGTCCAGAATTTCAGGCACTATTGCTGATACCATCAATAGTGGACTTGGTTTCGGTAGCTAGGCTTTCGCAAGTATAAGAAGATTGTTACATGCAGGCTTTCGCAAGTATAAGAAGATTGTTACATGCACTCATTTAGAAAAAAATTCCTGGTGATATCAGTCCACATATCAGTATACCTTGAGTTTTGGTCCTATTGGTTTCTCTACAGAACCCCATAGAGTGGTAGTGAAGCAGGGCCATTGGAAAAGGAGTGGTGTGGGTGATGGGTGCAGCAGGTATTCCTCTAGCAGGTGGGGACTTGGCACACCCTCTCTATCTGACATTTCCAGGTTTCAGCTGCATGGCCAGTGTACCTGTAATTTTTCATGGCTTGGTTACATCTTTTTTGAAAATAGAGCTTGACAGGTGTAGACATGGCAACAGTGTTTGTCTATATTTATTATTTATAGACTGGCTTTCTCTCTGTAAGAGTGTCTAAGGCAGACCAATTTTTGTAAGTCATTTGAAAATAAATGTAAAATAGTTGCATAAAAGTAGTTGCATAAACACTTTAACAATGGTTTAATACATATCCATGTAAAAACTAATGTTAAAATAGCAAAATCACTTAACAAGGCAAACCTTGTATATAAGGGTAATATGCTTACTTTTTATATAAGGCTATGCAGCAAACTCTATATGTCTTTGGCACCACATTGTTTCTCCCAAGAGTGACCCCTGAGCACAGAGCCAGAAATAACCCTCTGATGTGCTCTTCCTCCCACAAAATAGATTAAAAGCAAGAATAGCAAAGAAAAATAATGCCTAGTAAGGAAAATCTTTGAAATTTATAGCAGATTTTTTCACATGAGAACTTAAAGACTAAAGGAATGGTAAAATGCAGTGAACACACTAAATAAAAGAGGCATCCAAACAAGAATATTTTATCTAGTATGTTATTGTTCAAGTTTGACAGAGTGACACAAAAATTTAACTGACAAACAATTCCCCTTACAAAAGCTCATGAGTACTAAACCAGGATAAGGAGACTCATGAGAAGACAAGGAAGCAATGGTTTCATTAATATAAGAGCCCATAAGAAAGATGGCATCAAATACATTTCCACCATTTTATCAATGTAACTGTCTCCTGAACTCACAAATCAAAAGGCATAGAGGTGCCGGGAGAGTAGAAAATTAAACTGAAAATTTTGCAAATTACAAGAACCACACGCAATCAATATAAACATAGGCTTGAAATACAAGACTGGAAAAAATCATACAGACAATAGACTTAAAAGCGAAGGATAGTCGAATACATATCATACAAAATAGAGTTCAAACCAAACAGATAATAGGAATAGACAGTCATCGAACAATAACTAAAAGGTCTATATATCAGTAGCACTTAACATCATGAACATATGCACTATGAAGACATATAAAGGCAACTAATAACAGAACTAAGAGGGAAATGTTGGCAACAACACAACAGGAATGAGAGATTTTAATGTCATCCTCTCACCACTGAATAGATCAGCCAGAAAATCAATGAGGAAACAGGAGGATTCAAAGAAAATACATAAAAGATGGATTTAATAGACATTTATACGGAATCCTATCCCCCCAAATTTATTTTCTCATTTTCTCAGTGCTCCTGGATCACTCTACAGAATATTCTACATGCTGGGTCACAAAACAAATATATATAAAATCAAGAATTAGAAATCAATATCATATCCTTTGTGTATCCCCTGAGGCCACTTATTTTGATATTAAAATAAACACAGAAACCTAAGGAAAAGTGCAACATTTGGAAAATGAACAACACACTCTAAAAACAACTACTTCTTTAAAGAATAAATGAAAGATATTCTTGAGTACAAATTAGTGTATGACCAGTAAAATACCGAAACTTATAGGATAAAGAAAAATATGTACTAAGAAGATCATAACACTAAAAGCATTCATCAGGCAATAATTTAAAGGTACAAATATACCTCACTACAAACCTTATCCCTCCAGAAATTTAAAAAGGGAACCAACAAGAATGACAAAGAAGGAAAAGTCAAAGAAGAAAAATGTGTTAAGATGTCAACATAAAAGATCAAGGTAACAAAGAACTTGCATTTTAGAGTTACATAATGGACATGCTTGGTTAGACTCACAAAGGATAAAAGAGAGAGAATCTGATAAACAGATTGGAAATAAAAGAACAGTTACAACGGATATATAATAGGAATACAAAAAGATATATGAAATTAGTAGGAACAATTTTACATGATTAAATTACGAATATGGGAGAATTCATAAATTTCAAGTCTACAACCTCCAAAGAATGAACCATGAGGAAATAGATAAACTTGAACAGACATGTCACTATCAAGAAAGATAAAGAGTAATAAAAAACACTCTCCTCCCCAAGCCCATGTCTGATGATTTCACTAACTAGTGACTTTTTCAATCCTTCAAAGAGGGACCCTCTACTCATATGAAGTACTTCTATAAAGTGGAAGAACGATGTCCCTCCTGAACAATTTATAAGACTAATATTAACTTGATATCAAAATATGACACAAACATGACTATAAAATAAAAAAATCATACCACAATTCCTGATGAACACAGATAAATGGCTTCTTGGGAAAACCATAGTCATTTGAATAAAATACAATAAACATTTTATACACCACAAAGCCTGAGGTTCAAGGTGTTTGCTATGCTAGGGATACAAGGTATTACTGCATTAGAAAATCAACCAAGGTGATATGCCTTGTTAATAAAAAGGAAGGGTAAAAACCATATAACCGTCTCTATATAAGATTGGAAAAAATTCAAAAAATTAAACTTCTTTTTTAAAAAATATTCTCAACAAAATTGGTAATGAAAGAATTTTTTTCGATATAACAACAAACCCAAAGCTATTTAGGGAAAACAGTTTTCTTCTAAAATTAGACACAGGAAAAGAATATCCACATTTTAATAATATCAGTAGAGCATTAGAAATTCTAACCTTGAAGCTCTGAGCAGTGGCACAGTGGTAAGGAGTCTTCCTTGCACGTGCTAGCCTAGGTTTGATCCCCAGCATCCCATATGGTCCCCCAAGCCAGGAGCGATTTCTGAGCACATAGCCAGGAGTAACCCTGAGTGTAACCAGATGTGCCTCAAAAATCAAAAAAAAAGAAAAAAAAAGAAAGAAAGAAAGAAAAAGAAAGAAAGAAGAAAAAGAAAGAATAAGAAAGAAAGAAAGAAAAAAGAAAGAAAGAAAGAAAGAAAGAAAAAAAAAGAAAGAAAGAAAGAAGAAGAAGAAGAAGGAAGAAAGAAGAAGAAGAAAGAAAGAAAGAAAGAAAAAGAAAGAAAGAAAGAAAAGAAGAAGAAAGGAAAAGGAAAAGAAGAAAGAAGAAAGAAAGAAAGAAAGAAAGAAAGAAAGAAAGAAGAAAGAAAGAAAGAAAGAAAGAAAGAGAAAGAAGAAAGAAAAGAAAGAAGAAAGAAAGAAAGAAAGAGAGAAACGAAAGAAAGAAAAAAAGAAAGAAAGAAAAGAAGGAAGGAAGAAAGAAAAGAAAGGAAAGAAATCCTAGACTTATCATTAGTCAAGATGATAGAAACAAAGAGCAGGAAAATTGTTCTTTAATATGAACTTGCCACTGGAGTGGAGGTGGAAAGGAGAATAAGCTAGGGAAGGTAACACTAAGACAATTGTGGACGGAAAACGTGCCTGTCACAAAGACAGGCTGGGTTGCAGAGAGAAACTGAAGACAATTGGACAAGGGTTGTGGACATTTCAAAAGGAATTGGTGTGGAATATTGGATGTATGCCTGAATCTCAATCACAACTTTGTTATTCATAGTAATTCAGTAAGAAATATTTTATCAGCTATGTACATTTTTATGTGATATGTACATCTTTTTACCAGCTACATACATTTTTTAACCAAAACCAAATAAAAATCATTAATGGGGAAAGAAGAAAATGGACATTTCCTCAAAGAAAATCGCTTGGATACATATGAAAGTGCTCACCATCAATGATCATCAGTAAAATTGCAAATCAAAATGGCAATGAGAGATTGCCTCCCACCAGGTATAATGATTTACAACTAAACGTTCTAGAAATAGTAAATGTTGGGAGGGATGTGCTGAAAGGAATTCTCCTTCACTATTACAAAATAAATATTGTATAGTACAGCCTATGAAAAAAATTGTAGACTTCCCCCAAACAAAAGTATATGACCCTATGATTCTACTCCTGGGCATCTACCCAAGAAAACAAAAGCATTAATCTAAAAAGACATATGCATGCCTATGTTCATAGCAACATTATTGACCATTGCCAAGATCTAAAAATTACCCATATGCCCAACAACAGATGAATGTATAAGGAAAGAAATTTTACAAGAATACAAATTGAGATTAATCAACAAAAAATTAAAGAGTATAGATTCATAAAGTAAATACAGAATTTGGCAATTTTCTGCAACTTATGCAGAAAGATGTTACTGGAAGTGAGGACCTTTCCTTGCATCTGGACAACCTGGTTCTATCCCATCTCTATGGACTCTTGAGTCTGTTGGGCTCACTCCTGAGCACAGTCTGAAAAAGTCCCAAGTGTCACCACGTATGGCCCCTACTCACATGCACACACATATAGAAAATAAACCCTAATTTTTTTTGAGTTTTGAGTCAACCTTTCACTTTTGAGCTATTCAAGCCTGCTAAAAAAGAAACAATATAATTGATAACCATGTCTACAGATGACTTATTTTTATAGAATTTCTATACAGGGACCTTAGTATACTATTAGTGACATGGTTATTTCATAGAAAAACATTTCTTAAAATAGCAGATTTCTGAATATAATGGCAAGTCCTTTTTAGTTTGGGAGGACAGACAAGAATCAGCACACATCACTTTAAAAATAAAATACCCTTTAACTAAATACCAGACATTGTTCTCATATGCTTCTCAGTGAATAATGGACACCTTTTAAATATTGAGGAAAGGTATGCTGAAATAATAAAGTTGACATGAGAAAAATATAACAGTGTGTCAATATTCTTACTTTTTAAGCCATGAGAGCTGTGTAGAATCATTCTGTGAACCATAAAAACAATAAATGTTAAGCCCATTGGAACATAGTATAAAGCAGCAAGATGCCACTGCTTTCCAGATTTTCTCCTAGGGCCCTTCTAATCCCATGCCAAAACTAGCAGTAGATCTCTTCCTCCTAATCAACCCAGTGCCTTTTTCAATTATTGTCACAGCTCTTCAACCATGCACCATCCCTTCAGACTTTCACTTCCCACCAGAGTCAGTCAGAGCAGGGTATCCATCAGGATATAGTGGAAGACCAGAAACTACCTGGTTCCACACGAAAAGAAGAAAAAAAAAACAAACAGAAATAAGAATAAAATAAAGGCAAGAGACCCTCTCAAAGTTGATTTGGCAAACCTCTCGGCCTTTTGGATTATTGTCTGGAGGCAAATTCAGAAAATGGACTTGAGGGTTTTCAGAATATTTCTCTAGAGAGCTGGCATAAGAAATCTTAGTTGGAAAGGGGAGGCAACTAGAAGGTGGACTACACATTCCGCACACTCAAGAATGGTTTCGCCTCTGCTCTGGCTATACTTTATTATATGGTAAGTTAATTTACTTATTTCTCTTTTTTTTAGCTGTGAGGAAAAAGAAAGGTCATAGAAATTGAGAAACTTCTACAAAAGCATGGTAAAAGTTAACGGTGGAATGGCATTTATCAAATGAGGGGAGAATTAAAAAGGATACTTTCTGGAATTGGGAGTGAGGATCATTGACTGTCTACTCACAGGAGTGAAAATGTGCTAGGAAAATATGAAGATGATGAAAACTTCTATTCGCAAAACATCAGCCGGATCCTGGATAACTTGCTTGAAGGTTATGACAATCGGTTACGGCCAGGCTTTGGTGGTAAGAGACAAAATTTTAACCTACCATTTCTGTTCTGCTTTCAGTGAGGCTAGAAGAACTAATGGTGAATGACTAAGTGTGTTAACTTTAGCCTGTGTATATTCCTCATTAATAATACTACATGCAAATTATTTGAGTTTAGGATGAGTTTATTTGAGAGTATAAGAACTAGAGGTACTGGAGAATGACAATATGTGTTAACTTCTATTCTGTGCATTTTACTCAATAATAATATGCAAACTTTTGAGTTATTTAAGCCTCATTTTCTCAACCGTTATGAAGGTATCCTTATATAACTTATAGAGTTGATGAATTATCTACCAAGATTTTCTATGAAAATACTTTTATTAGAATTACTTTCACAGAAATTACCAATTATATTAGTCACTATATTTTTATTATAACAATAATTTAGTTCTCTTTCACTTCTTAAATTCCACTGTTTATGAGAAAAACGCTAAACAATATAAGCTTCAGAACTGAAAAACTCAAAAACTACTGCAATTGATCATTTTTGAGGATGAGTGTAGGTTGTAGCTACTGAAAGGGCGTTGTGAGTGAATTCAGTGACATCTGCTCTCATTCCTCTGGCTTTTTCAGGTGCTGTCACTGAAGTCAAAACAGATATTTATGTGACCAGCTTTGGTCCTGTGTCAGATGTGGAGATGGTGAGTCAACTAAGAGTTAAAAAAAAGTAATATCACTTGGGAGGAAATGGGGCTGCATCCCAGATCAACCATAATGGACACCCTTACTATGCCTGGTTCCTGATTCAGGCTGCAGTGTGTGTGCTCATATTGGCAGACCATAGCCATTTAAACAGATTACTGGTTTTAATCATCATCACATTTGATTAAGGGATCTGTCACACAGTTTCATTGAGACTTTTTAAAATGAAACCTTTGTTTCTGTCCTCTTACGATATTTCATACAGAAAATACTGCCACTATCTTTATAAAGTCCTAGTCCATTTGCTGGGTAGAATATGATCCCATTACTATAAACTTATATGAGAATATATATAAAATTTAAAAACATTGCTTTTGCTATATCTTTTTCAGTATACTTAATTAATACAGGAAAGGGACTCATTTGAAAATGCTAAAGCATTTTACCTTTATCATTGCAAAAGAACCAGGAGGTGTTCTTAGGACTCTGTACCATGTACAGATGGCTGTTAGAATCATAGGAGTGTATTTATAGTAATGGCAACAGCAACCTGAACTAGTCTTTCTGAACAAAATGTATCATGATTTCCTTTTACAGTTCTCAGGTAGTCTTTCCTCCTAAAAAGAAAAAAATACTAAAACTTATATAAAATATCTAGATCCATTTTTTAACATCTTTAAAAATAATGTAACACTGGCAAAAAAGGCATTCTTTTTGCAACTTTATTCTTTTTTTATTAATTACCAAGTACAGAAGAATAAAAAGGAAAGGAAAATTGAAATAAAAAAATAGGAGGAAAAGACACAAGAAATAAAAAAAGGAAAAAATATTGTCAAGATCTGAGAGAAAAGAAAGTTAGCATTATTCAGAATCTTCAGTTATTTTGCTATCACTTATTCATTACACTACCAACTAATCACATAATTCCATAATAATATATAATTATATATTATTAAATCTCATTACATAATGGGAATATATTAGATCTCATTAAAGTTTATTTAGAATTTATTCTATCCACACACATACTTTTATGTATATAGTATGCATATTTGTACATGTACATTTAATGTCTATGTGCAATAGAGGCCTAATATACTTTGGGGCATTATTATATGGACATATTGTGTGTCAAAGTTTGTATTTTTTTGTTTTGTCATTGGTTCACACCCAACTGTGCTTAGGGATTACTCCTAGCTCTGTGCTCAGGGATCACACATTATGTGTGCTGAGGACTAAACATGGGTGAATTATGTGAAAGGCAGAAAGCTTTATGTACCCTACTATCTTGCCAGTCTCTCAAATTCTATTTTCAAAATATAGCCACAACTCAAAGTAATAGATTCATCCATAAAGTTGCTAGCATTGTTTTGATGTAATTATATAAGTTGTTATTATCTTTGGCTTCTGCAATTACCTTTACAACTCTTAAGATTTCTTGTCATTTCCTAAGACATAAATTAAAACTCATTATTTCATTATGCTTAAATGATGCTCTATTTGCTTTTACAGTCTGAAGATAGTATATAATAATTATGATGCCAGAGAGTTCGTAAGTCAAATTTAATTGTTCTGGGAACTTTACTGAATGTTGCTCCAAGATACCATTAAGGATACATAAATTACTAAGAGAAAAGGTTGAACGAACTGATGTTAGGATGGCAAACAAAATTAAAGACTAAGGCTTTTCATTTAATGCTCTTCTGAACTTAGGGAGGAAATAAATAGGAAGACAATAAAGAGATCAAAGATAGAAAACAAAGGACAATGCTGAAAGTCAAAGAAGAGGAAAGAGATATGCACAATAAATCTGCCTCATAATTAGGTTAATATGTTACAATATTCAAGAAAAATAATAATGCACTAAAATCAGAGCCTTTTTCAGACACTATTGTCATAAACAGTTTCTTTATCTCCCAAGTATAGAAATGTATATATAAACTAAAAATAAACTGCTCTCAAGTCATATTCACCTGGAATTAATATTATATTTTATCTTAGGAATACACAATGGATGTTTTCTTCCGCCAAACTTGGACAGATGAGAGGTTGAAGTTTGGGGGTCCAACTGAGATTTTAAGTTTGAATAACCTAATGGTCAGTAAAATCTGGACACCTGACACTTTTTTCAGAAATGGCAAAAAATCAATTGCTCATAATATGACAACCCCTAATAAACTCTTTAGAATAATGCAGAATGGAACCATTCTATACACAATGAGGTGAGGTTTTCCATATACTACTACTACTACTACCACCTTTTCTAAATATCTGTTCAGAATGCTAACTGAAAACCCTTTATTCCAATACCCTTAGGCTTACCATCAATGCTGACTGTCCTATGAGGCTGGTTAACTTTCCTATGGATGGCCATGCTTGCCCACTCAAGTTTGGGAGTTGTAAGTTACAAAAAGATTCTGATTGCCAAATAATTAACTCAAAACATAGAACTTTTTGGCTTTATTCACAATTCACGGACTAAAAACCAAGAGAGAAATATTTCTATTGTACATAATGTGATTTCAGGTAAATGATTGCCTAATTTGTCTGTCAATCTTATTAAAGAAAACACAAAAAATTAAAAAAATGTTAGAAAATAAAGGAAAATACATCTATTCATGTGTACCATTTAAAAGCAAAATATTTACTCTGAAAAGTACATATGTAGCTAGTCAGATTAATTTTTTTTATAAAATTTAGATGCTTATCCCAAAACTGAAATCATATATACATGGAAAAAAGGACCACTTTACTCAGTAGAAGTCCCTGAAGAATCTTCAAGCCTTCTCCAGTATGATCTGCTTGGACAGACAGCATCTAGTGAGACAATGAAATCTAACACAGGTAAGAATATGACCAAGTCATGAACATAAAAATGCGATGTTATTCCAGTGCATATTTTTCAAAAGTAAGTATATATAAAAATTTGGGTAATCTTGGAGTGATTGGATTTATAAGTATATGATACAGAGAATTCCATCAAAAAAGTAAGTTAATGTTTCTATCTACGTTTTGTCATATGTTTAAAGATATCTTTGCTTACATATTTTGTTTTTGTTCATTTAAGTGTCCAAAATACTTCTTCACTTTTGCCAGCTTCATTATTGTTTTACATGTCAATTACAATCATATCTGTGCATCTTCCAACAGGTGAATATGTAATAATGACAGTTTATTTCCACTTGCAAAGAAAGATGGGCTACTTCATGATACAAATATATACTCCTTGCATTATGACAGTCATTCTTTCCCAAGTATCTTTCTGGATTAATAAGGAATCTGTTCCAGCAAGAACTGTCTTTGGTAAGTCTTACTTTTGGGTTCTACCTTGATCTAACTCTCAAAGAAAGATTCCTTTGCATCCTTTACATTAAAGGTAAGATTCCTTTACTTTACATCACTCATGACAAGTTGTATTATGAACCAACAATTTGTCTCAGCAAGAATTCTAGTATACTTCCTTTGATTTTCAAGTTTCTTATATAGGAAACCTTTTTATCTTAAAATGTTTTATAGTGGTATTTTTTGTAAGTAAAGAAAGCAAAAAGATAAAACTGACATATAAATTCATAAAAACAAAAAGCCAAAATACTATAATCACTATCAGAACTTATGTTTTTATAGATTCAGGGTAAATAAATGCCAGTTTTGTATAAAATATTTCAGTTATCACTAGTTTCTCGTGGTTAATCCTAAATATTTTATCATAATATAAAATACATTAGTAGCTTTGCTAAAAAGAAAAAAATTAAAAGAGCCAAAACAGAAAATAACCTCTCTTATCTACAGAAAAATTAAAAATATTTTTGAATTTTACTGATGATAAATTTAGTAATTTGAAAGAAATTCTGAATTTAGTAGATGTACAGTTAAATATTAATTTTATTGCTTAAACTCAGATGACTTTCAGCAAGTTATAAAATATACGTTCATATTGACCACTGATTTACACATATATAAATTATGTTTAATAAATCAAGACAAGAAGCATCTGTTAATTGAATATTGAAGTAGTTTTCATAGGTGAGTATTATCCAAGTGGAAGTTGAAGGGCTAGACTCATTGGTAAAGAACTTGACCTTGTATATGTGAAGCTCTGGGTTCAATTTCCAGCATAGTACAATCTCCTATGTACTGCCAGAAGTGGTCCCCAATGATCAAGCCAAGAGTAGTTCCTTATCAGTGTCAAATATGGTAAAAATACATTTTTAACAAGAAAACCTCCCCCCAAAAACAAGTTATAGAGTAGAGGCCAGAGATACAGTTCAAAGGGTGAAAATGCAGGGTGTGACTGTAGGAAAGTCAGGTCCATTCTGTTGAAGACATTAAATGTCATATGGTCCCAAAACAAAACAAAAAAGATGAAAATTTTTAAAGGAAACTGATTTTAAGTTTATTACTAATAGGCCATAAAAGTTTCTTAAGTATGATAAAAATGATCAGCTATCAAGTTCAAGGAATTCTTTATTGTAATAATTTCTCCATCAGTGAACTAGGTTTATGAATTTAACTTATAGTACATACATTAAATCAAGTCATCAACTATTTTGAAGTATTTTAGCTGATACAATTGAATATTAGGTATTGAATAGTACAAAATGATAATATCTGTAATATAAAGAGAATTTATTTAAAAACATTAACATAAGTATTTATATGTATGTAATATCTAATATTCTCCACCAATATTTTATTTGGTGCTTTTTCTAAAAGGTCAACACTAATGCTTCATTTCCTATGCTTTTTCATCTTAGGCATCACAACTGTTTTAACTATGACCACTTTAAGTATCAGTGCTCGTCACTCCTTGCCAAAAGTTTCATACGCTACTGCTATGGATTGGTTCATAGCTGTTTGCTTTGCTTTCGTCTTCTCCGCTCTTATTGAGTTTGCTGCTGTCAACTACTTTACCAATCTTCAGGCACAGAAAGCCAAAAGGAAAGCACAAATTGCAACCTCAACCCCTGTGACAATATCAAAAGCGACTGAACCCTTGGGAGCTGAGATTGTTTTGGTAATTGTCTGTATTTTTGTTCTTCATAATATAGAAAAGGGCAATCAAATAGAGACAACAAAATAGTCCAAGTAAAATTACTTGAGTAAAACATAAATCTGAGTGTGAGGTCAATTTCTTGTACAAATTTACATAAAAATCAGCATTTCTTCATTTGTCTTTGCTTTAGTTTTTGGCATTCATCTTTTATCATTTTATTAGTACTGTAAGACTACAAATTTTCAAAAGAAATGTAAAAAAATAATCCTAGTCTTTTAATATTGCCTCTTAACAGGTTTTCTCATACCAAGGAGGATGAGTAAAGTTGTGGGGAATGTTTCTAATAAGGTCTCAAAAGTCTTCAGAAGACTCCTACTTAAACAGAAAATATTTTGGAGGGTGGGGGACTGGCTATATCCAGCTGTGATTAGAACTTATTAGTGATTCTGTGCTCTTGGCAATGATCAGTGGTCATAAAAGATGCCAGTTATACTTATTTTTTCTCTTCCTCTCTTTTCTTTCGTTATGTGCTATGCCATGTTTCTTATTTCAAGACCATGGTGTGTTTTTTTGTTTATGTGCTTGTTTTTATTGTTTTTTTGTTTGTGATGTTTTGTTTTTTTGTTTGTTTTTTGTGGTGCTTATCGATAAAGCTGGAGTCCTCAATGGATACTTAACACTTCTTTTGATACTGGTGGAGTGTTTCACCTTCTCTTTCTTTTCACCTCCCAAATCGATGATGAGAGCCACTAGAAGGATTCCGCCCATTTTCGGGGTATTAGACTCTTACCCCAATTTATTACTTTTTTTCTTTTTCAGGCAAAACCACGTAACTTGAAATAGCTGGTCTTGCCTCCAGTTAGAGGGGGAAATAAGGGAGGCCTCAAAACCAAACAGGTGCAAGACTACTAAGTAATAGGTTAGATACAGAGGGGACCACATATTCTAGCCACCCTGGGGGTGAGGGAAGAAGAAATGGGAGGGAAGACAAAAAACGGACGGGTAGGGAGAACAATTTGGTGATGGATGGGAATCCCTCCTGATTTTATGTGAATATGTACCTAAAATATTATTGACACCAATATGTAAGCCACTATGATCAAAATAAAATTATATTATAATAAAAAAAATTAACATAAAAAAAAAGATGCCATGGAATAAACCCACGTTCATGAATGCAAGGCAAATGCCCTTACCCCTGTACTCTCTCTGCCCCAGAATGGGCAGTTCAAGAATGTCAGTTTCTAGAAATTCTGAGTTAACTCAAAATTTTTATTTACATGAAAACATCTATGTTAAATTCATGTATATTAATAATTTTCTTTTTATATTAATAATTTTCAATGTGAAGATTTAAAATCAGTGAGAAACGTTCTTAAGATTAATTTCATATTTGCTGTGGTTAGCCTCTGATGCCCACTCGTGTCACTTTATTTTTTAAATAAAAACATTAAAAGTACAAAGGTCACAAATGGGTTCCCACATTAAAATTTCATATGAGCTAATTTTTTAAACAATTAAATCACACCCACTTTTTGAAATAGATCATGGACAAGTATAAATTTTGCCTTTATTACAACCAAATAATAGTAAGTTTTACAAAAACAGGAAAAGTTTTACTCTGAAATAAAGAAATGAAAGCACTTAGGGGAAGAAGAGAATGAAAGCTTCACACAAATGATGCTCAAGAGATTTTAGGCCGACTTGTGATAGACAAATGGGCCAACAGGTTGTGTGAGGTCTTGAAGACTGAGTACTGCTTGGGCCCTGAAGTTCATAGGACCCTGTGGAGTCAGAGACAACCGGGGGTGTACCCAAAAATACTTGGGAGGTTATATGGTACAGGAGTTTAGACCTCGATCAGTTGCATGCCAGTTGCATGCCAGTTGCAAGCTGCTGAACTATTTCTTTAGCCTAACTTAAAAACTAGAAAAAAAAACTGAAAAAAAATTCTTTATCATTGATTTTTCTTTGTTATCTGAACTTTCAGCGATCAAAACCTGAGCCTTACTTAGAGATGTATGTGCTATAGCACTGAAGCACTGAAGCACAATCTAAGTTCCTTCAATACTCAAATCACAGACCCACATGTATCCCTATGAATCCTTACATGTTTGTGATTAAAAAATTGTTAAGCAATATAAGTTATATCTCAAAGAATTATTTCAATTAATGAGTAAACGATGCTTTCTATCAAAAATTCTCTTTAATGTGCCAAGAAATCAGTGTGAATTATTTAAGAAGGAAGACCATTCCGATAATTAAAATATTTACCACACTATATAGATTTACACTCACCACATTGCATAGATATTTTTTTTCTAAATTAGACTTCATTTAAAAAAATGACACTCAGCATACTAGTCTAATAACTTTCTTTTGTTAATGAAAACAGATTTTCATAAAATTATATATTAGTAATGAGAGCAGGAGAGATAGCATGGAGGCAGGGTGTTTGCCTTGCATGCAGAAGGATGGTGTTTGGAATCCCTGCATCCCATATGGTCCTCTGAGACTGCCAAGAGTGATTTCTAAGCATATAGCCAGGAGTAACCCCTGAGTGCTGCTAGGTGTGCCCCCCCCCCCAAAACAAAACAAAAAACATTAGCAACTTGGGAAAGAGACACTTGGAAAATTGATTCCAAAAATTCTTATATCCACAAATTTACAAGGGTTACAAGGGTTCCAGGGTTCAAGAAACCCTTTATAAGGGTTTACCAGAATCAATCCCACATTCCCAATAATTATTTTAAATAAATCCCTTATTAGAAAATAAGATTTAAATATTTATGATATTATTTGTAAGAATGATTATAATATAAACTATTTGTATAAGTATAAACTGTTTTGCATATTGTTTTATCTTATTTGTATAAAATGAAAATAATTTATCTATAAATTTAAGTATAATATTTGAGAAATTAAAATGAAAGAAAACTTATAAGGAACTTTAAGATAACTAATGATTTTTGAATATGATCAATTATCCTATATTGAGATTAATTGATCAACTTCTTGTTACTGAGGAGATAGTAAATGGGGGTGAAGTGCTTGCCTGGCATATGGCTGACCCCAGTTCAATCCCTGAAACCACATCAGGTGTGATCCCTGAACATAGCTGATATTGCCCAAACCCCTTCACCAATCCTTTATTAGCAAATTATTTTTAATTCTGAAATATGTATTACTGAGTAGAACATTTTAAATACTCAGGGAAAACATTTTTCCCTTAGTCTATAACTTAAAGGTGCTTAAATGAGGTAAAATTTAAGTTTTGGTTGTTTATATACACCATCTTCTACAATTCCCAATAATTTACATAGGATGAGCAGGTCCTTATGGAAGATAAATTTGAAATTGCACTTACATAATATCAATGCACTTTTATGCTTACTTATTTTAAAATAAAAGTTGACTTCATTTTTATAAAGAGATATATTTTCCTAAGCCTGACTTCACTTTCCATTTTTTAAGTCAATTAAATAAAATTTTGTTGTTAAGACTAGACTGTATAAAAAATATAACCAACATTTTATAGATGATAAAAATAGATTTCAGATATTTACATTTTATTTATTCATGTCAAAACTTGACTTTCCTATAGATGAATAAACATAAATTACACATTTGTAATTCATATAACATAATGGTATATTATGATTGCGAGATCTTTTATTTTTCTTTCAAATACCATGACATTTAAAAGTGCCTATTCAGTTGTAATAAAGAGCAAATGTTATTTAAGTTGGACATTAAAAAGCAAACCAATATGGTGAAGTATTTGGAGACATGAAATGCTAAGATGTATATTCTAAAGTGCTGACTGCTTCTCAGAAATGATTAGGGAGGGAAAAAGGGAGAGAGGAAGGAAAGGAGGAATAAAGAGAAGAACTCAGATACTTTCAATGTAGTGTTCAAAACCAAAGGGACACACCTAAAACAAAATCTTCAAAAGTACTCAGTAGACAAATTTATCTTTCTGGTTTGGGTTATTTGTCTGTTTTTTGTTTTATTGTTTGTTTTGTTGTTGTTCTTGGGTTGCTTTGCTTTGTTTAATTTTGGTCTTTTTTGTTTGTTTGTTTTCAGTCCACACCCAGTAGTGTTCTGGATTTACTTCTGGCTTTGTATTTTCAGGAATCACTGTTAGAAGTGCTCCAGGGACAATATGGGATACCAGGGATCAAACCAAGTGCCCTGTATTATTCATCAGCCCTATCTTTCTGTTTTTAAGGCATCTATAACTGTAGGCTTTATTTTTAAGCTTTCAGAAGAATATGTCTTCCCTTTTTACAGGAAGATCTAAAAATTAGATCTAAAAAATTCCTTAGATCTAAAAAATTCTGGTCAAGCTAGAGCACAGCTTTCAAGGCACTTGTGTAGACGTGGCAGACCCAGGTTGATTCCCAGCATCCATGCAGTTCCCCCAAGCCAGTCAGGAGTAATTTCTCAGTACAAAGCCAAGTGTAACCTCATGAGCATAACTGAATGTGGCCAGCAAAAAAATCTTGTATTCTATCTTTATATTATGTCCTTCTGACTTCAGAAAACTTGTTATGATCTGAGGTATAGCACATTGCCAATTAAACCCAGTTTTGACCTCTTTGGGGGATGATGTAATAGTTTGCTCATTATGTCTTATTTTTGTTCCACATCTAGAAGTTCTCTGGGTTACTCCTGACAGTTTTAAGAACTGTCAGCATCAGTGCTCAAACCAGGTCTCTGCAAGTCAGGCATGTGCTCAGTCTCTTGCACTATTTCTCCACCCTACCTTGTAATTTTAAAGTTCTAAGTGCTTATTGTTATGTACTTACCAACAAGTCCCCCACTGCCAACACTGGGTATGATTTCCATATTTTACTGAAAGTATGTTATTCTCAGAAAATAATCTACATATAAAACTGACCAAAATTTACTTAGCTCAGATTATAACTATACTGTTGATATAATTTTTCATTCTACCCACAACTCATTTATTGTGTGCCTTTACATTAATTAAATTGTTCATATCATAAATATTTGTTAAGTGATTTTATGTGCTGGATTTTTTAGAAGCATTAATAGATAGCATTAATGCTATCAAGAGGGCATCTTTCTTCCCTTAGAACTCCTTGTGGAGTAGGGAAACAAAGCAGTGAGCCAATACAATGCATAGATTATGAAAAAACTGTGGTAAGAGATATAAAGTAAACTTAAAGAGCCCTATAAGTTTCCTAGCTAGGTCAGAGTTGTTTTTCTGAAGGAAATATTGCCTAAACTAAGATCATAAAGGTAAACTTGACCTTTGTTCTAGAAGCAGTTGCTAGATACTTGGATATACAGACTTAGGTATTTATCTTCTGCCCTCCTTTTCATGCTTGGGATGCCTAGTGCTGTTTTCCATGTTGTTCTCTACTTATGCAAAGAAATATGATGTATGTAATACTAAAACAATCACCTCCTAATTATTGACTAGTATAAATTAGTGGAATTAAGACCATTAGAAACTCTCAAGTGCTTCAGGGAACATGGTGTCCCGTCTCCATGACTATGTTATTTTTTTTTTGAATAATGTACAAGAAGGTGAGATGAATTAGATGACGGATATAGATGGCTAACTCTCTCCCTACATCTTCTATAAAATCCTCCCCAATTTTTCATTTTATACCTCCAAACATCACCAATATGGTTTCTAGACATAACCCTAGCACCACTGATGATAAAAAGGATTCTGATATTTTGAGATTGTCTTTGTCAATGCTTTGCAAGTTCTAACATATGTATAATTAAAATCTGACAGGTTTTTTATTTTTATCCATATGATTCATGTTGTTTTAAAAAATTAAATACAAAATAATTTCTTTCATGTTTCGTTTCCTCTTTGCTAGTTCTAAGTTTTGTTTTGTTTGACCCTTAAGTAGTGCAAACCTGGTTAGCAGAAACCCAAATGTTAATAATATAGTAGACTCTTTCATATTGTATCAAAATTGCTCTAAGTAAGTATGCCCCCAATGTAGTACTCCTTAAATTAAATAATGATTGTCATAAGGTCCAGTTTGACTCAAAGTACCTTTGCAATATGGTGTTACTTAAAACAAAGCAATGCTCTAAAAATACCCAGAGCAGGATGGCACTCAGCAGCAGGGGAGCCCTGGAAAAATTCAAAACCACAGGTGTTCCACTCAAAACAGTGACAGCCCCAAGCTGAGCCCTCATCTGGACTCTGACAAAAGCCTATTTTACCATCAACTGAAGCTGCCTGGTTTACAATGGAGCAGGCAGGGTCTGATGCAAACCTGTAGCTGAACGGATTGCAAAATTGGCTCTCTTTGCATTTCAAAAATTCAATGTGATTCTCCTAAATTGGCGTCCAGTCTTTTCATGCTGCCAATTCCAATTTTCCAGCAGCTGATTATCCAGCATGTGGTTTGCTAGGCCTCTTGCACTTCCTAAATGTACCCTATTTGCTGCCTACTAAAAAGTCCCACCAGTTATTGCTGGGCAGTGGCATATGTGTAATTCTGAACTACAAGTGACTTTCAATAGGCAAAATTGCCATCAAAGGACATGTGATAAGACATGTAGATACTTCATGTTATAATTCCAGAGGCCAGGATGATATTGGTTGACACTCCTTAATATACCATGCTATGCAGAATAGATTTGTACACCCAAAACTTTCTATAGAAAGTATCCACATATGGTTATGAAACCAGGTCCTAGAGCTTAAAGCTATAATCATGGTTTAAGAATCTGATCTTGAACTTCTGAGAGGTACTGAATCAAACTTGTAATACTTAATAGCTGTGTGATATTCGTTCTTAGGTCTTAATTTGCTCATCCTTCAAACAAGATATTAAACTGGCTGGAGTGATAGTACATCAGATAGAACAGATATTGCCAGACCCAGGTTCAATCCCCGGCATACCATGTGGTGATCTGAGCATCGTCAGGAGTTATTCCTGTGTGCAGAGCCAGAAGTAACCCTTGACCATTGCCAGGTGTGGCTCCCAAACAAATAGACAAATAATAAAATTAAATATGTTCTTTCTAGGAATAATAAAAATGATGCAAGCAAAGTACCATGCAATGCTTGTCAGATGTGAAAATTTAAGAAAGGTACTTAAAATGTAATTTAAACAAGCATATTGACATTATAAAAAGCACAACAATCATAAAATTCTTTGTTCATTCTCCTTGCTTAATTAAACTTTTATTTCCCTTGGGTATCAAGCCATACCCAGCTGGACTCAGGGCTTAATACCAGCTCTCTTTTCAGGAAAACCACATGTGATGCCAGGGTCTGGGATGGCATCTAAGGCAAGAGTTTTATCTCATACTATCTTTTTGCCTCTCTATCCTTAAAAAACCTCAGAAAATTCATAAATATTATGAACTATACATTGGTTAAATACTGTATAGCTCTCATGAGAACTTTATGCCTTTAGTTATTAGTTATTTCTCCTGAGAAAATATAGGCACTTCAGAATATGGTAACAGTCAACAGAGAGTTAAGAGATTAAGTAGGAAGAAAAAAATTTATTTACAGCTTATGTTCCCTTTCTCAAATTCTTGGAACAAAAATACTTTCAAGAAAGTGATAATACTTATCAAAATAATGATTCTCCTGAAAGAGCAAAACGTTCCTGACTTTAAGTCATCTTTAATTTTAAAGATAAAATCTTGAAATTTAGGGAGAGTCTTTGACATCTAAGCCAACTTCTTTTCATCCAGCAGAGGACATGCATATGGATTTAGAGAGCGTTTTGAGTTTTCTGTCACCTTAACTACAACTCATCTTTTCAGAGAAATCTAGGAGTAGATTAAGTAAAAGTAAATCCTTTACTTATAGAAAAATGCCATTGTGCTTACATTTTCCATTATGCTTGGGACTGAATGATGCTACTTATTCTAAAAGAACGGTTATTTGGCAATCCTCACTGAGTCATTTGTGACAATATGGCAAAGTCAAGATTGACAACTTCTTTACCACATAGTTTTAAAGAAAGTGGAGAGATTAAATATTGAGTTTTACTTTCAAAATTATGCTTCACAATCATATTTTCCATGATCTTCCCCTTTTTTAACTTAATTTTATTTAATTTTTATTTTTTGGCCACACCCAGTGACATTCAGGGGTTACGTTCAGGTAACCTCTGTCCAGAGGTTACTCCTGGCTATGTGCTCAGAAATTGTTCCTGACTTGGGGGACCATATGGGACCCCATGGAATCGAACTGCGGTCTGTCCTAGCCTAGCACACAAGGCACCTTACCACTTGTGCCACTGCTAGGTCCCCAATCTTCCCTTTTTTTATAAAAACAACAACAACAACAAAAAACAAACAAATAAAAAAAACACTACCTTGTTCCACTTTAGGGAAAAAGGGAGAAAGTAAATCTGTCTAAGGGTTTTCTCTTTCTCCATTATATCTTGATTCTTAGAAATTTTAGGAGAGTAAAATACTTCAGTGGCTCCTTTATCTCCAACATAATAATTTTTGATGAATGGAATTGACATAATTTGCTCTTTCAGGTAAATAATTACTTTACTAGCATGTCTAACCAATAAAATTCTAATTAAAAATATGAGAAATTGAAAGACCTGAGAAAATGTTACTATGTTTATCCTTTAAGTAGAAGCTCGTAATAAAACTAAAATACCACTATTTTGGTCTTATATACATTCTCATGACTTTGAGCACAGGAGTTATCAACTACACAATTTTTTTTTTTTTGATTTTTGGGCCACACCCGTTTGACGCTCAGGGGTTACTCCTGGCTATGCGCTCAGAAATCGCTCCTGGCTTGGGGGGACCATATGGGACACCGGGGGATCGAACCGCGGTCCGTCCTACGCTAGCGCTTGCAAGGCAGACACCTTAACTCTAGCGCCACCTTCCCGGCCCCAACTACACAATTTTTATAATAATTTTTATTTTGACCAAAAATGGATTACAAATATTTCACAGTAATACTTTAGGTACATAGTGACATTGAATCAGGGACATTCCCACCACCAATGTTGTCCTCCCTCCACCACTATTCCCAGAATGCATCCTATATCCCCCTCTTTTACCCCTGGGCTGCCAGTACAAGTGGTCCTCTCTGTGTCTAGCTTGTTGTAGATTGGGTATCGATTGTGTTTTCACTGGCTTTGGTCTGATCATTTTTTATTTTTACTTAATGTTCATATGTTTGGTTTTGGTATCCTTTATTATTTCCCCCTTAATTTGTGAGGTGGAACAAGATAGTTCAAGTTATGTGGGTTCTATTTGAAGGAAGGAAAAAGATAAAATGGGGCAAAAATGAAACAAGCAAAATATGGGAGGAGTCCTTCTAGAGTCTATAAATGAAATTTATTTTTTGTCGAGATCAGCAAACTAGATCCTCTACTATTTTAGACCCCCTTCTACCTTCTCCCAACCTGCATTTTTTATTTATTCCAGTGTCTAGTTCATTTCTGAACCAACAGATAAACTATATAATCAATCTTTGCTTGAAATTCATCCTGATCTAGAATTGACTACATAGACTTATTTTTCCTTTTGGTGAGAAAATTGATTTTACACTGACTTTTAAAAGTACATTGGACTTGAACTCATTGTAATAATTATAATGATTTACATGCTTACTAACTTTCATATCAAGCAGAAAAATATGGGAGTAAAATTCAGAAAAGGTTCTTAGAGTTGCTGTCCCCTGCAGTCCAAATGTCATTACATCGGTGGGTCATTCTGGTCCTGTGGCTTAACCCACATGGGGGAGTTAGCCGCCTCATCCTATTACTGCAGGGTGGCCGGATAAAGCTACAGGAGTCCGTCCATGTGAGCTACATACCCTGCCAGGCAGAAAAGAGAAGTCTTTGCTGCCATGGAGGAAACAACACAGTTTTACAAGAGCAGGGATAATATACAGCAGTGTTTGCAGAAAGATCCAGTAAGGACAACCTGAGCACAAGAAAATTGACTATTATAGGATATAGAGAAGATAAGAATAAGAGAATTCCTATAGTTTCCAAAAGTTGAGGGTGTCTAAATCAAATAGAACCAGAACCTCTTAACTATTTCCAAGACCATACAGATAGTGCGTGTTAGACTTAAACATTACTCCGTCCATGTGAGCTACATACCCTGCCAGGCAGAAAAGAGAAGTCTTTGCTGCCATGGAGGAAACAACACAGTTTTACAAGAGCAGGGATAATATACAGCAATGTTTGCAGAAAGATCCAGTAAGGACAACCTGAGCACAAGAAAATTGACTATTATAGGATATAGAGAAGATAAGAATAAGAGAATTCCTATAGTTTCCAAAAGTTGAGGGTGTCTAAATCAAATAGAACCAGAACCTCTTAACTATTTCCAAGACCATACAGATAGTGCGTGTTAGACTTAAACATTACTGAAAGGGCCAAGATGGTTTATGATGAACCCTTTGACCAACGGTAAATGAGGCATTTTCCTAGAACTTAATTTTATCATCAATGTGATAATACTCCCTTTTAAGACTAACACTGGTTGTTTTAATAACTTCAATGGAACAAAAATTCTAATCCTAGAAAACTATCAAGTTATCTTGAGTTTAATATTCTTTTAAATTTTTCTTTGTTGTATTTTGTGCTTTAGGATGGCATTACACTTGTTGAAATTCTAAGATAAGTGACTTTTTTAATTTCAGGGATGAACAGCCAGCTCACAGGTATTTAAGACATTGTTATTTAATTTGACATACATGAATTTCTTCATATTTTTGATCATCTCCACCAGTTCAAATGTACTACTTTGTGCCTGAGAGAACAACAAACTAAACACACACTTTGTATGTAAAAGCCACAGTTTTGAATCCAGGACTGCTGGTCATCTGAGAACTTCCAGGAGCAATTCCCAACCTGAACATTTCCAGATGTGACCCCAAAACAAACAGAAAACACAAGTGTGTAAATTTGGGAAAGTAGACTGAGAATTCTTTAAGAATGGCATCAATTAATCAAATTATTAGCCTCTTTTTATTTTGGAGTCATAGCCAGTAATGCTCAAGAGTAACTTCTGGCTCTGCACATAGAAATTACTCCTGAAAATACTACAGGGAGAAGGGCTATCTGGGATGCTGGGGATTGAACCCAGGTCAGCCATGTGCAAGGCAAGCACTCTTAACTAATGTATTATCACTCTGGCCCTTTTTAAATTAATATTAATGTCTAAATATCCCCTATTGAAATCCACTCTCGTCCTTGCATTAATTATATGGAGTGGACATTATTTCAGTCTATCTCAGTTTTCTCCAATATTACAGTGCGCAATATAACTTCTGGAGTATGAAGATCCTTGGTACCAATTGCTTATGGATTACATTGCAGGGTGTTAGATACAAGGAAAAAATAGCTATTTTCTGTGCCATATTTCAATGCCCAGAGCCTCCTATATGCAGAACATATGCTCTGCCACAGAGCCATATCCAGAGTACAGAAAAATCTTTGCTTTTTGTTTGGGAGTCTTATCTGGCAGGTGTGGAGGTTTACTTCAAACTCTGTGCTCAAAAGTAACTCCTAGCAGAGCTTAGGGAACTATATAGTATCAGAGATTGAATACAGGCATCCTACAATGTGAAGCATGTTCTCAGCCCATTGATGTACCTCTGCCCCCCAAACCAGGTTTTTTGTTTGTTTGTTTGTTTGGGGGCCACACCTGGTGACACCCAGGGATTACTTCTGGCTATATGCTCAGAAATCGCCCCTGACTTGGGGGACCATATAGGATGCAGGGGTATTGAATCACGGTCCATCATAGGCTAGCATGTGCAAGGCAGAAGACTTACACCCTGCACCACTGCTCCTGTCACAAAACCAGGTTTTTTAAAAATTATATTTTACCCTTTTCTTGGAAAATACCATAAAATATTAAGGGTTTCCTTATAATTTTATCTTATACTATAAGTAATAAATATTTTAATAATGAAAAAATTAAAATATAAATGAAGGATCTCTTATTCTTTGACTAAGATTAAGTATTTATCCTTTTCACCTGGACAGCATCCTGATTCCAAGTATCATCTGAAGAAAAGAATCACCTCTCTAACCTTGCCAATAGTTCCATCCTCTGAGGCAAGCAAAGTTTTCATTAGTTCTCCCATCCTGGAATCAACACCTGTTACAAACCCACAACTCTCCCCAGCCTTCGAAGGTACCAGTAAAATTGATCAATATTCTAGAGTTCTCTTCCCTGTTGCATTTTCAGGATTCAACCTTGTGTATTGGATAGTTTATCTTTCAAAGGACACAATGGAAGTAAGTGGGAGTGTTGAATAGGAAAAGCGGTTCTTTGTTAAGTTCTCATCTGTATTCTTTTAAATCGCATTGAGACTTTTTTTCTGAACACAAAATTATAATTGAAAGTCTGTAACAGAAATCTGAATAAACATATATGGACAAAAATAGGGTATAAGATTAGCCTCATAATGGAAAGTATAATGTTGTTGGAAAATATGAATTTTATGTCTATTTGGGAATAATTTTGTAAAGAAATTTATGATTTAATTAAATACTCTTAATCTATGTCCATCGTTAATTTTTGTCAAACTCTCACTGAGTAGCATCACCATAAAGAAGGTAAAATAAGAAATGTAGACACTTCCAAAGGTTGCCTTAAAATTATTTTATTTTGGCTTAGTTTTCATGAAAGCCACATAGTTGAAATATTTATCAGTAGGCCAATAGCAGCATGTGAAAGACCTTTATGCTTGTAAAGTAGCTTTTATAAGCACTGTAAAACCTGTATTTAACTTAGTCATTTGTTTTTAAGCTTGATATGCTATTTTACCTCAATATAGTATAATATTTGTATACATATGAATTATACATAAATAATAAATTATGCATGCTTATATACCAGCTTACTTGGACTGTAATAGTATTATTATTATCTTGTTAAAACTCCTTTTAAAATGATCACATATCATAATTTCTTGAAATGGTAGAAAACAATGGTCATTGTATAAACAAGACAAATATTTTGACTGTGGCTATATCTTGCATTTTTCACTCTACCAAATAAAATAATAACAAAGATGATATTGTGGTTTATTTAATGTATCTTAAAAGAAATTTTCCTTAAGTTCAGATAAAAAGAGTGGCTACTTCATCTATAATTAGTGCCCCAGTGATTCGCAGAGGAATGATAGGGGACAACTGGATTCTTTCATCTGGTTATAAAATAAGACTTAGTTTATGTTCAATCTTTAATGTCCTTCATGTTTCACTCAACCCACTTTATATTGTAAAATGAATAAAACTTAAAGTTCTAAAGTAAAATATACCAAATACAGTTGTATCATATAACTGTAATTTGAAGAGAACCTAGAATTCAAATATTCTAAGAGTACTCAAGAATAGAAACATTTCACAATACATACATATATTGAAACATTATGTTTTACACTTAAAATTTATGTCAGTGTTTAGTCTATTCCAGGTTTTTTTAATTTTAGCTCAAATACTAGTTCTATGTTAGTATTGAGTCAGAAAAATTATGGTGTTACTTGTGCAAATCATTTCATTATTAGTGTATTATAGTTGAAATCTCATTGAAATTATCCTAATGCTGAACCTAGAAAGTACTATTTTGGTTCTACTAGTCTTATTTTTATCCAAATAGAATGAAGAATTTTACAACCAAACAACTTAACAGTTTAACTGAAACAGCATTTTATTAATGTGAGAAGACTGACCTTCCATCAACTTCCCTATTTAGGAATTATCTCTAAGAACAAATCTCTTCTGTCTCTCCACTTACACAATTCTCATCTGTATGATGGGGTATGGGTGAGAAAAGACATAGCTAGATATTTGGAGGAAAAATCATACTAGATGAGACAAAGGGACAGTGGTATAGGGTTGTGGGCACTTTACTAGTGGTGGGATATAGATGAGGTGTGATAATTTTGTAGATCAGTATAATAAATTTTAAGACTATTATTAATACACTATAATAAATGTAAATAGGGGGTAGCCAACATAAAGAAAAAATCCAAGGGTAGTAAATCAATTATTATAGTTATAATTATAAATAAATAATAATATAATTATAATTAAAATGTAGAAATTGCACTACTATGTTTACTATCTTTGATGATGTATTAAAGCCATCTTGCCTAGAAGAATTCTCATACAATGCATGTCCCATTTCTTTCTTTTTTTCTTTCTTTCTTTCTTTTTTTCTTCTGGTTCTTGGCCACACCTGGTGATGCTCAGGGTTTACTCCTGGCTATGCATTCAGAAATTGCTCCTGGCTTGGGAGACCATATGGGATGCTGGGGATCCAACCAGGTTCGTCCTGGGACAACTGCTTGCAAGCAAGGCAAATGCCCTACCGCTGCGCTATCACTCTGGCCCCATTTCTTTCTTTCTCTATTGACATGGATGTTAAGATATAGCATGCAAAAAACATACAAATTTAAGTTGATGATTATGTCTTCTTTCTACAGTAGATGAGGAAGAGAAAGGCACTGGAAAACTAAATCAAGAGTTCATTATTACCAAGAGTTCAACAACTAGATCTTTGAGAGATGAAACTTACTGTCATTCATCTCCCTCTGCTCTCCCTTTTAATGACAATGTACCAAGTACTCTAAATACCTCGCCTTATCTAACAATAGTTCAAAAACTGAAAAATAATATGTAATTGAATTAAAGTAAGTTTTAAGTTTGGGCTGACTTTAAAGTGCTGTTTATTTGCAAAGGGACTAAAAGTAGAATCCAGGTCTAATGGTGTTCAAATGCTTTCTCTTATATCAATGTCCTATACAAATTAGTTTCTAGACAAAGAAAATTATGATGGTTATTCCCAACTACATCATTCTGTAAGTCTAGAAAAATAAAATAGCTCTAAAGAAAATTTCTAAGTTTACTTCTTATTTTATACATGAATCACTGACTAGTTTAATGAAAAATAAAAACTTTACTCTTATTTTCCAGTAAATGGATGGCAATTAATATCAAGCAAAATGTCATTGTTACTATTCTGAATTTTTGTGTAGCACCCAAGAAATTAAAATTAAACTATTAGCTGTTTTGTAGGTGACAGAGGAGAAACTAAAAAGTTAGAAACATTGGCCCAAAGCACATAAGAGCAACACATTTCTTAATATGGTAAATTCAATTTGATCACTAAATTCTTACTTTGAAAAATCAGGAAAAAAATTGAAATCTATTAAGCTGTGGCCAATAAGTTTCTGAAAAGTATCATTAACTGTATGAAATAATTTTTTAATTTATGTTTATTTATAAATGTATTAATTTATGTTTGACCACATAAAATACTGTGGTATTAGTGGAATATATCACACTTTCTATTAAAAGGAAGTTAATGCTGAAATAAAGCTTGAATGGTGCATCTTTAATTACTCAGTGATAGTAGAAACTTAATTCTTTAAAAAGTACGTTAAGTGATCAATTTGGTCATAGCTAGCTTATGGGGAAAGATACCTTACATTCAAAATTATTACCATAATTTTAACCACAATGTGTACTCCTCATTTAAATTACAATAGATTTTACTGGTTCTTTGAGGAAAATAACATATTCCATGATGTTCACAGCATAATTTATTAAAGATATATTTACTTATTCTGGAGTTGTTCTTAAGACTAATTCCTGTTTTACTGGAGAACATTCCTGGAGGTACTTAGGGGTAGTGCTGGGGATTGAACTCAAATCATCCATGCATGCAAATCAAGTGCTTTATCTGCTGTAGAGATGAATTACGAAATTTGGGGGCATAACGACATTGCAGAGTCAACAAATCTGTATAACTTTATAATTGGGAAGAATCTCAGGAAAATTTCAGGGACCTTGAGGATCACTTCTAATAATATTGGTCAACCATGATGGATGCTTCAATACCAGAGCCTATGGATATTTTGATACAGCTCAGGATTGGGGATAGGTAGCACCTGGTCTACCCTCATATACTCTTGGGCACCAAGAAAATCTCCAGAGCTACAGTGAGTGATGCTCAGAGTACCAGATGATACAAGATATAGAAGTCGGGTTGAGCTCATACAAATCATGTTCCTTCATGTTTATATAAAAAACTAAATACAAAAAAACATTTGAAAACACATGTGAATACCTATGTTCACTCAGTGCCAAGTACAAAAGCCAAAATACAGAGTGCACTGGCCGAGTGTGCAATTATAGATGATGGATAAAGAAGCTTTATGATAATATATATTTACATATACATATACACACAATGGAGTACCATGCAACTATAAAAATGGATTTAAAGTTACCATTTTCTGCAACTTGGCTAGAACTCAAGTATATCATGTTGAATGAAGAAGATAGGACAAAACTAAATGATCTCACTCATCTTTGGTACTGAAGCAACAAAATAAGGGGATGAGAGGCATCGAATGATGGCAAATCTTTGACCCTGGATTATAGTACAAAAAAATGCCAAGAAAGGGGAAGAGAGGAAAAACTTGGTGGACTCAGCTTAACTGATCAGGATCTTGACAGTATAATAGCTAAGTTTTTTAAGAGTTTGCTAAAAAGGCAGTGTAGGGGTGGGTGGAGACATTGGGATATTATGGAGGGATGTTGATGGTGGTGGATTTAGAGTTGAAAGACTAAGCTTAAAATTCTATTATTAATAATTATTAATCTGTACCTAAAATAAATATAATGGGAATAAATATATCAAATTGTAAAACTGTAAATAAATAAATTAAATTGCTCCAAGTAACTATATTACTGTTATATAATTGGTTTTCTATTCTATTGCTTTTTTTTTAGTCTGTGGATGACTGAGGTTTAATTGTTCAGAGAAAAAAACAGATTAAACTTTCTTTCAATAAATTTGATGTATGTCTCCTGAATATAAGATGTTTCTGATAACGTAAAATGAATACCATTTAGATAAATAGTCAGAATGGGTAAGTGGCTTTATAACTTATCTACAGTCTGAAAACTACTAAGTTAAGAACTCCTGACCTGTGTCCATAATTAGAATCACAAAGAGAGGCTGACAATCCTGAGATCATCCACAAAAACGTAAAAACAATTCTAGGTTCTGAAGAAAATAGAATATACTTAACTTAGAATCTGTCTCCCCACAAAGGTCAGCAAGGTTTTTTTCAATATAACCAGAGTAGGCCTTTTCCAATCAAGTTATCACCAGAGTCTGGTGCATTAATGATTATCAGAGTCCCTATAGGTTTGACTTTGGGAACCAGAGGCATTATCAATACCTAAACTTGCTCATTGAATTAACAGCAGCGGAAACAAAACAAAACAAAACAAAACAAAACAAAAAAACAGAACAAGGACCTTGCCTTAGTCTTTTGCTTTTTTCTTAATTGAAAATGTAATTTCTACTTCCATTTTATGAGAAAATGTACTTTGAGGTATAGATTTATTAGTCAATGATGTCCTCTTTGTGAAAAGCTCATTTTGTTACACTGAAAAGTAAAATAAATAGTAAAAAAAATTACTGAATAGTAAAAGAAAATATAATATAGAAAGGAAGGCACTCATCATTTTTATATTTTATTGAGACCATTGTGAATTACCGTATTTTCCAGCATATAAGATGACTTTTGAAACGAAAAAAAAGTCTGCCAAAAATCGGGGGTCGTCTTAAACGCCAAGTATATCCCGAAAAACATTTCAATATGCCACTAAACAAAAATCGTCTGGATATTGCCATCAAATAAATTTCCAACTCGATCCTGCACCAATCACTGCAAGGCAGCCTCTCTAACTCAGCCAATCCAAACAGGCTTTTGATGCATGCAAATTAGACAATGTTCTTTACCGAATCTACACTGTAAAAAGCCTGCTCGGATGGGCCAGAGCCAGAGGAAGTCTATGACAGTATAACCTTTGAACCTTTGCTTGTTGTGATTGGCTCACTGTGGTCCGTACAGTTGCAGCACAGGAGCGTTCTGTCTTATACAGCGAATATAGGCCTAACCCTATGTTTTAACTGTAAAATTAGGGGGTCGTCTTATACACCCGGAAAATACGGTACAAGTCTTTCACAGTTGTATTTCAGGCAAATAGTGACAGTGAATCAGGGCCATTCCCACCACCGATGTTGACCTCCCTTCACCATAGTTCCCAGTATGCATTCCATACCTCCATCCCTAGCCCCCTGGACTACCAGTGTAGCAGGTTTATTCTGTGTTTAGCTTGTTATAGTTTGAGTCTCTTGACTCCACTATCGTTGACTCTGGCTTGGGTATTTAGACCCCCCGCCTTTTTTTTTTTACTCAATGCTCCTGAGATAACTTGACCCCTGGGTCCCATTCAGTTATGTTTTTTTTTTCAATGTGTAGGAGGATATAGAAATATGAAGCCGAACAAAATGACTTAAGTTCTAAGGTTCTATGAAAAAGGCGAGAGCCCTTATCTAGAAGATATTAAAAAAATGGGGGCAGATGTGGCAAGTTTTTTTTTTTTTTGCATAGACACAGTTTAAAAATGAGTATCTGCCTTTCTATATTATATTTTATTTTTTCTTTTTGTTTTTGTTTCTCTTGTTTTGGCAGTGCTTAGATATTACTCCTGACTGTGACAGGGTACCATATAGGATGTAGACATCAAACCTAGTTGTCTGCTTGCAAGACAAATGCCCATGTGTCCCATATGTATGTCCCATACATATATTCTTTTTCTAAATAATTTTTTTGCTAATTTATCTGACGCTATATGATTAGCCAGAGAAGAACTTAATAGACAGGAATTTTTTCTTACCTTCTGATAACTGGTAAAAGTAATTAGGGAGGGCCAGAGAGACACATCAATAGGGCATTTGACTTACTTAGGGTAAACCCAGGCTCAATCCCCTAAATTGGTCAGGTCAGGAGTGATCCCTGAGTGCAGTCAGGAGAAATCTTAAACACTGCTGTGTGTGGCACAAATACAATTCCCCCAAAGTACTTAAGAGAATAACTAGAATACCTAACCTGTTTTTTTTTGAGCACAACAAATAGTTGATATCATTTACTTCTTTAAATAGTATAATAAATTAGATCCCACAATTCAATTTCAATTTATTATGTTAGCACTTATGGAAAAATGTTTAAATTGCTTTTAGGAATATCAATCAATGTGTAGAAAAGTTTTTCCATTTTTTAAGTGGCATAATTATTTCCTTTCCTACTTAGCATAAATTTTAGACTCTGTGAAACACTGCAAATGTGCCTGAGTGAGTTCCTCTTTAAATCAATCAAGTATTGATGAGGTCAAATACTCAAAACATAAGTCCAGTCAGTTCAAATATTTTAAAACTAGTTTTAATGACTAAGACTTTACTGAACAGAACAAATATGCCTATTTTTTTCTCAAGTAATTTTGTCTATATGCTCATACTTATTAATTCTAACCTCAGTTTTTCTCAGAATAAAAGAGAATGAATAATAAAAATTTATCTACAAGTTTTATAATAATCTTTAATATCTTATACTCATGTTGATATTTTAATTTTATTATGGGGGGTAGTTCCTAGTGGTTCTCAATACCCTGGGCCACTCACCTATATTTAGTTGGTGATATGGGATGAACACTTTTCTTGCTTTACCTGTGATGCTAGAGATTACCAGAGACATCTTACAGTGATCAGGATTCATTAGTGATTGCTACCCTCCATGGTTATGATGCTAGAAGAAAAAACTCAGGATTTTATAGATTCTAGGCACATTCTCTAATGTATTTGAGATATCCTTCTCAGCTCATTTTTCTCTTTTAAATAAAAGAAGTTTCCAGATTATGTGAAAAGTATGTTAGAAGGTAACGTGTTGGAAAGTAACAATCAAGATTGTGAATAAAAATAATGTCCAGAGAAGTTTTCTAGTGCTACATATTTCCTTTTCCATTTTTTCTATTTTGGTTATAGGAACACTCAACATTAGGCCTGCCCTCTTTAACAAGTGCATAAGTGAACAATTAAGTCCAAACTGTTAATAGTGCATGTATAAAGCTCTAAAATGTATTCATGGTGTATAACTGCATTTTTAGTCCCATCAAACAATTCTTTAACCTCTATAATTCCCTTAGTCATAAAATAGCCTTTATTTATAGATGTAGGTTTATTTAAACTATACAGTTTACTTACCATCATTTTATTAAATGCTATACTAATGCTATGCTCATGTATTATATGTTTTCACCCTTAAAATCTATGTTGTAAGTTGATCTCTTGAAATTTTAGTGAAATCAATAATGCTCTTATTTTGTGGAAAAGAAAATAGTGAACATGGGTGTTCAAGTGATTTTATCAAGTTTCTAGAGGTATTTAGATGTTTAGGGTTTTAAAGCATGGTTAATTTGAATAATAAAAACAAGGCAATTCCAAGTGCTCTTAAAGAGCAAAGGCAGGGATAAAGAAACACTCAGTGGCAAGGCACTTGCCTTGCAAACAGCTGCCACCAGTTTGATAACCGACACCACATATGGTCCCTTGAACAGTGCCAGGAATGATCCTTGTCCACAGAGCCATGAGAAAACCCTGAGCACAGCCAAAAGTGTCCTAATCCCCATACTCTGAAGAAAAAAAAAAGCAAAGGCAAATAAATAAAGTATGACAATATCGTTCAAACAAACTATTATAGTTTAAAAGATAATTTCACAGGTGTCTCTCTTATTGACACATATTAAGGGAGGAGTATTGTTTTTAATGATTAAGTCCTAAAAACAGGAGGGGTAGATAGGAAAAAATAAAAAGACAACATTTGAACTTCTTTATCTATTTGATTGACTATATGAAGAAGCATACTGGAAAGACAGAAATTCAGGGCCTTTCCTTCATGTAGTTTTCTTAGCTCTGAATATTGGAAAAATAATTTCAAAGTCTCTGAAGAAAGAAAAGGGAAACCATATTATTTTCCATTTCACAGCTATTTTAAAACTCTTGAAGTATTTCAACAAAACTACATTTATCGTTACAATAATTTTTTTAAATAAAATTTATGTAAACTTTCAGAAGCAAAATTCTAGCAAAGAAAACCAAAACAAAAACAAATGGGACTATATCAAATTAAATATTTGTGCAATATGAAGTTAATGATGACAAAACTTAATAGGCACTCTATTTTTGCACAACATACATCTGAGAAAAGTCTAATATTCAAGATATATGAAGAACTCACAGAATCTAACAGTGGCAAAAATACCAACCCCATCAAGAAATATGGGACAAACAGACAATTCCTTAAATAAGACATACAGATGGCAGTGGCTAGATCAATAGTATGGTGGGTAAGGATTTTGCTTGCCTTGAACATGGCCAATACAAGTTCCATCCTTGGCACTCCATATTGTAGGAAAGTCCCACCACCAGTAAGCTGTGAGCACTACTGAGTGTAGCCCAAAAACAAAAGGGGAAAAAAGACATACATATGTCTAGTAGGAATTTAAAGAAAGTGAAACATAAATCAGAGAAATTATCAGAAACACAAATCATCACTGAAATTACTTCATGTCAGTGAAGAATGTTCTATATAAAAAAAAGTCCCCAAAACTCAATATTAAAAGGAATGCAATGAAAAAGATAATCCTCTTTTCTGTTTATAACATTGCCCTCTGGCTTAGTCTCTATGGAAAAACAATATGGTGATCACAAAAATTAAAAAAAAATACATCCTAAACACCCAGTAATTTCACTCTTTGGCATCAATCTCAGGAACACAAAAGCATTAATTCAAAGATATAAATGCACATATATATTCATTTTAGCACTATATAATTGGAAATAAACCCAGTGCCCAAAAGCAGACTAAATGAATAAAGAAACGTTGGTATACACAATAGAATATCACTTTTTTATAGTCAATAGCTAAATATGTTATGGAGGATCTTACTAGCTTCAGGTTCTTGTAAGCACAGCATGTCAACACAAGATGCCTCATTGTTACAGATATAGCTCTTCTCTGACCTCTGAATGTAATCTTCAATAATATCAGTTTCAGCGACTTCCCTCTCTCCTCTTGCCCACCCACTTCTTATGCAATGACTTGGATTTAAAGTGGGTTTTATGCTCCTGTCCCTTAGCTATTACTTCTATCTGTTTGTGCTCTAATCAACGATCAACTGGATAGTGTGTGTGTGTTGTGTGTGTGTGTGTGTGTCTGTGTGTAAACAATATGCTAACCTGAATTTCTAAAAATTATAACTGTAATTTCTCCTGAGGTCTGTCTCTTAGTTATTTCTACCATATATAGTATTTTTCATTCTGTATGACGCACCTGACCATAAGTTGCACATAGTTTTTAGATGCTCTCCTCCCCTGCACTCAGGCTTCAGCTCCAGGAGGCATCACTCCATAAGACATACTTTTTCTTTGGGGGGGGGTGTCTAATAGTACAAAATATATGGTAACTGCTATGTAGTACTGACCAATTGAATGACACAAGAGGAATTAAATGGAGGTTTTAGATTATCTAGTTTCTCCATCCCATTTCCTGCTAATCTGGCACTCTTTTCTCATCAGAAACAAAAAAAGGTTCAAGTAAAGAGGAATTCTTGTATGTTGCTACTATTTAGATGGAAGTTGTACATCGTGCTAAGTACCACAAACCACAGGGAAAAGGACAAATACAGGATGATTTTATTCATATCTGAAGTATAAAGATACAAGATTAGGAAAGACTTTAGCTAATGAAAACAATTCCTGTGATTCCACTGAGAAGGCCAACTTTAGTCTATATTGAGTAGTTAAGCATAGATGAAAGGTAGGTTGAGATGGGACCAAGGCACAATGGTAAAGGATAGTAAAGTTGGTGGTGAGTGTGAAAGAGTAGGACTATAAGCCTAGAACATGAATATAAATTC
Source organism: Suncus etruscus (assembly GCF_024139225.1). Lineage (NCBI taxonomy): Eukaryota > Metazoa > Chordata > Mammalia > Eulipotyphla > Soricidae > Suncus > Suncus etruscus. Next base: position 129,530,617 of record NC_064853.1, on the reverse strand, counting down.
TATTAACACTCATAATATCTCTAAAATTTTTGAGTAATAAAAGGCAATCATTTTACAAGTATCATTTATAATACTATATACCAGAATTAAACGTCTGTTCAACATGTTACTAGTTGTTTCTTGAGTCACTACATAAAATTGAGAGATAGAACCTTATAACAAACTTATTCTAATTTTTATGCTTATTTTATAATATTCTGAAAGGTTGTAGAAAATCTTGACATTGTATTAAATATTGAAAAATGCTAGAAACATTTAAAGAAAAGTTCTTTTTTAAAAAGGAACAGAAAAAAAAACCTGTTAGATTATTTATAGATATATGTTCCAATCTTCCTCTTTTACTTATCCTCCAGACATACTCAAATTCTTATTTTCTTTTCCAGAGATGTATTGAGTCTGCAAGAGCTTGAAAGAACTATTACCATAAGGCACTGCTTGCTAATACTGATAACTCAATTCTGATATATTTCAAACTAGTAATTTCTGAACCCACTCTAACTCAGTTTTCTATAAGATTATCAGATAATCCCTGGGAAAATTTTACCTTGATAAAATATTTTACTGAAACTGAAAAAGCCTTCACTCATATTTGAATTGATCCAAAATTCAAGTGAATATTTCATTGACCAAATCTATAAGGAAATGCAAAAAATAGTAGTAAAAAGGGGAGTAAAGGTCATAATTTCCATTACTTTGTATTTCTTACATATAGCTTAACTTAATACCAGATAATGACTTTTGGATAAATGTAGTATATGAGAGTACTTATCTTGACAGTTTGGAAAAAATTTCGAATGAAAACTTTCTAATCACCAGACGTTAGCCTAGAAATAGCTACATTATTTATATCTAAAATAGCACTTTTAAAAAAGAAGAAAGATGAAAAATGCCTGCTATAAAGGCAGGCAGGAGGTAAGTGGCAGGAAGAAAACGGGACTTTGGTGGGGGGGATGTGCACTGGTTAAAGGATAGATGTTGGAACATTGTATAAAACTGAGACTCAATCATTAACAACTTGTACTTGTGTATCTCACAGTGATTCAATAAAAAATATTAAAATAAAATATATAAACCAAAAATGTGTTGCTTTTAGCATCATGCTTCTAGATTTTACCTTCATCATGTTTCTTCTTTTACATTATTAAAAACGTGGTTATATTTCAGAACATATCAGAATAAGTAATCTGATAGTCTAATTTTGTTTTGACTCTCTTGGAACCAGAATGATTTTACTGTAATTTGATGCATATGCTGAGTAAACATGATCAATAGAGGGTTATATGTACTATAGTTTACAATATCTATTTCCACCCCAAAATATCTCCACATGGAGACAATTTAAATATTTAATCTCCTTCTTTAATACTAAAATAAGGGCTCAATATTATTATTACTGATAAATTTTATTTTATTATTTGAATGAACAGAGCTATATCCTTGACCAAATCAAGAACCAATTTCCTCAGGAACAGTTTAACATACTTTGCAAAAGGGAAATAAAGTTTGGTGATTAGTCACAATATTGTACACATTCTTGAAAATATTAATTGATAATATTGTGGGTATATGTTTGTAAATTCCCCTACATGATGACTGCGTTTAAAAAATGAAACTTCCATGACTGAGAGGAAAGTTTCCAGACATCACAAAAGGACCTAGGGGAGAGTAAAAGAGCATTTACTGAGCCTGTAGTTATTCCCATGACAGTATATTCAAGGGCGGAGAAACCCTGTATCTCTTAGGCCAAGGAAATTCTTTTTATAATCTCCCCCAATATTTACTGTGCCTATGCAAGAGAGAGAGAGAGAGAGAGAGAGAGAGAGAGAGAGAGAGAGAGAGAGAAACAGAATATTTTTGTTATTATGATTGTTTTTAGTTTTTTTTATTTTGCTTTTGCTTTGTTTTGTTTTTATTTTGGGACTGTGGTTATTCTTTATTGCTGTGGGTTTTTTTGTTTGTTTGTTTGTTTGTTTGATATTTTTGTATTGTTATGTTTTTCTTCTCTTTTCCCTTTCTTCTCTTAAATTGATATTAATAGCCTCTAGAAGAACCCCTTCCAATTTTTGCTTGTTTGATCTCCCCTGCTATTTCCCTTCAAACAAAGCCACATAACTTGAACCATCTTGTTTTTCCTCATAAATTGAGAGGAAAATAATGGAGGGTACCATGACCAAACAGTCGTATCAACATTATAGTAGAAATAAAAAATGATCAGATTTAAACACCAAATCCAAAGCCAAGGACAACAGAATTGATACCCAATCTACAACAAGCTAGACACAGAGGCGACCACTTATACTAAGAGCCCTGGAGCAAAGGAGAACCTATATGGGATGCATACTGGGAGCAGGGGTGGAGGGAGGACAACATTGGTGGTGGGAATGCCCCTGATTCAATGTCATTATGTACCTAAAATATTTGTAATCACTTTGGTCAAAATAAAAATTATTATGAAAGAAAGAAAGGAAGGAAGGAAGGAAGGAAGGAAGGAAGGAAGGAAGGAAGGAAGGAAGGAAGGAAGGAAGGAAGGAAGGAAGGAAGGAAGGAAGGAAGGAAGGAAGAAGGAAGGAAGAAGAAAGAAAGAAAGAAAGAAAGAAAGAAAGAAAGAAAGAAAGAAAGAAAGAAAGAAAGAAAGAAAGAAAGAAAGAAAGAAAGAAAGAAAGAAAGAAAGAAAGAAAGAAAGAAAGAAAGAAAGAAAGAGAGAGAGAGAGAGAAAGAAAGAAAGAAAGAAAGAAAGAAAGAAAGAAAGAAAGAAAGAAAGAAAGAAAGAAAGAAAGAAAGAAAGAAAGAAAGAAAGAAAGAAAGAAAGAAGAAAAGAAAGAAAGAAAGAGAGAGAAGAAAGAGAAAGAAGAAAGAAAGAAAGAAAGAAAGAAAGAAAGAAAGAAAGAAAGAAAGAAAGAAAGAAAGAAAGAAAGAAAGAAAGAAAGAAAGAAAGAAAGAAAGAAAGAAAGAAAGAAAGAAAGAAAGAAAGAAAGAAAGAAAGAAAGAAAAGAAAGATAAAAATTGCTCCTAGGAGGAAGAAGATTGGGGATATCAGTGGTGGGAATGTTGCATGGTGAAGGGGGTGTTCTGTTTATGACTGAATTCCACTAGAATCATGCTTATAATTATGGTGTTTAAATAAAAATATTACTAAAATATTAACTTGTTTAGGATGTAAATATAGAAATTCTGACTTTTCCTTTGGGGATATACAGTCACTATTGCAATCTCTATCATATTACTTGTTTAAAAAATTTTTTATCAAACTTTTAATAAGACACTACAAAATTTTCCAAAGACTTTCAACCAAAGAAAGAACAAGTATATTTTAAATAAATTCTGAGAGGTATCAGAATGTAGACAAAAGTATATTGGTGCCTCTAAACTTTTAAGATTAACATTAATATTTCCCTAAAATTATTACTAATATCTTTATTGGTCGATATTCAATACTATTCTTTTGAGAAGTAGCAATTCCTCAGACAAGATCTCTGTCACTTAGCAGCTACTTCAACTTATAAATGTTCTGTATCTGTGAAGCAGATATCACACATTGAAGTTATCTGAAATTAAAAAATATATGCATATATGAAATATATATTTCTCACCTCTTTTCATCCCTCCCTTATCTAAAAAGAATAGGGTTGCATTTGTTTTATTTTTTTACTACCTGTGAAAAGCCAATGACCATCATTTTTTAAAAAATATCTTTCTTTAATCACCATAATTACAAACATGTCCTCCCTCTGGAAAATGCTGAAGCACAATGGAAATAGGATTGCATTTGTAACTGAAAAAAAATAGTTACTAGAAAAAAATTTATGAAATATGTCAGCATGACTATCTTGTATGCAATCTCTAGCTTTCAATCATCAGTACAAATATACTCTGAGCTCTTAATACTTAAGTACTTAAATACTTACATTTCCACCAAGTGCATAACAATATTCTGGGGACTAGGCAATAGAAGGTGTTCTAAAGGAAATAAGAGAGAATTATATTATTTAGGCTAATTTAATTTTGATAAATTACTTGAGAAAATAAAAATATCATAGAATGTATTGCAATGCATGATAATTTTAGCAAATTTAATAGGATTACCTGTGGAATGGCCAAATGCATTAAAATTGACATGTTGAATATTCTGAGTTCCTTTGTAACTAATTCTAACATATTTTTTCTTATGAATAACGTACCCGGGGCCATTGTTATCCTCAAATTCCTATATTGAAGCTCCAACTTTCAACATGACTGTAAGAGTCTTTCAGGGGCAGTTCTGGTTAAAAAGAACTTATAAGAATGGAAACCTGGGAGCCAAGAGTAATAGCAAAATGGGTCGAACATTTACCTTGCAAGTGGCCAACTGTGTTCAATCCCTGGCATCCTGTGTGGTATCCCAAAGCTGCCAGGAGTAATTTCTGAGTGGAGAGTCAGTAGCAAAGTTAGAGTGCAGCAGGGTGTGGTCAAAAACAAACACAAAATCCAGTTGAAGACCTGACTTCTTCGGATCAGTGACTTAGTAAGAGGAGAATCTCTCTAGTTATATTTGTGGGTATGTAACTCTTTATAGACATCTAGGAAAGGCAATGTGAGGTCACAGGGAGACAGTAGCCCTTGACAAGCCAGGAAGAGAATCCTGCCATTATACCAATATAAAAATACTAATCTATGAATCTGTTCAAATAAAAGTTTCTGTTTTCTTATCCACCCAATCTAAAGTATTTTGTGGTGGTCTAACCAACAAGCTTGCTACTGCAGGGTTCTATAGCCAAGCAAGCTAATAGAAAGAATGAATAAGTAAATGATTATGAATAAAGAACCAGAAAAGGGCCAGAGTGGTGGTGCAAGCAGTAGAACATCTGTCTTGCATGAACTAACCTAGGATGAACTGTGGTTTGATCCCCCGGAGTCCCATATGGTCCCCCAAGCCAGGAACAATTTCTGAGTGTATAGTCAAGAGTAACCCCCTGAGGATCAGCAGGTGTGGCCCAAAAAACAAAAAATAAAAAGTAGAAGAAGAAGAAGAAGAAGAAGAAGAAGAAGAAGAAGAAGAAGAAGAAGGAGGAGGAGGAGGAGGAGGAGGAGGAGGAGGAGGAGGAGGAGGAGAAGGAGGAGAAGAAGAAGAAGAAGAAGAAGAAGAAGAAGAAGAAGAAGAAGAAGAAGAAGAAGAAGAAGAAGAAGAAGAAGAAGAAGAAGAAGGAGGAGGAGGAGGAGGAGGAGGAGGAGGAGGAGGAGGAGGAGGAGGAGGAGAAGAAGAAGAGGAGGAGAAGGAGGAGAAGAGGAGGAGGAGGAGAAAAAGAAGAAGAGGAGGAGGAGAGGAAGAGGAGGAGGAAGAGACTTATGCTAAGAATCATTGGACACATCTATGGAGACTGTGATATGACACCATGATCTGCTGTCAGTAAAGGTTGAGGTGTAGTCAGCTAAGACTTTTATTGTGCAGGGCAGTCCTCTGCTATAGTGGGAGGTTCAGCACCATCCTTTACCTTGTCCCTCCACATTCCTGCCTTTCTACAGCAAAATATTATGATTTGCTAAATAGTTTTAGCAGGGTGCCATCTGTTCTCCCCATGATTGTAGGAGTAAGGTTTGCTGAACAATACAGATGTGTCCATTTTAAAATTTTGTCACTGGAAAAGGTCCACCAAAAATGGTCACTCTACCATTATGAAACCATACCTTGAGATGCCCAGGAGCTGGACCACTCTCTGGGTGTCAGGATGGAATCAGGTTCTCCATGTACAAGACCCATCCCTTTCTGTGAACACCCCTTCCATGCATGGTTTATAATAGTAAGATGTCCTTCCATTTGAAAAGTGGTGCTCTTTTGAAGCTTTCCTTAACTAAACCATACCTCATTTCCACTCATTGTCCTAGCACAAAGTGTTATGTTTCTCTCCCACAAGTTATGACTTGAGGAGACCATCGCCTCCAGGATTCTGTCCTTGTATAGACTCTCCTGCAGCACCCTGGACTACAGTTACCGGCTCTCCATAACTTTATGGACCCAGGCTTTGGCACTAAAAACAGACTCCATATTTGCCTTTTCAAGGAGCACAGGGTTTGGACAGCATGTGTATGTGTGTGTGTGTGGGGGGAGGGGATACCAAACTCTTAACATCTACAACTGAGAATAGAGTCAAATAAATTGCAATATGTCTAGTAACCATGACACCCAGGAACTGGACTGCTGCTTATACTTACTCTCCAGGGTCCTGTGCAGAAACACCAGTTTCACAGTGTGCTGTGGCTGCAAAATGCAGATTACTAAATTCACTACTGTTGGGATGAGCCAGTGGGGTGTTAAGCTGCTGGGGCAGCTGCAGAGGCAAATGGGGTTCCCTCTGGGGGTCAGAACCTTGGGGGTACAAAAGTGTTGTGGGCATAGCAGCCAGTGTATCTGGGAGGAGCATCTCTAGCTGGTGGTCGTGATGGGAGTGGGAAGCCCATGCGAGGTGGAGGTGGCTGTGAAATTTGAGGGGTTCTGGCTGGGTGTCTGGCCATGGGTAGCCCCAGTGGGGCCTTGGGCCTTGGGGAGAGAATGGGGGGAGCAGGAGGATCGTGGGGATTCCTGGCTGGGCGTCTTAGCATGCGAGAAGCCCGCTGGGCATCAGGGTGCTGGGCAAGGCCGTGTGGTGTGTGGGTTGCAGGTGGGCCACGGGCCGTTGGGAGCGCCTTGGGGGCCTCAGGGCGCAGAACTAGGTCTTGAGCTGTGGGGGGAGCTGGCAGGTTGCTGAGAGAAGCTTCTAGTAGCTGGGCTGTGGACAGAGGTGGAGAGGCCTGGGGAGAGCCTGCTGGGCATCGGATGGTCGGAGACCCAGGGCTGTGGAAGGGAAGCGGGTGGGGAGAGCCCGCAGTGCACAGGGCAGTAGGGGACCCCTCGAGCAAAATGTCTTGGGCGCCCAACCCGACCCTCTGTACAGCTATCAGGACTTTGTTTCAGGGACACAATGCTGCTCTTCAACATGTGACCAAAGTCTCTGGTATCCTTCCACAGAGCTGCAGTGGCCACGCTCCCTCGGAGGATACTAACCGGAAATGCCTTTCTGTCTCCCTCAGTTGGCTTCTGGTTTCCCACTTTGCTCAGCCTTGAGAGACTAGGCACGATGCTCCGCCCACTGCAGAAGTGCTAGTGTCCCTTAGGCAGAAGCCATCTTGGTTTTTGGTAAAGGAGCTTCTGAGGTATGAATATAAAATGTTTTTGCTTCATTGTTGTATCCACAAAATGAGTAAGGCCCCTCCCTATTCACATATACCTCAAAACTGATATTTGGTCTAAGAATTTTCCATTTAATAATAACTAGTTTTTTTTAAATGTTTGTTGGTTAAAAGTTCAAAATTAAGATGTTAGCAAGGGGATTTCTTCTGAGAATTCTGTTTATGGGTGATTGTCTGCCCACTGTCATTTCACCTTGTCCTCTTAAAAAATAAAATAAAAAGAATTTTCCATTTAAGAAACAAAGACAGGGGTTGGAGAGATAGTATGGAGATAGGGCACTTGCTTTGCATGCAGAAGAATGGTGGTTCAAATACTGGCCTCCCATAATGTTCCTCAAGCCTGCCACGAGTGATTTCTGAGCATAGAGCTAGAAGGAACCCCTGAGCTCTTCCGGGAATGATCCGAAAACCAAACACCAAAAAGAAAAGAAATGAAAAGAAAAGAAAAGAAAAGAAAAGAAAGAGGGAGGGAGGAAGGAAGGAAGGAAGAAGGGAGGGAGGGAGGCAGGAAGGAGGGAGGGAGGGAGGGAGGGAGGGAGGAGGGAGGGAGGGAGGAGAAAAGAAAGAAAAAGAAAGAAAGAATTAGGAAGGAAGGAAGGAAGGAGAAAAGAAAGAGAAAGAAAGAAAGAAGAAAGAAAGAAAGAAAGAAAGAAAGAAAGAAAGAAAGAAAGAAAGAAAGAAAGAAAGAAAGAAAGAAAGAAAGAAAGAAAGAAAGAAAGAAAGAAAGAAAGAAAGAAAGAAAGAAAGAAAGAGAAAGAAAGAGAGAGAGAGGGAAAGAAAGAAAGAAAGAAAGAAAGAAAGAAAGAAGGAAGGAAGGAAGGAAGGAAGGAGAAAAGAAAGAAAAAGAAAGAAAGAAGAAAGAAAGAAAGAAAGAAAGAAAGAAAGAAAGAAAGAAAGAAAGAAAGAAAGAAAGAAAGAAAGAAAGAAAGAAAAAGAAAGAAAGAAAGAAAAAAGAAAGAAGAAAGAAGAAAGAAAAGAAAGAAGAAGAAGAAAGAAAGAAAGAAAGAAAGAAAGAAAGAAAGAAAGAAAGAAAGAAAGAAAGAGAGAGAGAGAGAAAGAAAGAAAGAAAGAAAGAAAGAAAGAAAGAAAGAAAGAAAGAAAGAAAGAAAGAAAGAAAGAAAGAAAGAAAGAAAGAAAGAAAGAAAGAAAGAAAGAAAGAAAGAAAGAAAGAGAAGGAAAGGAAGGAAGGAAGGAAGGAAGGAGAAGAAAGAGAAGAAAGAAAGAAAGAAAGAAAGAAAGAAGAAGAAGAAAGGAAAGAAGGAAGGAAGAAGGAAGAAGAAGGAAGAAAGAAAGAAAGAAAGAAAGAAAGAAAGAAAGAAAGAAAGAAAGAAAGAAAGAAAGAAAGAAAGAAAGAAAGAAAGAAAGAAAGAAAGAAAGAAAGAAAGAAAGAAAGAAAGAAAGAAAGAAAGAAAAAGAAACAAGGATAATGCTGGTTCTTAAGAATCCCATTTTTGGTGATTGCTACTGTTCCTGTTGCAATGCTAGTGTTGCCCTTTTTTGGCAGTATTTGGGGAGGACAGTGGAATACACATTAAGTATTAGGAATCTAACTCAAGGCAGCCATATACATGAAAAGGAAATGCTCTACCACAGGAACCATATCACAAGTCCAGGAATCTCATTTTAAGGCATTTACGATGGCTAATTTTGAATTTTAATAACCAATAAAATTGGGAATTAAAAATAAAAATAAAAGGCTTCATAAAATTTATGGCTAACATTTTCTTTATTTCTAACATTCCAAAATTAAAAAATTAGAGTGAAAGGAATATTAATCCAATTAAGATGAAAATATGAGAATAAAAATATTTTTAAGAAACTATGGACTATTACATCAAAGTTGACCACATTCAGAAATATGCATCAAAATAAACTATTAATGCCAGGATATTCATAAGTCGGTGTTCCATAGATATCATTCATTTTAGTATTTAAATAATTAACCTATTGATGTTTATAAAAATAAAACACATTTTCACTCTATCCTCTTTAAATTTTGTTATAGTCTACAATATAGTGTTCTATAGAATTATACTACTAGAGAATTGTTTACAATATGAGGCCTAAGATATCTGGGTGAAGGGTGATAATATACTTTACCTCTAATTTACTTTTGTCTACAGAAATTTTCTAAGAATAAATTGGAAGTTAAATTCTATTTAAGAAAGAAGAAGTGATAACTGACCTGGATGCCATCATATTGCTAGGTGTTTTCTATTTGTTATCTAAGTCAATCATTCACTTTCTAGCACAATAGCACAATAGAAATAGTTTGATAAGGAGGAATTTATTACTTGAGATCCTCCAGAGTTCTAATTACAAATCAACTATATTTAATTCTAACTTAGTGTAGTTTCCTGTGCTAAGATATGTGCATTAAAATTTTAGAATCATGCATATACAAAATCTTCTTGTGAAAATTTACAAATAATATGATAACCTTTAAGAATTAAAGAATGAATTTCTGAGCACAGAAGCAGGTGTGACCCAAAAAACAAAACAACAACAACAAAAAAGAATTAAAGAATGAATAAAAATAGTCCCCCTAAGATGTCCTAATTACGGAATCATTTTTCACTATTTAAAATTCCTGAGCCAGTAAGTTCACCTGACTGCGATATCTTACATTTATTTTTAAATTCACAATATATGATACCCAGACACGAGGTATCATTTTCTCTATATTAAATAACATCAAGATTCTGTAGCCTTCTTAATGAGGACCCGTGCATAGCACCAACTCTTCTGAAGAACATGCAGGTGAGGATGTGTGATTTTAACATCTAGACTTGCTAAGGGACTCATTTAAAGAAAAAGTGTCCTAAAAGAAGCACCTTTGATTCAACACATGATTAAGTAGGGAAAAGCTGACAGAACTCTGTATTTTTCTCAAAGAGAAGCAAAAGTACAAGGTTATTCCATTTAGGATGAGAGCTGCGACTGACTCATTTAACAACGAATATTGCAATTTCCAATGAAGGTGGAAAGTAGTGATGTTTAGAAACAATTATGACTGTTTGGGTACGTTGTTGTTCACATGGTTCAGGCTGCTTTTTTTTCTCTAAGGGTTCAGAGCTGATCTTAACTCTACATCTCTCAATATCAAACTCTGTTTATATTATTTGTGAGGAGGTACTGATTAATTACTTTGTCAGTAAGTTTGCCTGTTTCCAAGTAGAGGCCCTGTATCTCTATATAATGGGTCACATACATGAAAGTATAATATCTTGTCTCTTAATTTTATTTCTACCAAATTCACTGAAGTTCTGTTGTGGGGCTTGGAGGTGTTATGAATTATGTTCTCTATCTGTACTAAGAATTCCCACATGCCTCAATGGCACTCATTGTATGGCTACTACACACCTCTGAATAAAGCATAAGTGAATAGGTATTTTAAAAGGCTCATTAATTATATTTTTAGGGAGGAAGTACTGGTAAGACAAACAGCCTCTGGTTACTTCACATTGGTTTTGTCTTCAAGTCATGAGTTTTGGGGGGAAATGACATGGCGAGTATACTACTCAGGAAATACCATTAAAAATATTCCTTAGAATGTGGTATTGTTAAGGAAAATTTGTGAAAATAGATGTTAGATGATGATAATAGTTCAGATTGGAAATCAGATATAGATGCTTGTTAAGACTTTCTTCACCCCCATCTTGTCTGCCCTGGTAACCATTAGCTAACGCCCCTCCTAAGAGGAACTTGACATATTTGGGCAAAATAAAGGACTTTTGCTCTCTCCTCCTAAGGTTTTCGCCTTATTTGAAAAAGGACAAGTTCACTATCTGATTGGATATTGGTTTTGAACCTGGACTAAGGATTGGTGCATTCTACAAGCCCTACTTTCCATATCAACCCTCCTACTAAGAGTTCTTAAACCTATAAAAGACATCTCCCTAGATTGCCCGGGCTTGCAGTTTCAGTGCAGACAAGCTAGCTGGAATCAATAAACCTGATTTTGCTAATTGTATTCTTTGAAGATTCGTGGTCTTTATTTGAGGTGGTGAGCTTTCTTGGACCCTTAACAGCTAGATGTCCTTTCTTTTCTTCTTTCCTGGCTTTCTAACAATATCACCTTTCATCCTTTTAATTTTTAGATAGCACCATATCTCAAGTACATTCTATATGAATAAAAACTAAAGAGACAACAAAATTTAACATATCTAATGGTCATATCAAATATTATATTAATTTCGGATGTGAAAATTTACATCAGTCAGAGCAAGTAATACAATATTGTTAGTGTATAAATCTAATTAATTTTAAAATTGGCTTTGCTTCAGAGAAAGCAAAAGTTAAAGGAAGAAAAAGAAAGCAAAAGAAAAGAAAAAAACCATACTCAAAAGTTAGAAAATTAATAAAAATATCTCAGTTCATAGGATAAATTAAGCAGACATCATGGCTCATTTTCGAACATCATAACTCTGAATAAAACTCAAGTCATGAAGGAACTTTTAGAAATGCTAAATTACTTGCAAACCAAACATGCTAAAAATGCTATGACATCTATCACACAGAACAAATGAGTGATGGGTCCAAGTTAGAAAATGCATTTCATGCTAAGTGATGTTATTAAAATTTTACAGATGGAGTGGTCAGTGAGGTTATGCAGGGTCTACTTATTTGTAAAAGATACGATTTTAGGGATTCCTCAAAAAATTCTAATTAACATAATTTTAAAAAGAGGATAAAAGCCTGATATGTCTGGGAATATTAATTCAATGAAAAAATTTTTTTTTGTTTTTGGGCCAAACCCATTGCTGCTCAGTGATTATTTCTGGCTATGCAGTGAGAAATTGCCCCTGGCTTGGGGGACCATATGGGACAGCAGGTTTCAAACCTTGCTCAGTCCTAGGTTAGCATGGTCAAGGCAGATGCCCTACCAGTTGTGCCACAGCTCCGTTTTTATTTTCTGTAGTTAACATAGTCTAACTGAAAACTCAAATATCAGGCCTTTACTAGTTAATCAGTAAAAAGGATTCTAATAAACCATCCTAGGCTTACTCTTTCAAGTTCATGTTCTCTCTTAAATATGTATCTTTGCTTTTTTGTATTCTTAAGGAGGCCATGGTCACTATTGAACACATATTCCTCTTTTCCCCTTCATGACTTTCTAAGTAAATTTCATCCTAACATGATTTTGCTTTAGTAAAAACAAAATGAAAACAAATAAGCCATACCCATTCTAAAGATATAGTTTAACAAAGAATTCTATTGGTAAATAAAATGTAAAAACATCTTTTATTTTGTCATTCAAGAGAAACCTCCTGAGCTTGGAGGGGAAATGGTTAATCACTGTCAAAATGGCTAGTAATAGATAGCTCAAGAGATTATGGCATCAATATCTGTTCATAGTCAATTGATGTACATGGTAGAATGTGAATTGTATCTTAAGGACAAAGAGAATCCATTGGTTGATTTTTAACCAGGGTAGTAATCCTACACATTTACTCAATATAACAATTAGTCAAGGTGATAAATAAAAATGCTTAAATAAAGATCATTAGAAACATGAGGAAGAGCTCATTTTCCCTAGGAATAAGCCTGTCAGCATGACATGGTAATTCCACATCCTCATCTTTCCAGGTAAATTTAAAGTACCAGAAGTTATAAATCCACCTTCTTTAATTAAGCAAACAAGAATATCCCTATTATCACTTGAAGCTAGGATTGACCCCTTGAGGGTTTTTTCTTATCACCAACGTTGGTGATATACTGAATCTGTTACTAAATCTAAACTGGCCTGATGCAGCTAGCTTTGTCCAATTATTTGAGAATTGCTTTGAATTTCCTCTAGGAAAGTTGGTGTATGGAGGGAAAAATCTGAAATATTAGAGAGCACACAAGGTTATGTGGGAGCATAAGATGTTCTAATTATAATGTGAAGAATTAGGGGTATATATGGGTAATTTTGCCTATCACTGGCATAAAAAATTCTTGCTTTCATTTGTTTCTTTGCAAAGTAAAACATAACTCTCTTGTTAACAGAAGCTTTATCAGAATACATTTTTTGATCTTTAAAAACAATTCACATGGCTCTAGGAGGTTTGCAGACCTTATGAATAGATATATTTCAATTAAAAGCCCAGAGGATAAAAAGAAGCTAAATTTCGAAGCTGTTTCTCTCTAGTCAGGCCTTAGGTGTCAATACTGATATAGATATAGCAAGATGCCAAGTGCCAAGTTTTCCTATCGAATTTCCTTTTTCTAAGGGAACAAGTTTTTTGATCTAGGCTTGCAGGGGTCTGCAACCTTTAAGAAAGACATAAAGAGCCACTTGGACTTGTTTCCAAAGGAAAGGAAAAAAAACCCTGGGAGCCGCAAAATTATTGCACATTTAAAACAAATATAGCACTGCATACATTGTTTCTTATCTTAATACTATATACAAGATCCTGCTGTGAATTGGAAGAAAGAAAGAACTTTTTCATTGTACATACACTGATTCCTGATGGTTTCTGCCGGGAGTCAGAAGGGCGCAGAAGCCATCTTGGGCCATGCGGTTTCCAGCTGCCTGAGACTGGATTTCATCAGCGTTCCTGCCGGTGATCCTGCCTGCTTCAGAGGTGGTTCGTGACTTACACACACTGATTCCTGCTGGTTTCTGCCAGGAGTCAGAAGGGCGCAAAAGCCATCTTGGGCCATGCGGTTTCCAGCTTCCTGAGACTGGATTTCATCAGCGTTCCTGCTGGTGATCCTGCCTGCTGCAGAGGTGGGTCGGATGTACACACACTGATTTCTGCTGGTTTCTGCTGCGAGTCAGAAGGGTGCAAAAGCCATCTTGGGCCATGCGGTTTCCAGCTGCCTAAGACTGGATTTCATCAGCATTTCTGCCAGTGATCCTGCCTGCTTCAGAGTGAGAGACAGAATTAAGGAACCTGGCTGGAATTCAGATGCCAGCACACCTTTTTTCCTGTCTTCTGTGCTGTGCTCCATTTTTGGCCTGATTTCATCCTGTGTGTGGCTAATCTGTGGATGGCTTGCCTTCCCTGAAGCCTTCCCTGAAGGTGAGTTTACAAGCCCAGAAAGGGGGGAGCCAGAGGAGCACAGCCGCTCCGCTTCGCTTCCCAGCCGTGCACATCATTTAACCAATGAATACAACCACAACACGTAGAAAAACCACAATACAAGTATGACAATGGGGAAACAACGCAGGCCAGTGCCAGACATAGAGAATGATGATGGCAACTCTGATGACTTGAACATGACCAACCAACTAGTCAGTCTCTCAGATAGGGACTTTAGAGTCGCAAGATGGAAGATGTTTAAAGAACTCAAAGAAAGTATAGAAGAGAACACTAATAAGAATCAAGAGAATATGAAGAGAAATCAGAAAACTCCAAACTGAAATTTCAGGTCAAATAACAGGTCTGAAAATCTCAGTAGATGAATTGAAGAAAAACATAGATGAGCTTTCCCATGGGTTAACAGCAGCTCAGGATAGAATAAGTACACTGGAAGATGAGATGAATAACAACTACACACAACAGAAGAACTTGGAAAAAAGGCTTAAAGCAAATGATCAAACAATGGAAAAATTACTCAAAGAATGAAAACAGATGAAAATAGAAGTCTATGATAAGCTCAACAGAAACAACTTAAGAATCATTGGAGTCCCAGAGACCCAGGAAGAAGATCTCCAGGAAGAATCAACAGTCAAGAACATCATTAAAGAGAAACTACCAGAGCTAAAGAATACATGCAATCAAATCCTGCATGCCCGAAGAGTATCAAATAAAAGAGAACCCAGAAAAAAAACCCCAAAACACATCCTAGTCACAATGACAAATCCCACAGATACAGAATTCTGAAAGCAGCAAGATCGAAAAGAGAAATTACATTCAAGGGAACATCCTTGATATTTACTGCAGACCAGTCACCGGAAACACTCAAGGCCAGAAGGCAGTGGTGGGACATAGTGACAAAACTCAATGAAATAAATGCTTCGCCTAAAATACTGCACACAGCAAAACTGACTTTCAGGTTTGAAGGAAAAATACATGGTTTCACAGACAAACAACAGCTCAGAAACTTTACAGACTCAAAACCATTCTTAAAAGAAAAACTGAATGGTCTAATTTAAGACAAGACTGGTCCCCTGTTTGTGACATCAGGCTGGGAAAATCCACAAAACTACTGCCCAGTGGGGCCCAACTGTGAAAAACTGTGAGTGCTACCTGTGTATGTCTGTCTACTGTCCTCTTGCGTGAAACTCTTGGGAGTGGGCCGAAAAGAGGCTCCAGCAGAGCATGGCCGCTTCACTTCGCTATGCGGCCATGTGCTCTTTCTAAGAAAAGAACACCATTGCAGCAAGAAGAAAAAATCACACTAAGAACTGTGCTAGATCACAGAAGCAAGCATTTCTCTCCAGACTGTTCTCTGTTGCATGCTCGGGCCTAAGATTTGATCCGGTGTGAGGCTTCATCCACGGAGGACTCCCCTCCCTTAGAGGCAAGTCAGCCCATCTAGAAAGGGCGGAGCCAGAGGAGTGTGCTGCTTGCATCATATAGCCAATGAATACCACCACAACACGTAGAAAAACCCACAATACAAGTGTGACAATGGGGAAACAATGCAGGCCAGCATCAGACATAGAGAATGAAGATGACAATTCTGATGACCAGATAATGACCAACCAACTAATCAACCTCTCAGATAAGGACTTTAGACTAGCAATATGGAAGATGCTCAACAAACTCAAAGAAACCATGGATCGAGTTGAACAGATCACTAATAAGAACCAAGAAAATATGAAGACAGAAATCACAAAACTCCAAACTGAAATATCATGTCAACTAACAGGCCTGAAAAAGTCAGTAAATGAAGGAATGACAAAATGGATAAGCTCTGGGACAGGGTAGCAGAAGCTGAGAATAGACTTGGTGCTGTGGAAGATGAGATACATAACAATTCCATACAGCAGGAGAGACTGGAAAAAAGACTTAAAGCAAATGAGCAGACAATGGAAAAATTAGTCAAAGAATGGGAACAGATGAAAATAGAAGTCTATGATAAGATCAACAAAAACAACTTAAGAATCATTGGAGTCCCAGAGACCCAGGAAGAAAATTTCCAGGAAGAATCAATGGTCAACAACATCATTACAGAGAAACTTCCAGAGCTAAAGAATATATGTGATCAAATCCTGCATGCTCTAAGAGTACCAACCAAAAGAGACTCCAGAAAAACCACCCCAAGACACATCCTAGTCACAATGACAAATCCCACAGATAGAGACAGAATTCTGAAAACAGCAAGATCAAAAGGGGAAATTACGTTCAAGCAAGCACCCTTGAGATTTACAGCAGACCTGTCACCAGAAACACTCAATGCCAGAAAGCAGTGGTGGGATATTGTGACAAGACTGAATGAAATAAATGCTTCACCCAGAATACTATACCCAGCAAAACTCACTTTCCGGTTTGACGGAAGAATACATGGTTTCACAGACAAAAAACAGCTCAGAAACTTTACAGACACAAAACCAGTCTTAAGATAAAAACTGAAAGACCTAATATAAGACAAGACTAACCAAAAGACACACCAAATTTTGATATAAAGATGGCATTAAATCTTTCTCTCAACGTCAATGGACTAAATGCACCAGTCAAGAGACACAGAGTGGCTAAATGGATCAAAAAACTCAATCCAGCCTTCTGATGCCTACAAGAAACGCACCTGAATAGTCAGAACAAACATAGACTCTAAATAAAAGGCTGAAGAAAAATTATCCAAGCAAACAACACCCATAAAAAAGCTGGAGTGGCCATACTAATATCAGATAATGCAAACTTTATACTCAGGAAGGTTGTAAGGGACAAAGATGGACATTTTATATTAATCAAGGGGTATGTAGAGCAGGAAGAAATAACTCTACTAAACATATATGCACTGAATGAGAGGCCAGCAAAATATTTAATACAACTGTTGACAAATCTGAAAAATAATATCAATAACAACACAATAATTGTGGGGGACCTTAACACGGCTTTGTGAACACTGGATAGTCAACCAGACTGAAACCCAACAAGAATATACTAGACCTGAGGAGAGAAATGGAAGAAAGAGGCCTAGTGGATATATATAGAACACTCCATCCCCAAAAACCTGGATACACATTCTTCTCCAATGTACATGGGACATTCTCCAGGAAAGAGTACAAGCTGGCATATAAGACAAGACTGACCAACAGACACACCAAACTTCGATATAAAGTGACACTAACTCCCAGCACATTTATTTCTCTCAATGTCAATGGACTAAATGCACTAGTTAAGAGACACAGAGTGGCTAAATGGATCAAAAACTCAATCCAAACTTCTGCTGCCTATAAGAAATGCATCTGAATAGTCAGAAGAACCATAGACTCAAAATAAAAGGCTGGAGGAAAATCATCCAAGCAAACAACACTCATAAAAAAGCTGGAGTGGCCATACTAATATCAGATGATGCAAACTTTATACTTAGGAAAGTTGTAAGGGATAAAGATGGACATTTTGTATTAATCAATGGATAAGTACAGCAGGAAGAAATTACTCTCCTAAAGATATATGCACTGAGTGAGGGGCCAGCAAAATATTTAATAAAATTGTTGACAAATCTGAAAAATAATATCAATAACAACATAACAATTGTTGGAGTTCTCAACACGGCATTGTCAACACTTGACAGGTCAACCAGACTGAAAGCCAGCAAGAATATACTAGACCTGAAAAAAATATGGAAGAAAGAGGCCTAGTAGATATATGCAGGACACTCCATGCCCAGAAGCCTGGATACACATTCTTCTCTAATGTACATGGGACATTCTCCAGGATAGACTACACGCTAGCACACAAAACATATCTCCATAATATTAAGAGGATAGAATATTGTCCTCAATGGAGAGAAACTGAAAGCCTTTCTTCTAAATTCTGGCACAAGTCAAAGCTGTCCTCTCTCACCACTCCTATTTAACATAGCACTGGAAGTACTTGCTATAGCGATTAGGCAAAAAAAAAAAAAAAAAAAAAAAAAGATATCAAGGGAATCCAGATAGGAAAGGAAGAAGTCAAGCTCTTGCTGTTTGCAGATGACATGATACTCTACCTGGAAAACACTAAGGTCTCTATAAAAAAGCTTCTAGAAAAAAATAGACTCATATAGCAAGGTGGCAGGCCTATCTATACACCAATAGTAATAAGGAAGAAATGGACATTAAGAAAACAAACCCATTCACAATAGTGCCACACAAACTCAAATATATTGGAATCAACTTGACGAAAAATGTGATGGATCTATGCAAAGAAAACTATAAATCTCTGCTCCAAGAAATAAGAGAGGACACAAGGAAATGGAAGCACATACCCTGCTCATGGATTGGCAGGATTAACATCATTAAAATGGCAATACTCCCCAAAGCATTGTACAGATTTAATGCGATCCCTCTAAAGATACCCATGACATTCTTCAAATAAGTGGATCAAGCACTTTTGAAATTTGTTTGGAACAATAAACACCCTAGAATAGCTAAAGCAATCATTGGGAGAAAGAATATGGGAGGAATTACTGTCCCCAACTTTAAACTGTACTACAAAGCAATAATTATCAAAACAGCATGGTATCGGAATAAAGACAGGCCCTCAGATCAGTGGAATAGGCGAGTACTCAGAGAATGTTCCCCAGACATACAATCACCTAATTTTTGATAAAGGAGCAAGAAATCCTAAATGGAGCAAAGAAAGCCTCTTCAACAAGTGGTCTTGGCACAACTGGCTAGCCACTTGCAAAAAAATTGAACTTAGACCCCCAGCTAACATCATGTAAGAAGGTTAAATCCAAATGGATGAAAGACCTCTTGATATCATACCCAAAACCATAAGATATATAGAACAACAGGACATTGAGACTAAAGGCATCTTAAAAGAGGAAACTGTACTATCCAAGCAAGTGAAAGCAGAGATTAACAGATGGGAATATATTAAACTGAGAAGCTTCTGCTCCTCAAAAGAAATAGCGCCCAGGATACAAGAGCCCCTCACTGAGTGGGAGAAACTATTCACCCGATACCCATCAGAAAAGGGGCTAATCTCCAAAATATACAAGGCACTGACAGAAATTTACAAGAAAAAGATATGTATTCCCATCAAAAAATGGGGAGAAGAAATGGACAGACACTTTGACAAAGAAGAAATACAAATGGCCAAAAGACACATGAAAAATACTCCACATCACTAGTCATTAGGGAGATGCAAATCAAAACAACTATGAGTTACCACCTCACACCTCAAAGATTGGCACACATCACAAAGAATGAGAACAAGCAGTGTTGGCGGGGATGTGGAGAGAAAGGAACTCTCATCCACTGCTGGTGGGAATGCCGTCTAGTTCAACCTTTATGGAAAGCAATATGGAGATTCCTCCACAAACTGGAAATCAAGCTCCCATATGACCCAGCTATACCACTCCTAAGAATATACCCTAGGAACACAAAAATACAATACAAAAATCCCTTCCATACACCTATATTCATTGCAGCACTATTTACCATAGCAAGACTCTGGAAACAGCCAAGATACCCTTCCACAGATGAATGGCTAAAGAAAGTGTTGTACACATGCACAATGGAATATTATGCAGCTGTCAGGAGAGATGAAGTCATGAAATTTTCCTATACATGGATGTACATGGAATCTATTATGCTGAGTGAAATAAGTCAGAGAGAGAGAGAGAGAGAGAGAGAGAGAGAGATGCAGAATGGTCTCACTCATGTACGGGTTTTAAAAAAAATGAAAGACATTCTTGCAATAATAACTTTCAGACACAAAAGAGAAAAGGGCTGGAAGTTATAGCTCACCTCATGAAGCTCACCACAAACAGGAATGAGTTTAGTTAGAGAAATAACTACGTTTTGAACTATCCTAATAATGAGAATATACGAGGGAAATAGAAAGCCTGTCTAGAGTACAGGCGGGGGTTGGTTGGGGAGGAGGGAGTTTGAGACATTGGTTATGGGAATATTGCACTGGTGATGGGTGGTGGGTGGTGTTCTTTACATGACTGAAACCCAAACACAATCATGTATGTAATAAAGTTGTTTAAATAAAAATGTAAAAAAAAGAACTTTTTCATTTAACAATGTAAAACATATATTTGTGCAAATTAATAGCCAATTAAAATATTTAAGTGATACAGTTCCCTGACCCGCTGCTATCAGCCCTGCTGTTGGAGCCCCGGCAAAGCTTCAAAAGAACCGCATTTGGCTCTGGAGCTTTGGGTTGCTTACCCCTGATTCTAGGGGCTTATTGCAAATATCTACCTTCCTAAGGAAGGTTTGATTTTTGGAAGGGCAATAAAATAGACAAACTTATATGGAAGTGTTGCAAATATATATCTGGTAAATTTTTTCTAAGCAGCCCAATGCTATTTCCCTGCCAAACTTTGGATGTTAATTCTTTTTTTTTTTTTTTGGATGTTAATTCTTAGGCAAGTATTAGTTAGCAAGTACTCAAATGTCCCAAAGCAAAACATTCCTTCCTATAAAACCTAATGGTGAATTTAAGAGACATTGAGAAATAAAGTTGTTCTTAACTATCTTTTGGTGATGAGTTTTCCAGGTAAAGAAAAATTTAATCAATTTGCCTGTATAATACCTTATGTTTGGAAGTAAAAAGCTCAACTCTTTACACACTTAATACAGCAGAAGGGAGATTCATATTTAGGCCAAATAAATGTTTGTTACTAAGCATGAGAAATATTACCTTTACTATCAAAAATATTGGTCAGCCATCCACTCTGAGGAAATACTACTCAGTGGGCCTTCTAACAGGATTTTTATTAGATAGTAGTGGGTGATACTGGCCACATATAAATATTTCATAAACTTTGCAAACAAAGATACATGACCAATATCTTAAAACATATTTCATAAATAGTCATTTCAGATGTCCCATCTAACTAACTTTATACAAACATTTGTTGAGCACTCATGATGTCTCTGGCTCAGTGGGTGAACTGTAGATCACTATCTCACATGGGATTTCACAACTGAATGTAAGTATAATGAAAAATTTGTTAACCTCACAGTATTTTACAGCAATCTAGGTGATAGAGATTGGGGATGATGTGGTGTTGTAGAATAAACCAGGGGCGTAAAATGCAGGGTATATATGTGCCTTACCCCTTGTATCTCTCTGGCTCCCATGTTGTACTTCACTGACTAAAAAGGGTCAGAAAAGAAAATTTTTAAAGAAACCCTGACATAGAATAGGACAATCTAGGCAGATTATTTTGTTTTAATGAATCTCAAATTGGCATTATAAGTATATAGAGGACTGGAGAGATAATTCAGAGGACCGAGTGCATGGGCAAAGCTTGTGGTTTTATTGCAGGCATTATACACTTCTAGGAGAAGATTCTAAGCACAGAGCCAATAGTAGCCTTTGAGCACCACTGAGCATGCTCCTCCCAGCCCCCCAAAATAGAATAGAAAGGCATTAATTAGGCTGGAAGCCAACCCACCTAAATTTTATTTAAATATATATGCATGTATATATATATATATATATATATGGAGAATTAGTAAGAGGCATAGTTTGGTGGTGCAGTTTGGTAAAATAGATATTAAATTAACTGCCCAAAAGATTGATTGTTCTGCTCTTCCACCCACTTGTCTCCATTTAAGAAGAAGTTCATTGATTTTCTGATTGCTATGAGCTGTGAGTTTTGTTTATTTCCTACATTCCTTATAAACCTATAGTTAAATCTTAAAACTAAGTTTTAAGCCATTGACTTGGGTAGTGCTGTGCAGTTTTCATTTTCTTTCCTTTTTTTTTTTTTTGCCTTTACTTCTTTTTTTGTTTTGTTTTGTTTTTTCCTTTTTTGTTTTATGGGTCACACCCATTTGATCATTTGATGCTCAGTGGTTACTCCTGGCTAAGTGCTCAGAAATTGCCCTGGGTTGGGGGGAACATATGGGACGCCGGGGGATCGAACCGCGGCCCTTAATTGGCTAGCACTTGCAAGGCAGACACCTTACCTCTAGCTCCACCTCTCTGGCGCAGTTTTTATTTTATTTTATCAGAGGAACATAAACTCTAGCTATCCTACCTTAGTGATGCTAAGGTTGACCAGTTGATGCACTGTCACACTCCTTAGATTTTCAGAGCAAAGTACTGGCTTTAGCAGGCAGCAAAGTTTTGAGTTGTTCTCCTTTTCTCCTGCCTTCCTCATTTGACAAAACCACTGTCTGCCCCTTGCTATTTTGGGATTATAAGCATCAGTTTTGGCTGGGGACACTTGGGTCTATAATGTGCCAGAAGGTCCAGATAGGCTGCAAAATAGAGGGCAAGACTACAAACTATATATACTGGCCCTGGACCATCCCCTTACTGCCTTTGACTTCTGCCCTTTGACTTATAATGAAGCAAGAAAATCCTAGTAGAAAAAGCTACTGGAAGAGAGCCATCTCAGTGGCCAAAAATAGGAATTTCCCAGGAACAAAAATAAAATGGGGAGGTCAATGCAGACTTTGAGGCTTGAGGCCATAAGCCTAGGGTCTGGCACAATTAAGAACCCAATCTTTGGGTTTCCATCAAAAGCTTTTCACCACCCAGAGAGCTTTTAGCCCAAAGGGAAAATGAAAACTCAGGCAAAAATGACCCAAGTATTTGAGGAGAGAAGGTATAATAAAAGAGATGACAAGTTGAATATCAGATTCCAACAAAAGCTGAATCAATGAAGCAGACTAATCAATAAAGTAAACATTAAAATATCTTTACAGAGACAAAGATTTTTTAAGAGGAGCAAAAATAAGCATTTATCAAGAATGCAATAACATACTTTATTTTTTTTTAAAGCCAAAACTAGAATAATTGACGGAAGGAACAGCAGAGGGAATTTCTAAGGACCTACCTAGTGTTTGGATTCTAGCCTCATACCTTCTAAATTTTGCCTTCCCTGACTTATTCTGTTTGGGCCTGAGGGAAACTGAGTGTAGGTGAAGCCTTGGGCTATTGGCACCCAGAGAGATAAGACCTCATTATTGTGTACAGAGAATTATAGAGCACTAGAGAGTGTGCAGAGGTCAGTACCCCAAATAAAGGTGGGTGAAGAGAAACATTCCTGGATATTTGGGGCTTTCAGAGAGAGATTTCTGAGACTATGGATTATGTGCTACTTAGTGCTCCTTACTCTAAACTCTGAGAGACTTAAACAACTGTCAGAGGCCCAGTAGGAACTGCAGAAGGGGTCAGATGCCTACCTTTCAACCACCACACACCAGAATAAAGAACATTGTTTTGGAACCAGACAAGATTCCTACCATTGAGGAGACCCTAATAACCAGACTTCATCCTTCATGATTCAAGAATTTTACATATCAAAATACTCTGCAACTGCAGGGAAAAAATAGAAAACACAACACATTCCTCAGAGAAATGAGCTGTGAAAAAATAAAATGAACATTGAAAGGAATATTGATAGCAATAAAAAAGTGATAACAAAGAGACACTTAAAGAAATACAATTTAGAACAAAAACAAATATTTCATGGAATTTAAAATGCTTCCAATCTGGGGCCAGAGCAATAACACAGTGGGTAGGGTGTTTACCTGTCATGTGGTCGATCCCCAGAATTTCCCAGTTTGGTTTGATCCTGAGAATTCCATATGGTCAAACGAACTTATTTGAAGTAATTTTTGAGCTAAGAGCCAGCAGTACCCCTCAGCACCACCAAGATCCCACAAAGCAAAACAAAACAACACAAAACAAAACAAGAGAACAACAAAAATGACCAAAAACTAATCTAAACCAAAAATAGCTGCCAAACTTTAGAAATGAACAAAATTAATTAAAGAAAGTAGAAGTACTATTGTAGATTGTACTTTATAATTATGTAAGAAAATACATAAAAAGGTAAGTGTTTCCCAATAGAACAAGAAATATAGAATATGAGTAATAGTGAATGTAAGGACTCAGAAGATATATTATGGAAAAATTCTAGGTCAAGCAATTTGAAAAGATGGAAAGAAACTAGGTTTGAAGGGAAAGGGGAAAGACAAAATTTTCAGCTCTCTCATAATAGGAAATAGAAAAGAAAGAAGGTGACCTATGAAAAGTAAAATTTCAATTTCTTGTGTTATGGAAGAGATAGTGCGTACTTAAGATTCAGTGGAGGGTATCATGATACTCAGATCTCTCAGTTTAAGAATACAACTTAGTTGAATAAAATACAATTTAGTATAAGAATAAAAAAAAACTGTGCAATTTTAACTTAAGAAACGTTACTGTTTGGGGCCGGAGAGATAGCATGGAGGTAAGGCGTTTGCCTTTCATGCAGGAGGTCATCGGTTTGAATCCCGGCGCCCCATATGGTCCCCTGTGCCTGCCAGGAGCAATTTCTGAGCCTGGAGCCAGGAATGACCCCTGAGCACTGCCAGGTGTGACCCAAAAACCAAAAAAAAAAAAAAAAAAAAAACGTTACTGACTTGTAAAAAATCACTACATGACATTTTTGTTAGAAAACTTTACATCTTTGGGGAATTTGGAGACTTCCTGTAAAAGTGTATTACAAAATGATTTAATAAAAGGAGTTTTGGTAGGTAACTATAAAATGACTAAAATATTATTAGAACATAAAAATTAAAAATATTAGAGGTACCAAAATGTAGGCCAATGTTTGAATATACATTTTGTGTGTGAGAAGCCCTTAGTGCAAGAATGTGAGTACACACAGAGATATAAGAAAGTACTTAGTTGAACTTTATGTAGTATTTTTAGATTATATAAACAATTTCAATGAAATTTAAAATATACCAGGTCACTCAAAATTTGATTGTTCTCTAAATTCTTCTGGGTCCACCTAAACTTTAATACTAGGCAATACTAGTTCAATGTGCCCCCTTTTTAATGATATATATATATATATAAAGTAATAGTAGATAAATACATAATATATCAAGATTATATTAACGTATGACAAACTTTATTGTAGTAACATAAAGGAAATCCTTACCAGGATATCACTCAAAAATCCATTAAATGAATTAATGAATACAAAAATATATCATTAAGACAGGGGAAATTGCTGAAAGAGGTAGGATTATGCTAAGCATAAGCCTAGCATTCAGAGGTCTGAGGTTTTCTCTCCAACATAACATGGCCAAGAATTAGTGTATATGTCTGTGATAGCCCCAGAACCATGGTTCTGATCTGAGAAACACAGTACTGAACCCAGTGTTGAGAGCTGTGCTATCTCACACACTAGCACTGAGATGTTGCCTAGTACTACGTCTCCAGTGCCTCACAAGTTATCTTTCCAAAAGCCTGAAAAAATGTTAGAAAATACAATGCAGGGAAACATCAAAGTAGGGAGGCACCTGCCTGCCACCACCTACCATCACTTCAGGGCCAGCAACTGATCATCTCTGTGGGTGCTGAGAACAACCCTGTCCAGAAGCCCTTGCTGAAGCTGTGTAAGCAGAGGTAAGCCAGAGACAGGAAAGCAGGGAGGAGTGCTCCCTTGAAGCCGAGCAGCATGTGCATCTCCTAGCGGCTATGAACCCTATCACAACACACAGTAAAAGTCACACTAAAGACGTGTCAATAGAGAAACAATGCAGGACAACAACATGCATAGAAAATGAAGATGGCAGCTCTGATAAAATGAAAAGTACCTGCCACAGAGTTAGCCTCTCAAATAAGGAGTTTAGAGTTGTAATATGGAGGATGGATATAGAACTCAAAGAAAGCATAGATCAAGCTGAACAGAACACAAAGAAATCAGAAAACTGCTAACTGAAATAACAGGACTGAAAAACTCATTAGATTAAATTAAAATCTCAATGGAGGGGGCCAGAGTGGTGGCACAGCAGCAGGGTATTTCCTTGCACATGGCTAACTTAGGACAGACCTTGGTTCAATCTTCCAGCATCCCATATGGTCCCCAAGTCAGGAGCGATTTCTGAGTGTGGAGTCAGAATTAACCCCTGAGTGTCACCTGGTGTGGCCCCCCCCAAAAAAAATAATTCAATGAAAATTATGTCCAACAGAGTAACACAGCTGAGGACAGAATCAGCGAGCTTGAAGTAGAGATGCAGAGCAACTCCATACAGCAGAAGAGATTAAAAATAAAAACATTAAAGCAAATGATCAGACAATGGAAAAAATACAGAATGTGAACTGATAGAAATAGAAGTCTTTGACAAGTTCAATAGAAACAACATAAAAACATTGGAGTCTCAGAGACCCAGGAAGAAAATCCTTAGGTAGAATCAATAGTCAAGGTCATCATTACAGAGAAACTACCAAGCTAAAGATGACATGCAACCAAATCCTGCATGCACTAAGAGTACCAGTTAAAAATGACCCAAAGAAAAGCCCCCCAAGACACATTCTAGTCACAATGATAAATCTCACAGGAATAGAATAATGAAAGCAGCAAGATCAAAAAGGAAAATTACATACAAAGGAGCATCCTTAAGAATTACAGCAGACCTATCATAAGAAACCCTCAAGGCCAGGAGGCAGTGGTGAGATATAGTGACAAAATTCAATGAAATGAATGCTTCGCCTAGAATACTGCACCCAGCCAGACTCATATTAAGGTTTGAAGCAAGTATACATAACTTTACAGCTGAACAGCAGCTCAGAAATTTTACAGACTCAAACCCAGTATTAAAAGAAAAACTTTAAGAAAAGACAGACCAACAGACACAATAAATTTCTACACAAAGATGACATCAAATCCCATGACAATAATCTCTCTCAACGTCAATGAACTAAATGCACCAGTTAAGAGACACAGAGTGGCAAAATGGATCAATAAGCTGAAGCCAACATTCTGCTGCATAAAAGAAACACAAGTATGAGGCCAGAGAGATAGAGGAGGTAAGGCATTTGTCCTGCATGAATAAGGACAGAGAATCAAATCCTGGCATCCCATATGGTCTCCTGAGACTGCCAGGAGTGATTTCTGACCATAGAGCCAGGAGTTACCCCTGAGCACTGCCAGGTGTGACCCAAAGACCAAAAACAAAAACAAAAACAAACAAAAAAAAAAAGAAAGACATCTAAATAGGCAGAACAAACATAGACTCAAAATAAAAGGCTGGAGGAAAATGATCCAAGCAAACAACTCCCTTAAAAAAGCTGAAGTGGTCATATTAATATCAGATGACTCACTTTAGACTAAGAAAAGTTATAAGGACAAAGATGTCTTTTAGTACTAATCAAAGGATATGTACAGCAGGAAGAAATCACTCTCCTAAACATATATTGCATCCAACGAGGGATCAGCAAAATATTTAATAACATAGTTGAAAATCTGAAAGAAGACATAAATAGCAATACAATAATAGTAGGAAACCTCAGCAATACCCTGTCTTCCCTTGATAGGTCAATCAGGCTGAAACTCAACAAAAATATACTAACTCCAAAAAGAAAGTGGACATGTGTGTGTGTGTTTGTGTGTGTGTGTGTGTGTGTGTGTGTATTCCAGATTTCTGGAGATAGAGAAACTTTATATATATAGCACTCCATCTCCAGAATCCTAGATACAAATTCTTCTCTAATGCACATGGATCATTCTTTAGAATAGACCACATGCTGGCTCATAAAACATATCTCCATAAAATCAAGAGGATAGCAATTATACAGACTACTTTCTCATATCACAAGGCACTAAAATTAGAAGTGAACTACAAAAAGTCACAGAAGAAAAATTTTAACACCTGGAAATTAAACAGCACACTGCTGAAAAATCAGGGTCAGAGATGAAATCAAAGAGGAAATCAAAATATTTCAGGAAACAAATAACAATGAAGACACAAACTCAGAAATTGTGGGACACAGCAAAAGCAGTACTAAGAGGAAAATTTGTAGCTTTGCAAGCACACATCAGAAAGGAAGAAAGGGGGGTGAGCCGGAAAAATAGCATGGTGGTAGGGTGTTTGCCTTTCATGCAGAAAAATGGTGTTTTGAAACTTGTCGTCCCATATGGTCCCCCAAGCCTGCCAGGAGCGATTTCTGAGCATGGACCCATGAGCATTGCAGGGTGTGACCTCCCCCCCCCAATAAAAAGAAAGAAAAAGAAAGGAATGAAGAAGGGGCCTACATAAATAGATTAATGGCACATTTTTAGAATTAGAAAATGATTAACAGAAGGAGCCGTAGGTCAGCATAAGGTAATAATAAAGCTTAGAGCAGAAATCAATGAAATGGAAATCAAGAAAACAATTTAAAAGATCAAGGAAAGCAAAATTTGGTTCTTTGAAAAAATAAACAAGACTGATAAACCACTAGACAGAACTCACAAAGTAATGGAGAGAGACAAACTTAATAAACTGGATTAGAAATAAAAACCGTGATATCACTATAGATACTGCAGAGATTCAAAAGATAATCAGAGACTACTTTGAGAAACTCTATGCAATGTAACATGATAACGTGGAAGAAATAGATAAATTCTTGGACTCCTACAATCTTCCACAGTTAAACCAAGATGATCTAGCACAGTGGTTGGCAAGCCACGGCTCTCAAGCCACATGCGGCTCTTTACACTTTTTTTGTGTGTGTGTGACTGAAGTGCATTACACAGAATTATTTATGGTACTAGTGACAATAAATGAAAGGCATTCCCACCACCAATGTTGTGCTCCCTCCGCTCCTGTTCCCAGCATGTCTCTCATATCTCCCTCCTTTACCCCCCAGAATCCTAGTGTAACTGGTCTCCACCTTACAGCTTGTTATAGGTTGGGTATCTATTCTGTTTGGTGTTCCAGTCTGATCATTTTTTTAAATTTACACTACATGTTCATATGACTGGTCCTGGTATCATCATTTCCCCCCCTCAATTTATGAGGCTGAATGATTCAAGTTATGCTATTCTGTTGGAGATAAAAAGGTTAAGGAAAAGAGAAGAAAAATTTGGGATCAACTACTAAAAAAAAATCACCAAATAATATCCACAAGAGTGAAAAAGAAAGAAAACAGTAAAAGAAAAAGGAAGAAAATAATATCAAAAACAAACAAAACAAAACAAAACAAGAAAAAGGAATGCTGGAGTGGCAGGCTTTGGTGTCCCCCCCCACACACACACTTTATTTTATTTTATTTTATTTTATTTTTTTGCATAGGCACAATAAGTATTGGGGAAGGAAGGAAATTCCTGTGGCCTATGAGATTCAGGGTTTCTCCACTCTTGAAGCATATTGTCATGGGAACAACCACTGGCTCTATACTCATAGCCATATCCCAGGTTTTTTTTTTTTTTTTTTTTTTTTTTTTTTGTGGTGTCAGGAAACTTTCCTCTCGGTTGTGGATAAGAAAATCAGGCCACTGTAGCTAGCAATCTTGGTATTTGTGCAGGTCCTAGGACAAGGCCTAGGATAGAGTCTTTACGGTTCTAGAGGTTCTGTTCCATCATTGTTGCGGTGTTTGGTATTCTTTATCATGTCCTCCATGTTTTTGCTCATTCCCTAAGCCAAAGTCTAGGAAATTATGGTTCCGAAGGTTCTGCTCAGTCTCTATTGTCAAAATTGGGCCTCTGTACTAAGAAATCTTGATTTTTGTAAGAGTCCTGGGCTATAGCCTAGGGTAGAGTTTTCCTTAATTGTATCAAGGTAAGTTCTGCAGTCACAGTTGTCAAAGTCAGTTTTCTGTAGTTAGTATTCTTATTTTTCATAGTTCAATGGATGAAACATCTTCTGATTTCCACTTAGTGTTAGGTGATGTGATAGGACCTCCTGGTCTTAGGTCAAGTTGTCATTTCCTCGCTGTCCTCATTGTCATATTAACACTGGCACAAGTAAGTCTCCCAACGGAGATTAGTTCCTGGTGTTGAAGGTAGTTGTTTCAGTTCTACATCTGGGATCTGGGGTTTGAGAATGAACTAACACTGTCCAATCTCGTGGAGACTGAGTTGTATCCACATGACATATGTCCAGGATGGGAGGCACCCTTGTATAAAAAGTGTGAGTTCTTATCCTTAGAAGATAAGATCTTGTTTCTGTGTCTATGAATTCCCCTTATTTACTGTGTCTATACAAAAACGTATGGTGTCCTTTTGTATTGCTGGTGCTATTCTGGGTAAGGATGACAGGCTACACACACAGTATCTGTGGTGTGATCTGAGCTTTTATCCCAGGCAGGACATTTTCTTGGTTATTGTACCAAGCAGCACCAAAACTGGTGAGGATAAAAAAAATATGTATATATAAAAAATAGAACAAATAAATAAAGCTGAAATAAAAAAGTAAATTTAAAAAAAGGAAAAAAAAACGAAAGGTATTTGAAGAAAGCAAGTGATGGGGGAGGCTATCTGTATGTTTAGGAATACATATCTTAAGATGCATTATTATAAAGGTATTAAGCTTACATAGGCAATATAGGCCTCCCAAGTAGGTCTTCTGAAATATTCTTGTGGAGAGTGAAAGCCAGGGCACTTTTTCGTATCAAAGACCTTGGTCTAGAGTTTGAGATGTGATTTGTGGCATTTCAGAGTCCTGTAGTGTCCTTGAGCTGGGGGTTTTGCTGAAGCTGATTCTGGTATCATGCAACATGATTTGATAGGAGTGAGAGGGACCACAAAGCTTGAGTCAGCAGGAGTAGTGGTTGTGGGTTCTTGCTGAGACACGAGATGGGGGATCGAGGGGTGTCTTTCTTTGAGGAGCTGGATGGTGGTCTGTTGGGGCAGGAGTAGAAGGGTCTCTGGGTGGGGGCTATATACATTGAATAGATAAATTGTTTATGGATAAGGCTTGGCAGTCAGAGAGGACCACTGTATAGAAAGTAACATTCACATATACACTGACTTCAGAGATCTACTTGAGTGCTATCCTCCATATATATGGTATTCCATTTGTTTTCCTATAGTCAAGAATTGGAATATTTTTGGATGATGTTAAAAAGGGTATTCTTCTGTGTGCCAGGCGGCCACTCGAGGAGTCAGGACTCTGATCCTAGCCTCTGTCAGTGCATGCCATGTGAGGCTCTCAACATAAATTTCAATCATGGTTTTAGCAAGATTTGGCTCAGTTGAAAAAAAAAGATTGCCCACCACTGATCTAGCATATTGAAATAGATACATAACTATTGAGGAAATTAAGAATAGTCAAAGCCTTCCCCAAAAAACAAAAGCCCAGATAAATTCACTAACAAATTTTTTCAAACCTTTTCAGAGGAAATACTGCCAACACTTTTCAGGCTCTTTCATGACATTGAAAATCAGAAACACTCCCAAATAGATTTTATGAAGCTAATATCACCCTTATACCAAAACCAGACAGAGTTGTTGACAGAAAAGAAAACTACAGATCAATATTCCCGATGAACACAGTTACAAAAATTCTTAACAAAATTCTGCAAATTGGATCCAAATCCTCATCAAGGTCATACACCATGACCAAGTCGGATTCATTCCAGAAATGCAAGGGTGGTTTAACATATGTTAATCAATCAACATAGGGGCCAGTGAGGTGGCACTAGAGGTAAGGTGTCTGCCTTGCAAGTGCTAACCAAGGAAGGACAGGGTTCGATCCCATGGCATCCCATATGGTCCCTTCAAGCCAGGGGCAATTTCTGAGTGCTTAGCTAGAAGTAACCCCTGAGCATCAAACAGGTGTGGCCCCAAAACAAAACAAAAAGAAACAAAAAAATGTAAATCAATCAACATAATACACCTTAGCAACAAAAAGAAAAAAAACTATTTGATCATATCAATAGATAAAGAGAAAGCATTTAATAATGATCAACACCCATTCTTGATAAAAAAAAAAACTCTTGATAAAAACTCTCATCAACTCTCATCAAAATGGGAATAAAAGAAACTTTACTCAGTATAGTCAAGGTCATCTACCACAAGGCAGTGGCAAATGTTATTCTTAATGGTGATAAACTAAAAGACTTTCCCCTAAAATCTTGTACAAGACAAGGCTGCCCTTTCTCACTACTACTGTTCAACTCAACAACTACTGTTCAACATACAGTTCAACTACTGTTCAACACTACTGCTGGAAGCTCTTGCCATAGCTATTAGGCAAGAAAAAGATATCAAGGACATCCTAATAGGAAAGGAAGAAGACAAGCTCCCACTGTTTGCATATGACTTGATAATATATCTAGAAAACCCTAAGGACTACCAAAAAGCTTTTAGAAACAATAGATTCATATAGCAAAGTGGCAGGCTACAAAATTAATGCACAAAAATCAATGGCCTTCTTATACACCAATAATGATAGAGAAGAAATGGACATTAAAAAGTACAACCCCCCCCCCCCCGGCCCGGAGAGATAGCACAGCGGCATTTGCCTTGCAAGCAGCCGATCCAGGACCAAAGGTGGTTGGTTCGAATCTCGGTGTCCCATATGGTCCCCCGTGCCTGCCAGGAGCTATTTCTGAGCAGACAGCCAGGAGTAACCCCTGAGCACCGCTGGGTGTGGCCAAAAACCAAAAAAAAAAAAATTTATCAAAACTTATTTTGGAAGATGTGAGGGAAAGAGAGAAGTACATGTTTGAGAAAGAACACAAGTTTCTCTAGAGTGTAAATAGGTAAGCAAAGAAACATAGAAACAAGCAAGTAGATATTTGTTCAATGAGGAACATGAGCTTGAAGAACAAACCTCATAAGACATTATCTTAGCTATGTAAAAAAACCCAATGAGTTCTAAGAAAACACCTTAGATTCACAAAAGAATTTAAACAACCAACTTGCTTTGAAGGGTCTTTGTTGGTTGGTGTGTCTCTTCCATTTCTTCTGCAACCATGTCCAATAAAAATTCATGTGGCTGAGATAGAGAAACTCCTAAAGTTGAAATTGAAGACAACAGAAATACAAGCAAAAATATTCTCTACCTTCTAAAGAAATTTTTGAGGAAGAGAACCAAATTAGCAATGGTAATAAAGTGCCACCAATAGCACCAATATTCATTTCATAAGCACTTCCTTCATACTTTTAGTTGTTTAAATTTGTTAAGATGCCATGAAGTTACATCAAATTGAAATGGTTTTGTGGCCCCTTTTTATGCCTAAGTTCTGAAACCTACTGAAAACAAAGGTGCCCATCCCTCCCATCTCACCCTCTAATTGGCAGAAAAAGGAAGAATTTGCATGCCACCTTAGTAAAAAACTAATTGAGTATGATGACATTGAAATGTAAAATTAATACTAAGTTGGTCCAACGTGTACAGTAATGTAATTTAATGTTAATGCCTATTTGTTCAATAGTTTTAATATTTAAATGCACTTTTGGGGGGGAACGGGTCACCCTGACAATGCCTGGGAGTTACACTTGCATTCAGGAATCACGCCTGGCTATGATCAGGTGATGAAACCTGAGTGGGCCACATACAAGGCAAGCACCCTTTCTACTGACTATCTTTTCAGTTCATAAATGCACAGTTTATATATATATATATATATATATATATATATATATATATATATATATATATATATATGTAAAGTTTTAGCATCTGCAAAAATAATCTGAGCAATAAAACAAATGCTGAGAAAGAAAATGAAAACTGGGGGCATTACAGATCTTAAGCACTATTGTAAAGCTGCAATAATTAAAACAGCATGATATTGGCAGAAAGGCATAAATTAGTGGAATAGGAGATTCAGATATAAGATCATGCTTATATAGTCACTGAAATTTTTATAAAAACATTGGAATTACAAAGGGGTAAAAATAGTTTAGAGAATCAGTTATCTTATAAGCAGAGTAAGAAAATTCTGGAGGCACATTATAGAAATTTTTATTGAGAAGTTGGGTATACTTCAGAGCAAGGGCAATTAATTTTGTTTTGTTTTGGGGCCACACCCAATGAAGCTCAGTGCTTACTCTTGGCTCTATGCTTAGAGATCACTCCTAGCAGTGCTCATGTACAGGGATTGAATGGGAAACACCTACCCACCTTTCTCTCTTTCTAGTCCTGCAAGGACATTTTTAATAGAGTGTGGCCCTTGAAAGAGTTCGAGGTTGGGTTTCTTCTTGGAGAGAGTCACAAAAAGAAACACTCAGGTAGAGCAGCTTACTGGAGAACTTGTCATTACCTCCTTCTTTTTATTACCTCAAAGATTTTGTAAATTTCATGTGAAAGAAGAGTCTGGGCTTTTTAGGGACAAGCAAAAGGAAAGGGAGATATTTCTCAATTCATGGGATGGAGTCTAAAGTGGAAATTTCTCTTCAACAGTGGTCAGGCAAAGGAAAGTGAGGTGGCTTCCTAGTTGTGAATTCATGAGGGTCATCAGAGCAACAACATGGAGACAGATTTGGAGGACAAAGGGCTGACCTGTTTCTAAAGACAAGAGAACATTAATTCCAGATCTCCTTAAAATAGAAACAGACACTTAGAGGGGTACTAATTTCAGTTTTTACGCTGAGTAATTCCAGCTCACTGAGAGTTCGCAGTATGAAAATGTGGGTTTCATGAGCTATTTCTGCAATGACTTTTTCCCAAACTGACTTCTTTTTGTCTAGAGGGAGTCAGTTCTGAGCTAGAGATGATCAGGCTCATGATTTCTGCATTTCCTGTAAACACCGTCTTCTCTTCATATCTTATCCACCCAGTCTACACCTGCTATTTCTTTCCTCACTGCCGCTCATAACAGCTCTGCAAGTGTGAGAGGCATTTTAACACACTAGTGAGTGATTTTTAAAAAAGATAAATTCCAAGGTTGAGAATAAGAATGAGGGAGGCAAAGAGGTAGCAAAGAGAGAGGGTGAAAATAATCACAAAGATTAGCCTCTCATGAAAAGCAGATGTGTAATATTTTGAAAAACAGAATTTATATGCTGAATTCAACTCTTTAAAATAGATGTGTCTTTCCAGGACATCACATTTTGCAAGAGAAATGGTGAACCAAAGGACATAAGAAGTCCATCTGATGCCAAATACCAGTAAATGACTCAACAGTGAATAAACATTACTATCTATATTTACTGGTTAAGTAGTATTTATAGAGTCATGGTTTTGCACCATGTTCTTCCTTAACAGTTTCTGAAGAAGCACCTTGTATAGGGTGGTAAAAAGTTACATGTTAAAATGTGCTGGCATTTGCTAATAGTGGACTGTAGTTTAAAAAGAGAGATACATTCTCATGTCACTTTACAGGGGGATATATTTTCTCATCAAACTGCTATATTACATATTACTTTGTGACAAATCTATGCCCATGTTCACATAATGGTGGGTGCAAGGAAAAGAGAAAAACTAAAGAATATAAGAGTAGCCAACAACTCAAATTACATTTTTTTCTCTTTTATTTTTCTAATCAGATTCAATCTTCCTATTCTTCAGCAAAACTATTATTCATAAGCCTGAACTTCTTAGGGTAAAGTTCTCTGGTAAATCTTAATCTGAGCTAGAAGAGATGAAAGCAACAATGTTTGAAATATAGGTGAATATTATTACAAGGCAGTCAGTTCTGGACAGAAGTGACCAGTATGGTTGTATAAACTTATCTCTAAGGAGAACATATTTAACAATTTCGTAAGAATCTTTAGATAATATGTTACCTTGGAAAATAGCATGTGGGGAAGACCATAGAAGATAGATTCTTCTGGGTTAGGTATACTTTAGAATATTCAAGAGACAGCATCTCCAAATGTTTGCTGATGTTTCAAAATGAGCTTGTCTATTCTCTAAGTCATCTAACTTTAAAACCACAGACAATTTAGATCCTTTGGCAGATGTGAGAGAGAGTGAATGCATTAATTAACATAGTATCTAAGAACCTCAAGAGGCTTTAGAACACTTTCAATTTTGATACAATAAAAAATGAACTATAGCAGGTTGCAAGATTGCTCAAGTGGTAGAGCACTTGATGCCTAATAGATGCTATGGCCTAAATTTGATCCCTGGTACTGCTTGGTTCTCTGAGTGACATTGAATATATCCCTATGGTCAGAGCACCTCCAAGCAGTGCGGATTGAATTCTGAAAGTTCTTCTAGAATCCTGGGCACTATGAGATGTGTAACTTAGAAACTTCTAAATGCATTTATCTTACAATTCAATAAACACACATGCATGACTATTTACCTTTACTATCAATACATATGTTTATTTCTATTATATTTTATATATAATTGTATTTTGATTCTTAATTTAATTAGCAATAAATTTCCTAGTGCATTAAATTGTCTTAGTTACTTAAAATTTTTTCTAAGTCACTCATAATACACTGATTTGCATAAAGATATCTTTATATCTATATACATTTAAGATTTAATGGGAACAAGATAAATAGTGCAGTGGGTAGGGCTCTTGTCTTGCACATGACTAATTCAAATTTGATTCCCAAAACCCAATCTGGCTTCTGAAGCTTGCCTGGAGTGACCCCTGAGCAAAGATAGGGGGTAAGTGATGAGCACCACAAAACAAAACAAAAACCTTAGTTTTAAAATATTAAATGTGACAAAAAATATAAATCAAACACACACACACACAAAGATGCTTATACATCATGACCCAGTAGGATTTATGTAAAATAAAACAAAACAGGGTAGCAAGAAGAAGAAGAAGAAGAAGAAGAAGAAGAAGAAGAAGAAGAAGAAGAAGAAGAAGAAGAAGAAGAAGAAGAAGAAGAAGAAGAAGAAGAAGAAGAAGAAGAAGAAGAAGAAGAAATAAGATAGATGAACTGCTGGCAAGATTCACAAGGAATAAAAGAGAAGAAAAAAAGATTGGCTTACATCACAAAGAATGAGAACAAGCAGTACTGGAGGAGATGTGGAGAGAAAGGAACTCCTGTCGACTGCTGGTGGGAATGCTGTCTAGTGGAATACAATATGGAGACT
The DNA here is from genome assembly GCF_024139225.1 of Suncus etruscus. NCBI lineage: Eukaryota > Metazoa > Chordata > Mammalia > Eulipotyphla > Soricidae > Suncus > Suncus etruscus. The sequence goes on along the minus strand of NC_064853.1, from coordinate 129,493,641 downwards.
CCTCCAAAAACTGGAAATTGAGCAAAAAATAAATAAATAAATAAATAAATACACAAATAAACCTGGTAGATGTCCTGATTAAAATAGTCAAATACATCTTGAAAATATGGTAGCTATTTCTTGTATGAGGATATTCAAATTTAAATCAACTGTGACAGAATATGATAATAATATGATATTTTATTTTATAAAATAGAATAAAATAATCTATTCTTCATTTTAGTGGGATAAATTTTAAGTGTTCAAGAGTTTCATGAGAAAAGTAAGTGCTGTATTTGAGGTCACAGATAGAAGACATTTTCATCAGGACTGAAAGTCCTGGTTAAATGAAGAAAGTTCTTTCCATATTTCTGATTTCCTTACACGTGTTGATGAGTAGATTAAAAATAAAAAATAAAATATTAAATGTAATGTAAAATACAAAAAATACATTTTCTAAAATCATGTCAATAGTAGAATATAAATTCAGAAATAAATATTATATAGACCTTTTTGGGGAAAGTGACTATCTCAGGGCAGTAAGTCCCAATATTTTTGAACAATGTAGTATTAGTTTTCTTGCTGCTAGATGGAGATAATTTGCTTTTTTCTCCCCCAGTAACTATACACACATAGAGTTGCACACATAGCAATTTAAACCGTGCTTTGCATTTCATTGACAGAACTCATAATAAGTTTGATAATAAGGCACATCACAAGCATCTTTAGTGAACTAAAGTTAAAAATGTCAACAGAGTGTCCAGAGGACACAGTTATGAATACCCAAGAAAACAACCACTACATTGAGAGAATAGCACTGATTATCTTAATTTATCTTTGGAAAACTATTTCAAGTTGATGATATTTAATTATCTACAAAAAGGGAAATCAGAGTCTGGCATCTTCACAACCCAGGCAGCATAAATGGGTTTTCTGGAGTTTTGAAGCAGGAATTGCTTTGCTTCCCTTTTTATTACTCTGAAAATGCCCTTTGTAAAGAAGTAATAATTATGTAAACTTGCGTCATCATGGGTTTTTTTGGATGGAGGTAAACATGTGCAGGGCAGCATGGAGCTGTACTCACAGGATGCACAATTGTTATGGTTCACAGGCTATGAGAACCCTGTCATTAAACTAAGTGTGATTTAAAAATCTCTTTGTGGCATTATGATCATTGTATCTATGTTTGTTTTTTGCTTTGGGTCATGCTTAAGGTAGAAATGGAGAGAAATAATGATTAATGGCATCTGCTTTGATTTTCCTGTGCTTCCTGTTTGTAAAAATAAATGATGATGGTCAACATTTATGTCATTTTGACAGATCACAAGATGTCCAATCGCTGGTTAAACACTATTTTGGTTTATCTCTCAAAAGCTTTCCAAAAGAGAATTAACATTTGAGTTGGCAGCCTGAGTAAACTAAATTTCTTTCTCCAATGGAGTTTGCAACTATCCTGACTGTTGAGGGTGGATGAAACAAAAATGCCAGACAAAGACATAACTTTTAATCAGTTTGAAAGGAGACATTATTCACCTTCTTTCCTGGACACTGCCACCTGTTCTACACCAATGCTATAACTTCTAGACTTTTTATCTGATTACCTGCATACTCAGCATTGAGGTTACACATCATGGGACTTCTCAACCTTCATAGTTCCATGAGGTAGTTATTCATCATTAATTTTTCTACGTACACATGAATATCCATATGTATATTATGTACTACACTATATACATATATACTATGCATATGTGTATATATAAATATAAATATATACATATATATCCCAAAAGGACATCTAGGTATGTAGGTCTGTCTCTATGGAGAAACCTGAAATAAGACATGAAAGATAAATCACATGTGATATAGCAAAATTCCTGACCTTAGCTTGGAATAATAAAAGTTAAAGAAGTTCTTCAATTTATGTTGAAACATAATTTAGACTATGTGGAAATTTTTTAAGTAATAAAGAGTTGACATAGAATTCCTGGGAAGTTACTAAAGCTTGGTTTGTGTAAACAGAAAAAGATCTGTTTTAATTACAATGCATTGCTTTTTTACTTTTTTTAAGAACCAATGACAGGTGGATAGAGTCTTTGTGAACTTAATCTAGTTTGCATGTTAGAGACAAAAAATAAAAAAAAAGAAGTGTGGCTCTAATAAATGAGGATATTAATTACATGTCTGCTAAAATTCTCTCTAGGACCTGGACTTAGAGAAATTGCAATAATATCATTTTTTCTTCATTGGACAGTTACAAAACATGAAAAATAAAAAGTCTATTGATTTCTGTTGATGTAAACATTTCATTTTCCTTATTGTGTTGATGCTAGTAAGATAAAAAGATTCCCGATTTTGGAAAATTGATTTTGTAAATAGCAACAGCAACCAGGATTATTGAAATGTTAAAAAGTTTCTTGGCCAAGTCAAAGTTTTGATTATAAGAAAAATTTACACATCTGGAATCTTGGCAACAAACTTTGCTTGCTACTCTTGGAACAAGAAATTTTTCTGTCATTGTAACCCTTGGCTATGAACTGATATAAAATATGTTGCCAAGATCTTCATATAATTCTTGCCATGGCTAAAAAGTCACCAATTAAAGCTATGTTAAGATTATTTTCTTCAAGGCTAAAAAAATTGATTGCAGGAGCCAGAGCAATTGTACAGTGGCTAGGGCATTTGCTTTGCACGCAGCTGACCCAGGTTCGATCACTGGATCCCATATGGTCCTCCAAACCTGCCAGGCATAACTTCTAAACACAGAACCTGAGTCCACTGGTTGTAGCCCATAAACAAACAAACAAACAAAATAAAATTAAAAGAATTGTTTGTTTACCAACAAAAATTCTTACTGATATCTGAATAAAATTCAGACATTTTTTAAAAGAGAAGAAGGATCTTGAAAGATAGTAGAGATTATTATAACTATTTGAATGATTTACCTTTTAGGCACAAAATAAAATTTTCCAAGCAATTTTAAATAATTATTTAAAATAATTTTTCAGTTTGCCACACTATAACAAAATATTGTTGGCAAATAATGATTGGACGTTGTGTTGGAGAAAGTGTTTTTAGTGAAAAATGCCTCTTGGTTTCTCTGAAGATTAAAAACTGTCAGATGGGACTAGAGCAGTGGTGCAACAGGTAAGTCACTTTCCTTGCATGCAGCTGGCCTGGGTTTGATTTCCAGAACCCCAAGTGGTCTTCCAAGCCCAGCTAGGAGTAATCTGGTGAGCACAGCTCTCCAGGTGTGGTCTGAAACTCAAAAACTGTCTCATGGGTCTAATATCAAATTTGATTGAAAGTTAATTATTCTTATAATTTTTTCTTAGATGTATTTATTATTATTCTTAGATTATTTTAAGTTAATATATGGATTTCAATTCACTACTATATATTAGTTTATTGATGCCATTATATAATACAATTTTGTTAGCAAAGGAAATGTTTCAAGTTTAGCTTTCTCATTGAGCTCTAATCAAACTCATGATCATGAATGCCTGAGTGTTAATGTCCAAAAATGGAAGGTCTTCCTACTTTTACTGCAAAGGGAGAAACCAAAATCAAATGAAAGTAAAATATGGAATTGCTTTTTTTTTTTCTTTTTTTTTTTTTTTTTTTTTTGTACCCTATACATGTGCCAAAAGAGACAGATCAGGTCACATATTTTCCCTTAGGAAAATAGTATGACTTACTTCAAGTATGATAATTTTTTTTTAATTTTTTTTTATTTAAACACCTTGATTACATACATGATTGTGTTTGGGTTTCAGTCATAAAAGGAACACCACCCATCACCAGTGCAACATTCCCATCACCCAAGTCCCAAATCTCCCTCCTCCCCCCCCAACCCCCGCCTGTACCCTAAACAGGCTCTACATTTCCCTCATACATTCAAACAAATCACTCCAAATGATTTAGCTTCATCTTTAACCTTGACTTTAAAGTATCTTTTGAGGTTAGAGAAATAGTACAAGTGGTTGAACATGAAGTGATATCCTCAGCGCTGCCTAATTTTCCTGACTCACAATCAAGTTTAATCTGGGTGCCCTCAAATACTATCAAGCCTGACTATCCCAGTTATATTAACAAATATATATTGAAAATATATACTTGTCAACAAATATATTTTTAACTAGGTGTTAGCCCTAAGCAAAGCAAAGTGTGGCTTAAAAACAAACAAAACTATACTTTTGCATGGGTCTGAAAGATAATATAGTGTGTAGGAACTTGTCTTGTATGTAGCTGATCAAGACTGGATACCCTGCATGTGGTATGATGCCAAAAAATCCTCTAGGAATAATTCCTGAGTACAGAGTCAAGAGTAACCCCTGATATCACTAGTTATGACCCAAAATAAAAAAAATTGTGTAATTATTTTAATTAATTATTTAAACACCATCCTTCACCAGTGGCACTTCTTCACCACCAAAATCCCGGGTTTCCCTCCCATCCTCACTCTCACACTGTCTCTGGGGCAAGTATATTGTTTCTCTCTCTATCTCTGTTTCTCTTTTTCGTTTTTGACATTGTGGGTTTTACTATTATTAATTAAAGGGTGCAATGCAAGTCACTTTATCCCCTTTCAGCATCCAGTTCTTGTCCAGAGTGATGAGTTCCAACTATCAATGTCAGAGTGGACCTTTCTCTACTCTCACTGTTCTCACTTTGTGGCAATATTTCTACCATGGTGTTGCAAGTCAGCCCTTGATGGGGTTGACTGATGAAGGGATGGAGGATGAGGTCTTTCTCCTCCAGCTCGGAGCACGCGTCTGCCACCCTGTTCAGCCGGTGGTTCTGAGGCGAAGCGGTGGGTAAAAGGCTAGCAGACTGTCAGACTTCTTAAAATATCAGCTTTATTCGGAGGACAAGACTGAAGCCCAAAGCCTCAGCATCAGTTCCAGCCAAAAAGCCTGCCGCCTTCCACAGACCCTTGCTTTTATCCCCCAGAATCAGGTACCACCAATGGTGGGAGCAGAATCAGGTACCACCCTAAGGTGGGAGCAGAATGCCAGATGACACCCTAGGGTAGGGCACAATCACAGATCAGGGTAGGGTCAGTAACATAAAAATCCCATTGAAATGTTTACATACACAACACCATGGAATGTTTCCCTGTCCCTCATCACTATTGTCTCTGGATATTATTACCATACTGCCCTTTATTTTAGTTATATCCCACAAACACATCAGATTATTCTACGTCTATCATTCTCCCTCTGACTCATTTTACTAAGCATAATAATCTCCATGTCAATGCATGTATAAGCAAATTTTATGACTCATTTTTCCTAACTGCTGCATAGTATTCCGTTGTGTTGATGTACTTGTACCACAGTTTCTTTAGCCACACATCTGTTGTTGTTCACCTTTATGCAAATTTTTAAAACTGATATATTCTTCCACTGACATTCATCTTCCTTAAGAATTTATTTCCTTACCATTACTTCTCTCATTTAGAAGAAAAAATTCCTGTGGTGTGAAGTGTGATTATCATCAAGGAGGGAAGAAAAATCTTATCTAATTGAAAACTCTTTGGATTTTAGGGATAAACAGCTTTTATGGTAGTAAAATACCAAAATAAAAAATACCTCTTGGTATTAAATATTGACATCTAGCACCCTGAGAAATAATCACTATGATGTCAAGCTGCTGGATATTAGCTTCTCAGATCCTAGACAGTTTAAAAAAGACATGCTGACAAACAGATGGACACAGGACACTTGTAGAAAAACTTTAAGCTAGATATTTTAGAGGTCTTACCGTAAGATTCATTGTAGTAACTTTCATGTATAATCACAAATAGACATATAATCTATAATTATCATAATGCCTAAACATATAATTATAACAATTGTATGATTTAAATAAATATATTTGTATAATGCTACAGACTATGTTATAAAAATAAACTTATCTTTTGCAGCTATGGTAAATGTTAAGTCACAAATTCTTTTTAAAGCATCATAATCTTTATATGTATGTTTTAAAACAAACCCTTAAAATAAATTGTTATAAATTAGCCCAAAGTGATCATGCATGCTGCCTATTTTTTCCATGTTTCCCTTGCATTAAAACATCCAAGAAACACAATAGTGTTCTCTTTACTAAGTGACTCCAAAGTTGAAAACTATCCATTTTCCAGTGAGAAAGTGTATTTTTATAATAATAGTAGCAATAATATTATCCAAAGTAATTAATATGCAAAGATTTTTAAAATACATTTCTATTTAAAGATATGTGTGAAATGTCATGCATAAAACCACTATGTACCTAAAATACTACTGTGAATAATTTGTAATCCACTTAGGTTAAAATAAAAATTATTGATAAAAAATGGAAAAAAATTCCAAACATCACTAACTACTCAAAAATTTGGCTGGTATATACCTGACTTGCCTGTCTGAAGAACAGTGAGCCCAGTTTGTCAGTTGGGTTCAGTGTATTTAAACATGTTCATTTGCTTGGGGTAGCTGTAATGAATCAGGTAGAATTTGAAAACTGATCATGATATGCAGTGACAACTTGCACCCTGCACAGAAGACTGTTTTGCCACCCGTTTAATCTGCAGGTGACTGCCATCTTCTTAAATACCACCTCATCCTGATTTAACTCAAATGCATCTGTTATTAAGAGCAAGCTCAGAACATCACTAACTCTTGTGGCTGCTTAATCAGCCAAGTGCAAGCACTAAGATGGAGAATTCAATTGACATTATAAAGTTTACTTGATGGCTAATAATAGAAGATATACCTCAAGGAGAGAGACTGGGGTTATAATAAGAAACAATTATTCATTTCTGCTCACACTAAGTGATTCACAGTTACTTTCAATTGTTTCTTCATCAGCACAGGATTATAAACTATACTTTCTGGATGACTATTCTGGCTATATTAAATATACAAGTATTCACTTGTTTTGTAAACTGTTCACTTGTTTGTTAAGGGTAGGCTAACTGCTGAAGTACACAGCAGAGTTCTAACACTTAGAAAGTAAAATTTTATTTGTGTTTTTCTGTTTGTATGTGATCCATAATCATTTGTGAACCTATTTTTTAAATCCTTGGAGCATTTTTTTATTCAAACAAAAGAAACATGGGGTAGACTGAGAATCACAGCAAATGTGGAAGTAGTTACATGAATTTTATTCACAGTCTATTTAACTAATTGTCTTCCCTTCAACTTTCCCCAAAGTTCATCAAGAGGATGATTAAATGGTTTTTTGGCAGATGAACTGACACCATATGAAAGTCTCTTCTTCTTCTTCTTCTTCTTCTTCTTCTTCTTCTTCTTCTTCTTCTTCTTCTTCTTCTTCTTCTTCTTCTTCTTCTTCTTCTTCTTCTTCTTCTTCTTCTTCTTCTTCTTCTTCTTCTTTTCTTCCTTCTTCATCTTTCTCCTTCTCCTCCTCCTTCTTCTTCATCTTTCTCCTTCTCCTCCTCCTTCTTCTTCATCTTTCTCCTTCTCCTCCTCCTTCTTCTTCTTCATCTTTCTCCTTCTCCTTCTCCTCCTTCTTCTTCATCTTTCTCCTCCTCCTCCTTCTTTTTCATCTTTCTCCTTCTCCTCCTCCTCCTTCTTCCTCCTTCCTCCTCCTCCTCCTTCTTCTTCGTCATCTTTCTCCTTCTCCTCCTCCTTCCTCCTCCTTCCTGCTCCTCCTCCTTCTTCTTCATCTTTCTCCTTCTCCTCCTTCCTCCTCCTTCATTCTCCTCCTCCTCCTCCTTCTTCTCCTCTCTCTCTCAGTATCTCTTTTTTCCTGTTCTTTGCACTACCATTAATTTAAGGGTATTATTCATGTAACTTTTTCTCCTTTCAGCACCTAGTTCTTGTTCAGTGTGATAAGTTCCAATTATTTTTGTCATAATGGATTCTTTTCTACTCTAACCACACTCACTAGTCTTTGTGACAAGCTTTCTACCATGGACTCCATGGACAGAGAGAGACAGAAAGAGGCAGAGAGAGACAAGCAAAATGCCTGTCTTAAAGAGAGGCAGAGGGGTACATGGATAGAGGGGAACCAAAGACATCAGTGGTGGGAAAAGTGCACTGGTGAAAAGTGGTACATTCTATGACTGAAACTCGAGTCTGAATAATTTTGTAACCATAGTGCTTAAATAATCTATTTTTAAAAGAAAGTCTCTGCTTTATTCTTATGTGAATCGGTGAAAAAAAAAATAGAAGTAAGGGAATTATAGTTTCTTCCCCAACTAAAAATATGTGAGCATTTTGGTGCTAAAAATAGATGAAATAAAACAATGAATTTATAAGTCAGAAGTGTTCATCCTGGACATAATTTTTGGTGTGTAATTAAATGTGTAATTAAATGGTATTTTTTAATTAGAAAAAATTTTATTTACAGGGCCAGTGAGGTGGCGCTAGAGGTAAGTGTAATTAAAATGTGTAATTAAATGGTATTTTTTAATTAGAAAAAATTTTATTTACGGGGCCAGCGAGGTGGCGCTAGAGGTAAGGTATATGTATGCCTTGCAAGCGAAGGACCGTGGTTTGATCCCCCGGCGTCCCATATGGTCCCCCCAAGCCAAGGGCAATTTCTGAGTGCTTAGCCAGGAGTAACCCCATGAGCATCAAATGCGTGTGGCCCGAAAAACCAAAAAAATTTATTTACAATATGACAAAAATGACACTTTTACTATGTATTTTACAATTTCTTGTCACTTAAAAGTCTAATTTAGAAATAAAATAATCTAGAAAATGAACAAACCCTATATTTAATGCAGAATAGTCCTAGTATAGGTGCAATAGATATAATATATATGTATAGTATATGCCTTCTCAAACTTTAGATAAAAAAAAAACCCTTTTGAATCAGCCACTCTTTGTAGAGAGTTAGATAAATATATTCAGCACTATCTTTTACCTTCTGGAAAGTTAAGAATAAAATTAAATAAATGTCAAGATTTTAAAATTTATAAAACTTAAGACCACAGAAAACAATCAGTTGATTAAAGAAAGATTGTATTGAAACAGCTTGAGGCAGTTGGTATTTGCAATTAGAGCTCCAGAAAGAAGTTATAAAGAGAAAAGCACCATGGATTTATAAAGAGATCCCTCAGTGTCTGTTGTTGAATGATAACCCATTCTTACACTGAATATAACTATATAAGTCTGAGTAGAAAACATCAGGGGAATCATAAACTAAAACATTCACACAGTTCACTCAGGACCAGAGAGTTTTAATTCTAACCAGTCAGGAAAGAAGTCTCTGTTGAGCAATTACTCATTAAACAAAGAGCCCAGAAAAGCATCAGGTTGTAATAGAGCCAAACCAGTCCAAGAGAAAAAAAGCTACTCTAACAAGGACCAGAAACCTATTTTTAATTATTTTTATTGTGACCAACGTGAATTACAAGTCTTTCACAGTAATATTTAAGGTACATAGAGTCATAGAATCAGGGTATACCCACCACCAGTATCATCCCTCCAACCCTGTTCCCAGCATCCCCCTCTTTTGATCCCTGGACTGCTAGTATAACTAGTACCCTCTGTGTATTGCTTGTTGAAGATAGGGTATCAATTCTGTTGTTCTTGACTTGGGTTTGATGTTTAACTCTGATCATTTTTTATTTCTACTCAATGTTCATATGACTGTTTGATTCCAATACCATCCATTTTTTCCCTCAATTTATGAAGTAGAACAAGATAATTGAATTTTTGTGGTTCTGTTTGAAAAAAAAGAAAAGAGGAAAATGAAAAAAGAGAAAACCAAAAATCAAAATAAAAAACAAAACAAATAAACAAACAGAAAACCAGAGGAGTCTGTCTAGAGGTTATAAATATCAATTTAAAAAGAAGAAAGGGAAAAAAAAAAGAAAATCATAGCAATATAAAGCAAAATAAATTCCCCCCACAAAACAACAATCAAATAGACAAAACAAAAAATGAAACAAAAATCAAACAAAAGACCAAAACCAACAACAACAAAAAAAGCACCACAGCAACAAATACAACCAAACAACATCATGAGATCAAAAGAAAATAACAAAGAAAGAAAGAAAGAAAGAAAGAAAGAAAGAAAGAAAGAAAGAAAGAAAGAAAGAAAGAAAGAAAGAAAGAAAGAAAGAAGAAAGAAAGAAAGAAAGGAAGAAAGAAAGAAAGGAAGAAAGAAAGAAAGGAAGAAAAGAAAAAAGGAAGGAAGGCTGATATGGCAAGTTTTTTTGTTTTTGTTTTTGTGTTTTTGCATAGGTGCAGTAAATATTGGGGAAATTAGAAAGGGAAGTCCCTTGGCCTAAAAGATACAGAGTTTCTTCACCCTTGAAGCATACTGTCATGGGAATAACTACAGGCTCTGTACACGTTCCTTTTCACGCAAGGAAATTTTATGGTGTCAGGAAACTTTCCACTCAGTTGTTACTTATAGAATCAGGCGTCTAATTAGAGATCTTGGTATTTGCACAAGTCATAGGATGAAGCCTAGGATAGCGTCTTTCATACAGTTCTAGCAGTTCTGTTCCATCACTGTTGTAATCAGTCTTCTGTAATTGGTGGTCTTGGTTTTTCACAGATTCTAGGATGAGCCTAGGATAGTCCTTCATTATGTTTTCAGATCTTTTCTTTTAAAGGATTCAGATATTCTCTAAGTAACAATGTTGGCCAGAATAAAGTGCATAAGTCTACAAAGAAAACAGTAAGACACTGTAGTCACTAAAGAAATATACAAAAATTTCAATATCCTCCTGTAAAGTTCTGTGAAGTGGGGAGAAAATGAGTTGTATGTAGTCAAAAGAAAAAATCAGCCAAAGACCCAGAAATGACTCAAATGGGGACTTTACCAGCAAGAACTATATAACATCCTCCGTATGAACACCAGGAGGAAATGAATGGTCATCAATAGAATATGCTAATGAAACTACTGAAACGAGTTAAAGTGTAAAATACACTGGCTAGGATTAAAAACTGTTCAGGAACTTCAGATAACAGACCAAAGAATTTAAAAATTAAGAACTTAAACATTGAATCTATATCAATAGAGGATCAAAAAGAGAATGAGGAATTATCATGTATCTGTGAGCATCAAGAAACCTAAACAAGTTTATAATAGATAATATATGAACCACACATTATAATTATTATATTATAATGATTCCAATGATATTTCAACATATTTTAAAATATTTTGTATGTCATTCTATATGTGACATATTTGAAATTTATAATGTAAAGGAAGATAATACAAAGATATCAAGTATTAGATGATTCATAATTGTTGCGGTAGAGAGCAATACTAATTCTTTCTTTTTTATAAATACCTTATAGTTGTTCTATTCATATGGTCAGTTGTTACAGCACAAAAATTTTCAAAGGTACTGCTTTTATTATTTCCTCAACTCTATAACACATAGCTCAATTATACTGTTGATCTCCCTTATTGTTTGTTTATATTTGTGCCACACCAGCTGTGCTCAGGGTTTACTCCTGGCTCTGCCCTCAGGAATCATTCCTAGCAGGTTTGGAGGACCACATGGTATTCCAGGGATATCAAGCCCAGACCCCCCCCCCCCTCTCTTTCTCTGACTCAAATCCATCTTACCTTTCCATTTTCCCTCTTAAACTATGCTCTTTAGAATTACTCCAAACATGTCTAAATTGGTCCTTCTGACACTGTCTCATTTTACTGTAGTGTGGTTGCCAGCTAATAGTTAAACTGCTCTAGATCAGTCCTTATAAATAAATAAATACCAGTCTTTTTATGAAATAAAACTTGAATTATATAAACTTTAAATCACTTCCATGGTACTTATTAATATATGGTTTCTTTGTCATAACTAAATTGTCCAGTTTGTTTATTATGTCTCCACTATTGTCTCTTGCAAAATTTCTCCTTTCCTGTGGAAAAATGAAAACTAAGATTTCTTTGATTTCACTTCTTTCAAACTTGCAATACCTCATATCCTGCAGTGTCACATTCAAGTACTAGAGGCCATACTTGGCTTATCTTCCAATATCAAGATGGTGATGGTGGGATAGATAAAACCATGAAGACTTTATTGTTATAGAACATTAGAGCCATAGGTCATCTAATGGTATGTGAAAGAAACTCATATAATAGAGAAAACACTTTATGATTCCACTGATGAAAAGTTCAAACACAGACCAGCTCATTGCTAGTATTAGAAGTCGGTGGAGTGTTCAGAGGCAAATGGCTGAGAAAACAGTTTCAGGTCTTCCTGAAAAGTGATTTTTTTAGGAATGGAGGTTACCTGAGTGTGTGTTCTGTGACAATCCTTTATATACTCTTTAAAAAAATCTTATGACAATTTCTATTTGAGATCTCTGCCTTCAATGTGTACACTTTTTTGAGTCAGGAAAAGGTAAAGATTAAAAAGAAAAAAAACTTAAAATTGCAAATTCATGTAGCATGAATATTTTTTCAAATGCTATTTGTATAGTTAAAAAACAATAAAACATGTTATCTAATGAATAATCAGCTTACACTTATATCTGCTTGGTGGTTTTTGTGTATTTTGCAGTAAAGGTAATTTTATGGCTGTGATTGTAAAAAGGGTGCTAAAAATTTCAATAGTTGTTATCGTTATTGTTATTGTTATATATTATATTATTAGTTTTGAAATGTTGGATATATTTTCTGAAGTAAGTACATACTTTGCCTGTAGGTTTTTGAAAGCCATGACTTCAGTGAAACAGTATATATATATATATATATATATATATATATATATATATATATATATATATATATATATATATATATATATTTGTATATATATATTTGTATATATATATTTGTATATATACACATATGTGCATATATATACATATGTGTATATATACAAATATAAACCAGGCCCTCAAAAGACATCATTAATTTTACTACAGGGTGAAATTTCTTTTTTATAATGAATTTTGAAAGAAAATGACATTAAAAATGAAATAATTGAGGACTACTATTGTAATTATTCTAGAGTTATGTGTTGAATTGATCCTAGAACTGCTAAAGTACATGCAGAGCTATTACACTAATTATATATGAACATGCTATAAATTTTGGGAAAGCATTCTAGCTGTCAATTTCATATTCTTAGTATTGACAAAATAGAAACCAAACGTTGACAATATATTTCTAAACTTCTTAAGATGATTTTTTTAAAGCATCAATGTTGACAATTTTTCTTGAGAAAAGAAAATTATATCACCTTGTAAATGAAAACAGCACATCTAATAGAAGCCTTCACTAGTTAGAGCAAATTTTTACTAATATTAATTCCATGATAATGTTAATTTAACAACTATTTATCCAGAAGAATCTATTAATCACTGAAAGTGTTATTCAAAGTTTTTCCCAGTGTCTAATGAAGATAATTTGCTAATGGATCTTTTGTTTGATTTATATTCAAAGGCAAAGGAGGACATGATTGATTAGCAAATGAATGTGGAAAACAATGAGAGAGGTTATTTTAAAAAATAATGTTCTCAGAGTATAAACAAAAGCCATGATTAATGTTATTGTCAGAACTGTAAAAAAATGGAAAGGACACTTCCTTCCCAAATCAAAGATGTACAAGAATGAGAGCTATGTCTTAGCAGGTCATTGTTGGAATGTGGTACTATCTCCCTCATTTCAGTCTTGAGTTGTAAACAACTTTATAGGCTATTAACATTTTGGTCAATAGTTAGTCTTGTCCTTGCAAGTCCTATAATTATTTACATTTAGATTTTGGTTCATGTTACTTAAAATGAACAAATATCATAACACTTGTATCACTTCCTTTTAATTGGAAATAAATATTGAGTACAATAATAAAATTTCTAAAAGCACTGAGAACTGCAATGTAGACATTTTCCTAATGTCTTTTTCCCAACATCTGTCTCATTTTCTAAACTTAACAATTAACAATTACCCATTAGGCAAAAATGATGAAATGCGTTACACAAAGTAAAAATTTTATTTGAAAAATATTTCACAATTTACTACATTTTTGTATTATATAATTTTGTACAGACAATAAAAATGCTAAATGGGATTTTAAAATTAGACCATATAGATAATGGGTGTGAGGTAGAATTTTTATATAGTTTTTATTCTTCCTATCTTTTGCTTTGTTTTTCTTTTTATGAGACCAGCTATTGAACTCAGTGTTTCACACCTATAAGACAAATTTTCTACCACAAAACTGTGTCACAAGGTGTGAGGTTTATATTTTGATGACACACTGGTTTATATGCTGCAAGAACATCATGACACAATGGAAGAAGAAAATAAAAATGATATTAAGTAGTTTAAGTGAAATGAATTTTATAAAATACTATCATAACAAAACAATACACTAAGACACAATGACATGGACATCTAGGAAGAGGTGTGTGGTGTGTGTGGGGAGAATCTGTTGCAGACTGTCAACAAAACCACCAAATAAATGAGCAGCCAAACTGAATATTGGACTCTTTTCTAAATGTAAGCAGCAGTCCTTTGCCAATTGTAATCCATTTCCAAACATCATGAGTTATGAAACAGGGTTTTCAAAAATGACTGCTTGCAACACAGTCCTTTAAGTTCATTTAAAAAGGGATTAAAAAATCCCTTCCTCACACCTATATTCATTGCAGCACTATTCACAAGATGCCCTTCAAACAGCTGAATGGCTAAAGAAACTGTGGTACATATACACAATGGAATATGAAGTCATGAATTTTTCCTATACATGGAATCTATTATGTTAAGTGAAATAAATCAGAGGGAGAGAGATAGACACAGAATAGTCTCACTCATCTACGCATTTTAAGAAAAAGTAAAGACATTACTGTAATCGCGCCCAGAGACAATAGAATTAAGAGCTGGAAGGGCTGAAGGACAGGCTCACACTTTGAAGCTCACCAAAGAGTGATGTACTCTGTTAGGGAAATAACTACACTAACAACTAACATGACAATGTTAAAGAATGAGAGAAGTAGAATGCCTGTTATGAATACAGGCAGGGGTATGGGTGGGAGGGCAGGCATTAGTGGTGGGAATGTTGCACTAGTGATGGGGTGTTCTGTTTATAATTGAAACCCAACGCAGACATGCTTGTAATCATAGTGCTTAAATAAACATTTATAAAAACAACAAATATATAAATAAATAAAAGTAAAATAAAGGTCTGTGTTTCCACACATTTTGTGTAATATTTGTACACTAGATTCTTTATTCTATTCTTTGAAAAAATGTAAATTTTAAAATCTCTAAATGCACACAACAAACAAATCTCACATTTATAATTGATACTTTCAATTTATTAAACTCTTGGTGCCACTACTGAAGTTACACTACTAGCTTCTCTGAGCACTGTGTTAAAAAATGGCATCTACTTAAATGTCAAAAGACAGGTACTCAACGTATTGCAAGCCAGTTTATAAAATAGTCTGTTGTTCAACTTTTGCCATTTCATTGCCAATTTTTGTTTCTAAAATACTCAGAGAGGGTCAAAGAAATCTATGGACATTTTATTAAAATTTTTCACAATTAGCCAGAAAAATAATATAGTTAATAGGCAAGACATTTACTTTGTAAGCAGCTGACTCTAGTTCAATCCCCAGCTATGCATATGGTTTCCCAAGTTCAGTCAGGAGTAATTCCCTGGTGCAGAGCCAGGAGTAAGATCTGAGCACTGCCAGGTGTGCCCCCCACACACACCCACAAACACAAACACACACAGATTCACAATCTCATTGCAGACACTAATACATTCAAGAAAATTTGATTGAAAAGAGAAAAAAAATTTCCACTATTTTCATATGACCTCACTATATGAATAAAACAAATAGATAACTGAATAAAAATGAATCAATCTGGTAATCAAACAATCCATACACATCTCTCTCTCTCTTTTTTTTGGTTTTTGGGCCACATCTAGCACTTTTTCAGGGTTACTCCTGGCTATGCACTCAGAAATCACTCCTTGGGACCTAGCGGGCCTCAGCGATAGCACAGCAGTAGGGCATTTGCCTTATACGTGGCCAAACCAGGACTGACCTGGGTTCGATTTCCGAGGCTGCCAGGTGCTATTTCTAAGTGCAGAGCTAGGAGTAACCCCTGAGCACTGCCGGGTGTGACCCACATGCTCCCCCCCATAAAAAAGAAATCACTCCTGGCAGGCTCAGGGGACTATAGGGAATAGTGAGGAGCAAACATGGATCTGTCCCAGGTCAGCTACATCAGTACACATTTTCTTTGTTTACAATCCATTCGGTTGAACAACAGCTGTAAAACCTGCCTTAAGGAACATGCAATTTAATTAAGGTGACTGGACACAGGTATACTGAGCAATTTGAGTAAATATAAGATATTAAATATACATTATCAGAAATGTCAACAAGTAGTCATGATTAATTACTAACTGAATATGATGAGTGTGTCACCTGCTGTGAATTTATAATGAGTGGGTCTTGGTGGGTAGTTTAGGAATTAACATATGTTAAAAAGCCTATATTTATAAATAATCAAATCATGATTCAAAAAATAGGAAACATTTATAAGCAAGTGAGTAAGCACAATAATACATATGTACTTTTGAATTTGAAAGAAACTATAAAGGAAAAATAGAAAATAGAAATTTAGTCATTTGGAAATTCAAGAAGAGGACACTGGAAGAAAATAGTAAAGAAAATGATTAAAGAGATTAAGTTGCATATACTAATTAAATGAAGCATCACTATCTGGTTTTTTATTGCTGTTACTTATGAAGAAATCTCACTTCAATAGAAGCTCATGTTTTGTATACAAAGAAGAAATTGAGAGAGAGCATTCTAAGTTTTTACTTAAAGATCTTAAATAAATAGACAATTCATACAGATATTTTCCAATTCTTACAATTGGAAATTAACTTGAATAACTAAATAACTTGTAGAGAGAACTACTTGTCAAGATGTAGAATCTCTATTCTTTTTTCTTTTGCTTTTAGGATACAGCTGAATCTCTATCATCTTGTGTTATCTCCTGAGCACCACCAGGAGTAAGCCACAAGTACCTTGAAATGTGGCCAAAAACAACAAAAACAAACAAACAAACAATAAAGCAAATAAAAAACTTGAGGACTTTCTTAATTTCAGTGTCTATTCTGAGCCCAAATGAGTCAATAGCTCTAACTCTTTGGCTTGGTTCACATTTCCCTGAAGGATGTATATATAGCATTCCCAGTCATTAGAATGATCCATGCGTATCAAGGAGCAACAGCATTCAAATAAAAGGAACCAAAATAAGCTAGTGGATAATCTGTATTTGTTTCTTCTGAGAATCTTGAGATGTTCTGTTTAGTTGTTGGTTTATACTTATTGAACACCTCCAATATTTAAAGCGCTGGAAGATATGAAGGGAAATTTTAGGATAGTCTTGCCTGTGTATGATTACTAGGCTAGTAGAACAAAACCAGACATTAACCAAATACTTCAAATACCATTGGTGTAATATGTTTGGAGAAAGTGAAATGAAAGTGAAGCAAAAACAACTCTAAAAGAACATAGTACAAGAATCTTCTAAGTAAATGTTACATATGGAAAGAAATTGGAGGTAGACTCAAACAGCTCTCTCTGTTAAACTAAATTTGGCTGCTGAGGGAAAATTTTCTGGATGTGTAAGCAATGCAAATTTATGCAAATGAGTTCTATCTTGACTCTTCACACCCCTTTTCATACAATTTCCTTATTGGGCTCACTGCAGTTCAAATAATGTTTATACTATAGAAAAAAATCTCAAGATTACAGAAGGAGCTTTGAGATGAGGAGAGAATTTAGAGTCAGTTTATTTCTCTTTGAAACTTGATAAAATGATCCATGTTAATTTTTTATAAAATAGTTTATTCTTTATTTTGCTAAAATCACTAGACCATATTTAAATGGTTAATTTTAAATATGTCTGCAGCTCATGTCTTATTTTACTTGACTGGTGGACATAGGAATGTATGTTATAAAATACAAACCATGCCTACAGAAAAAAATAAAAAACAAAAGAAAAAAAAAACAAGAAAAATACAAATCTTAGCATTATTTTATATTGGGCAAATAAACCTAGCACCATCTGCCATTTCTAAATTACTAATCTGAAGAATTTTTAATTATCAATAATTTGTTATCTTAAAAATACTAAGTGTAACAGTAGTTTTATGAATCTGTTTCACATTTTTTATGTTTTCATTTTTCAAAGCTTTTTTTCCTTTGTATTAAGTTTCTTGAATTGCAGACCAGATTTTATTGCACCTTTCTTTGTAAGGTTTGTAAAAAAAAAAAAACTTCCTCACAACACAAATAGAAAGAGGGATGTATTTGTAAAGTTATAAATGGCATCTTTTTACTGTAATAAAATAAGCAAAGTAAGCTAAGAATAAATAAAACTGAATTAAACTAAACCCATTAGTGAGATTTGGAACAACACAAAAAAGGAACTCCAAAAGATTTAACTGCAAATCTTTGATGTGTGTTTTGTGAAATAAATGTTCTCCTCTAAACTGAGAAACCTCTTTGATTTACCTTATAGTGTAAGGTGTTCTTGTCTTTTCAGAGTGGGGAAGGAGAACAGGTTGTCAATCTAAATAACACAGCCTCCCTAATAATCATGAGAAAAAAGAGAAGAGATTAAAAATGAGGCACTGAAATAAAAATCAAATTCTAAAATAATTCATTACCAATACTGTGAATGACTATGATTATGTAGGCAGATCAGTGCTTTTCAACCTTCTCTCTCTGTCTCTCTGTCTCTCTCTGTCTCTCTGTCTCTGTCTCTCTCTCTGTCTCTCTCTCTGTCTCTCTCTCTGTCTCTCTCTGTCTCTCTGTCTCTCTGTCTCTCTCTCTGTCTCTCTCTCTCTCTCTCTCTCTCTCTCTCTCTCTCTCTCTCTCTCTCTGTCTCTCTCTCTCTCCCCCCCCCTCTCTCTTGTTTCTGAGGGGCACACCCGGTGGCTCTCAGGGATTACTTCTGGCTCTATGCTCAGAGATATAGCTCCTGGCAGGCTCCGGGGATCATATGGGACGATGGGATTTGAATCACTGTTGGGCCTGAATCTGCTGCGTGGAAGGCAAACGCCCTACCACTGTGCTATCTCTCTGGCCCCAACTTCTCTAACTTTTCCCAATCTAGCCCCTCCCCACTCTCTTTGCATATGTTTCCTTCTTGTGCACTCCATTGCTAACAGCTAGACCTCTAATTTCACATTATAGCCCCTTCAGCATATTTTGGGGAAGGTCATGCTGCACCTGGTTGAGAAAAGTTGCTGTAAAGCCAGGCTTCTCTTTGTTCTTTTTTTTTTTTTTTTTTAATTTTTTTTTTATTTAAACACCTTGATTACATACATGATTGTGTTTGGGTTTCAGTCATAAAAGGAACACCACCCATCACCAGTGCAACATTCCCATCACCCAAGTCCCAAATCACCCTCCTCCCCACCCAACCCCCGCCTGTACCCTAAACAGGCTCTACATTTCCCTCATACATTCTCAATATTAGGACAGTTCAAAATGTAGTTATTTCTCTAACTAAACTCATCACTCTTTGTGGTGAGCTTCCTGAGGTGAGCTGGAACTTCCAGCTCTTTTCTCTTTTGTGTCTGAAAATTATTATTACAAGGGTGTCTTTCATTTTTCTTAAAACCCATAGATGAGTGAGACCATTCTGCGTTTTTCTCTCTCTCTCTGACTTATTTCACTCAGCATAATAGATTCCATGTACATCCATGTATAGGAAAATTTCATGACTTCATCTCTCCTGACAGCTGCATAATATTCCATTGTGTATATGTACCACAGTTTCTTTAGCCATTCATCTGTTGAAGGGCATCTTGGTTGTTTCCAGAGTCTTGCTATGGTAAATAGAGCTGCAATGAATATAGGTGTAAGGAAGGGGTTTTTGTATTGTATTTTTGTGTTCCTAGGGTATATTCCTTAGATCCAATTTGAATGACTGGGTTCATCTGTCTCAGAGGAAAGCAGAACATGAGGGAAGCAGGAAGAACAGTAAGAATGGAGAGCCCAGGGACCAAAAAGATGGCTCAAAGGGTTAATTTAAAAGCATTGCATGTGGGAGACCCCAGGTTGGATCCAGAATCACCCAGTCTCCTGATATTCTTGGAGTAGTCCCTGAGCATGGTTGAACATGGTCCCCAAACAAAACAAGGATGGGGAAGGCCAAGTTAGATAGTCAGTTAAAGACTCAAAATTCTCCATCATGTACTGCATCTCTTTAGTCAGTGCTTTACTTTCCAAACTTGTTTCCACTTTCATGAGTGGGTGTAACAATGATCCCTATTGTATAAATGAGGAAGCTATTGAAAAGAAATGGACAATGTACTCCATACAGTCAGCATATAGTTATGAAGAAAATTAAAATGAAAGTCTAAGCTGAAAATCAAAGACAAAAGAATGAAAAGAAATCTTGTCAAGAGAGGGTTATCAACATGGTGGTCTCCACAGGGAAATAAAGTTGATCTGATTCAGAATCATATGAAGTTATATTCATATTTTTATTTTAGAAACAGAATATCTAGTGTGTTCCTTCTAAATTTTATTTTATATTCATAATTTGTGTTTTCTTTAATCAGTTAAAGAGTTTTTTTAATTTATTGGTTTAAAAACTCATGTAACCATTGGTTTAAAATTCATGTTGATTCTACCAGGTGGTAAAAATATAGAGAGGGTTTTGAAAATATCTATTGTGAAACTAAAACAGCAAGAATCTCTTGGAAACTATGTTGTTATGCATAATTCCTCTGATAGAACTTAATATTTTAATTAATGCCAGAGAAGATATAGAAACTCTAATGAATAAATGTGTCTGTTAAAGGAACACTATATTAAATATCATAGTTACATACATTTGAATCCATCTGAGAAATCTTCATGAACTAATTCACTGCTGTTAAGTCAGGGAGGGGTTAACTAGTACTGGCCAATTAGGAATGTACAAGTAAATTATTCTGTTCACACCAAACTTAAATGCAACTGATTCTCCTTAGTGATAGAGTATAAATAGATCATGTTATATAAGGCATATTGAGTTTTTTAACTTTTCAAAAGAATTATCATTGAACATAGCATTATTTAATAAATTTATCTACACAGAGCAAAGTGTTTAAAAAAACCCAACTGACATTCATTCAAACCAAGAAAGAAAACAAAAGACTGGGTATCTGTATTTTTAGGAGTCATGGGTACAAACAGCTTAAGAATAGACAATGTTGATTATTATCGTAGTGAGTGAGAGAAACAAAGGGTGAGGGAGGAGGGAGATAAGGGGCATTGGTGGCAGAAAGGTTGCACTGGTGAAAGGAGATATACTTTTTGTAACTGAAACTACAAACATGTTTGTAATCATGGTGCTTTATCTATCATCTATCTGTCTATCTATCTATCTATCTATCTATCTATCTATCTATCTATCTATCTATCATCTATCTATATTTTATTTTTAAGTCACACCCTGTGGCACTTACGGGTTACCAGAGCCAGGGTTCTGCACTCAGAAATCACCCTTGGCAGGCTTGGGGGCCTGTATGGAATTCCAGGAATTTAACCACTATCCATCCTAGGTTGACCACATGCAAGGCAAGTGCCCTAAGGCTGTGCTATCTCTCTTGCCTTTACATAAATATATTAATCACAAAAATTGACAATGTTGGGCAGAGCAATGATACAGCAAGTAGAGAATTTGCCTTGCATAGAGATAACCTGAGTTTGCTGAGTTTGATCTTTGGAATCCTAAGGAATGATCCCTGAGCATAGAGAGCCAGGAGTAACACCTGAGCAACTCTGGGTGAGGCCCCCACACAAAAATATTATAATAATTCTAAGAATGGACATTTGAACAAATAAACTTTCTTTCCAAGTCCAAGAAACTGAGGGAGATAATCAGATCAGCAGTGGCATCCTCTTTGAGACTTAGGAGATGTATTTTCACAAACCATGTCAGTGTACCACAAGAAGAGCATAGCTGCTCTGTTTCACTCCAAAACTACACATTCTTTTTCTAGCCAATGAGCCATATTGCAACACAAACACACACACACACACACACACACACACACACACACACGAAACAAACACCACTACAATGTAAAGGTCATAATGGGAAAACAATGAAGAAACCCAACACATTTAGTGAATAAAAATTGTAACTCTAAAGACTCAACTAGTATCAGCTGCCTAGATAACCTCTCTAAAAGGACTTTAGAGAGGAAATGTTGAGTATGTTAAAAGAACTCAAAGAAACCATGGAATCACAACTAATAAAATTCAAGCAGATATGAGGGTATAAATGAAAAACCATCAAAAAAATACTAAACAAAATTTTGATAGGAAAATAAAATAAATACTCACTGGAAGCACTCACCAGCAAAATAACAACTGCTGAGGACAGAATCAGTGACCTTGAAGATGAGGTGCATAACACCTCCAGACATCCTTGAAATATGAAAGAGTATTAAAATAAATTTAAAAATATGAAAAAATCCTCATAATAAATGAACAAACTATAGTAAATATAACTTTGAAATTTAACAGAAACAGCATAGGTATCATTGGGGTCCAAGAGAGCCAGGAAGAAAATTTTTTTGAAGAACCAATCATGAAAAAAAATCATTGTTTAGAAGCTCCCAGAACTTGAGTTTGCATGAACTCACATCTAGGATGCCTGAAGAGTACCATCTAAAATAGACCCAAATAAAAACACCCCATGAACATGCTAATCACAATGATGAAAACTATAGAGATAGAATGTAGAGAGTAACAAAAAAGGAAAAATTTTATACAAAGAAACATCCTTAAGATTTACAGCAGATTTATAACAAGTAACACTGTAGGCACGAAGGCACTGATGGTATGTAGTGAAAATAAAATGAAATAAATGCCCCACTAAGAATACTTCATCTACCACACTTTTATTCAGGTTTGATACAGATTTTATTTGATAAAATATTTGATGCAGGTTTTATTCAGAAAGATACACAGCTTCATGTATAAATACCACCTGAGGAACATTATAAACTCAAAACTGACTTTAAAAGAAAACTTGGAGGGGATGTTCTAAGGTAAGAGAAACCCCCACACACACACCAAACTTATACAAAAATATGGACAAATTTCCATGACAGTCATCTCTCTCAATATTAATGAACTAAATGTACCAATTAAGAGACACTAAGTTGACAAAATGGATTAGAAAATTGAATCCAACATTCTACGCTCAGCACAAAACATATTTGAATAGACAGAGCAAACACAGACTCTATGTTAAAGGTTGAAATACAATCCAATGAACAAACAACACCCTTAAAAAGGCTGGGATGACCAGAGTAATATCAGATGACATATACTTTAGTATTAAAATGGTTTAAGAGACAGAGAGACCATTTCTTTCTTTTTTTTTTATTTTTAATTATGAGAACAAAGATGTAAAGGAAGAGGACAAGGTAAAGTTAGAGTGAAAGGACAATCACCCATAAATAGAATTCATAGAAGTCCCCTTGCTGATAACTTAACTGTGAACTTTCAGCCAAAGAACTTTAAGATAAATAAAACAGAACCCATGTACAATTACTTTATCCCTCAAGTTCCCAGATTGTAATACATTATAATATTTCTTAGCAGCATACAAAGCAATCTAAAGTCATAAAACTTATGTAACTCCTTAAACATTAAAGGCATAGTATTTTATTTTACATTTCCATGCACATGCATATTAGTTTAAGTTAACCTCAAAAGTTTAAGTGGGTTTTTTTAAGGATTAGAGTCAAAGGAGCACAGTAAAAACGGTGTTAGAGTGGCAATTATTGTTTGCATAGGCAAACAATATGAGGGACATGGAAAGGAAAAACGTTGGCCTAAATATAAGGAGACCCTACCCCTGCAGTTTTCTGGCATAAGACCAACTTTAGGCTTCAGGCAAGCTTATTTGTCCAATCCAAGACATTATCTTTAGTGCCAACACACTTTTATTTTCACAGTCTCTGTTGTTGGTATCATGTTTCTGTATTAAAGATCCTGGATTCTGCATATTCTACTTTGAAGTCAGGATGTGGAGTGTCCTCTAGTTTCACCTCACGACTAAAGGGCAATGCAGAGAGCCCTGGGCGACCATTTCTTAATAATCAAGGAATATGTACATCAGAAAAAAAAATCACACGCCTAAGATATATACACCCAGTTAGAACCCAGAAAAATACTTAAAACAACTAACAGATTTGAAGACAGACACCCAAAACAACACAACATAGATAATTCATGACTACATTGTCATATCTTTCTAGGTCAACCAGGCTAAAATTCAAAACTTCGAAGAAAGAAATGGAAAAGAAGGGGTTAGTGTTATAAATATTATCTCTATACTGTACTTATATGTATACAGCTTTTCATCCTCCAGAAACCTAGTCTTCCCCAATGAACATGCATATAGTTCAATATACAGGGCCACAAAATATACCCATAATATACCATAAATCAAGAGGACAGAATTTGTATCAATATTCTTCTTGGACCATAATACACAGGAAATAATAGTGAATTGCAACTAGAAATGGAGAAGTAACTTGAATACCTGAAATTAATTAAACAGCTCAGTACTGAAGAACCAATAGGTCAGAAAGGAAATAAAAAAACATATGAGAAGCAAATGAGAATGAGGACATGAATTATCAGAATTTCTGGAACACAACAAAAGAACAAAAGAACAACAAAAGAAACATTAAAAGGAAAATTTATAGCTTTGCACTAATTATCAGAAAGTAAGGGTCAACATCAATAATGTCACAGTTCAATTTATCAGACAATGATCAATAAAATGAACTAAAATCATGCAGGCAAAAAGAAATAATAGAACTTAGATAAGAAATTAATAAGCTGGAAACCAAAAAACACAAACACAATCTAAAGTTCAATGAAAGCAAGAGTTTGTTCTTTGAAAAAAATAAAAAACATCAATAAACCATTAAAAAGACTCATATAGAGATAACCTTTATAAGCCAAATAAGAAATGAAGGGTGTGTCACAACAGATACTACAACAATTCAGAGGGTCATCAGAGATTACTGAGAATTTTAATGCCACAAAACAAGAAGACCTAGAATAAAATGGATAAATTCTTGGACTCCTATAATTTTCGAAGCTTGAACTAAGATGGTGGAGAATACCTGAACAGACCTATTAATATCAAAAAATTAAAATGCTAATTAAAATATCCTGTTGTACTGGTGAAAGGGGTGTTCTACACAACTACAGTCATTTTTGTAATCATGGTGTTTAAATAAGATAATATATATATATATATATATATATATACCCTGGCTCAGAAAGTTTCTCTAGTTATTCTTTTAAACGTTAAAGAAAACATATTGGCAATTTTTTTAGGCTCTTCAAAAAAATTGAAGAGGCAGAAGCACTCCCAAACAGTTTTTATAAAACAAGCATGACCCTAACTTCAAAATCAGAGACACCATAAAAATAAATAAATATAGGCTGATATTTTTGATGAACACAAATGCAAGTATCCTCAACAAAATATTAACAAATACAATGCAAAAATTCATCAGAAATTCATACACCATGATGAAATATAATTGGCCACACAAATAAATATACAGAATGCACTATATCAATAAAAAATAAATATCATGCAACCATATTCCTAGATGCAGAGTAAGCATTTGATAAGTTCCAGAACCCATTCATGACAAGAATTCTCAACAATTTGTAAATTGAAGGAATTTTCTTCATTACAGTAAAAGCCATTTACCACAAATCTGTAGCAAAAATTACACTTAATTGAGAAAACATTAAAACTCTTTTTTTTAAGATCTGGCACAAGACAAGGTTGCTCACTCTTGCCACTGCTAGTCAACATAGAACTGGAAGTATTTTCTATAGCAATTAGCAATAAAAATGTATCAAGAGCATCCACATAGGAAAGAAAAAAGCTAAGTTCTCACTGTTTGCAATGTGAACTGTTTTTTGTATTTAGAAAGTTCTAGACTCGACCAAAAAGCTTCTAGAAACAATAGATTTGTATAAAAAAGTGTCAAGCTACAAAATTAATACACAAAACTCTATGGAATTTCTATATATAAATATATATAAATAATAGATGAGAAGAAAGATACTGAAAAAAATCACATTCATAATTGTGCCTCTGAAAATCAAGTATCTTGGAATCAACTAAAGAGGTAAAAGTTTAATACAAAGAAAATTACAAAACACTACTTAAAGAAATAAAAGAAGAAAAAAAAAAGAAATAAAAGAAGGCACAAAGAAATGGAAACACATCCCCTGATCATGGATTGGGAGCATTAATTTAATTAAAAGGACAATAATTCCCAAAGCATTGCACAGAATTAATGCAATCTCTTTAATGATATATATGATATTTTTTCAAAGAAATAAAGTACTCCTGAAATTCATATAAACAATAAACCTCCATGAAGAGCTAAAGCAATCCTTGGGAATTGAAGATGGGAGGCATCATTTTACCCAACTGCAAACTGTACTATAAAGCAATAGTCATTTTAAAAAAAGCCACTTAAAGGGGCCAGAGACATAGCATAGTGGTAGGGCATTTGCCTTGCAAGTGGCTGACCCAGGAACAATGTTGGTTTGCATCCCGTCATCCCATATGGTACCCTGTGCTTGTCAGGAACAATTTCTGAGCACAGAGCCAGGAGTAAACCCTGAGTGACTCTGGGTGTGGCCCCAAAACAAAACAAAAAAAATGTAAAAATAAAAGTATTGGAATAAAGACAGACCATTAGATCAAATAAATAGACTTGAGTATCCTGAGACTGACCCTCAGGCATATGATAAACTAATATTTGATAGAGGCAGGAAATATAAAATGGACTAAGGAAAGATTCTTCAACAAATGGTACTGGAAAAACTGGTCAACTACATGCAAAAAAAAAAAAAAAAAACCCAAAAAACTCAGACCTCTCTTCAATGCTGTGTTTTTCAAAAGTCAAATAAAAATTGATTAAAGATCTTACTATCAAATCTGAAACCAGAAGCTTCATTTAGGAAAACTAGGCAGAACTCTCCATGACATTGAAGCTAAAGGCATCTTGAAAGATAAAACACCACTGATTAAGCAAGTGGAAGCAAAGATAAGCAAATAGGACTATGCTAAACTGAGAAGCTTCTACACTTCAAAGAAATAGTGACTAGGATACAAAGGCTATCCATGGAGTGGGAGAAACTATTCACCCAATACCAATCTGATAAGGGGTTAATAGCTAAGATATATAAGGAACTGATAAAACTTAACAACAACAACAAAGAATTTAATCCCATCCAACAATGGGAAGAGGAGATGAACAAAACCTTTCTCAATAAAGAAATGCAGAAGAACAAAAGGCACATGTAAACATGTTCCACACTGTAATCAGGGAGATGCAAATGAAAACAAGATATCATATCAAGATATGCACATATCAAAAAGAACAAGAGTAGTGCTAAGTCTGATTGAGGGAGAAAGAGATTCTTATTCACTGTTGGTAGGAATATTGATTGACCCAGCCTTTTTGGAAAACAGTATGGATGTTTCTCAAAAAACTAGAAATTGAGCTTTCATATGACCCAGCAATACCACTAGTAATATACCCTTGGGGCCCAAAAACACAATGCAGAAAAGCATTCTGCACTCCTATATTCATTGCAGCAGTATTCACAATAGTCAGAATCTGGAAACAACCCAAAACCTGAGAATAGATGCGTGAATATAGAAACCATGGCACACAATGCAATACTACGCAGCTGTTAGGGAAAATGAAATTTGCTAAGTGTGGATGGATATAGGGAGTATTATGCTAAACAAAATGTGACAGTGGGAGAGAGGCAGGCAAATAATGACTAACATTTGTGGGATATAATGAAAAAGATAGTAATATTCAGAAATATTAGAGATGAGACATGGTAGTAAGCTTGACACAAATAGGCAGTTAGTGCACAGAAGTGACCACTATTACAATGATAGCCTGACATGGTCACTCTGGACAAGAACTGGATGTTGCAAGGAGATAAAGTGATATGCATAATACCCCTCAGGAACAATATTTCTAACCAGTGTCTAAAAGGGAAATAAAGGAAGAGAGAGAGAGAGAGAGAGAAAGAGAGAGAAAGAGAGAGAGAGAATATCTACCACAGAGGCAGGTGGGGAAGATCAGAAGAGAAACTAGGGTCATTGATGGTAGGAAATGTTCACTTGTGACGAGTGTTGTACATTGTATCATTGAAACTCAATCATGAACAACTTTGTAACTGTGTGTCTCATAGTGATTTAATTAATGAATTTATAAGATAAATGAAAAAATCAAAGAAAACTATATTCACAAGTGTCTTTCACACCATATTACCTGTCTCAAGAGTCAGATGCCTTGGGAATGTCAGAACTACTCTCTGAGATACCTAGTTAATTTGCTTCAGAAAGACTGCAAGAAGACATCAAATGAGGTGCTTTAGAAATTCCTTGTTCCAATTCATACTGTGATTGCACTTAGCCCAATGAACATTTCACTTTGTTTCTCAACATCAGCTGAGAACAACAATATGATGTCCATGCCAGTCAACTTAATAATGAAAAGTTCCAGTTTCTTGCCAGGATTTTAACATCAATATGTGACATCATTAGGAACCATGCAGGACACTTGAGGGGCAGAACATATCCTGGGACCAATAAAAAAGACCCTAGTCTAAGCTTTGGCCTACATTCTATACAACAACCAAAATCTATAATTCCAGAGGTCTGACTGAGACATCTGCAACTGAGCAGAACTTCTGGAAACATAATGAAAGACTCTATCCTAGGCTTTGTCCTAGGATCAGTGCAAAACACAAGACCACCAACTACAGAAGACTGATTAAAACAACAATAATGAAACAGAACTTCTGGAACTGTAAAAAAGACTGTCCTAGGCTCCATCCTATGACATGTGCAATTACTAAGATCACTAACTACAGAAGCCTGATTTTATCATTTACGACAGAGTGGAAAACTTCCAGACATCATAAAAAGGACCTAGGGGAGAGTAAAAGAGCATGTACAGAACCTGTAGTTATACCCATGACAGTATACTTCAAGGGTGGAGGGATTCTGTAACTTATAGGCCAGGGGAATTTTCTTTCTAATCTCCCCATTTTTTTTCGAATCTCTCTCTTTTTTTTATTTTTATTTTTATTGTGACCAAAGTGCATTATAAATCTTTCACTGCATCATTTATGGTACATAGTGACAATGAATGAGGGGCATTCCTACCACCAGTGCTGTCCTCCCCTCCACCCCTGTTCCCAGTATGCATCCCATATCTCCCTCCTCTACCCCCCAGTATGCTAGTGCAACTGGTCTCCACTTTACAGCTTGTTGTAGATTGAGCATCTATTCCACTGTCATTGGAGATAAAAAGCATAAGAAAAAGGGGATAAAAAAAAATTGGTGACAACTACCAAAAAAAGAAAGACGAGAGAGAAAAAAAACAGAAAAGAAAAATGGAAGAAAAAAGAAAAAAATGGACTAAGCAAGTAAAAATAAAAATAAATCTCTAAATAATAACCACAAGAGTGAAAAAGAAAGAGAAAAGTGGAAGAAAAAAAGAGAAGGAAAATAAAGTAAAAAACTAACAAATCAAAACAAATCAAGAAAAAGTATGGGTGCTGGAGTGGTAGGGTTTGGTGTTCCCCCCCACTTTTTGTTTTTGTTTTTTTGCATAGGCACAGAAATCATTGGGGCAGAAAGGGAATTCCTGTGGCCTAAGAAATTCAGGGTTTTTCCATCCTTGAAGCATACCATCATGGGATCAACCTCTGGCTCCATATATAATCATTACCCCATCCCAAAGGCTTTTTTGTGATGCCAGGAAAGTTTCCTCTCGGTTGTGTGTGAGAAAATCAAGCTACTGTAGCTAGTGATCTTGGTATTTGTGCAGGTTATCGGTCAGGGTCTAGGATAGAGTCTCTAGTTCTAGAGGTTCCTATACATCATTGTTGTTGTGTTCAGTGTTCTGTAACACTTGCTCCCTGTTTTTGTTCAATCCCTAAGCCAAAGCTTAGGATATTATGGATCCAAAGGTTCTGCTCAGTCTCTGTTGTCCAAGTTGGACCTCTGCAATAAGACATCTTGTTGTTGTTGTTGTTTTTTATGTGTCCTGGACTACAGCCTAGGGTAGGGTTTTCCTTATTAGTCCCAAGGTAGGTTCTGTTCAGTCACAGTTGTCAAAGTCAGTTTTCTGTTGTTGGTGCTCTTATTTTTCACAGTTCAAAGGACGATAGCTCTTCTGATTTCCATTTAGTGTTAGTGATGTGATAGGACAGCCTGGTCTTAGGTCAAGTTTTCCTTTTCTCGTTGTTATATCAAAACTGGCACAAGTTGGTGCCAGAGTAGTGTTATAAATCTCCCAATGGAGTTTAGTTCCTGGTGGTGTTGCCCGGAGCTGTATCATTTTCACATCAGGGATCTGGGGTTTTGGAATGGACTAACACTGTCCAATCTCCTGGGGACTGGTTGTATCCACATGACTCATGTTCAGGATGGGAGGTACCCTTCTGCTATAAAAAGTGAGTTCTTATTCCTAGAAGATAAGATCTTGTTTCTGTGTCTATGGTGTCCCCCTCTTTTACTGTTCCCATACAAAAACGTATGGTGTAGTACTGTGTTGCTGGTGCTATTCTGGGTAAGGCCAACAGGCTGCACACACTGTCTCTGTCATCTGGTTTTGTTCTGAGCTTTTATCCCAGTTAAGGCTTTTTATACCAACCAGCACCAAAAATGGTAAGGATAGAGAAAAAATGTATATATTAAAATAGAACAAATAAATAAAACTGTGTTAAAAAGAAAAGGTATTCGAATAAAATAAGTGGTGGAGGAGGCTACTTGTTTCTTTAGGAATACACATCTTAAGATGTATTGCTATACAGGTATTGAGCTTCCATATCATTATACGACTCCCAATTAAGTCTTTTGATATATTCTTGTGGGGAGTAAAAGCCAAGGTACTCTTCGATTCACAGGCTTTGGAATTGAGTTTGAGAGATGCTTTGCTGCATTACGAGACCATATAGAGCCAGAAGTTTTGCTGAGGCCAATTCCTGTATCGTGCAACAGTCCACAATTTGGTGGGGGTGAGAGGGGCCATCAAGCATGAGTCAGCAGGTGTGCTGGTTGTAGTTCTTTGCTGATGCATGAGAACGGGGACCCAGAGGGTGTCTTTCACTGAGGAACTGGAAGGTGGTCTGTTGGGGCAGGAGGTTGGTCTTGGTGCCTACCAAGTTAGGAACTGAGGGTAAAGAGGGTTAAATTGGGGGAAGATAACGAATCAGGATTAGGAAATGAGGGGATAGAGGAGACACAGGGGTAGGGGAGAGGCAAAAATGACAGGGGCTATATGCAATATATATATGAATTGTTTGTGATTTCGGCTTGGAGTCAGTACGGAAGGTCACGTCCATAAAGACTGACTTTAAAGATCTATTTGAGTGTTATCCAAATCTTTGGTATTCCGTTTCCTTTCCTAGGAACTGTCTAGAATGAAGAACATTTTTAAATAATGCTTAAAAAGTATATTTGTCATGCGGGCGAGTTATAAAAATGAGTATTAGTAAGAAAAGACACCACTGCAGGGGTCCAGTATGAATACGGGAGGAGTTTCCCTCCTACCTCCTCCCCCAAGAGCCCAGTTGCCAGACCTGGCCCTGAAGACCAGTTTGGCATGGGGGGGATCTCGGTCTCCTGGACTAAGTTGTCAGCCCAGGAGGCCATTGGCCAGCTGTCTGCCCAGATTCCCAGCCATACCCGATGGAGAGAAGCAGGAATCCTGGCATGTGGGATCATCTGGGTCCAGCTGCAGCCTCCCTCTCCAGTATGATAAAGCATGGGGGAGGAGTTTGCCTCCTCCCCAACCCCCCAGAGCTCAGATGCCAGACCTGGCCTTGAAGCCAGCCTGGCGTGGAGGGCTCTCGGTCTCCAGGACTAACTGCTCAATCCGGGAGTCTTTTGGCCAGTCTGTCCAGATTCCCAGCCATGCCAGTAGAAGAGGAGCAGTAATCCTGGCATGTGGGATCGTCTGGGTCCAGCTGCAGCCTTCCTCTCCAGTTTGAAAAAGCATGGGATTGGAGTTTCCCTCCTCCCCCCTCCCCCCAGATCCCAGTTGCCAAACTTGACCCTGAAGACCAGTTTGGCATGGGGGGGTATCTTGGTCTCCTGGACTAAGTGGTCAGCCCATGAGGCTATTGGCCAGCTGTCTGCCCAGATTCCCAGCCATACCCGTAGGAGAGGAGCAGGAATCCTGGCATGTGGGATCGTCTAATCTCCCCAATTTTTACTGTGCCTATGCAAAAAAATAAATAGCACAAATTTAATTTTTTTATATTTGTTGTTGTTTGATTTTCCTTTTCTTTTCTTTATTTTTTTTATTTCCTACAGGACCATGGTTAGTCTTTGGTTGTTGTTTTTATTGCTGTGTGCTTATCAGGTTTTTGTTTGTTTGATTTTCTAGGTTTTTTCTTTTTTTTTTTTTTTGAGGTGATTCTTTTTTTTTTGCATTATTTTATGTTCTCCTTCCCTTTTCCCTTTCTTTTACTTTCTTTTTTTTTTTTTTCGTTTTTGTTTTTGGGCCACACCCAGTGATGCTCAGGGGTTAATCCTGCTATCTGCTCAGAAATGGCTCCTGGCAGGCATGGGGGACCATATGGGATGCTGGGATTTGAACCAACAACCTTAGGTACCGGGTTGGCTGCTTGCAAGGCAAATGCCGCTGTGCTGTCTCTCCGGCCCCTCTCTTTCTTTTCTTAAACTGACTGTTATAGTCTCTAAAAGGACTCCTCCCGTTTTTTGCTTGTTTGAATTTTTACAGCCCCCTTTTTCTTACCTTCAAACAAAACCACATAACTTGAACCATCGTGTCTCACAAATTGAGGGAGAAATAATGGAGGGCACCAAGACCAAACAGTCGTATGAACATTGAATAGAAATAAAAATGATCAGACATAAACACCAAATCCAAAGCCAACTACAACAGAATCAATACCCAATCTACAAGCTAGACACAGGAGGGACTACTTATACTAGCAGTGTTGGGGGCAAAGGAGGGGTGATATGGGATGCATGCTGGGAACAGGGGTGGAGGGAAGACAACATTGGTAGTGGGAATACCCCTGATTCAATGTCACTATGTACCTAAAATACTACTGTGAATGATTTGTAATCCATTTTGGTCAAAATAAAAAATATTAATTAAAATAAAAAAAAGAACAATCTAACACCATTTTTACTGTGCTCCTTTGACTCTAATCCTTAAGAAAAACAACCCACTTAAACTTTTGAGGTTAATGTAAACTAATATGCATGTGCATGGAAATGTAAAAAAATACTTTGCCTTCAATGTTTAAGGAGTTACATAAGTTTTATGGCTTTAGATTGTTTTTTGTGTTGCTAAGAAATATTTTGTATTACCATCTGGGGACTTGTGGGACAAAGTAATTGTACATGAGTTCTGTTTTATTTTTCTTAATGTTCTTTGGCTGAAAGTTCAAAGTTAAGATATCAGCAAGGGACTTCTGAGAATTATGTTATGGGTGATTGTCCTTCCACTGTAACTTTACCTTGTCCTCTTCCTTTGCATCTTTGTTCTCATAATTAAAAATAAAAAATTATTTATGAGAACAAAGGTGGTTGGTCCGAATCCCGGTGTCCCATATGGTCCCCCGTGCCTGCCAGGAGCTATTTCTGAGCAGACAGCCAGGAGTAACCCCTGAGCACCCCCGGGTGTGGCCCAAAAACCAAAAATAAATAAATAAATAAATAGAACATCAACAACAACAACAACATCAAAAGAATAATCTACCATTGTTTGAGATATAGCACCTGTACTCTGTGTGGTCTATGTGACTGTTTTCTAAGATAATATTCTTTCCCAAATATACTGTGCACATGATAAATGTTCTATCTTTTTCTTTCTTTCTTTCTTTCTTTCTTTCTTTCTTTCTTTCTTTCTTTCTTTCTTTCTTTCTTTCTTTCTTTCTTTCTTTCTTTCTTTCTTTCTTTCTTTCTTTCTTTCTTTCTTTCTTTCTTTCTTTCTTTCTTTCTTTCTTTCTTTCTTTCTTTCTTCTTTCTTTCTTTCTTTCTTTCTTTCTTTCTTTCTTTCTTTCTTTCTTTCTTTCTTTCTTCTTTCTCTTTCTTCTTTCTTTCTTTCTTTCTTTCTTTCTTTCTTTCTTTCTTTCTTTCTTTCTTTCTTTCTTTCTTTCTTTCTTTCTTTCTTTCTTTCTTTCTTTCTTTCTTTCTTTCTTTCTTTCTTTCTTTCTTTCTTTCTCTTTCCTTCCTTCCTTCCTTCCTTCCTTCCTTCCTTCCTTCCTTCCTTCCTTCCTTCCTTCCTTCCTTCCTTCCTTCCTTCCTTCCTTCCTTCCTTCCTTCCTTCCTTCCTTCCTTCCTTCCTTCCTTCCTTCCTTCCTTCCTTCCTTCCTTCCTTCCTTCCTTCCTTCCTTCCTTCCTTTCTTCCTTTCTCTTTCTTTCTGTCACAACCGGCGGCACTAGCACTGTGCTCAGAAGGCTTGGGGGACCATATAGCATGCCAGGATTAAAACCACCATCTGTCCTGGTTTGGCTGTGTGCAAGGCAAAGTCCCTACTACTGTTCTATCTCTATGGCCCTAATGAATGTGCTTTACATGAGTGTTAGAGACCAGATTTTATATTACATTCCATATATTTCATGCACTAACCATTTCTCTACTTAGACTGACAACTATTAATTATAAATACCTGGGTGCTACAAGTGAAATAATTATATCTTCTCACCTGATCCACATTTTTATATCCTTGCAAAGATCTAGGCGTACTTTAACTTCAGTTTTTCAGCCAGAAAATAAATTAAATGACACTTTAGAAAACACAAGGCCAAAAATGAGGATAAGGTAAGAGCCAGCATTTAAAGAAAAGTGAGTCTTATTTTATTATAAAATCTGGGCTGACTTGCCATATAATTAGCTAACTAATTAAGAAAAATAATTAGTATCTTAAGACTTCTACTTCATCTGTACAGTGGATACTCTGTTTCCCTGGAACTATTTCTCAAGATATTTTAATCCCTAAAAAAAGTATACCATACCACATTTGATGATTCTATCATAATTGCAAAAAATAACTAGCACTAATTATTTATTATAAAAAGAAAGTCAACTATGGAGTTAATGTTATTATAAGAAATTATATGTATTTTGATAACTATTAATTCATTAAATGTAAATATATTTATTTATGTAAAAATAACAGAAGAAAATACTTTTAGAACACATTTATTTTTAAAAGAATATTCTACATAATTTTCTCTAAATATAATCATGATCAACTTTGTAATTGCAAAAAAGTAAATTTTTTCATTCACGATGCTTATTCTCACTTCTCTTATAAATAAAAAAAGAGTAAAAGAGGAGAAAAAAGCAAGTAAAAGGAAATATAAATGATATTTAAGAATAAAGTAAACAAATTTTTACTCAATGGGAAAGAACAATATAAAGATGAAATTTCAAAAGCACAACAGAAATATATCATTAAAATATAAAATATTTACATTTGTTGTACTATTATATATTTACTATATTTTCATTCATTTAATATAATATTTGAATTATTAAATTATAATTATGGAAATAATATAGAATTAAAGTTATAGAATTATAATTATTTAAGTATAAAATATTTACTATATTTAATTCATATAGTAATTAATATAATGTTTTATAATATATAATATAATATATAATATATAATATATATTATATATATAATAATAATATAATATTATTGAATTATAATTATTAAAATATAAAATAGTATAGCTCCAGTTGCGATCTTTCTTTTTGCGATCACTGAAAAACATGACAATAAATAGATAATGATGAGAATACATAGAATAATGAGAAGAAATAGATTTCATCATCTTAGAGCTACCACAAAATATAGTGTTTGTGTAATAACTGGAAACAAACAATGTTGATCCACTGGTGCCTTGTCTTGCCTTTACCTCATATTCAAATGAACCCTTTTATTTAAGGATGTAATTTACAACAAAAATACAAAATTCAAAGAAGGGTGGAAAGTGTTTAGAATGGATTCTGGGTTTATTGTTCTCACTGGATAGCTTATGAAATCCAGACCTAAAATGATTTTGTGCTTTACAGGAGGCCAGGTACAGGCATTAGTTAAAATTGACTAAGTTAAAGGCTCCTTTCACCTCTCCATATACTAACATAGGCTGCCAGCCTTACTCAGCAACATGGTCATCAGTGATATCTGGTGAATTAGTCAGTGATTTTGCTAGAATTTAGAAAATGGAAGTGCAGCTTTCTTTATCCCCTTTTTCTTTTCTTTTTCTTTTTGGCTTGGGGGGTCGTAATTGGTGGTGCTCAGAGTTTACCCTTTGTTTTGCTCTCAGAGATCACTCATGATGGTGCTCAGTTTTATATGTTGTGCCATGGATCAAACCTGGTCCCGTGCAAGGCAAGAATCTTACCCACTGTACTATCATTAAAGCCTCAGGAGAAAAGTTTTCTTTTTTTTATATATTTTATTTAAACACCTTGATTATGTACATGATTGTGTTTGGGTTTCAGTCATGTAAAAAACACCACCCATCACTAGTGCAACATTCCCATCACCAGTGTCCAAATCTCCCTCCTCCCCACCTCACACCTGCCTGTACTCTAGACAGAGACAGGAAAAATAAAAGCATATAATTGAAAATACTTTAGTTTTTCTTAATATTTTTATTCTTTATCTTGAACATAAATATACATATAATCAAGTATGTAAAATTTGAAGTAGAGAAACTCTATATTCTCTTTCAAATTCATTCCCCCCCCCATGATTTTATTTTCTTAATTCATTTTATTCCAATTCAAAAATGATTTGGTATACTCATATATCCATGCAGCCAAGTAAAACTCTGTAGGCTTTGTAGACTTTAGATAAATATAACAAGATAAACACACAAAAGAAGCTTTTAGTGTCAGAGGATTTATCAACTTACTTTATTGAAAGTCAAGTTAAGTATAGGCTTTGGGGTTAATTTAATGCAATCTGACCAATATTACCTGAAAATCCCTGTGGAATCTTCTTAGTAAATTGAGATGTTTGTGGTATGATTTCTGGAGTTATAAATCCTATCCCAATTACAACAACCTCCTGCAAAAGAGCTCCAAATATAAAAAAGGAGAACTTTTCTAGTAACATTCTAACAGCATTCTAAAAATACATAGATCTTATAGAATCACAAACCATAACCAAACACTGACACAAAAGAAGGGTTTGGGGAGTTTGGGAGTGGAAGCACAATCTATGGAAACACTTTTATGCACAGAAGATGAATAAACTCTAAATGATAATTTATAATCTAATAATAAATATATACACAGGCAAAGTAGTTTAAAAGTTGATGAAACAAAAGCAAATAGATATTTCTCTACCTGTATGTATATAGATGTTATATATATAGTTGTATATATAAATGTAGGTATATATAAACAAATTTAACATTTTCTCCTGGCATCATATTGTCTTATTCTTTTTAAGCACTTTATAATAGGGTATAGTAAAAATATATTATATATGACAATAACCTATGCATACAAGCTATACTTTTCAAGTGATAAAACTAGTATTTGATAACTCATTATTATCTTTATAATACTTAATATTTGTATGTTTACTGGAATATTTTTCTCCATACTTTCATGCATTTATTTCAATGATATGCATTTATAATTTTTGTTTTTTTGCAATTTAATTTACTTTAGATGGCTGAGATTGTATGATGTATAGTACTTACTATTTTTATTTTTGTTTGTTTATTTGTCTGTTTTTGTTTTTTGGGGCCACACCCGGTAACGCTCAGGCGTTACTCCTGGCTATGCATTCAGAAATTGCTCCTTGCTTGGGGGACCATATGGGACCCCAGGGGATAGAACCTTGGTCTGTCCTCAGCTAGCCCAAGACAAACACCTTACCGCTTTGTGCCACCCCTCCAGCCCCAATGACGAGAAGTACTATTAATAATAGCTATTCATGAAAATATATTCCAACACCAGATCCATCACTAATATTTTGTTCTGTTTTCTTGGCCAGCAACATTCAGGAGTTACTCCTTATTCTGCACTCATGAATTATTCCTGGTGGGCTCAAGGAACCATATGAGTTGCCAGAGATCGAAGCTAAGTCAGATATGTGCTAGGCCTACCCACTACACTATTGCTCCATCATCAACTTTTTTTTTTTTTTTTTTTTTTTTGGTTTTGGGCCACACCTGGTAATGTTCAGGAGTTACTCCTGGCTATTATCTCAGAAATCGCTCCTTGATCAGGGATATGGGATGCTGGGGATCGAACCCAGCTTTATGCTGGGCAGTCACATGCAAAGCAAACACCCTACTTTTGTGCTATTACTCTGGTCCCAGCATCTACATTTTTAAATAAAGGTTTTAGTGATCTCATTCTATGTATTTTTGGAAATATCAGTTTGGATTGTTAATTCATATCATTTACTATCCTGAAATCATTACCCTGAAATGATGATATAATATCACCTCTTACAAATTAATAGTCTATATTTACATAGCTCTCTAATCATTTCCACCAGTCTTGAAGGTAGAAGAATGATGTGGCAAATATCTTTTAACTTTCATCTCTCTTTGAACCTCGAAATGGCCCTTCAGGTAGACTCATAAAAATAAAATTACTAAATAAGTTAACATTAACTTTTTTAAATTTATTGAATATATTGCCAAATTGCTCTTTTCAAGAATGTGTTTCCTTTTTCTCAGTATTGTAAAGAAATTATAATTTTATTCTCATTAATTGTCCTTTGCATGGGCTAATGATATTATCTAGACTACTACTTCTATAAATGTCAAAGACAGAATTTTCAAAATTGGAAAAATAGACCTTTTAAATTTTAAAATATTGGAACTCAAAATTGAGAACATGTATCCATTATTTTGTGTATCCATTCCTTTCTAAATTTGTAAGCTACATAATCAGAACTTTCTTAAAAATTAAAAAGTATAGACTCTGAGACCATGGGCAATCAAAACAACAGCCCACCATTCTGTTAGTTATTTCATTTATTTTGTCAATTTTTTTCTCTCAATAAATATTGAACATCTGTCACAAGCCTAGGACATGCTAGATACCAGGGATGAAAATTCTAGTAAAATGTTTTTTTCTTATCCCCCAAATTTTAAAGCAGTATCCAAACTTAGATACTATCATATGTATTATAATGCAATGTGAAGAATGATGTAAGAGAATACACAGGATGCCAAGAGGAAGAATGAACACTGCCAAGACAGACAAGCAATAGTGACACTTACAGAAAATAACAATGACATTACTCTGATATTAATACTGAAATTCTTATTACAAAGCAAACACAAGCTGGTTAAATTTGTGGCTGAAGAGAGAAAAATAAAGATTTGAACAGTGAAGTGTCTCTGCTTTTGTTTTTTTCATTTTTTTTGGCTTTCTGTGTGTATTTGTTTTGTTTGGGGGTCACACTTAACCTTGATCAGGGTTTAATTTTGGCTTTACATTTGGAAAAGGAGAAACAGAAATATGAAAGGATGGGGGTCAGGGGCCAAGCAGTCTCATAGAGTGTTGGTAGCATTGGTAGTGTTAAAAAAAAAGGACAGAACTAAATATCCAAGTTAAAAGCAACAACAATGAAATAAAAAGACCCAAAATTTAACAATCTAAACTTAAAATGGGCCTAGAATACTGTCAGGCTGTGGGATGGGGGGTGATATGAAATGCACTTGGGGAATATCAGTGTGGGAAGGTAGACACTGTGGTGGATTGGCTCTGATTCACAATATGTCTGAAACTCAACTATGAAGGAAATCATTTGTAAATCACAATGGGTTTTAATAAAATTAAAATTAAAAATGAATTATTCTTGAGACCAGACTGGAGACATAATACAGTGAGTAGCTCCTTATCTTGTATACAGAAGACTTGGGCTCCATGCTCAGCACTCTAAATGGTCCCCTGAACACTTCCAGGAATGATCTGAGTAAAGAGCAAGGAGTAAGCCAAACACTGTCAGGTGTGGTCCCCAAACAAACTAAAAGAGAAAAAATATTTAGGAGAAATGGGCTACTGGCGCAGACTTGAACATCAGTGTTTTTAAAGACTACCAGAGAAGACAATAATAATTTCAGAAGCTCAGAGAGCGGAAGTGGTCATCAATTAGGCTCCATGGAGAAAGCTATATAACAGGAAATGAATGTGGCCCAGTATCCTGTATAATTCGGGACAATGTTGAATTTAGGCATTTTCAGTGCTGTCTGGAAACATAAATCTGATCACAACAGATAAAACACAGAATGGGGGCTGGAGTGGTGGCACCAGCAGTAAGGCTCTTGCTAGCCTAGGATGGATCTGGGTTCAATCCCTTAGTGTCCCATATATCCCATATGTTCCATATGACTCCAAAAGTCAGGAGTGATTTCTGAGCACACAGCCAGGAGTAACCCCTGAGTGTCATGGGGTGTGGCCCAAAAACAAACAAAAAAAATGAGAGAAAAAAACAGATGGTAGGTAGTACCAGAAAAAGAATAATAAAGTATATTGTCTCAGGAATTTGATAATGAAGTGAAAATTTGCTAAAATAATTACAATGATTTACTTAATAGTTATAAGTTTCATAATATAATAAGCTACAGATTAGAAACATCAGAGGATGTAGAATTTGAAGATAAAGAAGCAAGATTGAGAAATACAGTAGTCTGAAAATTCTCTAATGTGATAAGAATGAGATATTTTGATTTAATATTGCAATTACATGAGTGTTTATAAATTTTATAATGCTTCAGTTGTGAGGCTAAAAAGATGGTACCTAGTTTAAGGTGCTTGCCTACCCAGGCTAAATCTCTGGTATTTCAAATATTATTCTAAGCACCTACAGGATGTGACCTCTGAACACAGACCTGAGAGTGAAGAAAGGAAGTGTAATTTTCCCAAAGTATTACTAATTTTATGCTCTAAAACCATAAAGACAACATAATACATAAAAGAATCAAGGCCAAAATTCTTTTCAGTTTTTAAGTATATTAATTTAGAATGTCTGGTGCCTCCACCATCCCCAAAACCCTGTCATGCCCTTCCTTCATCCTCAGCATTGTGCTGTTGTTGACACAACCCTTTTTAACTGAATTTTATACCAGCTTTGTATGAACTGTTTTCCAGACCTCTGCTGTCCTTATGACCATCTGTTTCTGGCAACACAGCTTTCATCCTTTGTAACAAATATCAAGTAGTTGTTAACAGGAATTTTTCCTGTGTAATATTTTTCCTTTGCTGAGTATAACGTCCAAGAGATTAAGGATTAATCCATTTGTTTCTGTTTCTCTTGTTCGAAATTTAATTTTTATTATTTGGAAGGTTTTGGGCCATGCCAAAAGATCTAAACCCTGTCAGCCACATGCCAGGCATGACCTTAGCCATCGTACTATCTCTCCCACCCCTGTCTGAAAGTCAGAATAGGCACTGCATACTTGTTAGGAAAATTAATAAATGCTGCATGATAAGAAAAGCATGGTAAGTATTATGCATAATTAGTATATAATTTTAGAAAGGATCTGAGAATGTAGTGCAGGAACAAAAATTCTATTTCTTTTTTCATGCTCCCACACATTAAGTCTAATAGTCAATATTGTAGTAGTAAGAAATCTAGGAGGTAAACTTTATTTACTGAATCCTAACTACCAAAAAAAATCACAATTTTCTCAGTTAATAAATTTTTAATGTTCAATATCAATTAAATAGCTAATTTAAGTTTTAAAATAAGGTATATTGGAGTTGGAGAGATAGCACAGCAGGTGGGGCATTTGTCTTGCATGCAATAGCACAGCAGGTGGGGCTTGCATGCAACCGACCCAGTATCCTATATGGTCCCCTGAGCCTGCCACAAGTGATTTCTGAGCACAGAACCAAGAGTAACCCCTGAGCACCGCTTAGTGTGACCCAAAATTCCCCCAACAGATATACAGGTATCGTAAGCCATATTATGCTATGCTAAATAAGATGGCTGTGTGGACTAATTCAATGCAATTATGATCAGTGATAGAAGTACCACCCAAAGGGTAAATTCATTTTTATAAATTTCAATAACCAGACATAAATAATTTTAACCATTTTATTTTAGTATACTTTGTAGTTGCTGGGATAAAATATATACAGCATAGAATTTTTGACTTTATGTTTTAGGATTAGAGTTATGACACACATTACTTTAGGGAACTGATTCTTCAAATTCATAGTTTCTCTTCCATACTAGTTTCATAAAATACTTCTATTGTGAGTTCCTCCATGCCCTTTTCTCATCTCAAGGTTTAATGAGAAGACCTAAAAGTCCACAGGGAAAGTAGAAGCACATCGTGAAAGAGTTCTGGCTCCTTGAACGATCACTTGATAGACTGGACCTGATACAGTAGACCATCTAGGACATCTCAGTGTGGAGTAAATTTGAAAATTTTTCATATTTTTCCTGTGTAATATTTTCCGTTGCTGCGTATAAAGTACAAAAGATTAGGGATTGATCTATTTGTTTCTGTTTCTCTTGTTTGAAATTTAATTTTTATTATTTGGAAGATTTTGGGCCATTCCAAACGATCTAAGCCCTGTCAGCCACATGCAAGGCATGTGGAGTAAAATTTGGAATTTTCATATTATACACCTACAGGATCTAGAATTACCCTAACAAATATCACATAGTCTCTATTGCAGATAGAAAGATTGGTGATAAAACTTTTTTATGTCTAAAACTCAACTAACAATAACCTTGTGAATCACTGTTCTTCAACTGAAATTTTTTTTTTCTGAAAATTAAAAGATGTACTGATGAGTAATTTTTGCCAGGTGTCAAATTGGTAAACGTAAAGTGAGTTTTTTCTTTTCTTTCCTTTTATTTGACCAGCAGATAAAACCGTAATGCTAGTAGTTGAAGAGAAGAATAGAATCAAAAGCAGAATGGCAGGTTCTATGAGCTGCACATCCCTCTGGTGCAAGCACAGTTCTCTCCTGAAAGCTCAAGACAGACCTGAGTTCACAACAGAATGGAATGATGGTTGCTATGACTACAAAGTGGTGACATTTATTTTTGTTGAATATCAGGAGCACACACTGCACCTTTCCCAAGTTGAATGCTCTACTTAGAAATAATTTGCACAGATTCCCTATCCTATCTGGCATCAACTCCCTGCTGAGCACTCCTCCTTACTATAAAGGGGGAAAGGGCCTCTGCCCAGATGCACCATGCCACTGTGGGTTTCCTTCTGCGCTCTTCAGGAAGATGAGGAAAACACAAAAGCCTTTTTGTGACTAGGGAGAACTTGAACCATAAAGGTGATATGATACAAACTGCTCTCTGGGAGTGCAGACTTCATTCAGAATCACTGTATTTGGATGAATTGGATAGCTCTGCCCAGGGAAACAAAAATAAAGTTAAACTTGTTCTTTTTCACCAGTTAAAGCAATATTATTAGGATGTGGGGTCAGAGTGATATAGCACAGCTGTTAGGCGCTTGCCTTGCACTCAGCCAACACAGGACAGACTCCAGATGGAATTCCAGCATCCCACATGGTCCCCAGAGCCTGCCAGGAGAGACTTCTGAGTGCAGAGCCAGGAGTAACCCCTGAGTGTCGCCGGTGTGACCCCAAAACAATATATACATACATACACATATATATGTACATATTATATATACAATTTTAAAATAGAACTACTAATGCTTCTCTTAAACTCAATGTTAGGTTAAAGATCCCTTTGTATTTATTTTGAGTATTTTTTCCCCTGTGAAACAAAGACAAAGGCTCTGTCTTCCAGGACTCACTCAGATAAGACTCATCCCAATTTTTCTTCCTATGGAAAGAATTCTGTAATTTTTGGGCCATCCTTCCTGAATTTTGCCCAGAGCTCACTCCTGGAAGAGCTTAGGGACCCATATGAGGTGCCAGGGAACAAAACCTAGGTTATCAGCATGTGAGGCAAGCATCTTACCTCTGTAGTATATCACCTTGGCTCCAGGAATATTTCCTTTTCTCACTAATTCTCAATTATAGGCTAAAGAAAAATGTATTTATAATATGGCGAAGTTTATTTTTCCACAATTCCTAAAAGAAAAGGGACTTTTCATGGAATTTTATAAATGAACAATATGTCTCAGACATATAACACAATGTGTAGGCATTTGCCTTGCACGTGGTCATCCCAGGTTTGATCCCTGGCATCTCATACAGTTCCCTGAACCTGCCAGGCGTGATTTCTGAGCGCAGAGAGGAGTAATTCTGAACACTTTCAAGTATGGCCCAAATCTTCAACACCACCCATTAAAAAAAGAATGGTACATTTTTTAAAAGTTTAGTAATTGTGCTGGAGAAATAATACCTGCCTTTCATGCAGCCACCTTGGGTTCAATCTCGTGCATTCCATATGATCCAGAAGCACCTCCAGGGGTCATTCCTGAATGAATATCAGAAGTAAACCTTGAGCATAATCAGATACAGACCCCAAACCAAAATTATATACAATAAATTAAACTTTACACTATGTGATTATACTAACATTTAGTACAGAACAAGCCCTGTCAATTGGTACAATTATTAATATTCCCAGGATATTACATAACTTG
Source organism: Suncus etruscus (assembly GCF_024139225.1). Classification (NCBI taxonomy): domain Eukaryota; kingdom Metazoa; phylum Chordata; class Mammalia; order Eulipotyphla; family Soricidae; genus Suncus; species Suncus etruscus. The sequence continues at coordinate 129,449,031 of NC_064853.1, read as the reverse complement.
AATCATAACTTTTATAAATCATTTAAATTTTACTTAAGAAACTTCACTTATTTGATTCACTTTTATATCTTATAATGAATCTAAACTTAAATGAATATAAACTATAATGAATATTTTGTTTTTTGAACCACACCCGGTGACGCTCGGGCGTTACTCCTGGCCATGTGCTCAGAAATCGCTCCTGGCTTGGGGGACCATATGGGATGCAGGGGGATCAAACCGTGGTCTATCCTAGGTTAGCATGGGCAAGACAGAACTGCTCCAGCCCCTATATAGTAATTTTTAAATAAACGAATAAAAAAAAGGCACTAAACTATTACATCAGTGACTTTACTGAGAGGAATAAGAATGCTATTAATTTTTAAAGTTGCTTTCTGAATGAGTAATCTTTCAAGCAGTACTGGATTTACCCACTGAAACGATATAAAATTCTAGAGTGAAAGCAAAACCAAAGGCTTTGGCTGAAATACTTAGGATAAAATTTTCCATAGTGAACTTCATTGCTCTGCAGGTCTGGTATCAATTCTGTTGTAATTCTATAAAATATAAAGTCTGAAAAATGTTATAGAATTGTCTCTACATTTGCTTTTGTGTTTTTTATTAATTTTTTGTATAATTGAACTATTAGCTACTTACCAGTTAGATGATTTACAAATATTTGTCCCAGTCTATGGTTGTGTTTGGTTGTGTTTTCATTTTGTTGTACAGATTTGTTTGATTTAGTACTACTTACCCACTTATTGATTTTTGCTCTGTTGTTTGAGACTTTGGTATTACATTCAGGAAACTACTGCCAATACACGCGTCTTAGAGTTTTCCCTCTATAAACATGGACCCAGGAAATTTACAGCTTCGGGTCTTAAATTTGGCTTAATCCATTTTTTAGTTAATTTTTTGAAGACGGTAAGATAGACTTCAATTCCATTTTTCACAAAACCAGTTCCAAAGACAGAATCTTTCACTATTAAATACTCCTGGACTCTTCTGTCAAATATTAAATTATTGTATGAAAATTTTATTCTGGGCTCTAGATTTTTTAATAAAAAACATGCATATTTTTGGGCTGGAGTAATAGCAATGCAGGTAGGGCATTTGCCTTGCATGTGACTGACCCGGGTTTGATCTCTGGTATCCCATGTTGTCTGCTAAACCTGCCAGGAGTAATTTCTGAGTGCAGAGCCAGGCACTGCCAGTGTGGCCCAAACAACAACGCTGAAACAAATAGACAAAAATTCATATTTTGTGTCAAATATCATGCTATTTTGATTACTACAGCTTTGTTCTACAACTTTAAAATAAGAAGTATGATGTTCCTAATTTTGTTCTTTTTGATCAGGATCGTTTTGGTTGTTTGGGGTTTTCTGTGACACTGAGAAGTTACTCCTGGCTATGCACTCAGAAATTGCTCCTGGCCTGGGGAACCATATGGGACGCCAGGGGATTGAACTGCAGTTCGTTCTAGGTAGCTCCAGCAAGGCAGACTCTTTACCACTCCACGCTACAGCTCTGGACCCTCATTTTTATCTTTTTAATAAATTTACTTAATCAAAATCTTCTTACAGCGTTCAGTATACCAATATTTCATCTTCTTAGTTCAATTTATTCCTTAGTAGTTTACATGTTTTGATCCTATTGTAAATGGGATCATTCCTTTTTAGTTTTTTTTCATTTTTACTCTGTGAAAGTTAAATTGTGCCAAAACACAAGTGGTTTGCTACTAAGGCCTCCACAAGAATAACTCCCAATTGTTACAAAGACAAGATCTAGAGACTGGAGAACCGGAAAGAAAACCTGTGGTGATCTAAGATGATCAGATAAAAACATGTGCTTGTTCCACTATGGAAAAAGCATAACAAGTATCCAAGTCATATTTGTCGTTCTTGTTTTTTATCCATTTGCTTTCAAAAGTAACTTCAAACTTTCCAGGCATAATAATGGAGAATAAATTGGCCCTTTTATTTTCAATCAATGATATTTTGAAATAAGACTTCTGAAGGATGTTCATTTCTTGATTTTGGCAAAAATTTTACAATGTGGGGGCTGGAGAGATTATACAGGGTTAATGTTCTTGGCTTGCACATAGTCAGCCAAGGATTGGTCCCTGGAACTGCAAATGGTCTCTTGATCACTGCCAGGAGCACAAAGCACAGAGCCAGGAATAAGTCTTAGGCACTGCTAGGTATGATCCAAAATACAATAAAACAGAATATATATATATACATATATATTATATGTGCATCTATATTACAGTGTGATGAATATATGAGAAAACATAGGAAGTACTATAACAAACAATATATATCAGTTAATAAAATAATAGTGTGTAATAACTATTTGATTAGCAACTCTGGTTTTTTACTTCCCCAGAAGCAGATTTTAGTTTCTGTTTTCAAATGCTTTCAATTTATACTTTGTAGATAATAATATCAATTACCAATATAGGTTATTAAAAGTAATAAATCCATATTTATAAAATTATAGATAAAATCATCTATTGATAAAAGTTTCGTTCTGTACTCCACATTTGAAAGAGATTTTATTTTTCATGTTCCAATCTTAATCATCTTAGGATCATTTACACCTTTTTTGTTTGTTTGTTTTGGTATTTTTGGGCCACACTGGTGACTCTCAGGGGTTACTCCTGGCTCTACTCTCAGAAATCACCCCTGGCTTGGGGGCGCATATAGGACACGGGGGGATTTAGCCTTGGTCCATCCTAGGCAAGGCAGATGCCTTATGCCCTGCACCACTGCTTCAGCCCCAAGAATCATTTTGATATCTCGTTTATTCTCTGTTGCATTTCAAGCAGAAATGTCTAATTTTATAGCAAAAGTATCTTCAAAGATTGTATGGAAACATCTTCTTAAATTATTAGTATCAAATCCAATTATTTGGGTGACACATGATGTCCCCATGATGGAGATAGCTTAGGTAAAGAACAAAAATAGTTTGAAATGAATGACAATAATTTATTTAGGCAAAGAAATCTTATCTAATATCCATGCCATCCTACCCTATTATTGTGTCTATATTCCCTTAGAATAACTTAACCAAGATTATTTCTTTCCCTAGGAATTCTTTGTGCCATAGTTCTAGTTCTCTAAAGAAAAATTGTTGGCATTTATGAACAATAATGCAACCATTTAGTGCTCCTGTATATTTGAGAGACACTTGTCTTCTCTTATGAGCTTGGATTGCATTAGTCCGGCATTCTGGGCAGGATACCAAAGAGACAGAAACACATCCCTGAACCTTCAACATAAAGTACTCCATTCATGCAGCTCTGGCATCAGAGGATGAAATATCAATTATCACAAACATATTCTGGGCTCTTAGAGACATTACTCATTCTTCACAGTGGGATGGGAATTTGTGTGTTCAAAAAGAGGGAATTGGCAGGTAAAAGAAACACTGCAATAAAGTTTTCCTACAAAAGAGGTGTGCAGATTGTGTGTAAAGTCTCCTGCATTGCTTAGTTGATTTCTCTTGTAATAAAGAAGCCAGTTTATATTTTTCAGTGTGCCAATATCCACTGACTAGTACCCTGATTTCACTGTACCAAAGGCTTAACAATCAATGGATTTATATTTTAGTGGAAAGCATCTTCAGTAGCAATCCTCAGAAAGAAACTATGTGCTTAGACTGCCAGATTCACTTAAATGTTACAACTGTCTAAGGAAATGGGACATTTATGTGCATGTTCACCAGGCTAGGTGTACTTTGAACTACTACTTTAAAGACAAATTCACACACAACAACACACACATGCTCCTTGACTTTAGCAACTAGTGCATCTCTCTATGGTGCTATATAATTTGGTCCTATAAAGACTGAGGAAAAGCTATTTGATGCTGTTTTCTATACCAAAGAATTTATTCTATTAAGAGATTTGAGGGGACAACCACACCCAACAATGCTCAGGCATTACTACTGGCTCTACATTCAGAAATTACTCCTGGTTGTATTCATAGGACCATGTGGAATGCCCAGGATCAAACCCAGGTCTGTCACATGCAAGGCAAGTGGTATGCCCACAGTACTATTGCTTCCACCCCTAGAGATATTAACATACATACAATATGATCTATAAAGCATACTAAGTGCACAAAAATATAAAATATATCACATGTCCTCCATACTCTTCTTTACATACTGCAAGTTTCCACTTATCCAACTTAAATTCTTTCAAAGCTTAATTTTAATTTTATTATCCAAATTTGTCATTCCAAATCTGTTTAATAAAATTTATCTATAAATCCATCCTAGGATGATGTGGGCAAATTTACTTCCTTGTCTAGGTATCTCTGATATAAGGAATAAGAAAGAGCATTGGCTTGGAGTAATGCTTTTGTTCATTTTATTCAGGAACCTGGCTTGTTTTAGAAATTTCCCAGGTGACGAAAAACAACAGACAGATGGGAAAGTCAGGCTGCTTCACAGTTGACTAGAGAACAAACCCTCTTTTGCAAATTTTTTCTCCAACTCTTCTGTAGTAACCAAGGAACTCTGAATCCTACCTTTAGCTTTTCACATCATGTCCTTTTCACACTTTGGAATTCTTCATCTTTTCATTGTGGATAAGTTTTCAGGGACTAGGTTTAAGAGGCTCTACTAAGAGATCATAGCTGGAAAAAAACTAAGAAAGAAGCCAGGATATGCTGTGAGCAAGTATGGGGGCATGAAGAGAGACTTCTGTAGGATGTGCCTTACTAGATGCAAGGCAACTGGGAAACAGCAGACCCCAAAATTGAGCTTAACCCAATCACTTTCTTCTAAAAAGTAGGACATAAATTTACCTTCGTTGAAAGAGAAAAAGAGAGAAAAAAGTGTCAGATATAGAGGCAGGCAGAGGGTATGGAAAACAGGACAGTGGTAGTAGAAAGTATACGTTTGTTAAGGGATGGGTGTTGGAACATTGCATGATTAAAACTCAACCATCAACAGCTTTTTAACTGCATTGCTCACAATGATTCAATTAAAAATTCCTTTCCTGTAACCTACCAATAGATCTCCATTGTCTGTCTATGTGTGTACATACTTGTCTAATCTGTATTTTATATAATCCCTGCCTCTATTGTATACAGTTCCTATTATATAACATTCCTCACCCCCATCTCCATCTACTATTTTACAAATCATCTTTTATCATCTCACCCCCTCAACCCTGGGCCTCTATCTCTCCCTATTTTACCCACTTCACCCTCACTTCTTAACTCTTCAGGGGTCAGAACCTTCACCCTATCCCAGCAAGCTACCAGCTGTCTCCCAAAGTGAAAGGACACCCTCCCAGCCCACTATGTCTCATCAGGGAAGAACCTGCAGACACCGTTTCCTCAGACCCATTCTATGTGGCCTTTTTCTCCCACCTCCCCCCACTGTACACTGTTGTTTGCCAGGGGGCCTAGTTCCCAAGGGACCTTCAGTTCGATGACACTACCTGATTCCCGAGTTCTGAGAGCCCTTTCTCAGATGCCACAAGACCACAGACTGGATGGAACTGTGCTGTGGATTATACACCTTACAACTATCTCAAAAGACTTAAAGGGTATTTCTATATTTCTTTAGGTACATTTCCTTAATAGTAATAATTATTTTTTTCATTTGATATTTAATTTTTATAAATAAATTTTCTAATTAAATCAACATGAGAAAAAGCATCAAAGTTGTTCATGATTGAGTTTCAGATATAGAATGTACCACACCCTTCTCCGACACACTTTTCTGCCACCTATATCCCCAGTTTCCATCTCATCCACCACCCTGCCTTCTCCTCTGTTTGCATCTATAGCAGACATTTTTCTTAATTATTAATGTTTATTTCCATATGTAAAGGTAGTTTGCCCCATCCCTGCTTTGGTTCTGCTTAGTAGGAAATTCTTGTAAAAAAATGTTGGTGGGGTTGTGAGCGAAGGTTACAATCAGGTTATAGAGATTGTTTAGCTTGTTATTTTTATCCCCATGTGCACCAGGAGTATCATGTAGCATTGTTCTTTATTTCATAGGCACTCTAAAATGGGGAAAATCTTACATGTAGAAAAAGTTTTTATATAATAGGGATAGGAATTCATAAATTTTATAGTTCAGGGCTGCCTTTCACCCTGAACATTTGTCATGGAGACTTGACTTAGGCCCCAATGGATAAGATAATCAACCATCCAACCCCATACCTCAGAACCCAACATTGGTACACTACAGCACCAGCACCAGGAATCAAACACCCCTTGGAGGAGGCTGAATGCTGCCTTATCACCAACCTGCTCCAGGGTAGGTCCATAAGACACCCTGATAAAGGGGAAACAGCAACAAGTTGATATAAAGGCAGGTTGTTCTACCTCATCACCCTATGGTGAGATGAAATCAGAAGATGCTCTGTCCTAGGATCTGTGCAAGAACCAATATCTCTAATTACAGAAGATGAACTACAACAACTGCAACTAAGCAGAATTTGTCCTTGGGACCACGAAGAAAGACTTTATCCTGGGCTTCATCTTAGGCCCTGTGCAAAAACCAATATCTCTAACTATGGAAGACTGACTTTGACAACTGCAACTAAGCAGAAATTTTTTCCATAGAGACATTGGTTGGACAATCAAAATGCCAGAACCCGTAGTCAGTCTTTTGATACTATGCTTCATGGGTGGAAACACCCTGTATCTCTTAGGCCAATGGAATTTCCTTTCTAATTTTCCAGTTTGTTGTGCCTAGGCAAAAAAAAAAAAAAGCTACATCTGCCCCTCTCCCTCCATTTTTTTCTTTTCTTCTTCTTTTAATATTATTTATATTCTAGACAGGGGATCCACCTTTTTAATAGAACATAGAACTTTAATCATTTTGTTATTTCTCATATTTCTGTCTTCCTAAAAATTGAGAAAAGAAAAGAAAAAGTGGATGGGGCCCAGGGTTCAAGCAGTCTCAGGAGCATTGAGTGAAAAAAATGGTCTGATCTAAATAGACAAGCCAAAATGAATGACAATAGAAACAAGAGACACAAACTATAACAAGCTAAACTCAAAAAGGACCTGTTATACTGGTAACCCTGAGGACTATGGGTGGACAGATGGGATACATGCAGGGAACTATGGTGAAGGGAGGGCAATAGTGGTGGTGGGAAAGGCCCAAATTCACTGTCAATAAATGCCAGAAATACAAATGAAAGACTTGTCTTAGTAAAAAATTTCTTTCCACATATGGTCCAGCAATACTACTCCTAGGGATAAAACCTATGAACAAAAAATACAAAAATGCTTTCTGCATGCCTATTTTCTTTTATTTATTTATTTATTTTATTTTTAATTAATATCTTCATTTAAACACCTTTATTACGAATATGATTGTACTTGAGTTTCATTCATGTAAAGAACACCCCCTTCACTGGTGCAACATTCCCACCACCAATGTCCCAAATCTCCCTCCTCCCCACCCCACCCTGCCTGTACTTTAGATAGACTTTCTACTTAATTTATTCATTCACTTTGTTATGATACTTCTCAATGTAGTTATTTCTCTAACTGCACTCATCACTCTGTGGTGAGCTTCATATCGAGAGCTGGACCTTCCAGCCCTCCTCTTTGGACTCAGAATTATTGCAAAAATGTCTTTTATTTTTCTTAAAACCCATAGATGATGGAGACTATTCTGCTTCTATTTCTCTCCCTCTGACTTATTTCACTCAGAATAATAAATTCCATGTACATCTATGTATAGAAAAATTTCATGACTTCATCTCCTGATGGCTGCGTAATATTCCATTGTGTATATGTACCACAGTTTCTTTAGACATTCATCTGTTGGAGGACATCTTGGTTGTTTCCAGAGTCTGGCTATTGTAAATAGTGCATGCATGCCTATTTTCTTTACAACACTATTTACAATAGCCAAAATCTGGAAATAATACATGAGTAGCTAATGAAATTGTGGTACATATACACAATGAGATATTGTGCAGCTGTTAGGAAAAATGAAGTCATGAAATTTTTCTATGCGTGGTTGGACAGGGGGACTATTATGCTGAGTGAAGTGACTCAGAGATAGAGGAATAGATATACAATTATCTCACTCATCTTTGAAATATAAGAAAATAAAAACATTATGGTAATAATATCCAGATAAAATAGAGTTGAAGGCCAGAGGACCAGCCCATTAGGTGAAGCTTATGACAAAGATTTGTGAGTGCAGTTGGAGCACTAACTAATTGCACTGACAACTAGCATGACAATGATAGTGAGAGAGAGCCTATATATTGCCTGTCCTGAAGACAGACAGGGGTGGGGAGTGGTTAGGGGAGGGGAGGAAAATGGAGAACATTGGTAGTAGGAAAGTTACACTGGTGAAGAGTAATGCTCATTCTTTTTTTTTTTTTTTTTTTTTGGTTTTTGGACCACACCTGGAGGTGCTCAAGTATTACACCTGGCTCTGTGCTCAGAAATTGTCCTGGCTTGGGGGACCATATAGGACAGCATGGGATTGAACTGCAGTCTGTCCTGAGTCAGCCATGTGCAAGGCAAATACCCTACCACCTCGCCATCACTCCAGCCTCTATTGAGTGGTGTTTATTCTCTGACTAAAAAACCCTATTAAAAACATTTCTGTAACCAAGGTGCTTAAGTAAAATAATTATTAAAGAAAAGAATAAATTAACGTTTTTATAAAAAATTTCTCTTCCAATATGTGGAGAATGGAAGGGCATCTTATCTTCCCAGGCCAAGTTTTCTTTTCATATGCAAATACACCCTAAAAAGTTTCTCTCTAAAATGCTTTTAAATGTTTTGATTTTAAAAATCTTATTGTTTCTTTCCACATTTGCTAATTCCTTCCTGCAAAATGATAAAACTTTATTTTGCTCATCAGATTATGAGTTCCATAGTTAATGAACCTCTGCCTATAAAATTATAGTCCTCATTTCTCTTGATATCATCTCATGGGACATACAAAGCAACCATAGAAAGTGAGTGGTTCTTTCAAATTTTCTTCACACTGGAGGAAGTTCCACCAAGAGGCTGCAAGAATGCTTGAACTTCAATGCTATAAGATCATAAAATCTGAGAAGCTGTCAGTTTCTTAGGTATATTTCATAGTTTAAATTACACAGAAATAATTAATTGTTCACATGATGTTTATTATAAGGGAAAAGTTCAAAAAAAGCAATGGGCCCCTAATTTTGTTCATTTTAAGTTGATCAAAGAAACTACTAGAAAATAACTTTGTTAAGTCACCTTAGCAACTGAGATTAACGGAATTTTTGCTTGCTTGTATTATATGAATAGCATTAGAAAAGGCTGTTTTATTTTTAAAGAAATTATATAATAAGTGACAAGAAAAATCTGTAGAATCATATGTGGTTTAAATGTATGATTTATATGTAGTTCAAGACATAGAAGTGTTACTTTATGCAATTATATGGTTGTTTTGAAAAGTAGAAGCAAAACACTATTGGACTGTAATTTTGTTTTTATAAACTAGACTAAAGTATAAATTTTGTAGGCTTATTCCCAGCACCACTCCCTAGTCAGTATAATTAGAGAGAAGCTGTTCTCTATTGTAATATTCTGGTAAAAAATTGAATGACTGGGCTGGTGAGATAGTGCAGTGAGTGCAGTGTTTGCCATGCATGCAGCTGACCTGGCATTTAAGCTTGACTAGGAGTGATCCCTGAGCACAGAGCAAAAGTCAGTACTGAGCATCACTGCATGTGGCCCATAACAATAAAATTGTGGGACATATACATGCTTTACTAATTTTACATCTTTGTAATATGTGACAATTTTAAAAGAAAAATGTCCATACTTGTGAATAGTCTGTAAAGTTAGTTGTAAGATCATACATTCCTCACAGAACAACTTGGTTTTTCTAATATCCCTCTAAAGATACCTATGACATTCTTCAAAGAAGTGGATCAAACACTTCTGAAATTCATCTGGAACAATAAACACTCTCAAATAGCTAAAGCAATCCTTGGGAAAAGAAATATGGAAAGCATTACTTTCCCCAATTTTAAACTATATTATAAATCAATAGTTATCAAAACAGCATGGTATTGGAATAAAGACAGACCATTAGATGAGTGAAATAGGCTTGAGTACTCAGAGAATGTTCCCCAGACATACAAGCTCCTAATTTTAGATAAAGGAGCAAGAAGTCCTAAATGGAGTAAGGAAAGCTTCTCAACAAGTGGTGTTGGCATAACTGGTTGGCCACTTGCAAAAAAGCGAACTGAGACCCCAAGTTAACTCCATGTATGAAGGTAAAATCCAAATAGATTAAAGACCTTGATGTCAGACCTGAAAACATAAGGTATATAGAACAACATGTAGGTAAAACACTCTATGACATTGAGAATAAAGGCATCTTTAAGGAGGAAACTGCACTCTCCAAACAAGTGGAAGCAGAAATAAACAGAAAGGACTATATTAAGCTGAGAATCTTCTGCATTATAGGAAATAGTACCCAAGATACAAGAGCCACCCACTGAATGGGAGAAACTATTCACCCAATACCCATTAGATCAGGGGCTAATATCCAAAATATACAAAGCACTGACAGAACTTTACAAGAAAAAAAAAACAAAACATCTAATCCCATCAAAAAATGGGAGAAGAAATAAACACGTTGTCAAAGAAGAAATACAAATGGCCAAAAGGCACATGAAAAATGCTCCACATCGCTAATCATCAGGGAGATGCAAATCAAAACAACTATGAGGTACCATCTCACATCACAGAGATTGGGGCACATAACAAAGAATGAGAACAAGCAGTGCTGATGGGAAGGTGAAGAGAAAGGAATTATTATTCACTGTTGGTGGGAATGCCATCTAGTCCAACCTTTATGGAAAATGATATGGAGATTCCTCCAAAAACTGGAAATTGAGCTCCCATATGATCCAGCTGTACCACTCCTAGGAATATACCTAGGAACACAATAATACAATACAAAAGTCCCCTCCTCACATCTATGTTCATTGCAGTGCTATGTACAATAGACAGACTCTAGAAACAACCAGGATGCCCTTAAACAGATGAATGGCTAAAGAAAATGTGGTACATATACACAACGAAATATTATGCAGTCATCAAGAGAGATGAAGTCATGAAATTTTCCTATACATGGATGTACATGGAATCTATTATGCTGAGTGAAATAAGTCAGAAGGAGAGTGATAGATACAGAGTAGTCTCCATCATCTATGGGTTTTTATAAAAATAAAAGACATTTTTGCAATAATTCTCAGAGACAAAAAAGAGGAGGGCTGGAAGGTCTAGCTTATGAAATGAAGCTCACCACAAAGAGTGATGAGTGCAGTTAGAGAAATAAGTACATTGAGAACTATCATAAGAATGCCAATGAATGAGAAAGTAGAAAGCTTGTCTGGAGTACTGAGGATTGGGGGTGGAGAGAAGGGAGATTTGGGACATTGGTGATGGAAATGTTGCACTGGTGAAGGGGGGTGTTCTTTACATGACTGAATCCAACTACAAACATATTTTTAGTCAAATTGTTTAAATATTAAAAAAAAACTTGGCTCTATTGTGTCCTCTGTTGGGAATCTTCCTAGATATCTAAGGGATTTTTTCCTTTTCCTATTTCAAGATGTTGCTTTGGTTTCATAAGACCTTTTATCGTGACTGTATTTCAAATGCCATCCCTGTATCCATCCTTCCCATTTTACCTCCTTGTTCACATTCTCTGAGCATGTAGTATCTATATCAAAATACATAAAATGTATATTGTTTGCATGTTCTTCATTCTCAAGAATGAAATTCTTTGAGGGTAGAGATTTGGAGCTGCTTTTCTAAATGGTACTGAATGACACTTAGAACAATATCACACAGAATGGGCTAATATAGAACTTATAATAATAGAATAACTTACAAATAAGCGATGAGAAAATGCTGCTAATAAAAGACAGTATGTTCTGAATATGATAGTTTCATGCAATCTATCTTTCCAAATAATAAAGAACCTTTAAAAATTGCTCAAGATATTGTTCTAAAAGCTTGGAAGCAGCAAAACTGAAAGTATGAGATCCAAATTACAATAACTAAACTTAAAAATATATCTGTCAAGGGAGACAGGCTGGGGAGTGAGAGTATTTGCAGAAACTGGTTGAGGAAAGTTGGCACTTTCCTTGAGAGAGTTGTTGAAAAGCTGTATGTATGTATGTCTGAAATCCAACTATAAGTAGCTTTGTATATTATAGTGATGAAAATAAAAAAATAATTTCAATAAATAAAGTGCAAAATGAAAAAAATTATGATCACAAAACTCTACAATTAAAATTTTAAGCAGGGTTCTCAGTTTTGCAAAGTATATTTTCACTTGGGGTCATTTGGGCTTTTAAAATAGTTTTCAATAAATAAATAATTTTCTTAAAATTTCTTTAAAATTATACAAATGGAATTATATGAATCATGCAATCATTAATTGAAAAGACCTAAAATAAGAAAGATAAAGATAAAAAACACAAGGCTAAATCCTGAGAAAAATAACAACATTGCAGTCTGAGATTTTATGCTTTTCTCTCATTTCTGTTTTTACACCCTTATTTCCACCTATGTTTTTCTGCTTGAGTTATGGGTAAAGGATCCAGTTTCAAAAGAAATGTCTTTTAAATGTCACTGTCTCTTGGGGCCAGAGCAATAGTACAAGGGTAGGGTGTTAGTCTTGCATGGTGCTGACTCAGGTTTGATCTCCAATATCCTATATGTTCCCTTGAACACCACCTGAATGCAGATGCAGAGTCAGACATAACACTTGAGCATCATCGATATGGTCCAAAAGACAAATATACATATATAAAATTCTTTCTTTCTTTGGGCCACACCCTGTGATGCTCAGGGGTTACTCCTGGCTATACACTCAGAATTCACTCCTGGCTCGGGAGACCATATGGGACCCTGGGGGATCAAATCATGGTCTGTCTTAAGTCATCTGTGTGCAAGGCAAATGCCCTACTGCTGCTCCACCGCCCCAGCTCCAAGACTAGGAATTTTTTTAAAAACATTTATTTAAGTCTATTGTGACCAAAAGAATTAGAGTTTTAAGAGTTTTGTGGGAAGATATAAATTAAATAAAATATTCATCTTCAAAAATGATTCCATTTCTAATTTCAATTGCATACATTTTTGAAAATCATTTCATTACACACAATCAATTTACCAAATAATGGAAAGAAAACAGGGAACAAAGAAGACAAAACTAGAAGAGGCACAGAGAAAGTGATGAAGGATTTAATATTATTATAACATACTAAACTTGAATAATTAAAAAATTACCTGGGGTAGGGAGTATGGCTCAGTGGTAGACCACATACCTCACAAGGAAAATCTTGAGTTCAATTCCTATCACTGAAAAATAAATTATTTAAATAAAATTATAAAAATAAAATTAAGGGGCCCGGAGAGATAGCACAGCGGTGTTTGCCTTGCAAGCAGCCGATCCAGGACCAAAGGTGGTTGGTTCGAATCCCGGTGTCCCATATGGTCCCCCGTGCCTGCCAGGAGCTATTTCTGAGCAGACAGCCAGGAGTAACGCCTGAGCACTGCCAGGTGTGGCCCAAAAACCAAAAAAAAAAAAAAAAATTAAATAAAAAATTTCTTAGTGAACAGGAGATACAAAACAAAAATTCAATGAGTTAATTTATGCACTGAAAAATGCGAAAGACCCACCTTTTATTTTGGTGTTATGGAATAATTCAGTTCCACATAATGTTGTTCTCAGTTCAATTGGCTCCACGTTTTAATATGGAAAAAAGAAATAATTCAGCAGATGGCACTCCTGCCCTTAGGTCTGGACTAAAAACAAATCTAAACTGCTTGTTTCACACCTCACTATAGAAATGACACTTAGAAACCTGCAAAAACTATTTATTCCCAGGCTAATAAGGATCAATGTAATTCCCAAATCCAGGTAAGATATATGTCTTATAGATATCTACAGAAGAACCATAATTGCCGAATGCTGAAAGATCACACTATCCAAACAAGGTTTATTACAGAACTATAGTAATTGAGACAATGGATGCTGGGGGAAAACACCAATAAATCAGAGCAGAGAACATAAAAAGACAAATAGATATCAACACAATTTTTTTTCCTTTAACAACAAAGCATAAAATATCATGAAGCTACAATGGTCTATTTTAAAATGACACTGAAATTGGACTGAAGAAATAGTACAGCGGGTAAGGCACTTGTCCTGCACACAACTGACCCAGGCTTGATCTCCAGAATATCATTTGAATGAATGAATCTCTCAGTGCAAAATAGAATGAATGTATAAAAGAAATTTCTAAGGAATGTATCCAAGCACTCACAGCTTGTAAATTGTACGACTGGAACTGAACTACAGATCTGAGTCCAAACTCTGTTGGTACCCCATTGTGCCAACTGTTTTCACCTTGCTTCCAACAGTTCATGATACTGTGGCCATGGAGAGAAACATAATGTAATATTAGATTGAATCATATGTAACTGCCTCTCAGATTTTAATGGCATTTAATCTGTAACATAATGTATACCAAGGATCTACACTGCTAATAGAAAGGGAACTTTGTGTAGAGGAACCGGTAAGTGTGAAGATTCACATCTCAACAAAGAATACTGATTATTCTGAACTAACATAAAGTAAGCATTATTGGGAATTAGTGAGAAGGAATGAGTTTGAAAAGAGAGCAGGTACAATCTAGATTGTGCATAGTGCAGGTAAGTCATGTAAAGGATTTTTCATTATATGATTTTGGCTTTGGAATGGTCACTTGAAACGTTGCCCTGGAGAATAAACTAGGAATGGGCATGTGACACATCACACATTCACCTTTATACTCCCTGTAAAGGTCTTTAGAGAGGAGGCAGAGACTTTACATGCCATGAAACAGACAATGAAGTTTATGATGGCATTTCAAGTCGCTGAACACCATATAAAATGTCTTCTGGGTCCAAGATATAGTATTAGGTAGAGTTCTTGCTCTACCTGCAGCTGACCTAGATTTGATTCCCAACATCCTAAACATTCCTCTGAGCACTTCCAGGAATAATTCCTGAGTGCAGAGCCAGGAGTTGCTCCTGAGCATCATCTGGTGAGGCCCAAAAACAACAGCAGCAAAATGTTGGGGAGGAGTGAGGGAGGGCATTGGTGGTGGAAATGTTGCACTGACGAAGGGGGATGTTCTGTTCATTACTGAAATCTAACTACAAACTACAATCATGCTTTTAATCATGGTGCATAAATAAAGATGTTATATTTAAAAACGTTTTGATAATTTTATTCACTTTTGTATTTTAACAAACAATATGAAGTAAATTTGTTTGTACCTGCATGGAAACAGGGTATAGTGGTTAGTGAGAGATTGGGGTCACTGGTGCAGAAAAAAAAAAGTCACACTGGCATTTGAACCATTAATGCCTTAAATGACTGTATTATGAATTACTTGGTTGATCATGGTGCTATAACAAAAATTAGAAAAGTCTTCTCTGTCCAATCATCTGCCTTCCTCAGTAATAGGCACCTACCCTATAAAATGTCAACAGTAATGTTACATTAAATGAGCTATCATTTCATATTCAAAATACTCAATGTATAACAATTACATATATTTCCTACTGCTAAATATACCTTATTACTGTATAATATCCATTTGCTACATAAGATTTCCATAGCTTTGTATATTATCATGATTCTTTAATCTAATGTTATCACATTTCCATTTCCTTTTATTGAAAGGTAAATTTCAAGAATCTTTATAATTATACATGATATTGTTTCTATATTCTTCTGATGCAACCTTTATAAGCAATTCCTGTGTATGAATTTAAAATTGACACTTTTTTTTGCTAACAGTAATGAATATATCAACATAATCTGTTATTTTCTCCATGCTTTCCTATTTTTAGACTGAAAATCTAAATATGTGGTCTTGTGATACTTTTTAGTTTTGTTTTTGTTTTGGAATCACTTGTGCTCTGAACTTACTCCTGGCTCTGTACTCAGGGATCACTCTTGGCATGCTTGGGAGAAATGTGAGTGCCAGAAATTGAACCCAGTTTGGCCATAAGCAAGGCAAGTTCTTGTCTACTGTATTATCACTTTGGCCCCAGCAGACTTCAATTCTTTTTTTTTAAAGAGACATTTGTCTTTATAGTACTTATTGATCAGATCTTAGGAGAACATCTTTATTAGTATCTTTTTTTTTTCTTAGGATTGTGAGTTCTTTTTTTTTATTTACATTTTGACCAAAGTGGATTACAAATCTTTCACAGTAATTTTTAGGTGCATAGTGACATTGAATCAGGGGTATTCCCACAACCAATGTTGTCCTCCCTGAACCTCCATTCCCAGCATGCACCCCATATTCCCCTCCTTTACCCCCTGGGTTACTAGTATAAGTGGTCCCCTCTGTGTCTAGCTTATTGTAGATTGAGTGTCGATTCTATTGTCGTTGGCTTTGGATTTGGTGTTGAAGTCTGATCATTTCTTTTATTTCTTCTTAATGTTCATGTGACTGTCTGGTCTTGGTTTCCTCCAATAATCTTCGATTCTTAATTGGTAATAAGCATTTTCTCTAAATTTTCACCACCATTATTTACATATATAGGTAGATATGCTGATTGAATTGATATTTATGAGCAACATGAGTTTCCCATTGAGGAAACAATTTTCATTTCTTTTATGTTTATTCTTTTATGAAGTAAAAACCCTGGACTTGAGACCAGTTTAAACAGTGAATATATTCTGAAGTGATTTTCAGTATAAAGGTAGTTAATAACTACTACACATGTAATAAAACACATTTTTTTTATTTTGGGCCACACCTGGTGATGCTCAGAGGTTAGTCCTGGATATGCCCTTAGAAATCTCTCCTAGCTTGGGGGATCATATGGGATGCTGGGGGACTGAACCAAGGTTCATCCTGGGTCAGCCACGTGCAAGGCAAATGCCCTACATCTGAACCCTTGCTCTGGCCACAATAAAACAAATTTGAGTTATGAATTAAGAGTGGGGAAAATTATTAGTCATTTTTCAAATCCTATTTGAAAAAGTACTGCAACTTGGACCACAAGTGAGTGAGGCAAAAGCCATATATGCCTTACATGGGCATAGCCATATATTGGAATCCCAGCAATACATGGTCCTCTAAGCACCAAAGCATGCATACACTACAAACATAAATTTAAAAAATGTAAAAAACATATATATAGTAAGACTGCAAGCCTTCTTTTGGGTTTTAATCATTTTTGCTCATTTTAAGGTTTTGTCTTATTTTGAGGCTATAGCTGAAAGTGCTCAGAGATTGGTCCTTCCTCTGTCCTCAGGAATTATTCCTGGCAGTGCTCAGAAGCTGGAGATCAAACCTTGGTCAGCCACATGAAAGGCAAATAAATGCCCCAACTGCTGTATTATTTCTTTATTATTATTGTTGTTGTTGTTATCATCATCATCATCATCATCATCATCATCATCATCATTAATTGTGAAAATCCTATGCAAAGAGCACGGCCTGCATTAGGATGTGGAGAACTATCAGGTTGGGGTATCATGCTCTAGTCATATGAGCCTCTTTCTCTAAATCCTGACATGGCACTGAGGAATTTATACAAGTTGCAGGTGTCAGAAAGACCTGACAATGACATACATCAGGTATTTTTTATTATAAAATAAAATATTTTATTTTTAATATATATTTATTTTGGTTTTGGGGTCACACTTAGAAGTGCTTAAGGATTACTAATGGCTCAGTACTCAAGAATTACTCTTAGCTGAGTCAGGGGACCATCTCAGAGTCATGAGGTGCTAAAGATTGAACTTGGGTCAGTATGTACAAGGCAAACACCATACCCATCCTACCCATTGTACTATTGCTCCAGTCCCATGTCTGTGTATTTTAAAGTCTGTATTGTGACAGTTATAATACAGAGTAGAGGATAAATATAAGCCAATAAAAAAATTATTGTTAAAACTTAAACTTGAGAGCACTGTATGGGCCAGAGTGGTGGCAAAAGCGGTAGGGTTTTTGCCTTGCAAGCGCTTACCTAGGACGGACCACAGTTCAATCCCTTGGCGTCCCAGATGGTCCCCCAAGCCAGGAGATATTTCTGAGTGCATAGCCATCAGTAATCCCTGAGCGTCACCAGGTGTGGCCGAAAAACAAAAACAAACAAACAAATCCCCACTGTATCAATATTTACTTGATATGAGAACTTCTTTGCTATTTCAATTTTTTTTCGTTTTTTGTTTTCGGGCCACACCCGTGGATGCTCAGGGGTTACTCCTGGCTGTGTGCTTAGAAATTGCTCCTGGCTGGGGGACCATGTGATGCCGGAGATCAAACCGCAGTTTGTCCTAGGTTAGCGCGTGCAAGGCAGACGCCTTACACCTTGGGCCACCACCGCTCCGACCCCTTTATTTCAATTTAAACACACTGTCATTTTTGTTTGGGGGCCACACCTGGTAGTACTCAGTGATCACTCTTAGTGGGGCTACTGGGACCCTATGGAGTACCAGGGATTGAACTCATGTCAAACAAATCCACACAAACACTCTATGCTATTACTCTGGATCTTATTAGGCAATTTTAAAATGAAGTGGAATGATGAAAGTCTCTTAAAAAATGGTGATGGGAAAATAGTTACATGCTAAAAATAAAACTGTGTCTGTATTTTGTACTGTGCACACACAAAAATTCAAAGATCATGGCAGGAGATCAGTTTCTATAAGGCACCCTGAGAATAATAATAATTTTAAACATTTTCTTATATCATTTAAGTGGAACATGGTATTTCTACATTAAAGAATAACACATGAACAATAAGAAAATCTTCAATTGGGGGGAAACATAACTATGGAGCTAAGTATAACACAGCTTGCCTATTATCTCAGCATCTATGGCTCTTAATCAGTAAGACTGTATCCAGATATTTCTTTACTTTTTACCGCAAAGAATAGAAAAAAAATGTCAGTATTAGTATTTTCCTTAAGGAAACATACTTAAGCTTTTGTTCTAAAATATGTCTTCCTATAACTTGAAAAAAAAAGAGGACCTCTCTTAAAAATCAAATTTCCTTGTATGTCCTTGAGAGTTTGTCATCTTTTGAACTACTAAATACCAATAATGATACTACAGGGCATTTATACGTGGCTGGCATCTTAACATGTTTTTCTAGAATAAAAAGTGAAAAATATATTGATTTAATTAATTAGTAAAGGTAAAACAGCTAGGAAAAAAAAAGCACATTCCCTTCACTAGATTGACTCTTTTCCCTATCTCCATTGTTTATATCCAGGGAATCTTGACAAGCACCCTGCCACAGAGTATAACTTTTTCTCCAATAATGTGGTTTCATATCTCTCTTTTTTGAGAAAAAACTGTGCTTTTCTAGCTTTAAAAAATCTATTTTAATAATGCCATATTTAGGTCCTAAACAAAGGACACGTTTCTATTTTTGATCTCTGGTTCAAATGTCATATTTAGGTGGCTTGTGTTATTTATTTTTTAAGTCAAGATTGTATCTTATACCAAAAATTAGAAAAACAAATGTATTCTTTACAGATACATATATCTTTTTTGTGGAAGGGGAGAAACTAGAATCTTTGTCTAGGGATTTTTCTCTTAACATAATTTTTTGGGAGCACATACCAAAGTAATAATTTTGAAATAGAAACTATGAAGTATCTAGCTTATTGTGGGACTGTTACTCAATTGCTCTAGAATTCTTGTTTTTATATTGCAATGTTCATGTATTGGATGAGATGATCTCTAAGAATCATTCCAAAAACACTCATCTCAGGGCCTGTGAGATTTCATTATTCTTAATTTTACAGGTAATTGTAGGGGTACTTTCCAGAAAGAGAAAATGCATATAATTCTTGAGATATTTTTAATTAACAAAGTTCAGTTTTTTTAATTTTTCCCTGATATTTTTTTCTATTTGTGAATAACAAAGATTGAGCTTCGTGTTTACTTGACTTTATAAATACAAAATCATTACTGTCTTTATGTGGTGTTGGTATGGTGTGTAGTGGTGGTGGTGGTGGTGTGTGTGTGTGTTTGTGTTTGAGTGAAGCAAGATAGTTTGAAAACTATTGGAAAAATAGATATGTGGGGAGAGAAAGAAAGGAAGGACAAGTTCAAAAGAATATTGGGTTCTCCAGAGTGAAAAAAGCAGCAAGACACACAGATAATCAAGTGAGATAAATATTCAAGAAAAGCACAACTCAAAGACTGAGCCTTTGCTACTGTCGATTTACTCACCAAATATATTTACTGCCCTTACTGAAATACAAAGTCGAGTTATGCCTTAATAAAAGACAAATTTACATCATGTGTAATGAAGCTGTTTTCTTTCTAATTTGTTCTCTAAGACAATAATAAAACTTTTTGTTTATTGTTTTTGTTTTGAGGCCATACCCTATGGTGCTCAGGGGCTTCTCCTGGCTCTGTGCTCAGAAATTACTACTGACAGACTAGGTAAGACTATATGGCTGCTAGGGATCAAACACTGGTCAGTCATATGTATAGCAAACACCTTACCCACTGTGCTACCTACCACCCTGGCCTCTCTTTTTGAGAAATATATAGAATCCAAAATTTTGTGGTCAAGTGGGGAGATAGTTGTTTGAAATTCTGGTTTCAATCTCTAGAACAGAAAGAGAAAAATAATTTCTTAAAATGAGTAGACTACATGAGCCAGAGAGATAGTACAATGGGTGGGGTGCTTGCCTTGTCAAGCTGGGTCAACTCAGGTTTGATCCCAGTACCACATATTTATCCCTGAAATCTTCCAGGTTTGATCCTTGAGTACAGTACAAAAAGTAAGTCCTGACCACCCTCAGGTGTATCCCCAAAACAATAGCAAAAGTAGACTATAGTCATGTAATATAGTCATTTATAAGTCACCTAATCCAGTATTTTCTAACAAAATGGAAAGCCCACAAGGTACTACATACCATCACATAATTGTTCATTCAATCATTTTACTCAGTCTTTGCAAAAATGAAAGTGGTAACATTTTCTGCCATAAAGCCTTCCAAGTATTGACTCCTGGGTACATTCTCTATAAGGTGATACATGTGATGGCTTTGAAAGGAAATAAAACCCTAAAAGGACTAAAGTCAAAAAAAGGTTCTTGGTGAAAAAATACAAATGGTGGTGAAAGCAGTATAAATAAATACCTAGTCTTCAAAATGGCTAATTTCTTTTAGAAATTAAATTTTCAGGGTGGATATGATGACAAGTATGAAGATACAATAAAAGCAAAAATCAAAAATTACCAGTTGTATCCACTGCTGGTGGGAATGCCGTCTAGTTCAACCTTTATAGAAAGCTATATGGAGATTCCTCCAAAAACTGGAAATTGAGCTCCATTACAATCCAGCTATACCACTCCTAGGAATATACCCTAGAAACACAAAAATACAATACAAAAATCCCTTCCTTACACCTATATTCATTGCAGCACTATTTACCCTAGCAAGACTGGAAACAACCAAGATGCCCTTCAACAGATGAATGGTTAAAAAACTGTGGTACATACACATAATGGAGTATTATGCAGCCATCAGGAGAGATGAAGTCATGAAATTTTCCTATACATGGATGTACATGGAATCTATTACACTGAGTGAAATAAGTCAGAAAGAGAGAGAAAATGCAGAATGGTCTCACTCATCTATGGGTTTTAAAAAAAATAAAAGACATTTTTGCAACAATCCTCAGAGACAAAGAGAGGAGGGCTGAAACTTCCAATCCATTTCATGAAGCTCAATGCAAAAGAGTGATGAGTTTAATTAGAGAAATAACTACATTGCGAACTATCCTAACAATCAGAATGTACGTGGGAAGTAGAAAGCCTGTCTAGAGTACAGGCAGGGGCAGGGGTGGGAGGAGGGATATTTGGGACATTGGTGGTGGGAATGTTGCACTGGTGATGTGGGGTGTTCTCTTATATGACTGAAACCCAACTACAATCATGTGTGTAACCAAGGTGTTTAAATAAAATATTATTAAAAAATAAAATAAAGTATTATATATATTTTACACAGATATATATTTAAGACCATACATCGTTCTTTTATTCTTTATTTGGGGGCCATATGCACTGGCTCAGTGCTCAAGGATTGCTCCTGCCTGTGTTTACAATGTCAGGAGCAAACCCAGGTCTTCTTTCTTCTTTCAATTCCATCAATCAGACCCTGTTCCCTACAGATTCACCTATCCTAAAATAATAAAAGACACTAGATTCTATTTCTTGATTAAAAAAAATTTACCAGTTGTAAAAGACAATTTTCCTGAAGAAGGTCTTGGTTAAATTTTGATTCCTCTTGAGTCATTAAGAAATATTTATAGTCATTTTAAATGGTTAAAATAAAACATTCTATATGTCAGATGAAATATTTTATAGTAAATATCCAGCTATAGTTTTTTTTATAGATTTTATCCTTTATGTGATCCAATGTCACAAGATACTAAACTACTGAAACTCTAGTTATCACACAAAACTGTCAAACAGAAATATAAAACAGGAAAGTGGCAAATGTTTTTTTCTCTAAGATTTCTTAAATCTTTCTTCAAAACTTCATTATCTAAATTACACAATCTAAAATTAGATTTATATTTCATTGCTTTCTTTTATTTTTACATATAACCAAGATATATACGTGAATTGATAAATTAATCTAAAACTTATTAAGCCATAAACTTTTTTTAATAAATAATGCATATATGTGGTTTAAATTATTTTGAAAGGTATAAAGAAATCTTCCTCTCTCTCAAGAAATTGGTTTATTCTGATATTCTCTTTCTTTTTTTTTTATTTAAGCACCTGGATTACATACATGATTGTGTTTGGGTTTCAGTCATGTAAAGAACACCACCCATCACCAGTGCAACATTCCCATCACCAATGTCCCACGTCTCCCTCCTCCCCACCCGACCCCCACCTGTACTCTAAACAGGCTCTCAATTTCCCTCATACACTCTCATTATTAGGACAGTTCAAAATGTAGTTATTTCTCTAACTAAACTCATCACTCTTTGTGGTGAACCCGCAATACAAGTTTGACAATGGGGAAACAATGCGGGCCAGTGCCAGACATAGAGAATGAAGATGGCAACTCTTAAGCCATAAACTTTAATTTTACAAAGCATTTGCATTTTTTCTTTTTTTATTTTCAATATAATCCTTTGCAATATATCCTGTAAAATGATTTATATGATCTCTAACTTATTTCCAAAGCAATGATGTGCTGTTAATTTCAAATTAACCAAGGAATAATTATATCCTCTTAGATTTGATGTTCCATTTTTCTTTTGGGTCAAAATTTGTATTTGTAGTTCAGATAATGTTATGAGCCTTTCCTTTTAACTATGAGCAATTGTGATAAATTTTCTGATAATATTTTCTCTTAGTTATATTTTTCAGAAACTATTTTTCTTCAAAGTATTAAAACCTAGAAGCACCTGGAATAAAGTTATATCAGCTACCTTTTTATACTAGATAACCGAATTAGGCATGTTTGCCCATCTTATTGTGTAGACATCGTGCATCTGTTGTCTGTTATGACTTCTACTTGGGTAAAAATGTCAGATTCTGAATTTCAGCTGCTGTATAGAGCTAGGCTTTGCAAACAATATGGATAAAACCACCAATCATTTTGTCTCATGACTGAACCTAATAATCTCTGGAATATTACAATTCTGTGTCAACTGGTGATGAAACATCTGCAGAGTAAAGATGCTGAATTTCAAATTGTATAGCATTATTTTGTAAATAAATATCATATACCAAGCTAGTTCCAAAGTTCAAAGCTTATCTCAGATATAGGAAATATATGTATTAATACATCTGATATATATCAGATATATCTGGAAAATCTTAAAGAATTTTATTTCATTGAGCCTGAGTTTTCATCTCAGAAGGAACATTGGAACAATGTGCAGAATAAATCTGACATAAGAAGTGTGTAAAGCACTGAGTGAAACTCAGTATCTGAATCCTTTTCAAACTTGTTTTTGTCCTTATTCCTCTTCCCTCACCCTTTCACATCCTTCTCATCTTTTTTTCCCTTCTCATCTTTTTACTGTTAATTTTAGCAGTAGAATTGTTAGTGTTTTCATAGCAAACATAATAGCGTAGTTAGTTGCATAGTTCTGTTCTTCAAAAGTGTTTAAGTAAAGACATTTATTTTTCATTTTTGTTCGACAGTCCTACACCTGCATTCCAAAGTAAAAAGACATTCGTTACTTTCAATACACTTGCAGCATCAATAAACCTGTGTTTCTAAAAGAAGAAACTGATTTCATTTAGATTCAAAAGAAAACAGAGAGACAACCCTACCAAATCTGACTACCTACTGTACTCTGCAATGTACCAAGATACTGGACTCCAGAAACAATTGCTAAATTCATTCAGTATCATTTCTCAACCATTATGTTCCATCCACATGTCGATTTATTTCTCCTGTTCAAACCTCAATGTTCTACTCTTGTTTCTTTCTCTACCTATCTTGCCACCCCTCCAATTTTTCTCCTCATTCATTCTCTCCCACTCAGTGTATACTGTTTCAATCACCTGAAATTTAATATGAATTTATTTTTTTGTTGGCCTATGTCTCTTCTCATTAGTAGCCATACACAAATAAAAGATAAAGACCGTCAATCACTAGCTGTTATACATCTCTGATACTTACACCATAGAGAAGTACTCAGTAAGTGAATTAATACCGAATAATTTCTTAAATATGCCATGAATACATAGGAAGCCCAGATTTGGCCAGAATTTACTCTTAAGCCTGTTTATTCTGGATCTATTTTCTCAAACCTCTCTAAAGTAATATGATACTTCCTAACACTTTACATTCTTTGCAGAGTAATAGTTCCTTTTGCTACAGTTTCATGGGTACTGGCAGAAAACATGCCACACCTGAGACAATGACAAAATACAGAAGCATGCACTTTACATTGGCATCTGCATTCTGCCCCCTACCCCACAGGGCAACATGAGAGGTTCAGAAAACACTTGCATGGAGTGGAGAGCATTACATAAGAACTCACCTTGGGCAGCCCACAATTCTTTTTTAGAGAAGTTAGCATCTTTCAATATTATAAGAAAAATTTGGTTTTACTCTAAAGGAAGACACTTCCTGTTTACTACAGAGCTAGCCTTGAAAAATTAAGCTGAAATATAGCATTTATTGTGTATGCTTTTTACATGTGCAGAAATGCTAGAAAATAATAGAGTTGTCTCACAGTAAATCTAACTTTTACATTTTACCCCAATATCTCTTTGGTGATTCCAAGTTTTAATTTAAATATGCTGTTTTAGTCCATCTGTTTACACTGAATGCTCATTGAAGCTCCCAATATTAATGAATAGGGAAGCTCAAATTTATTTTAGCTTCTAGGCCAGTATTTACTACCCTACTACCATGAGCACAGCCTCCAAAATAGTGGAAGTGGCTACTATCTACACATTAGTCTAGTGTTTCTTGTGACCTCTACACAAAAGTAACCAGGCCAGAGCTTGTGAAACAAAGGTTTTCAACAAATATGGAAGGTAAAACAGTCTCTGAAGCGTTTAAACATATTAGACTCAGTAAAAGTTAAAGCTTGACTGCACTGAGAGAATTAAGAAGCCCTCTCATTTGAGCCACTATTAAGGGTATTCAAAATAGCCAGAACAACCCTAATCAGCATGGCTCCTGTATTCTGAAACTCATGCACTGAGACATTTATTTTATCCAGTTTGTTTTCAACAAAATTCTCTACCAAAGCATTTTGACATTTAGCCTTTCACTCCAATCTCCATGAATCTTTGTACAAAGAAAATAAAATAATTCTTCCCTGTATGGATATATCTCCCAAATTTTTCTGGGTTAAAGGCACCATTTTATACCTAAAGAATGAACAGGTAACCTGGCTAACCTTTTTAAAAGATAGTGAGAAAACTCTAGATATTTAAACTTATTCACTATTTTGAAAGTTAATCTTCCTGCTGGGGCTATATGAGAAAAAATGCTTTCACATGAGAGAAAGGCATATAAACAAGAATTTCGAGTCAATTATTCTCAAAACTCTTCTACAAAACCACCAAGCTGAACAAATATATTCTTCAACTCAAGGTAGAAGAAAAAAATAATTTGAATTATGGACTACAGAATTATATGATCAGTAAAGAGTTCAAAACGTTTTTTATTAATAATTTTTATTTTGACCAAAGTGGATTACATATCTTTCACAGTAATATTTTAGGTACATATTAACATTTAATCAGGGGATTCCCATCACCAAAGTTGTCCTCCCTCTACTCCCATTCCAAGCTTGCATCCCATATCACCCACTCTCACCCCCCGGGCTGCTAGTATAAGTGGTCTCCTCTGTGTCTAGCTTGTTGTAGATTGGGTAGCGATTGTTTTGTCATTGGCTTTGAATTTTGTGTTTAAGTCCGACCATTTCTATTACTACCTAGTGATCATACAACTGTTTGGTCTTGGTACCCTCCATTCAAAATGTGTGTTGTGATAGTAACATACTTAGGATATTCAGAACCAATTAAATGAATTCTGTAAAAATAATCTGATATTTATAACATGTAATAATCTTTCATACTCAAAATGATTATTCAGTAGATAGAAAGCTTCTACTTTTCAATTGTTTGTTGTGGATGTTACAGTAAGCATATTCTCTGGACAACGTCTTAGATTCTAAATGAAGTATCTTCTTCCTGAAGGGAAGTGTTACTCCTTGATGACTATATAATTAGGAAGAGGGAGAAAGTGAGTATGAACTTCTAACACTATGCTGCCACTTCCTCCTCAACTTCTAAGAGAAGTGAATAAAATCTTAGCAATTTTGAGAAACCAACTTTTTCTTGGTGATAATTATAACAAACTTTTCTCTGTAAACCTGGAGTCAGAACTACTGGGATTTTAAAAGCACTCCAGTCTTACCAAGTTTTTATTTTGTATTCAATAATGTAAGTCACATTTCTTTTTCTCCTCCATTTCTATTCCTCCATATATATTCAACTAAAAACATACTAAAAACATTATATAAGTCAAGAGAGATAGTACAGAGTGAAAGTACTTACCTTGTATGCTGATGATACTAGCTAGATCCTCTGTATCACATCAAAAGCAGGACCTGAGCACATGACTGCCACCAGAAATAATCTCTGAACACCACCAGGTGTGGCCCCAAATCTAAAACAAAAACAAGTTATATTTAGAGAGTGAGCTATATTGATAGATTTACACATTTGAAATAAATACCTTCCATTCATAACAATATTTGATACTATTGCTTATAAGGCAAATCATGAATCAATCATACAGCTAGATTTTTGATACCATAATACATGTTCAATGCATATTGCATTGATCAGTAAACACATCCTTCATTTTAAAAGCACTGCATAAAAATGTGTGATATGAATAAACCAAAATTTATTCAATCATACCCTTTTTGTGAAACATTCAATTGCCTCTAATTTTAGAAGTAGTTACAGATGGTTCTACATTAAACTTCTAACTACTTAAACAATTCCATGCCTGGACTAAAATATTTAAATATTGAACACATAGGAATGAGATTACCCATTTTAAATTTATATGCTGTATACTAACCAGATACTATATAAATATGCACTGTATACTAGCAAAGTGCTGCCAATTTTAGCATAAACAACGTAGATGTAGAAAAAATACTGTGGATATTTTTAAGTTTAAAAAAATATTTTATCTATGCCTCTAGATACAGAGGTCTGATTTTACCACCCATGACAGAGCAGAAGTCTTCCACACACCACAAAAGCACCTAGGGGAGAGTAAATGAACATGCAAGGAGTGTGTAGTTATTCTCATGATAGTATACTTCAAGGGTGGAGAAACCCTGTATCTCTTAGGCCAAGGAATTCCCTTTCTCATGTCTCCATATTTACTGTGCCTATGCAGAGAAAAAAAAACAGCATAAAATAATATTTTTATTTATTTATCTATTTATTTTTTATTTTATTTTATTTTTTGGTTTTGATATTGTTGTTTCAATTTTTTTTACACTCTGTTTAGTTTTTATTTCAGGACCTTGGTTATTATGTGGTGCTTGTCTTTATTGCTGTAGTGCTCATTCGATTTTTTGTTTGATATTTCTTTTTGTATTGTTGTGGTGTTTCTCTTTCTTTTTTCTTTTCTTCTCTCAAATTGATGTTGAGAGCCTCTAGAAGCACTCTGCCCATTTTTGGCTTATTTGATTTTTACCTCATTTTATTGCTTTTCTTCAAACAGAACCACATAACTTGGACCACCTAGTTCTGCCTCTTAAATTGAGGGAGAAATAATGAAGGATACCAAGACAAAATAGCTGTATGTTCCCTAAGTAGTAAGCTAGACACAGAGGGGGCCGCTTATACTAGCAGCCTGGGGGATAAGGATGAGGGATATGGGATGCAAGCTAGGAATGGGGGTAGAGGGAGGACAACTTTGGTGATGGGAATTCCTCTGATACATTGTTAATATGTACCTAAACTATTACTGTGAAAGATATGTAAACCACTTTGGTCAAAATAACAATTATTATAATATAAAACTATTTTAACTATGCTATTACATGTATAAATTTATGTTTTCCCTATCACTCTGCTGTAGAATATCTGGTCTCCTCCTCTACTGGCAGTCTTCTGTGGGATACACCATTTCAATCTGTCCTAATTTTATTTTGTGTGTGTGTGTGTGTGTGTGTGTGTGTGTGTGTGTGTGTGTGTGTATGTGTGAGTGTGTTATTTGTATTTATTCATAGATTTGATTGATCTCTAAGAACTTTGTGGGCTTTCTACTTTAGCAGGAATTTTTATTTACTGTTAAAAGTGAAAACTTAATCTTGATTTTTAGTGTGTGTTTAATTTAAAGCTCTTTGTTAAATAAATAAACTATCAAGTACTAAATAAAAATGACAGAGAATTGGATTAATATGCCTTTTCATATAAAATATTTCACTGATGCATTTTATATCTAGATTTTTTTGTTGTTTTTTATAGCTGAAAAATATCTTTCTTGCAAGGAAATATTGAGTTT
This sequence comes from Suncus etruscus, assembly GCF_024139225.1. Classification (NCBI taxonomy): domain Eukaryota; kingdom Metazoa; phylum Chordata; class Mammalia; order Eulipotyphla; family Soricidae; genus Suncus; species Suncus etruscus. Next base: position 129,419,976 of record NC_064853.1, on the reverse strand, counting down.
ATTTGTTGTAGTTTCTCCAAGGATATTTTTATCTGTGATAGAATGATCTCAGTGCTTAGATTCCCCACCTCCCAAAACATTTACGCCTGATTTTGTTTACAGTCACTCATTCAAGCAAAACTTCTGAACTGACTTACCCAGTTCTAAGAACAAACTTATTGTTATGCTTATTGTTCAGTAAGGATTTTTAAAAGTGAGTCCTGAAACTCTAAGGCAGCAATGATTATATATAAATATGCACATATACATATATGCATATGTATGCATGTATATATACCTATGTACATGAATTATGCAAATGAGCACGGAAAGGAAAGTAATGTGCTGGAACGTGTCCTTTAATTCAGGGACTTTAGTTAAGGGACTTTGATTTGGAAGCTTAAGAGAAATAATAATCTCTCTTTAAAAGAATCTCTTTAAAAGAATTTAAAATAATCTCTTTAAAACTGTTACTGACCTCTCCTCAAATGGAAACAGCATAAACAGTAACCAGTACTGCTCAGGAGTCAAAGTTTTTTTTTAATTCATTAAACAATATCTCTCCATAATTTTTGATACATTTGCTCAGAAATTTAGACATCTCCTGGTCTTAAGCAATATGTCTCAAGTGACCCTGGTACTACTCTGCACCTTTGGGGATGGTCCCAGATAAACACACACACAGTGAAATTTCAAAGGAAAAGTATAATTTAAAGTCTGATCAACAAAACTTTCTTTATCCCATGCTTTATAGTAAAAGAGTTACTGTATGATCTAAATCAAGTTAGTCTTATGTTTCCTTTTTTTTTTTTTTTTTTGCAATGATCTGGTATCTCAACACTATCTTTTCAAGGGAGGCATTTGCCCATCTTTTGTTTTTATTTTTCAAATTTACATGTTTTTTTCTATATAGCCCAGAGTTAAACTGACATTTGATTTTAGTAACTGTAAGGAGAAACCACATTTAGTAATGAATTTTTAATTTTTTGTTTTAATTTACTGGAAATTTCTTGAGCCCATATATTGGGGAAACATGATGTTCTAAGAACTGGACTTGTACTTGCACCTTCTTCAAGCTTCTGACAATAATTTTCTGAATCTTGACTGACCTTCTGCATCATGTTTGCTTTCAGAGCCAGAGGGCAATTCTCCTATATTTGTTGACTTGCTTGGTAGCTTGACAAAAATTTCTCTGGGCACTGAAATCATGATTTAAACAGATGGCTGTCAGACTAACTTAGAATAGTTCGAGTCTTGAAATAGCTAACTTTCCTAGAGGTACCGAATTTCTCAAGGTCACCCAAAGAGTAACTATACTATTTTAATTTGGTTCACAAAACAAAGATGAAGAAACAAAACAGAAAATCATCAGGCTAGATAAGATTCTGCTCATGTATTATTTCTAAGATCTAGCTAAATTCCACTTTGATAGTTTGGACCTCAGATTTTTTTTTTTTTTTGGTTTTCCGGGCCACACCTGTTTGATGCTCAGGGGTTACTCCTGGCTAAGCGCTCAGAAATTAAATTGCCCCTGGCTTGGGGGGACCATATGGGATGCTGGGGGATAGATCGAACCGCGGTCCGTCCTATGCTAGCGCTTGCAAGGCAGACATCTTACCTCTAGCGCCACCTCGCTGGCCCCCCAGATTTAATTTTTAACTAAAACTAATCTATATTGATGATTATAAAAATGTGCAATGTTTTTAATTGATAATAGATATTTGAGTTTAATTACATAGAAGGCTGTTATGATTTACATGGATCAGCACTAAATAAAGTTGACTAAAAAATTACTCCTATACACATAAAAGTCTTATAATGTAAAAATAGTTTTTGAGGGGCCAGAGAGACAGCATGGAGGTAGGTCATTTGCCTTGCATGCAGAAGGGTGGTGGTTCGAATTCATATGGTTCCCCGAACCTGCCAGGAGCGATTTCTGAGCATAGAGCCAGGAGTAACCCCTGAGTGCTGCCAGGTGTGACCCCCAAAAAAACAAAAACAAAAAAATAGTCTTTGAACAATAAAATGTGGGCCAGAGCAATAGTGTGGCAGGTAGGGCACTTGCCTTATACATAGCTTACCTGGGTATTGCTGGGTCTGGCCCCCAAAATAAAAAAAAAAATCAATCTTAGAATTTTTAAGGCTATAACAAATTGTTTATAATTGAATTTCCCATTAATACTACATAAACTTCTTCCTTCAGCAAATTGTCAGAACAAATAAAAAGATAAAAAGGTTTACTTTAACCTTATTTATTCATTAATTACATTTTGTAAGCCAATATTAAGATACCCAGAGTATTCTCTCAGTGTATTGTTCCCCTTTTGTCAAAATGGTTTTAAAAAGTTAGATATATCTGAAAAAATTTTTTCACCTATTTTAGGTGAATTATAGTTATGGTTAAGTATTGTAGATGCATCTTATGTCTTATATCCTACTACCTGATAAATCAATTTCTTTTGGATAATAAATTCATTTTTCTTTAAAATGCATAACTTTCTTGCTTTAGGCTATAACTATATGATGAAAAACTGAAAATGGTCAATGTGATATCTGATAAATTGTGGCTGAGATGGCTCAATTGCAACTTAATGGCTGCCACATAAAAAAGCAGGTTTTAATATTTGAAAAGTAATGGCATTTTTATAAACATTATATGTCATCAGAAACATGTTCAATTGTAAGATTGGTGTTAAGAATAAACATTCTGAAATATAAAGAGTGAATTATTTTTTATTCAAATAAGGGACATAGACAAAACTAATAGAGAAAAAAAACAAAATAGAATAAATGTTTTTATTATACTGTGGTTAACTTGGAAACTCAGATTGGCAGATGTTTAATAAATATTTTCCAAATAAATTCTACCTGAACATCTTAAAAAAAAGAAAAATATGACTTCAAATTTAACTTAATTAAACATATGACTCTGCTTCCATACACTGAACATTTTTATTTGGGATTGAGAATGTTCTTGGAAGGGATAATGGAAGAAAAGAAGTAAGGAATAAAGGAAGAAAAATAAAGAAAGACAAAAGGAAGAAAAGAGGGAAGAAAAGAAAGAAGATAGGAAGAAAGGGGAGAAAAGGGAAGAAAGGAAGAAGGAAAGACAGAAGAAAGGAAGGGAAGAAGGAAGAGAAGAAAGAAGGAGAGAATAAAGAATAAAATGGGGAAAAGGAAGAAAGATGGAGGAAGGGATGGAGAGAAGAAAAAGAGAAAAATAAATAAATAAAGAAAAAGTAAGTAGAAAGAAAGAAAAAAGAAAAAGAAAGAAAAAGAAAAAAGAAAAAGAGAAAAGAGAGAAAGAGAAAGAAAGAAAGAAAGAAAGAAAGAAAGAAAGAAAGAAAGAAAGAAAGAAAGAAAGAAAGGAAGGAAGAAAGGAAGAAAGAAAGAAAAAGAAAGAAAGGAAGGAAGGAAGAAAGAAAGAAAGAAAGAAAGAAAGAAAGAAAGAAAGAAAGAAAGAAAGAAAGAAAGAAAGAAAGAAAGAAAGAAAGAAAGAAAGAAAGAAAGAAAGAAAGAAAGAAAGAAAGAAAGAAAGAAAGAAAGAGAAAGGAAAAAGAAGAAAGAAAAAGGAACTGATGAAAGAACTGCCAGGAAGTAAGGATGGAATGAAGGATGGAAGGAAGGAAGGAAGGAAGGAAGGAAGGAAGGAAGGAAGGAAGGAAGGAAGGAAGGAAGGAAGGAAGGAAGACCCTCAGGGTTTTTTTTTTTTCAATAAAATCTTTACTTAAGCACCATGATTACAAGCATGATTTAGTTGGGTTTCAGTCATAAACAGAACACCCTCCCTTCACCAGTGCAACATTCCCACCACCAATGCTCCCTCTCCCTCCTTTCTACCACCTGCCTGTATTCCAGATAGGCATTCTACTTCTCTTACTCATTAAGATTGCTGTGATAGTTGTTAGTGTAGTTATTACTCTGGATATGCACTCAGAAATTACTTCTGGAGGTGCTCAGGAGAACACATGGGATGCTAGGAATTAGATCCCAGACATATGTCTACAAGGCAAGTGTCCTACCACTTACTATCTTTCTGGCCCTTATACTAGATATTTTAAGCATTTAATAAAAAATAATTTTATTTTTAAAGTTTTTGGTTTTGGGGTGTTTTGGGAAGGGAGTTGGGGGTCATACTTAATGGTATTCATGATTTACTACTGACTCTGTGCTCAGGGATGATTCCTTACAGGTGGAGGACTATCTGAGTTCTCATTATTAAACCCAGAAAAGGCAAGTTATCTGCCCACTCTTCCTCTGCTCCAGTTTCTCATTTTTTAAAGTGTTTGTGATCAAAATAATTTTTATTAATTGTTCATGGTACTTGTACTCCCAAATAATGTGAACATAAACTTTCTTATAATCATAAATATAGAGAAGCCATAATAAATCCTGGGTTCAAGGATAGACCTAGTTTATTTGCTTTGCTTCTCTGAGAAAGTCTTCTACTTGAAATTAAGTTCTCTATCTAGAAACAGACAAGTGCAAATATTATGTTGAAAATTAAAAAAAATAAAACACTTCAATATTATAGTGTTTAGCATCTGATAGCTATTGAACAGGACACAATGTCTTAGAGGGGTGGGGTGGGAAGTGGTGTTTTGGAATTACTCTCTGAGCTCCTGAAATGAAATTTAGGATGATCTATTTTGTGTTGAGACTCTAACAGTGACTGTGAGTAGTGACAGTAGGCACACTCAATTGCTTTCAATATCACATTTTACATCTTTCAAAGGCAATTATGTGCTGTCAATTTTATAAACTGTTAAAGTGTAGGACAAGTAAATATATTTTCTTTGTCATCTTGACTCTTTAATTTGGCATTGCACTATGTAGTTTCTTGTGTCTGTCCTCTCTTTTTCCTTTAATAAATGTCACATCCAGCAATTCGAGGTAAGGTGAATTTCTAGCAAGAAGTGATATGGGGCAAGGTCAGGTGGTGCTGGGATTGGCAGCATACAGCCCTGGGGATTAAGCTCAGGGTCTTACACATGAGAGGCATGTTCTCTACTGTTTGAAGTATGTTCCCAGTTCTTATGCTCCATCATTTTTACTCACACAGAGCAACACTTTCTGAGTCAAATATTAAGTTCTTATGGGAGGGAGAAACTACATTTCTTAAATTTTCATAATCTTATTTCACATTTCTCAAATATTATCATCATCCGTCTTTAAAAAAACATAATTTCTTCCTACTATGTCTAAAAAATACATGTGTTGTAAAATTTTCTCTAATAAATTTGGTGATATTATTATAAGTAAAATTAAGAATAATTAGATTAAGAGGTTACTTTGTAGAAAGCATTGAAAAATATCTAAAATAACATGATTTGTTCTTTATTTACATTTAACTCAAGGACATTGGCTACATTTGGATATAAACATAACAAAATTTCACCAGATCTATATCCACAAAGCCATTTTTACTTCATTCTTCAGAGCACAATTATTGTAAATAACAAGACTTGGAAGGTTTTGAACAGATGGGGCATTAATGTCTTAATGCATTATTCTAGTAAACCATTTTCATTCCATATCCTCTTCACAAAGCCTAGGACCATTCAGGATATGATGAATGGTTTTTATATGCTGCTTTGATGGTTGTGTCACTTGTTGTTTTTTACAATCTTCAACAAATATGTAAGTGCAGCTGTCCAAAGGGATGATGACACTGTGTTAAATGCTCAATTATTCCAAACAAGGCATTTCTAATCGTGTCAGAAGATGCTGCACAAATTAAATGTTTCTAGGTACTAGCATGTCTCTTCTTTTTTTATCATATGTCCGATAAGTAATCTTCCTAAATGAATCCCTCCCAGCACAAATATTATCTGTCCTCTTTCTGCATGGTAAATACTTTAAATAATTGGTCCTTATTGAACATCTAGATTTTATTCACCTTTAGTAATAATTGGCAGAAGTAAATAAGTGTCTTTGAAGAGGTTATGACACTATTCAAAAGTCACAACTCAAAGTTTACTGAAGGAAACCACTGTGAATTTCATTCAATTTGTTATAAAGCTTTTTGTTTTCCTGTGCTTTGATTCGTCTTTATTTCAGTACCCTGGTTAGTGTTTGGTTTGCTGTGGTGCTTTTCAATTTGTTTATTTGTTTGTTTTTGTTTTGTTTTCTGGGGGATTGATTTTTTTGTATTATTTTTATGTTTTCCTTCCCTTTCCCCTTTCTTTTCTTAATTTTTATAGTCTCTAGAATGACTCCTCCCGTTTTTTGCTTGTTTGAATTTTTGCCCCCCTTTTTCTTTTTTTTTGTTTTCTTACCTTCAAACAGAACCACATAACTTGAACCATCTTGTTCTGCCTCACAAATAGAGGGGGAAATAGAGGAAATAGGGAAAATAGAGGGGACACCAAGACCAAACAGTAGTATAAACATTGAGTAGAAATGAAAAATGATCAGACTTAAACACCAAATCCAAAGCCAACTACAACAGAATTGATACTCAATCTACAACAAGCTAGACACAGAAGGGACCTCTTATACTAGCAGCCTGGAAGGCTAAGGAGGGGTGATATGGGATGCATGCTGGGAACAGGGGTGGAGGGAGAACAACATTGGTGGTGGGAATGCCCCTGATTCAATGTCACTATGTGCCTAAAATACTACTGTGAATAATTTGTAATCCCCTTTGGTCAAAATAAAAATTATTAATTAATAAAAATTGTTCTAAAGCACGCTATAATATAAAACTATTGTAGGGATAGAATAGTATTATATTATATTGTATTATATAGTCTATTATTAAAATAGACTATTGTTTTTTATTTTATTTTCCCTTAAGCTTTCACGCTAATAATGGTATCTACATAGTCACAAATAGATGCTTCAGAGTTTTAAATTTTTTCTGATATTTTTTGTTTGAAAATGGATATCTTTCAACTACCAGCCTAATATGAAGTCTATTACCTCTGAAAAACTCAGCTTTGACTTGCGTAGGTTGATGGCTTTGACATCTGTGAAAATTTTGAAAGCAAATGGTGGATTTGAGTGAATAAGAGAGCTAATAGATTAAAATTGGCATAGAAGAAAATTTGATAGTGTGCAAGTTACATGACAATTCCATCTGGCTTTACACGTATATTTTATTCCTGATTGGTATTGGTTGGGACTTCTTAGAGCTTATGAGAAAGATGGCATGGAAGCTACCTTGATGCAGGATCTTGCCTGATAACAAAAGAATCTTAAATTTGTCTTATTGTAAAGTATCAATAATAGCATTAGCACTGTAAATTAAACATGCATACTGTAGAAAAGGTAGTAAAAAGCTAGAAAAATAACGAGTGTGTTACTATAAGAGAGAAATAAAACATTGGTTTTTACTGGCCATTAGATATTGAACTATATGATATAAGAGAACTATGTGATTCACTTTTGTTTTCCCATATAATACCATAGTCAGTGAATTAGGTAACATAATCTCACTTTAAACCTTGAGCAAATAAGATTCAGAGAAGACTACAGTTCATTAGGTGTCAATCCCACACACATACATGTGAGCAGTTTCTGCACCATGCTAGCCTGGCTTTACTTAGGCAAAGATCAAAAGAGAAAGTACAAGTACGTAGCTTTTGTGATCTGTCAAAGTGGTTGGACAAATCCATTGCATTAGAGAACCAAACACTGGGAAGGTGATAGCTCTGAGGGTTGGATAATGTGTCTCTGATTATACTGAGATGTCATGCCAACCATCCACTCTAGGAAAAATTATCTGATAATACAGCAGGTAAAGTGCTTGCCTTGCCTGCATTAGACCAGGGTTCAATCCCTGACACATCCTGAGCCTGCCAGGAGTGATTCCTAGACACAGAGCTAGAACTAAGCTCTAATCACAGCTGGGTGTGGCCCCAAATAAAACAAAACAAAATGAAACAAAAAAAAATTCATCTGAGCAACCCAGATAATAATGTGATCTAGATAAAGATATAATAATCACTCTTCCTGCTCATTTAATTTTTATTATTATTGATATATTTACATTTTGGGTCATACCTGGCTGTGCTACAAAGATATTTCTGTTTTTCTATTCAAATATCCAAGTAAAATATCTAAATACAGGCTAAATAATATTTACTCTTACAGTTTGTATCACAATGCTTTACATTATTTATAATTGCTTGCAGTATATAAATATATACTGCATAATAAAATACCACTTTAGTCTAGATTTTGTGTATTTACTATTTTATCCTATTTTGCTTATCTGTTCAATGTCCCTCACTCCAATTTTTCTGTCAACATGAAAGAATCACATTGAACTAATATGAAAATCTTACGTTTTTGTTTTTTTACTCATTTGATTCACATTTAGCTGGAGTTTGTAAAAGCATTTCTGTTGAAAAGGATCAGTACCACTTCTTCAATTAGGTCAGGGCTTCCTGCCATTAAAAATTGACAGAAAAAGCAAACTGTACCAGGCTGCAACCCTGGAAATAGAGCTATTAGGCCTCCCCAGGATCCCTGATCCTAGGGTTGACCTCAAATTCCTTCTGTCTAGAGTTAGGATGATTTGAAGGACCTTTATGACCAGCCTCTTTGACAGAAAAAACTCAGAAACTTCTAAAAGATGAAAATAAGCCTGCCACTGCATACTAGATTATTACTGAATAAATATTTTACAAGATCCACAAACATAGGCTTCATGTGACTGACCCAAATATGGTCAAAATGTGGATATAAGATAAATCAAGCATATCAACATGAGGTAAAATCTATGTAATAGGAAAATAAAGTAACATACAGACTTTGAAGTCAGAAAATCTGTGTAAATTATGTAAATTCCATGAATTTACTAGGGACTCATGACTTCTCTAACCCATGATTTCTTAAATTGTTTGTAAAATATGGATATTACAATTAGTTGTCACAGCAAGTTTTGATAATTAAATTATTTATGGAAATTACATAGCACATTACTTGGCACCAAGTAAGCATTTTAAGAATATTAAACATCATGGTAAGTGTTCTAGAAATTTATTTCAGTCAGATGTATACAAAATTTACTCTTCTGATAATTGAAGCCATGAACAAGAATGTCAAAAATCTATCTAAAAATCTTAATATAACAATGCAATGTAAAGTGAATTATTTTTAGGGCTAGAGCAATAGTAAAGGATTCTTGCCTTGCATGTGGTTGGCCCAGGTTCAACCTCAGCATCTCATATGATCCCCTGAGAATCTCCAGAGAACTCTCGAGTACAGAGCCAGGAGTAACCTTTGAGTATCATTGACAGATATGGCACAAAACAAACCAACCAACAACAACAACCAAAAAAAAAAAAAAAAAACAAACCAAGTCACCACTTCCTTATATTTTCTTCCCTGAAGTCACCTACATATTTTAATGATACTTTAGGCTAAAAATAATAAATCCATCAATAACTTAAATTATAATTACTACTTTTAAAGCAAGTCACATCATATTTTAAATATTCACAAATATAATTTATTATCAAACTCACAAATAATTTATAGAATGTATTAAACATATAGATGTGCAAAAGCACATATATATGCATCATTTAGCAAAAGTCACCATTTGAATATTGTTAGTAATTAGAATACAGCATATTCTACATTATGAGCAATTCTATTCCCACATACACATTATGGTTTTAAGGTAGGCTCTTTAATAACTCATAAAATATTCTTGTGCTCCTTTGTATCCTATTGGTTGGTCACATTAACACATTTAGTCTGAAGTAAGACATTTTTTTATTATTCTTAGACATTATCATTGAAATGATGAATTTTTAAGAACAGTACTTGAAAAGGCCATGAGAATAATGATTTTATTGTATGTTATTAGCTAGATAATATAGTCATTCTCCATTTGTAGAGGTGAGTAAAAGAGTCAGGACAATTTTACCATGATGGGGGATCGAAAGGAGAGGATGAAATGCTAACATTTTTAGGGCTCTTAGATTTTGTTTAAATAAAATTATGGAGCTGCACTATATTTGGTCTGAGAAGAAACTAGTGCTATTCTTTATTAACCCAGGGTTTCAAAACCTTGTCTAAAAACTAAGTCAGTTTTGTTCTCAAGACGGTTAGATAGAAGTAAGCAGTTTCACAAATTATCCAATGAGTACATTATAATTGCATAATATCACAGAATAAAGCCAATATTCCTAACAACCATGTATCTTTCAAAATACTTTATCATCTTGTGTCTGAATCTGCCATGCAACTACTGCTCAGAGGGATAGGATGATCTTTATATCTCAGAGATTTCTTTCTAAAATCATTTCCCAGTACTATTTTCTTTTAGAACTAGGACAACCAAAGAAAATTCTGAACGTGATTTTTTTGGTTTATATTTCTACAACTTCACTCAATCATGTTGAGGGTTCAATCATGCAAGCTGATTCCACTACAGCACCAGGTCTCCAGGAGCACAGAAAACCTTTGAGTGGTGGGACTTGGCCCCTGAGAGTTTCTTTATTTAGATAAGCTCTATTCCACCTGAAAGGTCATCCTTAGTGACATCAGCTGCGGGGAAACTTAATCAGCTAGGGACCATCAGCATTGGTGACAGTATTGGGCGAGGGCATCATCTATAGGAAACACCCCATCTTTCTTTTCCAGCCCCTGTACTACCTCACCTCAGTTGCCAGGATTTGGGGGGGTCATTCCCGGAAGCTTTCCCTGAAAGCTAGCACCCACCTGCTCTCTGCTACAGAGGTTCATTCACAAAATCCGACAATTCTAATCTTCCCGATGCCTTGGAATTTCAGTTACACTGATGTTCAAACACACCCCCCTCCTTCCCTGAGTGTCTCATTATTCGTGGGTGGAGACACAAGAGGGAGGGTAAGAGGAGAGGGCAGAGACAAACAAGTCCAAGTGGGGATCTGCCCATCGCAAGAACTCCAAAGACCCGAAACTTTCTTGTCCCTTGATCCTTTTCACCCCACCCCCATTTTCCTAATCCTGTGGAGGTTGGAGTTGGAGACAAGCAGGCTGGCGAGGGAATGCATCCGGAAATGGAGATGTGACTCTCCAACCTAGAAGTGAACTGAGCGATTTCTTTCAAGTTAAATACTCTTCCTAGGAAGCCAGCACAATTCGCATTGAAAGGAGGCTGTGTTGCATCCATCCTAGCCAAGATCGCCTCCAAAGACTTGATGCTGCTGCTGCTGCTGTTGCTGCTGACAATAATAGTAACAATAACAATAATAGTAATAATAGCAAAGACCTGTTGTGGTACGCCTTCTGGCTGTCCTCTAAACTACTGACTAAGGTGGGGTGGGTGCGCTTACAACCTATCCAAGTGGGGAAACTCTAGACAAGGTGGCCAAGTCCCTACCAGGGCACAAGTCACCCCTAGCAGCCCTACTGGTTTCTGTAAGACAGGGAGGGTCTGAGACGCATGTGGGGGGTGCATATGAGGGAGGGCAGAAGGGAGAGCGCCTTGCACACGTGCAGCCCTGCATCTCCCCCCTGCCCAGCCTGGCATTCATTCATTCATTCATTCATTCACTCATTCATATGCATGCAGTGGTTCCAGATCCCATCGGAGGTGGCAGGCCGGCAGGAAGGCAGAGAGTGAGTGCTTCGAGACGGAAAGCGTGAGAAGGTTCCGAGTGCGTCCCTATGTCTTTATTAACCCTTTCGACACCCACTCTCCCTCCATCTCTCACCCCCCACCCCACCCCACCCCACAACCTAAGGAGGGGCGGGGAAAGGGGGAGCTTGTAGCAGACTGGCGAGGGATTTGGAGTCTGCAGGGAGAGAGAGAGAGAGAGAGAGAGAGAGAGAGAGAGAGAGAGAGAGAGAGAGAGAGAGAGAGAGAGAGAGAGAGAGAGACAGAGAGACAGAGAGAGAGACAGAGAGAGAGACAGAGAGAGAGAGAGACAGAGAGACAGAGAGACAGAGACAGAGACAGAGAGAGAGAGAGACAGAGAGACAGAGAGACAGAGACAGAGACAGAGAGAGAGAGACAGAGAGAGAGAGAGAGAGAGAGAGAGAGAGAGAGATTAGGGCCAGAGGGGTGCAAGTTAAATTGGGCTGCATATATAAAAAGAAAGAAAAAGAAAAAGAAAAAACGCAAAGAAAGAAAGAAAGAAAGAAATGGGCGGATTGGTCTCCAGCTCCAGAGGCTGGTACCACCTTCCTTTTCTAAAATAAAATCTCTGTGGCATGAAGTCACCGCCTATTTCACATCCGGTTTGCCCTGGGACGTATTACTACTGTCCTGGGTAAAGAGAATTAATTCTGCCTTGGGGTGTAGAGCCGCAGATTGGCTGCTCGGGCAGCGAGACTCGGGTGTGAAGCCTTCGGCCGCCAGCACGCAGGGCCCAGGATGGCTCAGAGCTCGCGAGGGAGCTGAGCTGAGCGCGAGGGAGGCAGCGCCAGGACGCCCGCCCGCCGCCCGCCCGCCCGCCCGCCGCACGCCCGCTGCCCGCTGCACGCCGCCCGCCCGCCCGCCCGCCCGCCCGCGCCCGCACACTCCCGCCGGCTCGGCTCGGGGCTCTGCGCGCTGCCTCGCACCCTGCCCGCCCGGCGCCGGAGCCAGCCTCGCCCGGAGGGGCCCCGAGGTAAGAGCGGCTTCGCCCGCAGCAGCGCCCGGGCTGGGACGGGCTGGCTGCGTGTGCCCGGGCGGGCGATGGGCGTGCGGAGGGAGCCGGGCACAGGGGACCCCAGGCGGGCGATCGGAGCCCCGCCGACCCCGGGGCAGGAGCGGGAGCCAGCCGAGGCTGTTTTTCTTCCCTGCCAGGGCGGGCAGCGAGCGCCGCAGCGAGCCAGACCGTGGCACCCCCTTCCCCCCACCCCGGGTTCTCTCTCCGCTCTCCTCCTGTGCTGCTGGAAGGGAATTTGTTCCCGGGTGGGTGGTGACATGTTGTTTGGCATCTTTCTCCCCCCCTCCCCTGGTCCGGGAGACCTAGGTAAGGTTGGGAGGGGCGCGACAAGGGGTACCATCTAAAGTTCAGACACTGGGAGCCCCCCCCCCCAAAATATGCCTCTGGGTTCCTTCCATTCTGGAGAGGCATGCTTTCATTTCTGGCTGCAAGAATGTTGAAGGAAAAGGTGATTTTTTTTTCCCTTTCAGTTGCACCATGCTGACATGGTGTAGGGGGTCTTTTCCTCAATGAATATGAAGAATATGAATTTCTCAACTTGTCCTTTTGCTATGGGTAGCATGGGATAGATCATGGATGTTTGGAGTGTGTGTGTGTGTGTGTTTCGGGGACGGCACAAGGTAGAAAGAAAAGGGGCAAAGAGACACTGAGCGTTTCTTTTCAACTATTATGTTTGTATTTGCAAGAAACTTTCTAACTCAACAACTCAAGTGCTATGATAGGTTTGTTTATCTCCTTTTTAAAAAATGCCAGAGGAAGACACCAAACTCTGATGCCTAGCTTAAAGGTTGGGCTCTATTTCATTTACCCCCCTCCAGGACTTACCCCTTTTGTAAAGACAAAGATTGATGGATCAGAGAAACCATTTTTCCTTCACACCATGTTGAAGATTAAACAGAAGGTGAGATAACTGTGCAATTTAGTTGCACTGCTTTAACAACATTTACCTAATAGTCTCATATTCATCTCATGTCTGTCAAAACCAGACACTAAAAACTACAGCACGATCCTTGGTTCTTAGCTCTAGCTCTAGATCATTTCACTATAAACACATTAATTATGTTTCAGTGGTCCTATGCCTGTTTGTAATGGTTTTTACTGACACAAATAATGCCTGAGAATGTAGAAAGCATTTGTGTATTTAAAGGCATGACACATTAAACTATAGAGTACTTGATGAAAAATAATTTTCAACAGACATGAAATCCATTCATCACCGACCCTACTACAGAGTTATAGATTCAGGGACGTGCTAACAAACACCTTCAACATTTCTTCTGTCATGCCTGGAATAAATCAGAGCACATTAAAATAAAGTGCTACCATAGCTGCTCTTTAACAAGGTGATGCACCTGATTTTTAAAACTAACTCCACAAATAATGTTTTAAAAATGATCTAACCCTCCTGTACTTCTCCATTCCTCCAGCATCCCACCACCAAAGCTAAATTCCACAATCAGATGGTGATTGATTGTACTTTACCTAAGAGGTGGTGGGAAAGGTTCTCTTATGCATGCAAAGAAAAGCACGCCAGCTCCCATCTGTTTGAGATGTTTGAGATGAAACATTTTCTGGCTGTATCCTGGCAGAATATGAGAGGGCTTAAAAGATATGTGTGGGCAGGTTTGTATGCATTTCATGAGTGGTGTGTGTGTGTGTGTGTGTGTGTGTGTGTGTGTGTGTGTGAAAGAGAGAGAGAGAGAGAGAGAGAGAGAGAGCAGCACATGGTTAGACTATAAAGTGTGTCCTTTAGCCTCACAGAAACATTAGTGAGCATATATAACAAGGCAATCACTGGCAGAGAAAATAAGCATGACTTCAGCATTCAACAGTGTGTTCCTATGGATTTTTAAAAGACATAGTTGATGCTAAATCCAAGACACGTCCAAAATTCAAAAATGATTTCAGTCGTTAAGGCATGTTGATCTATCCCATCCCATACCACAAACATGTTCTCCTTGTCAAAGGACAGTGGCATAAAATTGCAATGCCCAGTGTAGTTGTGGTTATTCAAATTTTCAGGTGATTTGCAGATCAAATTTTCAGGTGATAAAACAAAGAAGACTGTAACCCAACTCTACTGGCCATTTCTCTAGAGAGAAAATATAATTCACAGTTTTCCTGTTGAGCAACATTGTCACCTAAAAGTATTTTAACCTGTATTCTTTTACAGGGGAAATTAAGGCACTAAGATATTTCTGAATGGAGAAATGGAAGGGAAAGTGGAGAATGGATGGTCCAGGTTTCCATTGCTTCCAATGAGGTGTCATATCTCAATGAGGTCACTTCCTGACTTCAAAGCATTCATTTAAACTGCCTCAGTCAGCCTTAGTAGTTATAACCTGATGTTTTCTGCAAGAGACATTGATCTCTACTTGTTCTACTTTTTAGCTGCACAAGTCCGCAATGAAGAGGAGTCTCCATCTCACAGACTCTCTCTGGGCCTGGACGCTCCTTTTCAGCACATTGACTGGAAGAAGGTGGGGATCATTTATTTTAAATCTGCATGAGAAATTTTATGATTTTTCTATTTGCTCTATCAGGGGGAAGAAAACTGTCTTGGTTGATTTCATGACTAAGGGAATTCCAAAATCTTAACTGCAAAATATTCCAGCTAAGAATAAAGAGCAATAAGTTCAAATAATTCTTGCCGTGCATGTTAATATAGAATAAACAATACAGATAGTATTACAATGCCTTAATTTTTGTGTTTAAACTGAACTTCTCACTGTTCAACTATAACTGAACAAAACATGCGGCTTCCAAATTCAGAGAAAAAGTTTCCCCAAATGTTTATGAACTAGATGAGTTAATACTCCAACAAGAAAATTCTAGAAAACTGTATACATCACAGAGTAACTTATGAAACTCTATGAAAGTGAAAAGTTTCAAATAATATCTGAAAATTGAAAATCTGAAGTCTTTAAAAATGTATTGACAGTGTTGAAACTATTATGTACATAAATAACAGAGGTGAAATTAGCCAAGTATTTAGGAACTTTAGAAAAAATGGAACTTTTCCATGTAAGCATATTATTATGAAGCTTAATTATACTCCAAGTATTTACTGACAGCAAAATAAAGCATATTAGGTATGATAATAGCAATGATATAAATGGCCGAATAATCAGGACTGTTTATCATTTTGTATTTTTGTATAGTGAAAAATGTTAAGATGTTGTATAAAAATCTAAGACTCTTCCAATGTAACAGAAAGTGAATCCTTATGAGTAAAGGGGGAGCCATGTAACAGACTAGAAAGATGTGAATTTAGGAGAATTTCTTCTATTAAGATGTCTATTGTTATTGTTTACCACGATGTGTGATAAATAATTGCCTGGAGGAATAGGAAAGGCACTGCCAGATACTCAGTCTGAGGGGTGAAGCGTTTTCACTGCTTTTGAAAAATTACATGAAGTGTTACTATTGTAATGACCTGTAGATGGAGATAGTGCACAGTTTTTATTATATGGTGGTTCATATGGAATCAGAATCAGGTACTATAACTGACATTGCTCTTCAAATTACACACTCATTTTCAGAAAAACTAACTGCATTGGCATATGTAATTAATACCAAATAAATAATCTTAATCTTTATCCTTGGGTTCTTCCCTGACAATTAGCTACAATAAATTAGAAGAAAAGATGAAGAATAACCATATAAAGAATAGCATAAAAGAGAGTGTACCATTCCAGTTGGGCTAAACAGATAGGAGAGAGGGAAATATCTCTTGAAGTCTTTGCACAGAGATCACCAATAACTGATGAAAGCAGCATCTGCAAAATAAAGCCAGGGAGAAGGATGGTGGGAAAACACGTCAGGCATTTGAACGTAAGGTAAAAAAAATAAATGAATCACAGGCAAAGGTAATAGAAAACTCCACAGTCTGGACATCGTTTTAGCAAACTATTGGTTCTTTGTTATGTTGCCCATCTCAGTATCTCCCCATTTCTCCTCTTTTGCTTTCTGCCTTGGTCCCCTGGAGCAGGCCCTCCTCACAACTTAAGGTGTGCCAGCATTTCTTTACCACACTTTGTCAAGATGACCTTCTAATATCCTTGAGAGATGTAAGCATGTTATTTAGTTTTTGAAAAAATTAATTTTTATAAATAGTTGTACTCAGGAAAGCATTTTTGTTTTACTACTGTCAATTGCTAATGAGACATCCTGGAAGACAAAAATCACTGAAAATTTTAATATGTACTGAATTCTGTCAAAGAAGATACTCTTAATTTGCCTGACATTAATATTGAATTTAAAGGGAATGAAAAATTATTTCCAAGATGTACATCCAATATATTATATTGTGAATAGTTTCTAATTACAGTAGCTTCATAACATTAAAATTTTGTCACAAAATTATGACATATAATTATTAACTACAACATTACTATAATTAATAATTAACTACATTGTTTTATTTTCAAAATATTTTATTATAATTCCTCTCAAGTGACTGAATTTTATTCAAATATAACTATTTTTCTTAGAGTTACCTATAGTATATAAACACAAATGAGTGAAACCCAAAACACAGTTACAAGAAAGTATGAGAGTGATATTTTGGTGACAGTCTTAGTTTACACCCTGTTTTCGTTTTCCTCAAAAATCAGAATACCACTGAAATAAACAGTAAGTTTGAGCCATCCTAAGAAAGAAAATTCTTTCTCAAAGGAGTTTAAAAGTGTATCCTAATCCTTACATAAAAGGCAATTATAGATCATAGATCATACATTGTGATTGATCAAAAAATACGCAACATTTTTACTGTGGTCACTATAGTTGAAACTCAAAGTAATACTAGCAAAGGCTAAAACTATATATTCAAATACAAATATATAAATAGACATGATTATTCCATAAAGACATAGTTTTATATTAAAAATGGAAGAAAACTGACTCTACTAAAACATCTGCTCACTAATATCTTTCTTTAAACAACTTACTAATCCTACATTGCAGTTTAGTAAACCATGAATATAAAATATTAGGTTGCATTTCTTCAGATATCTTTTAATTCAAAGACCTTCTAATATCAAAGTTCAATGTCAGAGTTTGAGTTTGTCACTTTACAAAATCTAGTTCATACCTTGTGAGAAATGAAAATTATATATTGATATAAAATATAAGAAATATTTTATCTATTTTTATCTAAATATTTTGAAAAAACAGCATATATTAAATAATTAAAGAAAGAAATGTTAGTAAGTGAAAAGGTAGGCATTTGCTATGTTGATTTTTGTGAAAAATTATTGATTGATTTTCTGCAGCTTATAAATACATTTTTTTGGGGGGGGTCCTAGATTTTTTCTAGTTTACATTAACATTTACATTACATTACATTTACATTCTTGTTTACCCAGAGGGGAAAAACATGCATTATAGCACTGTATAAATGCTGAGAATTATAAATGTAAAGAGAGATAACTCGTTTCCTGTAATTCCCTTCCATAGTTAGAAATATTAGAACAAAGAATTTGAGGTCTATGAGGATAAGTATTAGAAGTATGACTTCTTTTCATTTTACCAGCAGCTTTTTCCAATTATATCAGTAGAAATAAAGATAGGAAAGTGGGGATATGTGTAATACAGGTCTTATATGCCCTTTTCAGCTATGGACAACCTTCACTACAAGATGAACTCAAGGACAACACAACTGTCTTCACCAGAATTCTGGACCGGCTTCTAGATGGTTATGACAATCGCTTGAGGCCAGGACTGGGAGGTAGGTTGTGTTATTTCCATTTAAAAAGAAACATTAACTTTTACTATGAAAGTTTGGCTTTCTTATTTAATGATAAGGTGGTAACAATGGCACCATGAAGTTTAATTACTAATCTTATTTTTTAGTCAATTTCACAATGTTAACTCAATAACCCAATACAGTAGTTTCATTAATATATCCTTCTATATGTAGTGAAAGGAAGATACAAAATCTCATAATAACATTGGAAAATGTTACATTTTCTAGCAACCATATTTGACTATGGGTAAGTGCTCAAAAATTTATTTTGAAGTATTGTAATTTTGCCCATTATTTTGTGCTAGTTTATTACCACCTTGAGGATAAAAGTTTAATGAGACAGTAATAAATTATAAGTATTATTTTAAGAGAAATTTTAATTTATGTAATGTACTTTTCAAGGAATATCAAGAATTTATAATAATAATAATGTATTTCTATTTAAGAAGGAAGTGATTGAAACTAAGTAATAAAATATTACACACATATTTGAATATTTCTTCAATAAAATAATTATCTTAGCCTATTGTTAAATATAGATTAGTGAAAGCAGAATAAAACATTGGACTCCAGAGTAAAATCAAAATAAGTCACAAGAGAAACCAAGGTCATCAGACAATGTTTTTAACTACAGCATATAATGCATCTTTTATGAAGCATTAAGAAACAATGTAAAAGCTATATTTATACTACAAATAAATGAGAATACTAAGTCTTCCTCTTTTTACTTTTTTTTTTTTTGGCCACACCCGTTTGATGCTCAGGGGTTACTCCTGGCTAAGCACTCAGAAATTGCCCCTGGCTTGGGGGGACCACATGGGACGTTGGGGGGGATCGAACAGCAATCGCGGGTTTTTCCTTGGCTAGCGCTTGCAAGGCAGTCACCTTACCTCTAGCGCCACCTCACCAGCCCCCTCTTTTTACTTTTTGACAGAAATTCTGTGCAAAGATTTAAAGAAATTTAAGAATTGAAATTCTTGGGGGACAGATTGATAGTATAGAGGGTAGAACATTTACATTGCAGCAGACTGGTTCCTGATTCAATCCCCTATATCTCATATGGTCCCAAGACTACCATCCCATATACTCCCCAAGATCTCTGTGTGCAAAACCAATTATAAGGCCTGAGCAATATTGGGTGTGACTCAAATAAAAAAAACTGAAATTCTTATTAAAATACTTACTGGTAGCACAAATAAAGTGGTTTTTAAATTCATATTTTGGGTAGAATAATCAGGTCACTCTCTCATGCATCTGTTCTGAGGCTGCCAAATGAGAATAATATCTCAAAGGTGCATTGTTTTATTCAAGACACAGTTCAAATATATGCCCAAGATTTTATCAGGAATCCTTTCTCTTCAGTTTCAAATATTCATTCTAATACATGCCATACAAATATCTTTGAGTTTGAATACAGTAGTCTGACTTGTTTTCTTTATGAAGTTACTAGAAAAAAATCCCCAAGAAATAAGCCTATTGGTCAGAAAATGACTCAGATGTCTTTGAATTCCTGAATATCTGGATTGGGTTTCTTGGAAATTGCACTGGATTCATAAGATTTAAAACAAAATCCAAAGACCAATGGTAGGGGAAATTTATAAATAGAAAAATATAGTGATAAAACTTTCATAAACAGGGGCCGGAGAGATAGCATGGGGGTAAAGCGTTTGCCTTTCATGCAGGAGGTCATCGGTTCGAATCCCGGCATCCCATATGGTCCCCCGTGCCTGCCAGGAGCAATTTCTGAGCCTGGAGCCAGGAATAACCCCTGAGCACTGCCGGGTGTGACCCAAAAACCACAACAAAACAAAACAAAACAAAACTTTCATAAACAAGGTTCTCTAAAGTATAGAAAGGTGTCTCATCTGAATCCTTTATTGCTCCGTACAGTCAATAGAAAATCAGCACATATTTATAACAAATTTATAAAATCTTGTCTTCATTCTAGTTTAGGAAATCATATCTAATACTTGATCACATGAATGTGAGTACACTTTGTAAGTGCCATGCATGGCTATCAGTTTGTTGAAGAAAATTTCACATTCTCCAATCCTTTTTGTGGTTGTAATTTTGTTTGGGTGTTAGGAGTCAAATGGCAAATCCCTGACACTCTCTTATCCTTAAATGAATATGCTAAATGTTTAATAATGTCTCTATTAGTTCCCAAATAGAGTGTAATATAAGCAGTAAGCACTTTTCCTGTTTTCAGATACACACCTAGGTTTTGGAAAGCCAGACACCCTGAAAATGTGTACTCTAGACTAAGAACAGATTGAAAAAATAATTTCCAAGATTGAAATACTGGTAGATTTGTTACTAGAAGCAAATATATAGTTTTAAACTACAAGTAATTATTTTGGCAAAATACACTTTTTGTTATCCATTCTGCACCCCATATATAACTGTTTTAAATTAATAGACAATTAGTAGATCAAATCTGATGTATACTATTTTTATTTGAAATGCATATAATTTGCTATAGTAAAAGAAAATTTAAAACAATAAATATGTATTGAAATTTGCTGAAGACTACTTTTCTGGCATTTCTGACTCCGGGAAACAGTTTTAAGAATATGGTATTAAAAGTGAATTAAATGATAACACAAATTTTTCTCTATTTTATGTATTATCATTAAATGTATTCAATCAAATCTCTTGTATTTAATATAAAAAGATTCAATATTAATTTAATTTTTGTTAGTTTTAGTGTAAGCAGTTATAATGATGAGGGTGTAGGGAGGGCTTGGGACCACACATGGCTATAATCAGGACATTCTTCTACTTTTGTACTTACAGATCATTTTAGGTGGTGCTCAAGTGACTATATATGATGCTAGAGATTGAGCCAGGGTGAGCTGTATGCAAGATAAATATCTTAACCCCTGTGCTATGTCTCTGCACCCATTTGTAAATGTGGAGACAGTCCTTAGGAAACCACATCTTAAAAATATTCAGAAGAGTTTTTATAGCCATTTAAAAATGTAGTTAATTATGAATTATAGAAAATGCAATTACCATGATTTTAGCATGGTCAGAATTGAAACTTTCTCATTTATATCTTTCTGGGCATTTGAATACTTGTATTTCTTTTTTCTTCGTAATTCTGGGAATTTAATCTAGAAGGTGACACATGCATGATCTTCCTACCATTGAGTCACATTTCTGACTCTTAAATTAGTTTATTATTTCAAAAGATTTCCAGAGCATAAGTAGGCAAAAAAAAAAAAAAGGCAAAAAGAAAGAAAAAAGACAAAGAAAACCATAACTATAATCCATTTGCTGTTAGATGAAAAGACTGTGTAAAGGAAATACATGACAGATTATCATTAGCTTATAAAGAGGTAAAAGTTTTTATTAGGTTCATGATCACAGCTGAAGCAATATCTGCTTGCAAGAGAAAATGGCCCACTCTCTTTTGCATATGACAAAAATGTGCTTCTATAAAAATAACAACATTGTGCAGAAGGCAGGGATATTTTGTTCTGAATGTACTCAGAAAATATAGAAATGTGATAAGCAAAGCCTTGAGACTAATGTAGGAAACTATGTGCAAATTCATTCTGACCTGTATTTAGAACTCATGTTCCACATAAAAAGGTCTAAAATTCTCCTTGGAGATACTCAAATTGGGACCTATAGCCACAATTCAGAAAATATAACTTGATTCATCCAACTGATAAAAAATAATTTGTTAAATATTTTGACATTGTTTTTTGTTTTTTTGTTTTTTTGTTTTGTTTTGTTTTGTTTTTTTTGGGTCACACCCGGCGGTGCTCAGGGGTTACTCCTGCTGTCTGCTCAGAAATAGCTCCTGGCAGGCACGGGGGGACCATATGGGACACCGGGATCCGAACCAACCACCTTTGGTCCTGGATCGGCTGCTTGCAAGGCAAACGCCGCAGTGCTATCTCTCCGGGCCCATATTTTGACATTGTTAAAGATGATTTTTAATAGTCCCAAACCAATTTGAAAAAGTAAAAATAAATAGATAGGAATACCAAGAGGAATCGGGGGAACATTTCTTTGCCAGAAGAATAAAAAGGATTAGAATGTATAGACTTCTAATAATGAACACTACTCTATTCAGCAATATAATATAATTTCATACTGTAAGTAAAACATTAATGAAATCATTAAATAGATATGTATTAAAATAGTGAGCACTTAGGATAAAAAAAACTCTTAGTTATTGAATTTATTCTAATTTAGAATTTTTCTTTGAAGGCCGGGTGCAGATACTGCTTCTACTCTGGCCAGGTGCTGGAGAATGTTTCTGAAAGTAGCGTTCTTACCTAAAGCATAACCAATACAGAGAAACTAAAGGACTGAAGGTGGGAAGAGCAAAAATGAGATGAAGAAGAAAAAATAGAGTAGGAGGAAGAATAGAAGTGGAAACTTAATATAAGAAAAATAGAGAGGAATGAGAGGAAAGGAATAGGTTGAGGATAGGAAATGGTAAATAAGAGAAGTTTTTGTGACCTAGAGTAGATCTGGGTGTCACTTGATTATGCAAACTTTGAAGTTGTGTTATGTTTTATTGTTTTGGGCTATGTTTGCTTCTTTTTTAAATTAGTACCAAATCACCAACTTTCTGAGAAATTTTATTTTCCCCTAAACTTTCACCTTATAGACTGTGATCATAAAAAATAAAAATGACTAACCTTACACAACTTGCTAAAACATTCAATAATCTCCATCTCCTGGAACTATAACGTGTGAGTGAGATTTCAGCCACATTCACTCCCAAATTCTAGAAGGGACTGGGGAGGAGGTGGGGTGCTCAAAGCCATCCCCTAAATAAATATCTGAAATTTCTTTCTTTTTTTTCTTTTTTTTTTGTTTTTTGTTTTTGTTTGTTTGTTTGTTTGTTTTTTTGTTTTTGGGCCACATCCAGTGACACTCAGGGATTATTCCTGGCTATGTTCTCAGAAATCACTCCTAGCTTGGGGGATCATATGAGGTGCCAGGGATCAAACTACTGTCCATCCTATTTTAGTAAGCGCAAGGCAAAAACCTTATGGCTTGCACCAGCACTCAGGCCCCCAAAATCTGAAATTTCATCATACAGAGTTTTCAGGTTTTGAAGGGAAAGTAATGATCTTCTGATGTCATTTTTCCTGTCTTTCACACTTTCATATACACAGGCTTAGGCATTTATATGATACCATGACAAAGTCACTGGATAAGCCAGTCTAGTGTTTATTACCTGGGAAATGCATCCAGGATGAGGAAAAACCCTGCCCTTGTTTACATATTTATTCTCATATAGTTTGTTTCCAATGCTTTTCTTTTGCAAACCATTTCATTCCACTTCTTGAAAAAAACATTAGGGCAAACCTATTTTTAAATGGAACTCAAGCTGTAAAGTACACAGGAATGAGATCTTCAATGAGCCACAATAAGCATCTTTCAATAGATCTTTCAATTTCGTGAATGATAGTTTTTGGAAATATGTTTAAATTCTGTTGCCTTAAATTTAATTTCAATACATAAATTATAAGATAGATGCCTTTCATAGATTCTATCATCATCAAACCTTGTAGACAAGGCAAAAGAAAAGGAGGAATTTGTAACAATCATGCACAAATATAGATGGGTGAGTGAAATAATAAATAAATGGGTGGATATTTATTAACTGTACAGTAGGAAAAAATTGCACTGTAGAAAAGACTTAACTTATCCTACTGTACCATTAAAATAATTAAGACCTTTTTGTCTGACACTATTGTCAATTTGGAGTGATAAGGTTGTTTTAGTTTTTTTCTGGCCACACCCTGTGACTCTCAGGGGTTACTTCTGGCTATGTGCTCAGAAATCGCTCCTGGCTAGGGTGACCATATGGGAAGCCAGGGGATCAAACCAGGTCTGTCCTGGATCTTCCAAGTGCAAGGCAAACTCCCTGCAGCTGTGCTATCACTTCGGCCCCAGTTGTTTTTAGATTTTACTTCATTAGCGAGATGTCTTTGAACTGCAACTGAACTTTTCTTTCAAAGTATTTTATCACATGTAACTTAATAATCTATGGCTCAAAGCAGACTTTCTCCTTATCTTCATGATTTTCTATTTTGGATCCTTTGCATTATATGAGACCTCTTGGAATTTCACTATCACAATTACTGCCTAGAGATATCACATTTAAGATAAAAGCAACTTTATGCAGCTGACGAAATGGTTTGGGTTCTTGGAATGTTAGATTCTATTCTTTTATGTCAAAATAAATAACTGTAGGAAACAAAAAGATTCTTGGAAGAAAAAATAGGCAAACTAATTTGTGCAATTTTGTAAAATTTAGGTATTTAGAGAACAAAGAAAGAAATCTAGTTTAATACTTTATAAAGTTCAACTTTTCTCTATATAGGATAATACATAGGATCTGATATGCATATCTGATATGCATAATTTTTCATCCAATGTAACATAGAGATCAGAGAAAATTATTATATTTATGTTCAACTAAAGTTAGAAGCACAGAATTTTAAAAAATGTAAAAGAAAGATATTTTTGTTACAGTGTAGTAATCTCAGATAAAATTAAAAATTCCAAGTTAATAGTAATGTCCAAGAAAGGCTTAAATTTATGCATTCTTTGTTGTTGTATGTTTACTTTATTAGAAAATAAATTTTCCCTATATTTTTGAAATTATCATCTAAATCCTTCATTTTTAATTTGTTGTAGTCTTATCTAATCACATTAATAAGATATGAAACAGGGGCCGGAGAGATAGCATGGAGGTAAGGCATTTGCCTTTCATGCAGGAGGTCATCGGTTCGAATCCCGGCATCCCATATGGTCCCCTGTGCCTGCCAGGAGCGATTTCTGAGCCTGGAGCCAGGAGTAACCCCTGAGCACTGCCGGGTGTGACCCAAAATCCACAAAAAAAAAAATAAGATATGAAACAGCTCAGACTTTGCAGAAATCTCCATTGCTATAGTCCATAATTCAGTTGAATATTATAATAAAAATAAAATACCTATAACTCAGGAAGAAGTAATCAGATGAACATATGACATCAATCTCTTATTTTTCTAAAATTTTACTCACCGCAATCTATAGTTAGCTCATGAATCCTGTTTATCTAATAAATCCAACCTGAGTACTCAAAGGAATGCTGTAGCATTTTCTAGCTCTAAAAACTGCCTACTCTTGTTATTTCCAATTATATGTAAATTTGTTACCTGACCAGTCTTAACTATTTCCATAGATACAGTATAGTGCTGAGACAAAACTCTAGTAATACAAGTCAAAATTTCAGCAAAAGGAAAGAGTTTATTTCCTGATTTTCTATATCTTTCTTTATCATTACCAATGTAATAAAGAATCCCATCTTGATTCTAGAACATGTAGACTAGATATAAAAAAGTGTCAACTATGGACAATTGCTTTTTCTCAAGTAGTTTGAATTCTATATTGAAAAATAATGTAATGATTCTGAGATGACAGTCTCATTATTAATGGTAATAGGCTTTGGCATTTTAGTAAACTGAAGACACTCAAAGTTATGTGTATGATATAACCCTTTAATATGTTTATATTATTATACTGAAATACAAAGTGATGTCTATCACAGATAAACTTTGATTAAAACTTACATCAATCAGTACTGGAAAAATTATAGCAAGTCAGGCTCTTGTCTTAGATGCAGTCAGCAAAGATCTGATCCTTGGCACCTCATCAGACTCTCTATTTTGTAAATCATGGTTCTTTTAAGGTAAATTTATTATCAATTTATAATAAATTAAATTATTTTAAGTAATAAAATTAAATAATAAATTAAAATGGACTAATCAATGGGTCTCTATAGAGTGGCTGCCTTTGTTCCAATGGATATAATAAACATTTCAAGGAGGTTAAAAGTTTTTTTCCTAAGTTACAAATTCGAGGATGTGCTTAATGAGTATTACTTCAAATTCCTCAGTAGGTGGCATTTCAAGTGAAAATAAGGTCATGTTATTATTGGAAAAATAATGCTAATAATTACTGGGGAGAATATGAGTAGGTGTGTATAAAGGTTAAACTTTTCCTACATTGTCTGGTTATCTTGACTTTTCATCATTAAATTGCTATGATAAACATGCCTCATAAAACACCACCTATAATTACTCACTATTGATTCCCTCTTCTTTTTTTTAAATATATTTTTATTTTGATCATATTGGCTTACATATCTTTCACAGTAATATTTTAGGTACATATTAACATTGAATCAGGGGAATTCCCATCACCAAATTTGTCCTCCTTCCACCCCCGTTCCCATCCTGCCTCCCATATCCCCCACCCTCACCGTCCGGGCTGCTAGAATGAGTGGTCCTCTCTGTGTCTAGCTTATTTTTTAGTGATCATACATCTGTTTGGTCCTGGTACCCTCCCTTATTTCCCTCTCTATTTGAGAATCAGAACTGGATAGTTCAAGTTTTCTATTGTTACAGATCACTCACATACCTACAGTACTTTTCTATATTTTTACTTCAATTTTAACTTTGCTACTCAAAGGTTTCCTGTTGCATTGGAATAAATGCAGCATTCTTCACAAGTAGTTCTACACAGTGGCCATCAGCTTCACCAGGTTCTTAATATACTTGACTTTGTTTGCTTTTTACTTTCTTTCACTTTATGTTTCTGTGTTATTTATTCTCACATCAGGTCATCTTCTAGATTCTTCTTGCTTGATATTTCTTTAATTGAATCTTCCCATTTTCAAACCTTTCTCTTATTTCAGATCTCATTTCAAACTCACAAAAGACATATTTTAAGATATCCCAAAATAATCTGAAATAATAGAAGTTGTGTCTGAGTGTAGCTAGCTATATGTTCACTACAATATCAGTTTCTTGACTAAAATCTTTTCTGAAGAAATATGTTATACACTTATTACATATGTATAACATGTGGAACATATTTAATAGGGAAACATTTTATTTAATTACACATAAATATGTGCAACACACTTCTTCTTAGAGAAAATTTGAACCTTGTTGATCAGCATGCTACAATCACCTGGGCATCATCTAACAACCTGGAACCCTGCCTACTCTGCATATAAAAAATTGATGACATTGGTAGGTTAAATTAATGAGTGCAACAAACATCCTTCAGTGTCAAACATCATCATAAAATCTTCACTCCAATGCAGTGTTTATCTGCTTGAAAGGGAAAAACAGACTCAGAGATCATAGGACCATACCTGTGAGCACGCAGCTGGATCTCCAGGAAAATCAGAAATAAAATATTGAATGTTTGGCTCAGTCCAGTGAGCCCACTACTCACTCTACTACTCTGCTTTGCTCATTTATGCCTCAAGCACTAATCATCTTTTTGAATTATCACTCCAAAACATCTGTTATTTCAATACTTAGTAGCAGGATATTAACACTAGGAAGTCACCAGTGAAAGCAGATCTAATGCTGCCTATCTGTAACAGATATAGCACATAAAGAGAGTGACACTCACGTGCATGCATATGGTGTGTATCTAGTTATAAGGATATGGTTATCTGCTTAAAATAGGTCTCTAAAGTTTTTTTGTGAAAACACTAAATTTACTTTATTTGTCAACATATTTTTGCAGTACTTTAAGATATCCACAGCCACTATGATAATCACTATTATCATCACAATTTTATCATCACACTATTATCATCCCATTTAGCATAACTACTCTATCTTCCCTCTTGTGAACTTGAATATGTCCATATATTTATATTTTTGCATTGCGAATTAAGGATTATTGTGAGAAAAATATAATTAAACTATTATTTCTCAAATAATCTGCTCTATGAAGTTTTTTCCAACTGACTTATTTAAATTATTTTCCATTTTCAGACATTTCCTTAAATGTAAATAAACTGTAAAAAAAGTAAATAAACTGTTCCTGTTTACCTTCTGATAGGTGTAGTCTTTTAAGCTGAACTTCATTACAAGATTCTAACTAGTTTATATTATTAAATATAATAGTTAGAAGCATAAAACAATCTTAATTTTTTCCTTATGTAGTCCATTGAAAAGTCTTGAGATTTATATACTTATTTCTAATGATACTTTATAGATGCTAGTGCTAAACCAATAAATTTTAGTTTTAGAGCATATAATTTGGACTCAATGCTTGAATGTTCCTAGAAAAATAATTAACACACAAATGTGCACATATATTCCCTTAATTGACCCAGAACTAGGAAAAAGGAGGTTTGTCAACAATTCCCCTAGATTTCAGCCAAAGCACAAGTGATTGAGCAAATCTTCCACTTCAACTTGAAGCAAACATGATTTCAAACCATCATTTCTTTCCCCAAAAAGTCAGCCATGCCATTGTTTTAAATTTGTTTGAAGTTCACTCATAACAATCTTCTATGACCTTTGCTCTCTAAATTGTAAACCTATTTTAAAAGAAGAATGGCTTCATCTATCATTCGGGAATTATATTGAGTTATAGAAAAAAGACACACTTCTGTTCAATGAAATTTATTCCATTATATTGAATCATAATAGTTGAAATGAGGTTTACAGATAATCAAGTATATTATATACTGAATATAAAAATACATAAATAAATATACTAATGTTTATTTATGTGGATTGTATGTAATTTTTACTTTTTCACATTTTTATAAATTTTCCAAAATACTTTAAATGTGCATTTAAAACATTTTATCTAGAATTTTAATAGCAATGTGATTAATTATATTGGCCTCAAGTTTACCCTAATACTTTCATAATATTTTATTTTTATTTAAAATGATAACATATAGCTATGTTAAAATTATTAAATTAAATTTCAAAGCTTTATGTGATGACTTGATTCATATTACGTTATAAAATTGTACAATGCTATGTTCAGCTAATATCTCTTCTCACATAGGCCATTACAAAAAAAACCAATAAAGATAAAAACACTCCTTGTGAAAACTTTTAGAAATGATCCTTTTAGTTTCCTATATTTTATAAGGCAGTCTTGGCTATATCATGGTTTGTATTAGAACCCTTGTACTTATTTATATGAAAATACGTTTCTCTTTATTTTCTCTTTCATACAACCTCTTGCTTCCACCGCTGACTTCAAATCTAATCTCCTTTTTTAGAGGTGTTGGAATTTTGTTGTTGTTCATTATAGGTTTGTTTATTTGGTGTTGTTTTAAAATATTGTTTCCATAGAAGTTTAGAAAACCTGGGGCATACTCACTTAAAACATGAATATCATCCTAATATCAATGAGGAATCTTATGGAGGCATAAAGAATAAGTGGAGTTTTTCAGAAGTGATAACCTTTTTTGTTTCACTGGTCACTTATTACACACTTATTACAGCTAATTACAACCAGGGAAAATTGGGATATCAGAAGGGAAGGTAGAAAAACTGATAGTACTCTTCTTCAAATTATGTGATTCCTCAAGTTAGAGTTAATGTCCAGGATTTTGTTTAACTGTGCTGCTTCTCCTTCTAACAACCTTATCTTAGTAGAATCTGAATCCCTCTCAGACAATCTGTATTTTGAGGGCCTAAAAATGATGCTTCCAGCTTATAGTTTGTGAATATATTTGAAAGAAAAAGTGAATAATCAGAATAAAAAAAATTTAGAAACTCTAAAATATGTGCAAGAACTATGGTGGGAAGGTATCAGAGAGACACATGAGGTGCCAAGTTACTTGCTTAAACTCGTTAGAGTGGCAAGTTTGAGGAACTGGGCAAAAGAATTGAAAATTAGAAAATAAGATCAAGTATTTTAAAATGAGGAACTGCTGTGGTAAAGGGAAAGGACAGATGTAAGAGTAAATAACTTGGATATTAAAATGTGGTTATCGCCATTTATATGAACTACTTTCCATACATACATGCATCATTTATAAGGCACAGTAATGCTAATATGTAGTACGAGACATATATAAATGTAATCATGCTGTATATTCTAATTGTTTGATGCAGTAATCTATAAATAGACATTCTGACCTTTTTAATTCATTGCTTACATAACATAACCATCTACCAATGCTCCAAAAGTGGAGAGAAAAATATCTTTTCTATTTTGAAAGCAGGTGCATCTCAATTCTTCGGAGCATTTTGTCATGCTAGATAATTGCTAGCCAATAGATTGGCTAGCCATAAACCCATGTAAAGCTAAATTTTGTGAAGCTTACAATCTCGGAAAGAAACCTTAAAGCAGAGAAATTGTATTTTCCCTAAATCTAAGAAATGGATAATAATGAATACCGTAAGTGAGAGTTAGAATATGCTTTCCAGATTTTGCAAGTACACAAACAGGGATTAGCATACCATTTGTAATATTGTATATATGATAATAGTTCCTTGCAATGAAAATAAGACATATGAACAAGCATAACTTCAATTCCTGAGATGTCATTTAATTCCATAGACTCATCACCATACATCAGTCATCTCATGTAAAATATGGAGTAAACCAAAACTTAATCTTGGAAACAAAATGAGACTGCCTCAAGGGGTTCATCTGAGCATTTGAAATAAATAGAGCTTTTCACAAAAAAATAAAAAAGAAGAAAGAAAAATCCAACAAATATTATATTAGTTACTGAAATGTGTTTCTTTGCTTTGAATTATTTTATCATCTGAAGTATACATTTTGTGTCATGTATAACATGGGTTTCAGAGAAACATTTGTACTGAAGTGATTAACTGTAACTAAATTTCTGAGAAAAGACAGTGAAATTCTTGAAATTTCCATTATTGTTTTATATTTTCCTTTAAATATCCTAATGCAGAGATAGGAAGTCTTCACAAGCAAATTAAATTGATTTTGATTACGAATTACTTTTTCTTAGACTGAAACTTGAAAATAACATAGTTCTCTTTTCCATTTTTAGGTCTCTAACAAATTATTTCCTCTTATACAAAATTATTCTTCTACTTTTCTGCAAGATTATTTTTCTAATATTTGTGTGAGGCATTATTTTCTTAAATAAAACCATTCTATGTTGTCATCAAACTAAAACAAATATATTTTATTGGTTGATATATATGCCTTAGAGACCTATAAAATAAAATCGTGCTGAACTTGAAATGGAACCTATTAAATGAGATTTTTCTGACCATAATATGTTCTCCTCATCCTCAAAATTGAAGATATTTATACATGTTGTCATATTTTTCCCAGGGAAATTCACTTCTGATTCAGTACGAGAAAGCAATCATTTTTAAAACATGCCCAAGAGTCCTTAAAGAGTTAATGTAGTCTATTAGAGTACATAAGAAACTTCCCAAGAGAAGCCTAAATACCTATAGGACCTGACAAGTTGTGCAAAGATATTTAAGCTTAAATTATACCCATATGCTAACATATTTTATAGCAATATAAAATATCTTAGTATAATTTAGGAAAGTGTATCAATTCTCAGAAAATTCATTAAGCAGCAGCTGACTTCTCACAGCCTCTGCTTGCTAAAGTGCCATGTTGAGGTGCACTTTTCCACTGAAAAACATTAACTGCAAAATATTGTGTGTAAGCAGTCAATTATAGGCACTACAGAGTGGACCAATTTTAGAAATAGCTAATCGAAGCCAATGTATTTCCCATTTGGGTGAGTCTGCGGTGGGGAGATCTAATAAGGATTGCTGATAGACATTCATGGTCCCAATTTCCTGCTTCATCAGAGCGCGTAACTGAAGTGAAGACTGACATCTTCGTCACCAGTTTTGGACCTGTATCAGACCATGATATGGTAAGTGATGCTGAGTTTTTGGTTTTTGTGGGTTGCTTTTATAAATTGGCTTTTTGAAAAAAAACTATAATTAGAAGTGGCTTGATTGTTAATTGATTGTTCATTTGAAGTGGCTATATTGTTGTGTCTCTTACATACATATGTGATATACATATAATATTTACATGACAAAAGATAACCCGTTTGCTACTGACATCATGTCTATGTAAGGTCATCTGACACAAAAACCTTTGCTTTTGCTATCCATGAAATAATTGTTTTGCCTTGGTTTTTGTACATTAGCCAAATAGTACAAGTTACTTCGTATTTTAGTTTAAGGATGTTGATTTAAGGATGTCAGATTTGGGTATAGTCAGAATTGCTACAGGATAGTTAGACCATAGTTAAGTCTGAGCTATTTTTGCCTTAAGAAAGGAAATGAGTCTAAAAATTAATCAAAATTGAACAGTTAAAATCATGTTAAATTTTGGGCCGGTGAGGTGGTACTAGCAAGCACTAGGCAAGGAAGGATCACGGTTCGATTCCCCGGCATCCCAGATGGTCCCCCCCAAGCCAGGGGCAATTTCTGAGCGCTTAGCCAGGAGTAACCCCTGAGCATCAAACGGGTGTGGCCCAACAAACCAAAAAAAATTATGTTAAATTTGATAGTTAAAATACTATTGATAAATACTGATAAAACAGAAGACCTAAGGGCTGGAGAGATAGCATGGAGTTAGGGTGTTTGCCTTGCATGCAGAAGGATGGTGGTTTGAATCCTGGCATCCCATATGGTCCCCCAAGCCTGCCAGGAGTGATTTCTGAGTGTAGAGCCAGGAGTAACCCCTGAGCACCACCAGGTGTGACCCCAAAACCAAAAGCCAAAAAAAAACCAACAACAAAACAACAACAATGACAAAACAAAAAACAGAAGACCTTAAATTATTATCAAAAATAAGAAGAAAATAAAAACTTCTTTTCTTAAATAAACTAAAATTAATATGAATTTCTTGGGTGCCCAGAATGACAGTACAGTGGGTAGAGCATTTGCCTTGCACACAGCCAACATGGGTTTGATCGCAGGCATCAAATCATATGGTCCTCCAAGCCTGCCTGGAGTGATTCTTGAGTGCAGATCTAGGAGTAGCCCCTGAGCACCTCTGGGTTGGTTCAAAAACAGAAATGAATTTCTCTTATCCAGTGAGAACTGGTAAATCAAGATTGTTCTGCATAAATTATATAATATTTCTGAACTTACAAGAGCCAAGTTCCTAAATAAGCAAAAAGTCACATAAAGGCTTGATGCATCACTATGAATATATCAAAAATATAGTCATTAGATTTATTTCTTAAATATTTTTAACACCATATTGCCACAAAATTCCTCTAATTACATAGTAATACAGAGTGATTAAAGACAAAATTATTGAAAAGATTACATTTGGCCAGCATGTTTTAAGTATTAAATGCAGTATTAAAATACAGTGTACCTGTCAGCAAGGTGGAAGCTCTGAGAAGTCCTAATCCAAGGGAGTTTGCGCAGTTACATGTAACCTACTTTTTAATAATAAAAAAGAATAAAATTGTAACTACAAAAAATATTTTTCAAAGCCCCTTTTCCTCATATGAAACTATAGTTACTTTATGGAACTAGTAACTCTGTGATCCAAGAAATCCAAGTTTGGGGGATGCTACTCAAGTGATAATTATATATTTTAGATATCAATCCATTATTAAATGTAGCAACTCTAAAAATTAGATTCAATGAAGCATAAGAGATAGCAGAATGGTCAGAAAGAACACAGAATTTCTGAGCCAGAATGCTTAGGTTATAATTTCAGTTCCTCCACTGATAAAGGTATATCTCAAGGAAGTTAACTCAGTACCTTCATGTTTAAGATGGTGAGTTATAACAATATGTCCTATCATAAATATTAAATTAATCAATACATTAAAAGCACTTAATACTCATGGCATAGAACATCACTCAACAAATGTCAGCCATTCTCATTATGCAAAGAATAGAAAAATAAAAGTCTGCCATAATTGTTGACTTACTCCTTTAGCAACCAATTTCATCATTATAGTGAATTTACTGACCACTGAAATGGGATCTAAGATAATATTATTCATTGGTTTATTTATACTAACTTGACTGTATTCTGAGAATGGTCCTTTAATTTCTCCAAGTTGCAGCCCATTCTTCTACAGAACTTTCTCTTCAATGACTTCCTAAGTAAAAAACTTAAACAGCAAATTCGAACTCAAGTGTATCTCTAAATGTTTCTAGCACCGTTTCTCACTTTATCCAAGTATTAACTGTTGATATCAGAAAGTCCTGCTCCCTGAGAGGTGAAACTGGGTAGAAAATTACAGAGCACTGGCTCTAGATTTCGGCTAGATGAAGTTCATCTCATGACTAACAAAAATATGACTCTAAGTAAATCACTTACTTTGATACCACAGAACTAGCACAGTGTGTAAGTTTTGTGTGCAGCCAATCTGGATTCAATCCCTGATACCACAGAGTGTGGCCCCCAAATAAGAATACCAAAACACCCCATTATCCTTAAAGTCTTTAAAATGATTATTACAATAATTCATTCATTTAATAAATTTTAACTGATATATGTTAATTTAACTGATATGTGATATATTGTAAACTGATATGTATAATGCTCAGTATTTAAGTCATTACTATTTTGCCTCTGAATTCATGAAAAATTCCTCTATTTTCACACATATAAAGGCTATATTTATATACATAGCCTAAATCAGGACCCACATGTTTGATAAAAACATTTTATTATTAAGAGAGTAGCAAACTTTCTCCTGCATTATACTATACTTTTTGATGATTAAATAAAATTCAGCGTGTGACCTCACATATAGTATTTCTTTGTAAAGTTATTTCTCTTACATTAATGGATTACTTTCCTAAAATAATTACAAAACTAAAGGTACATGTTTCATGTCCTTCACAATATGGGTGCTTTGATGGGTTATAATAAAGGCTAAATTAGGACTTGGTAACAGTTTTCAAAAGTCCATATCATCTTTTAAAAAATTTATGACCAAGGGATTAGACTTTAAGGGGTTAAGGCACTTGCCTTTCATTCAGTGATCACTTACCTCCACATATAGTCCCTGAGCATAATCAAGAGTGATTTTTGAGCACAAAATCAGGGCAAGATCAGTACTGCATCACACAGCAGGCCCAAGTAATGAACTGCCAACTACCCAGCCTGCTTGGATGTTACTGGATATAGTCCCAGGATCCCCTGAACATTGCTTGGAAACCTCCACCAGAGCAGAAAATAAGATTCATGGAACTCAAGGTCTGAGTCTTTGGAGAGAGAATACAATAAAGTTAAGCATATAGAAATAAGAATATAAACTTTATTACCATTATTTATTTTGTAGAAGGTGATGTACATCCCAGTAGGTTTTCAAAGTGTAACCATCAGAATTAATCCACCTACTCAACAAACCATGTTGGTCTTTGAGTTTGAATGTAGACTGTTCATTTAAATATGGAAAAATACAGGATAACTTGTAATTCTTAATGATCAGAAAACATCTAAAATTGAAATGTAGGAAAGGCTGAGATAGGCAGTACTGATTTGTCTCCTAACTTCTGATGTCACACACACACACACACACACACACACACACACACACACGAGCACACACTACTCAGTTTTGACTCCCCAGTTAAAAAATAATTGTTGAATTCTTGCTTTTATAAGTTAGAAACCATGATAAGGGCTTTAGAGATCACATTTCCTCTAATCCTATGTCCAAAATGTCAGCTAAATATTTTTATTATCCACATAAGCTACAGAAAGAAAGTGACCCAGCTAATTCAGTGTAGCAACTTGAACCCAGGCTACCCATCCCTAGAGACTCTATAGCTCCCAAAGCATCTGACTTCATCTGGAATAGAAAACAAAATTAGGGCAACTCCTTAACTTTATTTTAAAAACCGTTAATTGGCAATCAAACAGCACATTCCCAGGGCAGTAGGTTCTGACAGAAATATCCAGGCAGTGCAATCACGGAGCATGGTTTTCCGTAGTGATTAAAATGTATTAAGTCAAAGTACACACAGATGGTAATCAATGGTGCAGTGGGGACATTTCAATACAATATTTATTTAGAAACAGAACGGATGTTTTGTCCCATCTTTAGAATAAGGCTGACATTCTCCAAGGACCTACTCTACTGACAAGTTAACTCCGAGAGACTTTGGTCTTATATGCTGGAGGCTGAACCCAAGGCTGAACATTGAACAAATCCCTTTCAGCTCTTTCTTATTACTTGAGAGCACTCTTCGGTAGTGTCCTCCTTCTTTTCTTGTTTCTTTCTTACTCTCTAGGACATGTTTCTCATTTACCCAGGTTTCCTATCTACTGCCTCCCAAAGAAATAGCCTTTTTTTTTTTTAAATATCCAGTCACATAGAAACCTGCTGTGAATTTTGGTTGAGAATGACATGAATAGAGGACAAATAATTTCTTACATTTACCAAGAGCTTATTATGTTACAGTCACTCAAGCTGTTCACTTATTTTAATTTCTTTCTTTTCTTTTTTTTTAAGGTAATGAAATAAGCTCCTCCTAACCTCCACATCTCAGAATAGGAAACTAGGACTTAGAAAGGTTTTTTTTAAAAAGGCACCTGCCTCTGGCCTAAGAATTCAGCAATTCTTCTTTCAAGTAGAATTTACACTATTCAAAATGGCTCTTTTATCTACACTGTCTTATTCCAATTTCCCAATGAAGAGGTTCAGCCCATCTAGGTTTCATGAATTATGACTTAGGGTTCAGGTTCTTGAAACAAACAAAAAATATGAAAAGCATGTTTAGATGTGTGGTAACATATCAGTTTAGACATTGTGGGAAAGTTGATTTTTATATAAGTAGTCATTAACTCTAGAACTGACCAAATTACCATAGCTCAGCTGGATAGATTATAGAGTTTTATGATTGACTCACAAGTAACAGAAGCAGATTCCTATCTTATCCTCCTGTCTGCTGTGCCAAGAAAATAATATACACAATGAAGAGT
Organism: Suncus etruscus; assembly: GCF_024139225.1. NCBI lineage: Eukaryota > Metazoa > Chordata > Mammalia > Eulipotyphla > Soricidae > Suncus > Suncus etruscus. The sequence continues at coordinate 129,382,929 of NC_064853.1, read as the reverse complement.
AAATGCATTTACTTTTTGCTTCCAACAACAAGCTACTCTATATTATCATCATCATCATCATTACCTTGGTTTGATGGCTACAACTGACTTACACAGGAGACCATATGGAATATAGGAAATTAAAAATCTTCTATTACTATTTTCTGACCTCATGCACAGGCACCAATAATGCTATCTCTCTCATGAAAATAACATTCTATGACTACTCTACTCCTCCAAGAGCTTTTCTTAAAAAACCTAGTTTCTCCCGCTGTTGAATTTAATCAATGCCTAATAAATGTTTTCTAATAAACTCCTCATCTACATAGCCATAGCCCAATGACTTAGATCTGACACTGGAAGATGCAGGAAAAATAACTACCAATAAACAGAGTCACTGTTAACTCTAAGAAGAGAGATTGATGTCAAGTTAGAATTTCTTATTTCTATCTTATTCAATGTTGGTAGCATTATTCCTGGTGTTTAATAATCTATCTAATATATAATAGTAATTTGGTAAAAAAAAATCTGTAATGTCAAATGCATGTGCAGGGTTGAATGAAGAATCACTCATGCAGTCTTTATACAATCTTAGTCCCTGAGAAAGAGACTCATGTCCAAAATACTTAGATTTAGACATTATTTATTTTGCGTTATTTGTTTTCTTAAAGGCAATGTACCTAAGGTTGTAAAATGCAAGTTTTCTGATAAAATAAGCTTTAAGAAAGTAAATAAAATGAAGCATGGTGCTTTTTTTAAGTTAGTCTTCCTTCTAGTTTGTAAAAAGTACTAAAGTTAGTGGAGAAAGTGGTCATGTTTACTGCAGACCACTGGGTTTTAAAATTTATGTGAGTGTAGAAAACACTACAAGAAAAAATGGATATTGCCCTTTCAATTTTAGAAGCTAGTAAGTTGCATTGCTTGTTTTCAGATTAGCAGATGTTTGTCTTAGGGTATTGCCACAAGGAATACTGTGTTTATTCAAATAAATAGATTCCCTGGCTGTGAATGATGATAAGCTTCACACATTTTTCATGTGTCTTATATACATCTATGCTAATAAACACACACATACTCTAAAGAATTCAAATTACCAGTAAAATTAATTTATTTTGACATTTTACATTTTATAGAATAAAACTTTCAGATAACAAACTGAAAATTTTATTTAGTCAAAAAAAGATGGAATAGTATCACCCACATAAAATCATGACTGGCTTGCCACAGAATGTTCATTTGCAAAGACCATGAGAAAGTCCTACAAAACACTGTTTTATCTTTATAACTGTGATGATCTAATTTGAGCATTTTCCTATATGAAATAACTTGTCAAATGACTTATGGTTTTATTTTAATATATCCCATATCTTAAAATCCTGGTATGGTAGAGTTAGGGGTGGAAATATAGTGAAATTTTCCCTCCACATATCTGAAGAAATAATTGCAGAATATTTCTGACTAAAAAATGGTTCATGCATTTTAGAATTAAAAAAATTATATAAAGCAATATGTCACCTGACACCTATATGTACTGGCAACTATAGGTTCATTTCTAGCAACTAAGTTCATATTTTGCCTCTACAGTTGCAAATATTTTGCATTTTCTGTGGAAGCTATTTGCATTGCAAAATACAACACAGTGAACTCTGTCTTTTTTTTTTTTCAAAATTACCTAGGAATATACAATAGATGTATTTTTTCGTCAAAGCTGGAAGGATGAAAGGTTAAAATTTAAAGGACCCATGACAGTTCTACGGTTAAATAATCTAATGGCAAGTAAAATCTGGACTCCAGATACCTTTTTCCACAATGGAAAGAAGTCAGTGGCACACAACATGACTATGCCCAACAAACTCCTTCGGATAACAGAAGATGGAACTTTGTTATACACCATGAGGTAAGTAAAGGTTTTGATAGTGAACTATACTACTTTTTCTCCACTTGTCTACTGCACTTAGAAAAAAATAACCTCACATTTCTTCTCTTCCTCATTTTTTATCCCAAACTAATATGGATTAGTATTTATACAAATATTTTTGCTTACATTGTTAGCTATAATAAATTCTTTGATAATAACACTAGACATAAGAGAATAAAGACACACACACATATATATATATACACATTTTATCCTAAGTTGATATTTTTCTTGATAAATAGCAATGTTTGCCCATAATATCCATCATGACATTCAAAAATTACATACTTATTTTTATAATAAAAATGGACAGAATACTATAATATATTAATTTTTATTAATATTAATACTATTATCTATTAATACTATTAATTTATTTTCAACAGCTAGTATTAATGCTATAGTGTGTGTATATTTAGATATTAATAACAACTGAGGAATCTAATGTGTAGGGGTCTTGTTTGTGTTCCATGTTTTTTCTAATAAGGCTTACAGTGAGAGCTGAATGCCCAATGCATTTGGAGGACTTTCCTATGGATGCTCATGCTTGTCCACTAAAATTTGGAAGCTGTGAGTATATTTTTTGACTTTTATTCATAGAAGACAGTTAAAAGTTTAAGCTGGAAGTCTCGAATTTGTTATGTGTGCAGAGTGATGACAAAGAATAGACAAGAAATTGGACGGCATTTATATAACTATTTATTAAGAAAGGCTATTTTATGCAAGAGTATTCATAGAAAAACAAAAGGAATACAGATCCCCATCTTATTCAATAAATATCGACTGATTTATTTTACATAATTTAAACTTGTTTGCCCTTAACCCTTTTTCAACTTAACTATCTTTTCTTTCCTTCTTCTTCTTCTTCTTCTTCTTCTTCTTCTTCTTCTTCTTCTTCTTCTTCTTCTTCTTCTTCTTCTTCTTCTTCTTCTTCTTCTTCTTTCTTCCTCTTCCTCCTCCTCCTCCTCCTCCTTCTCCTCCTCCTTCTTCTTCTTCTTCTTCTGCTTCTTCTTCTTCTTCTTCTTCTTCTTCTTCTTCTTCTTCTTCTTCTTCTTCTTCTTCTTCTTCTTCTTCTTCTTCTTCTTCTTCTTCTTTTTTTGGTTTTTTGGGCCACACTGTTTGATGCTCAGGGGTTACTCCTTGCTAAGCACTCAGAAATTGTCCCTGGCTTGGGGGGACCATATTAGACACCGGGGAATCGAACCACGGTCCTTCCTTGGCTAGCGCTTGCAAGGCAGACACCTTACCTCTAGCACCACCTCACTGGCCCCCCTTTTTATTTTTTATTTTTCTTTTCCTTCTGTCTTTTCTTTTTATTTTCCTTTTCTTTATTTATTTTGCTTCCTTCTTTTGTCTCTCTCTCTCTTTTCTCTTCTATCATTCTTTCTTCCTTTCTTCTTTCTTTCCTTTTCTTTATTTTAGGGCATACATAGCGGTACTCATGATTTACTCCTTTCTTGCTCTGAATTCAAAGATAATTTACTCCTGGTGGGGTTTGGGGGACAGTAAGAGGATGCAAGGGACCAAGCCTGGGTCAGCTATATGTAGGGCAAAGCCCAGCCCACTATACTGTTGCTCTAGCCCCATTGTTTCTTTTCCCCCAATTGTTTCTTAAATAGTGGAGCTTACTCCTAAAAGATGCCTCCTGAATTCATGCTAACCATAATTCCCATAATAACCATAATGTTAGAAAAATCTAGATGCATTCAGATTGCTCACATAGTTGATTTGCATATTAACAATGAAGATATCAGAGTTAAATCCCCTATAATAATTTTCTATTCCAACCACTTGAAAAGATGCAGCATGTCTTTTGAGGACCAAGACTCACCAGAGTCAGGGTCTCTGGTGGAGCTCCTCTCCCCTTCTGTTTCCCACAACCATGCGTGCTGCAAGTGATTGGAAATAATTAGTTCTGGTTTCCTGCAGGGAAATTAGTATAAGGACTGAGTCAACTCTGGGACCATCTAACAAGCTTTCTGTTCTTACCAGACAAGCAATCTAAGCAACTATTTTGGTAAAGATATGATTCATAGAGGAAAAATAGTGGTAGTGTAGGAAGATAGCAAGCAAGGAAAATAGCAAAGGCCCTTTAGGCTCCTTGAATCAGAAATCATGAAGAGACAACCTTTCTTATTTATAGATCTCACTCTATTGAAACCCAAGGACAAAATACTTCAAAGCCTGTCAGCTAAATAAGTCTGTGGCGAAAATTTCTCTTCCCAGTCTTTCTTCAGAGTATTGTATAATCTATGTCCTGGATTAATATGTTTGCTTCTATTTTCCAGTTCTAATAGTATTTTGCATTTTGTTTTTTCTTATTTGCCTGGCAGTATATAAAGCACTTGACTATTCATTTCTCATCTTATCCAAAAAATAGCCTCACAGTTAAGGAAGATCAATGATGGTAGCCTGGAACAAGTCTGATTTATACCTAATGTACTACTATTACAGCAAGCAAACCCTTTTACCTCAAAAATTATCTTATTTGGACAATGAATTAAGTGCTTAGTATATCTTTCAGGAAAATGTTTAAGCAGTGAATATAGCTTTAAAAAAGAAGAAATTTTATTTTCATGAAAAAAGTAGAAAGATAGTAAATGCTGATTAATTCTGCATCTTAACAAGAATGATGTCTTAAGATGCCCTTAGAACTTTCCAGTCACATAAGGCTGCCATTGCTCCTCCTCCCACATAAAGAGGAATATTGCGGGGGCGGGGGGGGAAATTTATTTTAATCTCTAAATATTTTCGTTTGTTTGTTGTTGTTATTGTTTTTGGGTCACACCCAGCAACTCTCAGGGGTTACTCCTGGCTCTACACTCAGAAATCGCTCCTGGCAGGCTCAGGGCACCATATGGGATGCCGGGATTTGAACCACTGACCTTCTGCATGCAAAGCAAATGCCTTAACTCCATGCTATATCTCCAGCTCCTAATATCTAAATCTTAACAGACATCTATTCATCTATCATTAATCAATGATACATGGTCTTCCCAGTGCAAATTGCAAAGGTCATCTATATTATAAGCCAGAAGAAAACTCTTAAGATCTTTAGGAAGAAGAAATTAGATGGTGAATAAAAATGTTTCACAGAAGAAAACTGAGGTAGAAAAATAAATAAATACACAAGCTGCTCTAAATCTCCAAGGAAGCTTACATGTTTTTTATTTTTGTCTGAGTTACTCTTTCCTTGGTTTAACATGGCTGACTTCTTTTATCTCTTTCATCTCAGCATAAATTTGTCTCTTAGCAGCCCCATTTATGACCATTTGCATATAAGTACACAAGTCTTGTTGATCAAATGGGTTATTTATTTTATAACACTTATCACAGCAATAAGTATTAGTTTTAATTATTCATTAACATTTTCATTATCTGGAGACTGTAATCACCATGAGATATGAGAGTAGGATACATTTTGCTCAGCATTTCTTAGAACAAGACCTACTAGAATATATTAGTTGAATGAGTGATAATTACAGTGATCAAAGGGGATTTTGTTGATATTTTGTTTTTTATTCATTTGGGAACCATACCTGGAAGTGCTCAAAACTTACTCTTGGCTCTGAAAATTCAAGGCTTTGTAGAATGTCATCTAAACTTGGATAGTGACTATAGTGAATCTATCTAATTTAGATAGGATGGTCACTGTGAAAATATTGATGGGAATGTTGCACTGGTGATGGGTGGTGTTCCTTTTATGACTGAAACCCAAACACAATCATGTATGTAATCAAGGTGTTTAAATAAAAAAAAGAAAATAAAAAGAAAATATTGATTCTTCCTATCCATAAATATGGAATATTTTTCCATTTCCTAAGGTATATCTATCTTGTTACTGATAATTTTCAATGTATATATCTCATAGCTCTTGTTAAGTTGATTTTTAGGTAGTTGATATTTTGGGACATTAATCTGGATGGAGGAGGCTATTAGTTCATATTTATATATAGAAAAGCAACAGATTTTTATGTATTTACTTTATAGCCTATTATTTTACTATACTTGATTATTGTTTCTAATAGTTTTAGTGGACTTTTAAGGTGTTCTGTGTATATTATCAGGTCATCTGCATACAATAATCATTTGACTTCTTTGATAATAAAACTGTCTTTATACTTATATTATGATAACTTAAGCAACTGTACTCTATGTACTTTCTCTCAAATGTTCTTCACTATAGCAATATTGGTCTTGCTATTTGCCGTGAACCATATCAGGCTTTTGCCAAACTATGAAAAAGAAATTGTTTAGAAAAACTTGACTTTCTCCTTTTATATGCACATCCCTTCTTAACTTCTTTAAGTTTCTTCCTTTAAGCAGATCTATACCCTTCATTTTTGGCCTCCTTCCTGGCCTGGTGTGTATGCTTTACTGCACTTAAAACTATTTGAAATATTTAAAATTAGGTACATTTTTACTTAGCTGGTTTTCCCCCCTACTATTACAATGCCTATTCCATAGGATCAGGAAATTTTATTCACTATGTTCGTTATATATATTCTCTCCATAGAAAAATCCCTTTAAGGGGGGTGTTCTTTACATGACTGAAACCTAATCACAATCATATTTGTAATCAAGATGTTTAAATAAAGATAGTATATAAAAAAAGAAAGATCCCTTTACCTTTATAGATGTGTGATCATTTTCTGTAAGAGTGAACCAAGAACTGAGCGAATCAGAAATATCTGGTTTACTTAACCAAGGGACTCTTCTTTTCTAAAATGTCCTCTGAAACCAACCAATAGAAAATATGAAGCTGACACAAAGCATGTGGACAATTATTCATTTTTAGATGCTTATACAAGAGCAGAAGTTGTTTATGAGTGGACCAGAGAACCAGCTCGCTCAGTGGTAGTAGCAGAGGATGGATCTCGTCTAAACCAATATGATCTTCTTGGACAAACAGTAGACTCTGGAATTGTTCAATCTAGTACAGGTAAGTGTCAATTAAGTTTATCCAGATATGGAGGATGGTGCATAAAGAGTTTTGTTGAGAACCTTAATATTTAGTAAATCCTTCAATGAGAGAGAATAATTAAATTAGGAATCATTGAGCTGGGAAGTACTGTACACTGTAACATTTACTGTCAACTTATTATTACATATCTTTAGGCCAGTTTCTTAATTTGCAAAATAAAGAATAGTTCTATGAGATCAGTGCAGAAAATAGTTGAATATGTGACTAGTAGGAAAAATACCTCTTAACCCTACTATTGTGATCATCTAAAAGTATTATTGCAAGACATAGTAAATTCATGAAAAATACTTAATCACAGGCCCACAAAAAATAACTTCATAAATGTTAACTAGTAACATTATCTAGTTTCCTTTAGGCCTCCTAAGTTCTCATGACTCAATAAATCTTGGTTAATTTGTAACAGTAATTAAAAGACATGAAATGACCAAAAGTCAATTTCTTCAACTTATTCATATAATACAGATAAATTATGTCTAAATACAATCATTTTAGGGGCCAGAGTAATAATACAGCAGGTAGGGAATGTAATCAACATGTAGTCAACCCAGGTTCTATACCTGGTGTTCTGTATGATTCCCTGCCCGCCACCAGGAATTATCTCTGAGTGCAGAGCCACTAGTAAACCCTGAACTTTTTTTATTAATAATTTTTATTTTGACCAAAGTGGATTACAAATCATTCACAGTAGTATTTTAGGTACATAGTGACATTGAATCAGGGTCATTCCCACCACCAATATTGTCCTTCCTCCACCCCTGTCCCCAGCATGCATCCCATATTGCCCCTCCTTTGCACCATACCCCCTGGGCTTCTAGAATAAGTGGTCCCTTCTGTGTCTAGCTTGTTGTAGATTGAGTATCAATTCTGTTGTTGTTGGCTTTGGATTTGGTATTTAAGTCTGATCATTTTTTACTTCTACTCAATATTCATATGTCTGTTTGGTCTTGGTGCCCTCCATTATTTCCCCTTCAATTTATGAGGCAGAATAAGATGGTTCAAGTTATGTGGTTCTGATTGAAGGTAAGAAAGAAAAAGAAAAGTAAGAAAAAGAAAAATGGGGGGCAAACTTTCAAACAAGCAAAAAGCGGGAGGAGTCCTTCTAGAGACTCAGTTTAAAACTCAGTTTAAAAAAAGAAAGGAAAACATAAAAATAATACCAAAATGTCACCCATCCAAAAAAACAAAAACAAAAACAAAACAAAAACCAACCAACCAACCAACAAACAAACAAAAAAATAAACATGGAAAGCAAAAAGAAAAAAATGTTGCCACTTTGTTCTAAAATAATAAGCTTATTTGTGTAAAAGAGTTTTTTATTTTCACTAAATGTGGGAGATCAGATTTACACATATTTGGCTCCATAGTAAGATAATTAGATACATTTCCTTTGAATCTACTTTTGCTCATGGGGGTGAGAGGATGAAGCTTTTATAGAATTTTTTGTAGGAAGAAACAAAGATCTTTTGTTAAGGTCTTCAATGCCATACTTCTCATCTAGATCCTGTAAAGCCCTGAAAACATTAAGATAAATGGCACAGACTGATATTACCTGCCAGTTTCTAACAGAATACTAGGAATGATATCAGAAAGAGCATATTCACTGAGAAACATTAGATAAAAAGCAGTTTTTTCCTTGAAATACTCTGGGGGAGAAGCAACACTTCAGATTACTTCTTAGAAGGCAAGAAGTGGTGCTCCATTTGTTAGTAACCAAAGCACATGGGAACACGTACTCACATCCTCTACCAATAAATTATTTCACATCGATACCCCTAGACCATTTAGTGGCATATGTGGGGGTTGTGGGACAGGTTTCAAACCAACAATTGGAATTTAAAGTTTAGTATAAACATATTAGAGGCATAATCCATTTCTTGGAAGTTACTGCCAGATAAAAAAGAAAATGAATTGAGACTAGTTTGAAATGCTCTTCTTTACTTGACCAAGCAAAATCTGTACAATCTAAGCATATATCCTTACAGCTTTCAAATTCAGTCATCTATTATTCATTCATTTATTGACTTATTCTGTTAAACATTTGTTCAACACTGTAACTGAATCTGGAAAACAGCTATGAATGACTACTGTAGTCACTGTAGACCAACCCTCAAGCAGTTGTTATGCCAGGAATATAAGTAGCTAATATGCACTGGTACTGTTCTTAACATGCTAAAAATCCTAGTAGGGAGGTATTATCATCATCTTCATCTAATGTGTATGAGGCTCTGTAAGGTTTAACAATTTTTAAAAGATGACACCACTAGACAACGGAAAAAATGGGTGAAATAAGTGAGAGGGAGAGAGAGACACACACAGAATAGTCTCACTCATCTATGGTTTTAAGAAAAATAAAAGACATTGAAATAATTCCCAGAGATGAGTGCCAGAAGGACCAGCTCACCATATGAAGCTCATCACAAAGACTGGTGAGTGCAGTTAGAGAAATAACTACGCTGAGAACTATCATAACTATGTCAGTAAGTGAGGAAAGCAGAAAGCCAGTCTCGATTATTGGAGGGGGTAGGGAGAAGATGGGGGCATTGTTGACAGGAATGTTGCACTAGTGAAGAGGCATGTTCTTTTTATGACTGAAATCAAACTACAATCATGTTTGTAATCATGATGTTTAAATAAACATATTATTTTTTAAAAATCTGGGATTTGAAGGTAGATCTATCTGCATTGCAAAGCCCCAACTACACTAACAGACAAGCAGATATCTGTGCAAATGAAGCCATTTGAAGCATCACGGTTTAAAAGTATAAACTTTGGATCAATTACTACTATAGATAAGGGGGTCTTATAATTTTGTTTTCTTAAAGAAGGTAGGTTTCCAGGGGTAAGATAAAAGCTGATTCATTTTTTTTTTCAGAGAAGGAATCAGTATATCAAAGTAAATTTGAAAGACCTCAGGTTTGAATACTGGTTTTACCACAGTTACCTCTGACAAGACCTTTCTCTTTCCACCTTCTAAGCTGATAAGAGGATATACTACATAAGATATTATGAAATTAAAATGATAGAAAGCATGTAAACTGATTAGCAGAATAACTAATATACATATTATGCAATAGTTATTAGACTAGTAATGGCTATTAAGTTATATAGTTATTAAGACTAGTCATACTAATGACACAAATACAAGAGAGTGATCTCTGTTCACTGCTTGGTATAGTCCTCCAGTAAATCCAAATATGAAAATAAATAAACATAATATCCACAGAAACAGCAATTTTCTTTTACTTTTTTTTTTGTTTTGGGTCACACCCAGCAGTGCTCAGGGATTACTCCTGGCTCTATGCTCAGAAATCGCTCCTGGCAGTCTCGGGGGACCATATGGGATGCCGGGATTTGAACCAATGACCTTCTGTATGAAAGGCAAACGCCTTACCTCCATGCTATCTCTCTGGCCCCGAAACAGCAATTTTCTAATACTTGGAAGGATGACAACAATACATGGAGTTAATGTGCACAATAATTTCTTCAAAACGATACCTAATTTTCTGATCTTTACACTGCATATCTGAATATAACAAAAAATAAGCTCTTTCACATCTATAATTTTACTTTATCTTCACAGCATAAGAGAACGTATGATTTTAGTCAAGTAACTATAGGTGAGGGAAAATGGAAGTCAAGTCTAAATAAACCTTCAATACTGCTTGACAAAATTGTGTTTATGCATCTAGTATCCAAAATTTTGTGATGTGATTTATCAGAAATATTGTCAGATCAAATTTGCATAATCTCTTAGGGTTACCTAAGATTCAAGGATACTTGAATTTCAATTTTTATAGATTGTCAAATAAGAAAAACAATTTGACATGCTTAGTCATAAACACTTGACATACTTTTTCAATAATTTACATAACTAATATTTCTGTTATTGATTTTCTTTCATTTTAAAACGATCACAATAATTCTCATTTTCACTTTACCTTCAATTAAACATTCCTTGCAAAAGATTTTAGATTTCTTTAGTTTAAATAAATGATTTTTATAAGATTCAAAATTTTCCTATTTTTTCTTTTGTTAATGAAAAAGCCATTTCTAAAATAAATATAACATGATAACTTGATTGTCAATATAATATTTCTTGGAGAAACTTCTCAAAATGTCACAGTGAGGACAACAAAAGACAATAATGAAATGTAGATAAGCAGTCATTTTTGTGACATTCTATGAAAAATGGAATTTTTACTTTGAGTTGATGATATTTTGCAGATCAAAAATGAATAGATGGCTGAGAATAATAATACATTTTTCAAATTTGAATTCCTTTAGATAATATTTAATAAGACAAACAAGCTATATATACAGAAAGTAGAAATAAGTTAGCTAATATCCTATGTGCTTTTAAATAAGAGAGCTTTACAGGCATTAGTTTGAGCAAATGCCATCACCTTATAGATACTTAAGGACTCCTCACCTCAGTTTGTATGCTATATAAGTAAATATGTTATGAGATATTGTGAAGGAAAAAAAACACAATTCCATGCCATAATAACAGCTATTAATATTAAAACATACATTAATGTATCAATGATTTCCTACACTAGAAATCTACAAATACGAGTAAGTAGCAATAGTCAGGCAAAGAGTTAGGCTGAGAGATCCTTCATAGACTGAAGAAAAACTGGGCTGCACACGTGATTGCTCCATTTCTCTTTCTGAAATTCTACATAAGGACTGAGTGCCATCTTATAGCTGAGGGAACAGATTGACAGCACATGAAATAAGAACATGACACAAAAGAGAGAAGAAGCACTATCTGCTGGTTATTTTTTTCCAGTAAAGGTTAACTAATGTCAGCTTTGGAATATTTAGTTGGTGCTATCGCTTAAAAATAATTTATAAAAGATGTCTAATATTTAGAAATACAGATCATGATTTTTGACTATCTCTTACTTAGAGTTGTAAATTTGCCCACAATCTGTTTTAAAATGACACTAGGAAAAAAAGAGAAGGAAAGTTCTTTGTTAAAAGAAAAAAAAAAGGAAGAGTGGGATAGTACTAGAGATATAACTGTACCAGAAACTTAGATATTTACCTTGAAAAAAAGATAAAGATTTTAGTGCCTAAAATATAAAGAGTTCAATAAATTTTCTGATGAACACTCAGTGGGTTAGCGAAAGAAACTGAAAAGGAGAGTTCAGAAAAATGGTACAAAACTTAATGTGTCCCAAATCTCCCTCTTCTAACTAAACTCATCACTCTTGGTGGTGAGCTTCATGAAGTGAGCTGGAACTTCCAGCCTCCTCTCTTTTTTCTCTGAAAATTATTACAAGAATGTCTTTCACTTTTCTTAAAACCCAGCATGCAAGGCAACTGCCCCACCACTGTAAAAAAAAAAACAGATAATGTGTGTAGGAAAGGAGAAAAAGAAATATGAATAGCATGCCAATGAATGAGGGAGTAAAAAGCTTGTATGAAGTACAGGTGGGGGGTGGCGTGGAGAGGAGGGAGATTTGGGACATTGGTGGTGGGAATGTTGCACTGGTGAAGGAGGGTGCTCTTTACATGACTGAAACCCAACTACAATCATATTTGTAATCAAAGTGTTTAAATAAAAATATTAATAATAAAAACAACAATAAAAAAAGAAATATGAAGAGCAAAATGTTTTCTTAGGACTTAACTGTTTCATTTATACCTATCCACAGAGTGCTAACAATTTGTTCAAAGTGAATAAGCTAGGACAGACAGTAGAGGAGGTAGAGTGCATGCCTTGCATGTGGCAAATCCAGTTTCAATCCTTGACACCTTTATGGTTCCTTGAGCACAGCCAGATGTAATTCCTGAGCACAGAACCAGGACTATGACTTGACACTACAGGGTTCCTCCCCACCCTCAAAAAATCTAAGTTAATAAAACAAAAAGCTTCTAAGAAATTTAATTAATAAAATATATTACTATTTATTTTATAGAGGCTGAAATTTGGATTGCATGTTTATTGCTTTAAACCTGTGAATGAAGTCATACTTTGGAATATATAAAGTCCATGAAGTGTACGTAGTACAATTTTTTCCAGACTAGGATAGAAATTAGAACAGCTCAAAAACTAGTCAAAAATATGTATGCTACTGGTCCAATCTCAAAAAGTGATTTATGATTCAAGCTGAGACCTGAAGACTAGCAAATCGCATATTTCAAAATCTTCCAAATATATTTGAGAAACATTGAATTCTGTCTTATTCTTGTCATCATAAAGATAAAGGCTAAGTTAAATGGGCTCCCCAATGTGAGAGAGGAGCTTAATTGAAGGGCTGAAGCTAGAAGTCAGCTCTCCTGACTTGGAATCAAAGTGGTTTCATTATATAAACTGGAATATTTCTGCCCCGAGCAAACAGGGCATCTGATCTGTTCTAATATTCTATTGTATGTCATCAGAATCTAGCACATTGCTGTCTGGTAAATACATCAATTCATAAATGTACACTCAGATGTAATGTACTGGATTAGGGTGTAAAGGACACTCCTACCTCCCAATTTTTATATTTTCAATCACATTTTCAAATGAGTCTTGGTGTTCTTAAATGTTTGTCTTTTCTTTCCTATAAAAATGCTATTGTCTACAGGACTCAGCTGTCATGTGAAGAAAGGCTATACTTAGGCTTTTGCTGCTACTGTAAAATTTCAAAACTAACTTTCTTTCAAGGTCATACTGGTCACTCTATTTGTTTTACCCTCCAGGAGAGTATGTTGTTATGACCACTCATTTCCACTTGAAGAGGAAGATTGGCTATTTTGTTATTCAAACATACCTGCCCTGCATAATGACAGTTATTCTCTCACAAGTCTCCTTCTGGCTTAACAGAGAGTCTGTACCAGCACGGACTGTTTTTGGTGAGTGCCAACTAAAACATTCAGCAAGGGTCTGTTGAACATGCTATATTGTATGAATAATCTAGAAAGTAGTATGAAGAAAAGTTTTATGTTAAAATCTAGAGTTAGTGCAAAGCTTTTGGAATTACTGTTCTCGTTATGTCATGACTTAATTTTTTTTTAAATAGCAAGCTGCCGTAGTCCATGTTGGGATTAATGAGATTCGTTTTGTGTTTTTTTTTTGGAAGAGAAATGAAACAAAGCAGCATAAGATACATGATGCCATATTTAGACCATGCACTTAGAAACATTAATATTTAAATGATAAACTTAGAATACATAATAATGTCAGAGATTTTTAAAAATTTTACTGTCTATACTATCTGTGCATATGTTAATGCAAAGGTTTCTTACAAAGAGAGAGGTCACTAATGACTTCTTATGTACTAATAATCGTCAGTACAGAGATAACTCATCTCTCTCATGCATACACTTTGAATACTAATAGATATTTTTCTTTTTTATATTAAAATGCTTTTAAAGCCTTAGATGTTTCAAGTTAAATTAATGAGAAATTATTTAAAAGCAATGACCCTTTATTTGGAGGAAATATGAATGCAATAAATTATCTCCTGATTTATTTTAGAATTGTTACATTTTCATATAAAGAAGTATTGCCTTACTGTATTATGGTCTTAATTGTACTTTACTGATGGGAAACAAAATGTTCCCATTTTGTAACATTTTAATGTATTTTTATTTTAAATCTCTTATACTACTTTAATACTAGTACTATTGGTCTAGGACTAGGCAAAGAATAGGCAATGAACCTGTCTGCATTGTTTAGCTTTCTAAATAATAAAATTATATATAAATTATTGTCTTCAGTATCAACAACTGTTCTATGAAATAAATATGTGTTATCTTAGTTAACACTATAATACATCCCCTGCATTTATGTTATCCCTGTTTCCAAAAGATTACTTTAATAAAGAAAAGTTTAGGTTACCTGATGAGGTCAGAAGTCATTAGGTGGAAAAGTATGGAGTAAGAAAGAATAAGGCAATTATCTATAGATTTTTGTGTCCTTAAAGTACTGTACCCCATCAAAGTGTTACCTGCAGCATTGACAAGGCAAGTAATAAAACTGTTGGAGACATCATTCTCTTGGAAGCAACATCTACATATTAATTTGTGAAAGATTCAATTATCAAAGTTGTCCCAAAATATCAAGTAGACACATGCTTTGTTTAAAAGTACTACAGAATAAAAGTTTTAAGACATTTATAACTTAAGCTAAGGAGTGTCCATGTCTTTATCCTTCGTAAATAATATGCAAGATCTGAAAAACCATTTATCCTAGAAAAAAAGCCAGACTGTGCTACAAGTACTCAGAAAAGCATCTTTCTTCTCATCTTAGCAAGGTGCTTCTAGCTTGAACACATCTTTGCTCTGACAATAGCTTAAAAAAACAGCTAAGCCAATTTCCAGAATGATTCTAGCTTCAGACTAAATGAGCATTTCATTTCCCTTCTTAGCATTTTTATTAACTAGAGTTTAATATTAACTACTGCTGAAACCACTTACTAAACTGAAGATTGAATTGATGTCAAATACTCTCTTCTCACTATGAGTTGAGCACTCTATATAAATTTTTAAAAGGCTGAACACAAAGTTGCAAATGTAACTGCTTACATTTACAGAAAGAGCTTAGTGCCATAGAAGAAAAAATTTAAGTGATTATTTTATATCTTTAATTCCCCAAATACTCCCACTCTTAAAAATTCTTTAAATAATATTTGGAAATGTCTAACTGGTTTTATATAAATAATACATATATATACATTTATATATATGCTCTTAACATTTCCAGCAATCTGATAGAGTGCAAACTCGTGACCTTTTGGTGAACACACTACAAATCATAAATTCAGCTATGGCATGTATTTTTTTTTTGGTGCCGTGACTCGGATACGAACCTATGGCATGTATTTTTGTGTATCAAGTTTTATATTTCTAATGTTTCTGTACAATAAACAATAATACAGTTTTTCAAGACCTTTACCATTTATTTAGTACACATATTTTTATTATTTTTTATCTGAACTCAGCAAACTTCTGAAATGAGAGGTTCATAAATATTTTAAGAAAAATACAAAAAGGAGAAAAAGGAATTCTAATTTGCAACATTGTATTAAAAGGCATCCCGAATACAAGGAACAGAAGCAAGTTTTACTAAAGGAAAAAATTGTTTTCTTGGCCTTTTCCCTCTCGTTTGGAGACTGTGGTCATATTATTTTTTCTGTCACAATATCCAACGTTAGGGTTAATCTTCATCTTTTTAAGCTTCAGTTGCATACTAGAGAACAAAATAAAAGATTTTATTTGAAAGAGTAAATTATAAAATGTATAATAAAGTATAGATAGTCAAGGATTCATGTTTGAAACTTAATAGATCCTTAATCCGTTTTGTTTTCTTTTTTTCCATATAACAAGAATTATCCTCCCAACACGCAGTTAAATGTTTAAAGTATAAAGATATATAGCTAGCATAAATATATGAACTAAACATTATTTTTGGAATGGAATGGAATGATAGTACAATGGGTAGAGTGCTAGTTTGACTGACCCTGGTTTGGCTGACCCTGTTTGATTCCCAACATCCTATATGGTTCCCCCAAACCTGCCAGGAGTAATCCCTGAATGCAGTGTCAGGAGTAAACTCTGTGCACTGCCAAATGTGGCCCCAAAACAAAAATAATGACATTTACAACAATTATTGTTATTACAACAACTATAAATAAGTTGTCTATATAACCCTTAATTTGAAAAATATGGAATTCACTACATATAGCAGGAGGATAGCTTATAATACTGGAAAAGGCAATAATAATAGTTCTTTAATTATATCTTTTGCCTAAGGATAATTACTAAGTATTGTTTCACATTTTATATGATGCTTATATTTTCACTCTGAGTTAGACTTAATAAAATTAAATTAAAAGAAAACAACTTTTAAAAGTTCAAGATTGTGAAGCAGTGCTCCTAAGATTTATCAGCAATTATAGGTTATTTAAAATTAGGTTGTTCTTGATTTATACTCATATCATATTGATGTATAATTCAAAGTTGTTTTCCAACCTTAAGCTATTGTTAGTTTATATAAAATGAATTATCCTAGCAAAGTTTTGATATTGTTAGTAAAATTCAAAATAAATTTATTTCTTACATTCAATCTTTGATCCTATATAAAAAATATGATTGAATAGAAATCTCAGTGATTCTTCTTCATCCTATAAATTCATAATCAAGCTTGGGCTGGGAATGAGGTTCAGTGGTAGACACTTGCCAAGCATAGGTAAGACTTTGCTGGTTTTCAGGATTTTATCCTTTGTACCACAGAGAAGAAAAAACTTCTCTACCGTGAAGTTAATGAAAAATAAGGGAATACTGAATGGCTTATCAGAGCTTAGAAAAATTCTCTACTCACTGCCAATTCTCTAAAATTTAATCAGAAAGAGAAATCACCAGAAGTTTTTAACATAATGAGTGGCAAAATCTTCTATGACAAAAATGTCACTAGATACCTAAAATATTACAGTGAAAGATTTATAATTCACTTTGGTCACAATAAAAAATATTTAAAAATGTTTCACATATTACTACAATTAATCCAAATCTTGTGAATCACTGCACTGAAATTTTCTCTTTCTTAGACTTTTCACAATGATGTTGAATAGTAGAGAAACAAGTTACAAGTCATCTCTATTAGAACTATAGATTGAGGTCTCTAGAAAGATAATTAGCTTGCTGAAAGCCTTTGAGTTAATAAGTGGTGGGGTAGGGACTAGCCACTGAAGAGGTTAGGATTTTCCCACCTGGTGCACCCCACACTGGTTTACTATAAACTTTCTTTCATATACAATTAAATGGTTTCACAGGAATGCTTACTTTATTAACTTGTTGATTTTACATTAAATTTAGTGTTAAATTAAATTAATCAAATTAACATTAATTTTCTCATCATTTACACATTACTCACAATTTTATGTAAATAAACTAAAACTGAATGACTTGAAACTGATTTCAATATAAGTAATTTTAATTACTAGAGATGACTTTCACTGAATAGGAAAAATAGGCATCATTAGCAGAAGAAAAATATTGTGGATGGTTGAACCAAACAAAAGGTTTTTTTTTGGCTACTTCTGTGTGTTGTGTTACCTCAGCAAGTTTTTTAAAACTTGATATGCATGTTTGGATAATTTCTTCAAAGGAATAGCTATTTTAGAATTATGGAAATAGACTAATGGCAGAAGAGTTAATATGTTCAACTAGTACAATAGCAAGAATTCATGATAACCAAGTCAGTAAATGATATATTTATAAGTAATATAAAACATCCTAATTTGGTTTCACACATTTGTGAAAATTATTAAATATTAAACAAAGATGAAGATTTGGGTACTTCTTTTAGATTTTTGATGGTAAATATCTATGAGAAGAACATTATATGCTTTTCTAACCTGAGTACCAATTTCAAGATATCTAATTCTCCCTTTTATACACATCTTCCCAGCAACAGAACAGGTTTTCCTTTTAGCAGATTCCCCTTTGGTATTGCTATATCGTAAACTGAAAATGATACTGGAGATCGCTAACAATTTATCCATTTCCAAATCCAAATAGGATAAGGACCAGAAACTTTATCTCTCTATGAGTACTGTCTGTTTTCTGTTACACAAATAGTCTGACATCCAGTGCTTGAATTCTAAAATGTGAGCATACATGCCCACTTCATTTCTTTCTTTGCAGGAGTAACAACTGTGCTCACCATGACAACTTTGAGTATCAGTGCCAGAAATTCCCTCCCTAAAGTGGCTTATGCAACTGCCATGGACTGGTTTATTGCAGTATGCTATGCCTTTGTGTTCTCAGCTCTGATTGAGTTTGCCACAGTGAACTACTTCACCAAGAGGGGTTATGCATGGGATGGCAAAAGTGTGGTTCCAGAAAAGGTAAAAATTTAATATTTCCTGAGATAATGCCATTACTTGTATTTTTAAACCTATAAAATGGAATGCCTAGATTTATTATATATTGCTATAAATATACAAATTCATATTCAATATATATATATTTGTAAACCTCAACTGAATGGTTTTCCAAAATCACTTATCTCTAGTTTTCACTGAAGTTCAAAAAGTAAAATTAATAATTACTGTAAGTCATGAAAAATTTCTCTATTGAATAAAATTAACAAGTTAAAATATTACTGCTTTTGGGACTACAGAAATAATATAGCAGGCTGGTTTCTTGCATTGCAGTGGCTGGTCTAGGTTAGATCTCTGGCATCCATTAAGGTCCTGAGTACCGCCAAGTATGATCCCTGAATGCAGAGCCAGAAGTAAAACTTGAACATCACCAAATGTAGACTAAAAACAAAACAAAACAAAACAAAACAAAACAAAACAAAACAAAACAAAAGAAGGTGGAATCACTCTATAGCAACTCTTTTTTACTTTCTACCACATTGCATCCTTTAATGCTTTAATTCTTTACTTTTAATAATTGACTCACACAAGTTTGGTATGGATGTTTATTTTTTTAAAAAATATTATTTGTTTTGTGGCCACATCCAGTGATGTTCAGGACTTACTCCTGGTCCTGCATTCAGGAATTACTCCTTACAGTGCCAAAGGTACCATATAGATCATACAGGATAACTGGGACTGATCCTGGATTAACTCTGTACAAGACAAAAGCCCTACTTGCTATACTGTCACTTTGGCCCCAAAATATCACACATGTATTTTATTGATAATAGTCACTTTTTAATTTTATACAATTATGGAATTTTATGTCATTCCTCATAAAGTTTAACAAAATATTACTTCATTATCAAGTTGGTTAGTATTTTTAATAGTTCTTATATATGCTTAGTGATTTATATATGTAAAAAAAGCAGCAAATAAGACACAGACTGATTAATTCTTAACATTTCTGGACATTATGATTGTAAACAGCATCTTCTACAAATATTCTATTCCAATTCAATAATAAGCAGAGATAAATTATTCTGAGCATGAAGTCTGTTGAGTAAAGTTCAACTGTTTCTTGTGGTTATCTGTATAGTGTTTTTCACATTGTCAATAACTGGATCCTAGATATTAAGAATCTAAATCGAATATCACAATATTTTCAGGGCTTTTGCACTTAAGTTTTTTTTTGTTTTTTTGAGGTGGTGTGTACAAAAGATGAAAACCACTTTGTAAACCAGCACAATTCAGAAGTATAAAACATCCACTGTATTTTTAAAATTATCTAGATAATAGAAATTAATCAATGCTGCATGGCTAATCATTACATAGATACCAGCTATTGATGAGCAAATAATATCTGGGTAAAACTTAAATTCAGAAAGCCCAGATGACTATGCTTTTGTATTATTTGCCTAAAACAAAAGAAAAAGTAGAAAATTATAATTGGTTCACCAATTTATTATGATGAACCAATGGTCCTAATACAATCACTCCCACATGCGGGGTAGGGAAGTACCTGGATAGAGATTAAATTCTACAAATATGACCTGAACACAATCCCATGGTTGCAGCTGAACAAGGATTTAGCAAGACTGAGAGTTCCATGTCTGGCTTAGTGCTAACTAGGCCTTTCACTTACCAAGG
This sequence comes from Suncus etruscus, assembly GCF_024139225.1. Lineage (NCBI taxonomy): Eukaryota > Metazoa > Chordata > Mammalia > Eulipotyphla > Soricidae > Suncus > Suncus etruscus. The sequence goes on along the minus strand of NC_064853.1, from coordinate 129,362,537 downwards.
CCTCTGGTCAATGGCACTGTTTCCAAGGGTAAAGGTTGAGATTAGTCTTCTCTGTTGGCCCAGAATGCTTCTGCCAAAACACATTTTGGATCAAAAAAATTGAGAAGTAACTCTATCTCTGAATGGAAAGCTTAAAAATATTACCTGCACTTTTTTTTAAGCTTTATTGACATGTGGTGCACATATAAATAACAGTGTATAAGTTTAAGGAATATAATGTGTTCATTTAATATATGAATATTATATATTAGAATGTTATTGTCTACCTCTCAATTCTGTGACAGTTCCCATTTTTGATAAGAATATATAAGATGTTCTTTCTTTGAAGCTTTTAAGAATTTAATATAGTATTAAATATAATCACTACCCTGTATATTAGTGTCTCAGAGCTTATCTTATATTTGCCAGTACACTTATACATTTTTAATGTATCCCGATAGTGTAGTCTTAAATTACATTTTAAGATTGAAAATAAAGGACAGGTTTGGTATCCAAGGTAAAGGTCACTTTGCTCAGCAGTTTATAACCTTGCTTTCGACCGTTTACTAAAGAAACTGCTTTTACTCTCTCCTTCTACAGCCAAAGAAAGTGAAAGATCCTCTCATTAAGAAAAACAACACTTACGCTCCAACAGCAACCAGCTACACCCCTAATTTGGCAAGGGGCGACCCCGGCTTAGCCACCATTGCTAAAAGTGCAACCATAGAACCCAAAGAAGTCAAACCAGAAACAAAACCTCCGGAACCCAAGAAAACCTTTAACAGCGTCAGCAAAATTGATCGACTATCAAGAATAGCCTTCCCACTGTTATTTGGAATATTTAACTTGGTCTACTGGGCTACCTATTTAAATCGAGAGCCTCAGCTCAAAGCCCCCACACCACATCAATAGGTCTGTGTATTCACTTTCTGCTGTTCAGTCCTTCGCACTGGGAATTACTTTCTGTTCTCAATGCAGTGATTCCCTTCTGCTTTATTGCCTCTGTCTTAAAGAATTTGAAGGTTTCCTTATTTCCACAATTCATACAAGAACAACAGACCCCTGTCCAGCAGTCCAGAGTAGAACAGTGCTGAGCAGAGAGCTGAAAGACAGAATTCTGAGAAGCGGGAGCACGAGAGAGCAAAACGATGGCAGAAGGAGGTAACAAGTGAGAGAGGAAATGAAGGAGTGTAGGTCCAAAGAAGTGAGGAAAGGAAGAGGAAAAATAAAAGTAACTCCAGGTCACTTGTAGATATATATTTCCAGAGAAACTAAAAATACTGTATGTGTGAAAAATATTTTTATGTGAAAGTGTTTAAAAGAATAAATTATAAGCGTCTAACAAACATTTAAATGTCTTTATTGCACAAATTATAGTGTGCTTACAATTTTTATTTTGTTTTAAAAATTGATGCATAGCTTTAACTTTTAAGTTAAAAAGCTGAAAGTCCTCATTCTTCCTCCTTTGAAAAATGCCTAATGCATTATTTTTCATTAAGCATAATTAAAAAATTAATGGACATTTCATATAAAAGATTCCATTCTTCACTGTAGAACACATTTAATCAGTTGAGAAAAAATAATCTCTAGGTTACTGTCATCTAAGCTTTAACCATTGGAGAACATGAGGAATTGTTTTAACAGATATACAGCAAACAAAAGCTAAGAAACATAGTTCAATAATTTAAAATATTCTCTTCTTTACCCTGTCTATTTGCAGATAGCACATGGGTCCACTAATTCCTTTATTCTCTTTACAAAGAAGTTTTTTAGAGGGGCAAAAAATTTTGCAAGTTCTAGAATTGTTGAATGTATTGTTTTATATAAAATACACTAAAAGCTTTAGATTGAAGTTTATGACTAGTAAACAAAAATAGAATATAGACAATATATCTGTAAATATACAGCATGAGATTGTACTTTTTTTACTTTTTTTAAAGTTATGTTCCTAAAATATTGTGGAGGACTCACCACTCTTAGCTGTCAGAATGTTAAGTGCAAAGGAAATACATGTAGAGGCTGCATTTAAGAACAAAACAGCCCATAGGAACTGGACGAAACTTAAATACATGGATACAAAGTCCACTCATATAGAAAAAGCTTACAATTTTGAGCTGTAGTCTGGTGTACAATAGTAAATCAGTTTTTATCCGCTCAAGTCATGCTGCATCTCCCAATTTTAAGCTCTAATAACATAGAAAGAAAGTGGAAAAGCATTAGTGGAAGCTAGAAAACCTACTGTATATTGTTGCTTTCTTTGCGGAAATCAACTATTTCCATAAGTGTTGTACCATATGTAGCATTAAATATGAAAATACACACAAATGTACAGAAAATAGCTCTTATTAAGTAATATTATTACATTTCATTTATACTGTAGCAATACATTTGTAGGTATACTATGTAAGGGCTTTAACTAAAAGAGGTTCATTACTACTTCCTATGAAAATTCTAGTTGTTCATTACTTCCCAGAAATTTTAAAGGTAAATAATTACACAGAAGGTATTTTTGAAGTTTCCTTCCACCTGACAGAGTTTTAGAGATATTTAAAAGTAGTATCCAGAATCCACAGGTTATGGTTTAAACACATTTAGAATAAATACTACAACATAAGCTTTCAGACAAATAAGACAGTTGAGATCCATATCTACATTTTGAAAAAAAAATTGTTTTTCTCAAAAGGCTACTATCCAATGATACAGAAAATTAGTTTTTAGTTTTCCAAAAATTTGGTTTTCTTTTTTAAATGTGCTTTACTGTTCGATTTGGTCCTGCTAAATTTGATGAGCAAAGTAAACAGGCTGAACCAAGAAGGTTTCACCCTTTGGTATCATGTGTAGATATACTGTAGAGAAAAGTCAAATAAATATGGCTCTAACTTCTGTGTTGTTGTTTATCTTGTTCTTTTTTGGCGTTGACTTGATGTGTTTATTGAGAGCATTTTATCTTCTAAACGCCTCATGGCTAACTTTTGGTCTGTATTTGATCATTAGATGTGAGTATTTCCTATTAGTCTGCTTTCTGCTATGCAATGACTGCATTTATACCATTTTTTGTTAGTAAATGTGAATAGCATTCTATTGTATAAATTGATTGCACAATTTATCACAAATAAGTCTATGTAGCTTTTCTACAGTGCTTTGCTAAACCATGTAGTACTAGTTACGTCTTCCTTAAAAAATAAAGATGCACTATTACAGAGGACAGTTCCTGTTTAATCCCAGGAAATTTTTTAAAGAGATGACAATGAATGTTTATTGCACCTAGTGCAGTGAAGTGGCAATAAAACCAAACATGAATTGAGACTGTTTATGGCAGGCGCATGTATTGCTTCACAGAGTTTAGCAGAAGCTTTTAATTTTATGTCACACTGTATTCTATTATAATAATAAAGCTAATATTATTCAATAATATGTAATGTTTGACTTCTTATGTTGTTACTAGACATTTCCACTATCATGTAAAACTTATTTCATGTTAGAAGTACCTAAAAGTAGCAAGTGCTAGCAGGAATTGAAACTACTCAGGGAGAATTTTGAAGATGCATCAATTGTATGCTCTGATCCTAAAGTGATGCCTGATCTGCTACAATTTAAAAAAATAGTCACTTAACTGCTTTATTTTTACTGAGATAACAGTTTACAACACTGTTAATGTTAAGGCATTGGGTGTATTAAATTATTTCATATCTACCACCACCAAAATGCCAAATACTTTTCATTTTGTTTTTGTTTGGGGGCTACACCCAGTGGTGCTCAGGAGTTACTCCTGGCTCTGCATTCAGAAATCATTCCTGGCAGGCTTGGGGGACCATATGGGATGCCAGGGATCAAATCCAGTGCCATCCCACTTCAGCTACGTGCAAAGCAAATGCCCTACAACTGTACTATCACTCAAGCCCCTACCATCTATTTTCAAAAGATTAATCATCAAAAGAGTATCTGGTATTACTGATAGCATGCCAGTATGCCATAAATATATGCCATATTCCATAAATATATTCTCAAAATGCTGAAATGTTATTTTATTCATATTTGTAATATAGTAATTTATATCTTATCAACTATGTAGAGATTATGTTTTAAGTTTTGAGGGAAGGAATTTGAATATGGAGTTTTAACAGGTCTACATGTGACGCTTTACAGACAAAATTAAAAACCATGTCCTAGATCCAGAGACATAGGAAGGTAAGTAATGCACTTACCATGAAAATAGCTAACCCAAATTTAACTCCTGTTGTCATGTATGGTCCCCTAGCATCATCAGGAATTAAGCTCTGAGTATTGCAAAATGAAAGAAATGAAGAAAGTAAGGAAAAAAGAAAAGAACGAAAGGAAGGAAGAAAGAAAGAGATAGAGAAAGAAAGAATGAAAGAGACAGAGAGAAAGAAAGTAGAAAGAAAGAAAGAAAGAAAAAAGAAAGAAAGAAAGAAAAGAAAGAAAGAAAGAAAGAAAGAAAGAAAGAAAGAAAGTAAGAAAGAAAGAATGAAAGAAAGAAAAAAAAAATGAAAGAGAAAAAAGAAAGAGAAAAGAAAGAAAGAAGAAGAAAAGAAAAGAAAGAAAAGAAAGAAAAAAAGAAAGAAGAAGAAAGAAAGAAAGAAGAAAGAAAGAAAGAAAGAAAGAAAGAAAAAAGAAAGAAAGAGAAAGAAAGAAAGGAAGGAAGGAAGGAAGGAAGGAAGGAAGGAAGGAAGGAAGGAAGGAAGGAAGGAAGGAAGGAAGGAAGGAAGGAAGGAAGGAAGGAAGGAAGGAAGGAAGAAGGAAGAAAGAATGGGAAGAAAAGGGAGAAAGGAAGAATGGGAGGGAAAGGGAGAAAGCGGGAAGGAAGGAGGAAGGAATGAGGTAAGGAGGAAGGAAGGAAGGAATAGTTCAGAGAAGATATAGTGGTCCTCAAACTATGGCTCACAGGCCACATATTGTATTTGTATCTTTTCTTCATTGCAAAATAAGATATATGCAGTGTGCATAAGAATTCGTTCATAAGTTTTGTTTTTACTATAGTCAGACCCTCCAATGGTCTGAGGGACAGCTCAGAACATTTAGGAAGAGTCAATTCTCTGTCACATTTTCACAGACACAAAAATAATTATTTGGAGCTGGAGAGATAGAAGGTTTACGGGTACATGCAGCATACCCAAATTTAATGCCCAGCATTGCCTGACCTCACATTTATCTCTGAGTATACAGCTCCGGAGAACCCCAAGCATCATTGTATGTGAACTGGCATAACTGAAAACTGAAAGCTCAAGCACCACTTCATCTTCAGATCTAGCACTTGAATCACAGACCTCATTACTGAGCAAAGTAACTGAGCTGCCCAAACTTCAATATTTTTATAGGAAATAGAATGCAGAATCTGAGAATCATGGAATGTCATAGTCCAACATTTCTACATTTCTTAAAGTAAACAATTAAGTTTTCCAGATAGATGTTTTTTTGTTGTTGTTGTATTTTTTTTGTTTGTTTTTGGGCCACACCCGGCGTTGCTCAGGGGTTACTCCTGGCTGTCTGCTCAGAAATAGTTCCTGGCAGTCACGGGGACCATATGGGACATCGGGATTCGAACCAACCACCTTTGGTCCTAGATCAGCTGCTTGCAAGGCAAACGCCGCTGTGCTCCCAGATAGTTGTTTTTTGTTTTGAGTTTTTTTTTTCCAAAAAATAGAAACTGAACTCTACCTAGAGTGTTTCCAGACAAGCAGATCTAAAATATGTCCAGGAATTTGCTTTTCTAGCAAGTCCTAGGGTAATTCTGCTCGTGCTATAGGAAATATCATTACGGGAGTACCATATTCCTATTTGTGTGCTTGTATCAATATTATCCACAGTCTAGGTTTATCAACTCATTGGGTTTACCTCTAAAACCGAAGTAACTATAATGGGTGAGGAAGAATGGGAATTTTAACAAAAATTTATTATTTAAATGTCAATGACAAGATAGGTTTTTTTTTCATTTCTCTATTTTTTTTAAATAATTTTTTTGTTTTGTTTTTTTTGTTGTTTTTTTTTTGTTTTGTTTTTGGGTCACACCGGCAGTGCTCAGGGGTTATTCCTGGCTCCATTCTCAGAAATTGCTCCTGGCAGGCACCGGGGACCATATGGGACGCCGGGATTCGAACCGATGACCTCCTGCATGAAAGGCAAACACCTTGCCTCCATGCTATCTCTCCGGCCCCCTTTTTAAAATAATTTTTATTGTGACCAAAGTGAATTACAAATTTTTACAGTAATATTAAGGTGCATTTTGACAATGAATTAGGGCTATTTCCACCAGCAATGTTGTCCTCCCTCTACCCCTGTTTCCAGCATCCATCCCATATCTCCCTCCTTTGCCTTCTTGACTGCTAGTGTAACAGGTTCTCTTTGTGTATAGCTTGCTGCAAATTTGGTATTGATTCTGTTGTCGTTGACTTTGGGTTTGGTATTTAAGTCTGATCATTTTTTATTTCCACTCAATGTTCATATGACTGGTTGCTCCTGGTACCATCCCTTTTTCCCCCCTCAATTTTTGAGGCAGAACAAGTTTATCAATGCCATGCCATGCATAAGGGGAACTCAAGATGTATCCTCAGATTTCCCAGGTGTAGAAAACTGAAATAACTTATATGGGGTTCCGCAAAGGGCCCACTGTGGACCCTTCCTCCCCTGCATGGATAGTTGAGGAATTCCTGAAAAGTTAAATCTACGCTATGATATTAAATATCTGTTATATTTGGCTATCTCTCCTTTGTAAAATCTCAGGCAAAAATATGGCCTCAATCAAATTCTTTTCAGAAATCCCAGCATCAATGATTACTAAGAGAACCCTTTTTCTGGATAATATTTAGCACCAAAATCAAAGACAATATTTTTTATCTTTTTCAAATATGTCCTTGCAGCCTCAGTTTCTGATAATCAAGAGCTTAGCCAGAATGCAGATACTGGGTTATTGACTCTTCTCAGAAAATGGGAAATACACCTAAGGAGATTTAGCTCTTTCCTTTACTTGACCTCTAAAATAATAGAGCCCAGCTCAGTGAAGATCATGTTCCTAGATTTTTTTCTACTTCTTAATAATAATCCCTTATTTTGCATTTGAAATTAGTTTGCTAAGAGCTGCCTTGAGTTGTGACCTTCTCCTTTGTAACTCAGAATTCTTATGGCTCACACCCATAGTTTAAGTATTGTCTACTGTTAAACTTTGCTTTGTGATTGTAAACATTCTTCTCAATGCCTATGACTTGGCTTTACCCCTTATAAAACCCCTGCTTAAATATTAAACTTGTCTCACATATGTGCCAGAAGACGTGGGTCCTCATATACAATATTTCTGTATGGTTATCATTTATTTCATATTTTGCTGTGCGTGCAACCCACTGTCCCTGAAGTGGATTCATTGAAATCCTATTGGCACTGTGGGACAGAAGCCACCTACAGCAATCAAATTCTGTGGTTCTATTGGAATAAAAAGAAAGCTGGGAGGAATCCAACTAAAGGCTATAAATATCAATTTAAAAGAAAAAGGGAAAAAAAAGAAGAAAAACAAGCAAAAATCACGACAGCAACAACAAAAATGAACAAAACAAAAACCACCAGAAAGGAAAAATAAAGTAAAATGGGGAAAAAGGAAGGAGGACTGTTGGGGCAAGGTTTTGAGATTTTATTGTTTTGTTTTTGTTTATTTTTTGCATAGGCACAGTAAGTATTGGGAAAATTAGAAAGGGGATTCCCTTAGCCTAAGAGACACAGGGTTTCTCCACCCTTGAAGCATATTGTCAGGTTCTATACATGCTCATTATCAAACCCCAACGTCTTTTTATGATGCCATGAAATGATCTGCTCAGTTGTGGATGACAAAATCAGACTTCTGTAGATAAAGATCTTGATATTTGCACAGGTCCTAGGACAAAGTCTAGGACAGAGTCTCTTTTTATGGTTCTAGTAGTTCTGCTCCATCCTGGTTGTTGTAATCAGTCTTCTATAATTAGTGATCTTGGTTTTTGCACAGATCCTAAGACAAAGCCTAGGATAGAGTCTATCCTTATGGTTCCAGAAGTTCTGGTCAGTTGCGATTGTCAAAGTCAGACCTCTGAAATTAGAGATCCTGGTTTTTGTACAAATTGTAAGCTAAAGCCTAGGACGGATCTTTCTTATTGGTCTTAGGAAAAGTTCTGATCAGTCGTGGTTGTCAAAGTTAGTCTTCTGTGATTACTGATCTTGTTTTGTTGCACAGATCAAAGGACAGCATGTCTACTGATTTCATCTTATCATTAGGTGATGAAATAGGGCAGCCTGTTCATAGATAAAGTTGTTGCTGTTTCCTCATGGTCAGGATGTTGTATCAATTTGATGCAAGTTGGTACCAGAGCAGTATGTACACGGAATCTATTATGCTGAGGGAAATAAGTCAGAGAGAGAGAGAAAGAAAAACGCAGAATGGTCTCACTCATCTATGGGTTTTAAGAAAAATAAAAGACATTCTTGTAATAATAATTTTCAGACACAAAAGAGAAAAGAGCTGGAAGTTCCAGCTCACCACAGGAAGCTCACCACAAAGAGTGATGAGTTTAGTTAGAGAAATAACTACATTTTGAACTTTCCTAATAATGAGAATGTATGAGGGAAATGGAGAGCCTGTTTAGAGTACAGGCGGGGGTCAGGTGGGGGGGGAGGGAGACTTGGGACATTGGTGATGGGAATGTTGCACTGGTGATGGGTGGTGTTCTTTACATGACTGAAACCCAAACACAATTATGTATGTAATCAAGGTGTTTAAATAAAAAAAAAGAAAGAAAAGAAATTCCCCAGGGGAAGTTTGGTTCCTGGTGCCAGAGCAGGGAGATGTGGTAGTTCTATGTTTTGGATCTGGGATTAGGGTTGGACTGTAGTTGTCCGATCACATGGAATCTAAGTCAGGCACTCATGACACATGTTTGGGGTGTAGGCTCCCCTGTACTATAAAATGTACAGGTTCTTATTCCAAGTAAATATGAGCTTGATTCTATACATAAAATTTCCCCCTTTTAAGTGTGCCTTTGCAAAAGGGAACAGTGCCATATTATATTGCTGGTTTTGTTCTTTGTTTTTTTCTTTTTTTCATAGCTGATGGGTTTAGTTTTTTGTTTATTGTTTTTGTAATTGTTTTCTTCTTTATTCCCTTCCTTCTTTTTTTTTATTTTGATCATAGTGGTTTACATATTGTTGACAATAATATTTTAGGTACATATTTACATAAAATCAGGGGGGATTTCCATCACCAATTTGTCCTCCCTACACCTTCGTTTTTGTCCTGTCTCCCATATGCTGCCAGAATATGTTGTTCCCTCTGTATCTAGCCTAATACTTAGTAGTCTTGCACCTATTTGATCCTGGTGCCTCCCTTGTTTCTCCCTCTAACTGGAGGGCAGGAGTAGCTAGTTCAAATTACATGGTTTTGTTTGAAGAAGGGAATAGTAGTAGAACCACAAAGACTGACTTCATCATAAGTCCCATCCCTGGAACTATGCAGATACTGAGATCTATAGATACAGAGGTCTGAATGTATCACCTAGGATGGAACAGAAGTCTTCCAAATAACACAAAAACACCACCGGGAGAGTAAAGGATCCTGAACAGAGGCTATAGTTGATCCCATGACAATATAATCCAAGGGCGGAGAAACCCATAGCTCTTAGGCCAAGTGAATTCCTTTTGGAATGACCCCAATACTTACTGTGCCAAGGCAGGAGGGAAAGAAACAAAACACAAAATATTATTTATCTCTTTATATATATTATTTTTTATCTTCATTTATTATCATTATTATTATATTTACCTACCTATTTTTGGTTGACTTCTTTCCTCCAGTGTGGTTATTGAAACTGTTGCCCCCATTTACACTTTTTTTCTTTTCTTTTCTTTTCTTTCATTATATGCTCTGCCATGTTTCTTTTCTCAAGACTGTGGCGTTTTTGTTGTTGTTGTTGTTTGTTTTTTGGGTTTTTTTGTTTTGTTTTGTTTTTGTGGTGCTTAGCGTTATTGTTGGAGTCCTCACTGGATATTTGACACTTCTTTTTGTACTGGTGGATTGTTTCACCTTTTTCTCCTTCGTCTCTCTGAGCAGGAGACCCTCTAGAAGAATTCCGCTTATTTTCTGCATGTTCCCTTCCTTTTTCTAAATGGATATTTATAACACCTAGATGGACTTCTCCTAGTTCTTGTCTTTTTGGTTTGCCTTTTTTTTCCCTTTTTTTCTCCCCAGATGGTACCAAGGTCAGACAGTTGAGTGTTCATTTGGTGGAAATAAAAAATAATCAGATATAAATATTGAATCCAAATTTAAGGACAACAGAATCTATACCCAATCTACAACAAGCTGTACAAGGGGGGAACAGTTGCACTAGCATTATAGTGGTAAAGGAGGGAATTGTGGGATGCATGCTGGGAACAACATTATGTGCCTCAAATATTACTGTAAAAGAACTGTAATTCACTTCAACCACAAAAAAAATTTAAAAATTCTAATTTTAATCATGCTGCAATTTGCATGATTGTAACATTTCTTTCTGCTAAGTAGTATTCTATTGCGTGTAAGTACCACATCTTCATGATCCACTCACCTATTGTTGGACATTGAGGTTGTTTCCAAATCTTGGCTATTGTGCTGAGTGCCACAATGAATACTGGTGTGTATACATAAATTTGGATGAATATCTTTCTATCTCGGGGATACATACCCAGGAGTTTGATTGCTGGGTCATATTGCAGCTCAATTTTTAGTTTAATGAGCACTCTCTATACTGTTTTCCATAGGGGTGAACCAGGCAGCATTCCCACCTACAGTGGATGACAGTTCCTTTCTTACAACATCCCTGCCAACAGAGATTGGTTCCATTATTATTGATATGTGCCATCCATACTGGTGTAAGGTGGTACTGCATTGTTGTCTTTTTTGCATTTCCTTAATGATGACTGATGGTAAACATGTTTTCATGTGTCTAATTGGCCATCTGTTGGTGTTCCTTGAAGAAGTGCCTATTCATTTCTTCTCCCCATTTTTCTATGGCTTTATTAGGTTTTGCAGAGCTAACCTTTCTGAATGCTTTCTATATACTAGTATTAGCACTTTTGAATGTAAAAATGTTATCCCATTCTGGTAGCTAGGTTTAATCAATGTTTCTTTTCCTTCCTTCCTTCCTTCCTTCCTTCCTTCCTTCCTTCCTTCCTTCCTTCCTTCCTTCCTTCCTTCCTTCCTTCCTTCCTTCCTTCCTTCCTTCTTTCCTTCCTTCCTTCTTCCTTCCTTCCTTTTCTTCTTCTTTCTCATTTTTTCATTCTTTCTTTTTTCATTCATTCATTCATTCATTCATTCATTTATTCATTCATTATTTCTTTCCTTTTTCTTCCTTCCTCTTTCCCTCTCTTCCTTTCTTTTCTTTCTTTTTCTTTCTTTCTTTCTTTCTTTCTTTCTTTCTTTCTTTCTTTCTTTCTTTCTTTCTTTCTTCCTTCTTTCTTCTTTCTCTTTCTCATTCTTTCATTATTTCTTTCATTCATTCTTTATTTCCTTCTTCCTTCCTCCCTTTCTCCTTCTCTTCCTTTCTTTCCTTTCTTTCTTCATCCTTTCTTTCTCATTCTTCCTTCCTTCCTTTTTTCTTCTCTTCCTTCTGTATTTCTTTTTTTTTTCTTTCTTTTTTTTCTTTCTTTCTTTTTTCTTTCTTCTTTCTTCCTTTCTTCCTTTCTTTCTTTCTTTTTTTCCTTCCTTTCCTTTCTTCTTTCTATTTTTGTTTGTTTTGGGGCCACACCTAGTGATGCTCAGGGGTTACTCCTGGTTATGCACTCAGAAATCGCTCCTGGAGTGGGGGACCACATGGGAAGTGAGGAAATCTAACCATGGTCCATCCTAAATTAGAACACAGCAAAGCAAATACCCTACCACTTGCACCAGCACTCCGACCCCCCAATGTTTCTTTCATCATGCAGAAACTTTTTAGTTTGATGTGTCCCATTTATTTAGGTTGATGCTATATCTCTTGCCATTGGCATTCTATCATCAAAATCTTTTTTGATGATTAAGTCTGGAAGTGTTCTGCCTATTTTTCCTCAATAAACTTTATGGTTTGGGGTGTGATTTCAAGGTTTTTAATTCATTTTGAGTTAACTTTGTGTAAGGTGTGAAGTATGGATCAATCTTTAATTTCTTACAGGTAGTTATCCATTTTTTCTGCTAACAGTTTTTGAAAAGACTGTCTTTGTTCCAATTCAAATTTTTACATTGTCAATTTTTTTTGCTGTCATATTTGGGTGTATGTCACTGAATATTGTATTCTGGCCCATTGGTCTGAGACTCTGTCTTTGTTCTAGTACCATGCTGTTTTGATCACTATGGCTTTATAGTAAAGCTTTAGGTTAGGTAGAGATGCCACCCAGTTTCTTGTTTTTCAGTATGTATTTGGCGAAGCTGGATCTTTTGTAGTTCCATATAAACTTTATAATAAATTGTTCTAAGTCCTTAAAAAATGATGCCTGAATTTGGATAGGGTTTGCATTAATATATATCGTAGTTTAGGTAAGATAGTCATTTTGATGATGTTGATTCTACCTACCCATGAGCATGGGATGTTCTTTCAATTCCGTAGGTCCTCTTCAATTTCTTTATGAAGTGTTTTGAAGTTTTCATGGTATAGGTCTTTCACTTTTCTCATCATGTTGATTCCTAGGTACTTGATATTTTTAAATGCTATTTTAAATGGGAACTACTCCTTAATCTCTTTCTCCTCTGCTTCATTATTTATATAGAGGAATGCTACTGTCCTTTTTGTATGGACTTTGTAGTCCACCATTTAGTTGTATTGGTTGTTTCTAGGAGTTTTACTGTGGACTCTTTAGGGTTTTGGATATATATCATCATATCATCTGCAAAAAGAGTTATTTTGACTTCCTCTATCCCTATTTGGGTTCTATTTCTTTTTTTGTTTTTGTTTTTTCAGGCCACACCCATTTGATGCTCAGGGGTTACTTCTGGCTAAGCTCTCAGAAATCGCCCCTGGCTTGGGGGGACCATATGGGATGCCAGGGGATCAAACTGTGGTCTTTCCTTGCAAGGCAGACACCTTACCTCTAGTGCCACCTCGCAGGCCCCATCTATTTGGATTATTTTGATTCCTGTCTCTAATCTGATTGCTATTGCTAAGACTTTTAAAACTATGTTGAATAAGATTGAAGACTGAACAGACTTGACTTGTACCTGACCTTAGTGAAAATGCTTTCAGTTTTCCCTATTAAGGATAATGTTGGCTGTGGGCTGTTTATAGGTCGCTGTAACTATCTTGAGGAATGTTCCTTCCAACCCTATTTTGCTGAGTATTTTCATCATGAATGGGGGTTGGATTTTGTTGAATGCCTTCTCTGCATCAATTGATATGATAACGTGGTTTCTGTTTTTCATATTGTTGATGTTGTGTATGATGTTGATTGATTTGTCTATGTTGAACCATACTTGCATCTCTGGGATAAAACACACTTGGTCATAATGTATAAATTTTTATGTATTGTTGAATTCTGTTTGCTAAGATTTTGTTGAAGATTTTTGCATCCAAGTTCATCAGTGAGATTGGTGTAGTTTTCTTTTTTGGTGGGTCTTCGCCACTTTGGGAATGAGTGTGATATTAGTCACATAAAAGAAGTTAGGGAGGATTCCTGTTTTATTGATGTTTTGGAAGAGCCTGATGATCAATGGTAGTAATTCTTCTCTGAATGTTTGATAGAATTCACCTGTAAAATTATCTGGTCATGGGCTTTTGTTTTGGGGGTGTTTCGTAATTACTGTTTCAATCTCTTTAGATGTGATTGGCTTTTTTAGACTTTCTACATCTTTCTTACTAAATCTCTGAAAGTAGTATTTTTTTTTAAACCTGTGATTTCTTCTGGTTTCTCAAACTTAACTGAGTACTGTTGTTCATAATAAGCCCTCATGATATCTTGGATCTCTTGAGGTCCTGTTGTAATCTCTCCCTTATTGTTTGTGATTTGACTGATTTGGGTGTTTTCTCTTTTTTTCTTTGTGTGTCGTGCTTGTGGTTTATCTGTATTGTTTATTCTTTTGGAAAACCAGCTCCTGGTTTTATTGATTATTTGTATTGTTTTCTTTGTTTCTATGTTGTTTATTTCTGCTTGGATTTGTATTATTTTCTTTTTTTTTTTTTTTGGTTGGGGTCACACCCAGCAATGCTCAGGGATTACTTCTGGCTCTGTGCTCAGAAATCGCCTCAAGCAGACTCGGGTGACATTTGGGATTTTGGATTCAAACCACCATCCATCCTGGATTGGCTGCATGCAAGGCAAATGCCCTACCACTGTGCTATCGCTCCTGCCCCCATCTACTCTGGTTTATATTATTTCTGGTCTTCTACCTGTGTTTGGGTTTCTTTGCTGCTGTTTTAACAGATCTTTAAGGTGTCCCTTTAATATGCTGATTTATTTTTCATTTTTCTCTTTCTGAAAGTAGTCCTGTAATGCTATGAGTTTTCCCCTAATTGCTACTTTTGCTGTGTTCCACAGATATTGACAATTTGTTTCTTCATTGTCATTCATCTCAAGAAATCTCTTTATTTCTTCCATGATTTCCTCTTTGATCCAGTTGTTGTTGAGCAGCATGTTGTTTAATCTCCAGGTGGTGTATTTTCTCCACACCTTCTTTTTACAGTCAATCTTGATCTCTGTTGCATTGTAATCTGATAGAGTGCTTCTATTTGTACAACTTAGATTTATACCTAAGGCATGGTCTATTCTAGAAAAGGTTCCATGTGCACTTATTGGGTTTGGAGATATAGCACAGCGGTAAAGCATTTGCCTTGCAAGTAGCTGATCCAGGACGAACAGTGTTTTGAATCCCGGCATCCCATATGGTCCCCCGTACCTGCCAGTAGTGATTTCTGACCACAGATCCAGGGGTAACCCCTGAGCACTGCTAGATGAGACCCAACACCCCCCCAAAAAAGAATATGTATTCAGCTTTGAGGGTGTATGGCCGTGTATAAGTCCATTAGTCCTTGTTCTTCTAATTTCTCGTCAGGGCTCTTATGTATTTGTTGTTTTTCTGCCTTGTGGATCTATCTAATGGTGATAATGATGTGTTGAAGTCTCCTACTACTATCACATTTTCTTCCATATGTTTCTCTAGGTTTGCTAGAAAGTGCCTTACATATTTTCATAGCTCTACATTTGATCAGAGTTAGTACTTCTTGGTTTATTTTTCTCTTGATCAATAAGTAGTGACCTTCTTTGTCTCCAAGCACTTTCTTGAGGTTGAATGCAATTTGTTCTGATATAAGAATGGCTGTTCCAGCTTTTTTGTTGTTGTTAATTTTCATTGGCTTGAATAATTGATTTCCATTCTTTTATTCTAAGCCTGTGTCTATCCTGTTCTTTTAGGTGTATTTCTTACAGGCAGCAGATATCTGGTTTTTGTTTTCTGATTCAACCCTCGACTCTGTGCCTTTAATAGGGGAGTTTAGTCTATTGACATTTAAGAAGATTATTGATGGAGAAGGTTGTGCTATTATATTGTTTAGGATTGTTGTTACAATTGGATGTTTGGGTTGTATAATTCATCTCTAAGTAGTACAGTTAGAGTCGGATTTGTTGGTGCTCATAGTGAGAGTTCTTTTTTGTCTGAGAATGTATTTAGTCCTCCTCCCATGTACATGAGAGTTCCACTGAATAGCGAACTGCAGGTTGGAAGTTTCTTTCGTTCAGTATTTTAAATATGTCATTCCACTGTCTTTTTGTTTGAATTATTTCAAATGGGCAATCTGGCTTAATTATTATGTTCCTTCCATTGTACTTGAGGTTTTTTCCACCCTTATTGCTTTAAAGAATTCATATTTCTTTTTTTTTTTTTTTTGCTTTTTTTGCCATTTGGATTACTGTATGTTTTGGTGTTGGTCTATTAGTGTCTATTTTATTTGGAGCTCTCCTCAACTCTTGGATTTGTACAGATGTCTTCAGTGGGTGGAAAATTTTTCTGCAATTATTTTTCTCACTACTTGCTCTTCCCCTTTCCCCTTTTCTTCCCCTTCTGGTATTCCTAAACTTTGTAGATTATTTTTGTCTTTGTTCATTAAATACCTTACCTTTACTTCCAATGTTTTGTCTCTCGTTTCTTTGTTGTCTTCTTTGTTGTTTTTGGCATGTGTTTTATCTTTGAGTTCATCCATACAATTATCTATGTATGTAATTCTGCTACTGTGGATTGCTATCATGTTTTTAGTTCCCTTAGTTCCATTTGCATAGACACTGTCCTGATAGAACTCTTCTTTGAGATGGATTTTTTTTTACTTTCTTTGATTAGTTATTCTTTAAATTCCATTGCTAAGATATAAAATGCTGATTTTAGGTCCTCATCTATGAAGTTTGTCCTTTTTGGAGGACTAGAAAATCTGTTAGGATTTCTTTTCATGTCCCCAGCTTCTGGTGCTTTCCTCAGTTTCCCCATTGTTCTTTGCATAGGGGGTTGGGGTGTTGAAATTTCAGGGTGTTTTTTTAATGTGGTCTGATTGTGTATGAGGTGGTTAGAGGCAGATCTCTTTCAGGGTATTTCTTTTAGGTATGCTAGTATACCCAAGAATGGTAGACATGTTGCAGTCTAGTTTTTTAAGTTTTTCTTTTAGTTTAGTATCTATATATATTCTAAGGGAAATTGAAGTTGGGCCTGGTCTGCCAAGAACTGTATGGCATAGACTGAAGTGTCAGAGGGGTTTGTAGCACAGCGCAATTATGGTCAGAAGGTGTACGTACAGATCCTCCTATTCTCTTTTTATCAGGGAAGATAATGTCTTTTGAGAGGCAGGCTGTTGATTCGCAACTTTAGAGTGATGATGGCTTATGTGGGGGTCTAAGATGATGTCGCTTCCCTCTCACCTACAGTGTCAGAGGTTTGACCTTGTTTCCACACAACAATGGCCGAGGTGCATAGTTGGCAGGGCAAGGCCGTTTGAGCACCTTCCCAGTCTGAGTCCCTCTCGTATCCCCCCTGCTTTCCTATCCCGTGAGAAAGGGTCCACAAGGGTGGGGTGATGGTGCCCTATGGGTTTGTCACCTCCCTGCTCACCTTCCCTTTCAAAGGCTGGACCAAGTTTCCACTCAGCAATGGCCTAGCCATAGAGCTGGCCAGAAAAGGGACATTTTCAAAAGCAAGGTTTTAGTGAAATAAGTAAAAGACTTTGGTTCAATTGGTATAATAGCAGAAACTGTATTAAAATTTACCTGAAAATAGTCAGTACTAGTATAAAAGTAAACATTACAAGCAAACAAGTAAAAACATTGAAGTTAAATGAATCAATTAACATTCCCACTAGTAGTGAACTTAGAGTTCCTTTCTCTCTGCATCCACAAAAGCACCAGTTGTTCTTGTTCTTGTTCATAGTTGATATATGCCAGTCTCTGTGGTGTGAAGTGATTTCTTATTGTTGTTTTGATTTGAATATCCCTGATGATTAACTATGTGAAACATTTTTTCATGTGCCTTTTAGCTTTTCATGTTTCATCTTTGTAGAATAATCTGTTTATTTTTTCTATCCATTTTTGAAGTTCTTAAGTTCTACCAATGCCTTGTATGTATTGGATATTAATCCCTTGTCAGATGGTGTTGGGAAAATAATCTCTCCCAGTGAGGCATGCTCGAGGAGGGAAACTGGGGACACTGGCAGCAGGAAATGTACACTGGTAAAAGAATGGGTATTGGAATATTGTATAGTTAAAACTCAGCAGCAACAACTTTGTAACTGTGTATCTCACAGTTTTGATTAAAAAAAATGGTTGAAGGCTGGAGAGATAACATGGAGGCAGGGTGTTTGCCTTGCATGCAGAAGGACGGTGGTTCAAATCCTGGCATCCCATATGGTCTCCTGAGCCTGCCAGGAGTGATTTCTGAGCGTAGAGCCAGGAGTAACCCCTGAGTGCTGCCAGGTGTGACCCAAAAACAAAACAAAACAAGAGTTGAAGATAAATTTTCAGAGATTTGATTAATAAAAATCGAAAACGCTTGGATTGCAAGCTGGTGATGTCGGAAACTTGGCAAGTTTGGGACCAGAAAGTTTAGTGTAGGGCATGACATCAAGGGCAAGCTCTATGAATCAGACCCTCTGGGAGCAATTTTGGGGAAATAACTCAGTTTATTTTTATTTTAGGTGAGAGTGGGATACTAAAATGTGCTTCAGCCAAACAGGTCAAAGAAATGCAGGGTGTGAACTCTATGTTTAGGTGATTAGGGTGTATATGCTCTGTGTATTTAGCTGAAATAGTGATAAAAATAAATGAAACTATATAATCATTCTTCTATGTAACAAAACTCAAAATATTTTTGGATATTAAATTTTTTTCCTTTATAAAGGAAGCTCTATTGGAGATATTATAAATGAGACTATACTGTATTTTCTACTATAGCTATTTCTAAATCAGGTAGCAAAAAGTAACAGTCTCTAGTATGTTCATTATTATTTCTCTTAGAGATGTAAGAGAAAGGGAAGATGTAAGAGAAGGGAAGGTTTGTATGTATTATAATTATAATTCTTTTATCATCTTGAAATATAATGTCTAAGTTATGCTCAAAATTATCTAATTTTAGAGAGCAGCAAATATGCATAAAATAAAAAAACAGTAGCTAGTTGCAAAATCCCTTTGATAAATATAATTTGGATTTCTGGCACCGTGTTTAGCTCAGGGTACAACACAGTATCTTGAGAATAATTTTGGGCACTTCTATTTAACAAAGCAATGCAGTAACTAAAAGGCTTCTGTGGCCTGTCAAACCACCAAGCCTGAGCAGCACTGTAGGTCAGGTCTCTGAACCTAAATCATTCAGTGAGTGAACGAATTATAACTAAAAGTGGTTTCCATATTTCTTAGACTCCACCCCACAAAGGACAGTATTTAAGCATTAAAAGTTGCTAAGAGGAAAAATTATTCTTAACTGTGTTTTATGACAGATGATATAATGTCTTACAAAAATTATTGGGAGGGATTAATTAATGTTGTTTGCCTACAGTTTTATTTTGCTATAATTTCCTATGAATGGCTATATTTAATATAGTTGACTTTTGTAGAGGTTACTGAATCTGTGGAAGCACTGTAAGGATCCTACTCAGGTGTTGAGTTGACACTGAGTATCTGAGACTGCCTTTGATAATGCAAGCTGCAAAAGGGAGTTTATTTGGCTAGTCGAGGTCAAGTCTCATCCAACCAGTGGAGTAGAGGACTCTGAGTCAAATCTTCAAGCATTTTCTATAAGGACTCTACAAGCTTCAACAACTCAAGCATTTTATTGGTAAATAAAAACAGTTCAACCTACACAGCATACATAATTAGCCTACATCTTTCATCACATAATATAATTTTATGCACAAGGCATATTATTTCATAGAATAAATGTCTCAAACTATCTCTGACTCATCTAACCCAACTTTCCTTGTCTAAGAGAAATGTTGAAATATTCCAGACACACCTAGTTCCTCTATCTCCACAGAATAGAGAGGGTCTTGACATCTCTGTATTCCTTTGGAGGTTACATCCTGTGATTTTATTTATGAGTTGACTCCCTCTGCCTTGGAAATTAGTTAACTCCTCAGAGTCAAAAAATACCCAAACTTTTAACCTGTCTACAGAAGAACTACTTTACTAGAGTTTGGGATCTTCTTAGATTAAGTCCCTTATCTTGGACCAGGGTCGTTGGTTATCAGTGATCAAAACTGTTGGAAAGATAAAAGACATTTTCCTTTGGATTATGTGTCAAGACTCTTAATTCAATGACAAGGTTTTGAATGATATTTTTAGAAATCATTCCTTTCCTTTCTTTTTGTTTATTTGTTTTGGGCCACACCCAGAGGTGCTCAGGGGGTAATCCTGGCTCTGCTCAGAAATCGCTCCTGGGGATCATATGGCATGCTGGGGTTTGAACCACCATCAGTCCTGGGTCAGCTGCTTGCAAGGCAAATGCCCAAATTGCTGTGTGATCTCTCCAGCTCCGTTTTTGAGACATCTTTCTAATGAATAATGTAAGGATGATTCTTAGAAGTTTAGGTTTTATATTTCTACCTTAGTAAATGATTTTAGGAGAAAAAGTTTAATTTAATATGTGTACAAATTAATTCCACACAAGTGATTCTTATCATTTACCAATACACACGCCCCATTAACGTCCTGTAGAAACAGAGCTTCTGAAGAACCCAGATATATCAGGAAGCTCAAAGGTATAAATACTTACAAAGATTGCAATGATAAATGACACAGAGTATCTTTGAGTATCCTTTTCATATATTTGTTGGCAACTTTTATGTCTTTCTGAAAAAGTCTTTTTCTCTTTTGCCAATTTTTTATTAGATTAGTTTTTAAACTATTGAACTTCACAACCCTTTATATTTTGGGTATTTACACTTTTTATACAATTATTTTAAAGTATTTTCCATTTTATTTGATTAATTTTTTCTTTTCAATGGCAAGTTCATTATTTTATCTTTTTATTATTTAATATATTTATTTAAGCACCTTGATTACAGACATAATTGTTGTTTGGTTTTAGTAATATAAAGAACACCCACATTCACCAGTGCAACATTCCCATCACCAATACCCCCATCACCGTCCTCCCACATCCCACTTATATTTGAGACAGGCTTTTTACATCCCTTATTCATTGACAATGTTGTAATTGTTGTCAGTGTAGCTATTTCTCTAACTACACTCAACACTATTTTTAGTGAGCTTCATATCATGAGCTGGTCCTTCCAGAATTCATCTCTATTATCTCTGACCATTATTTCAAAAATGTCTTTTATTTTTCTTAAAAAAAACATAGATGAGTGAGACTATTCTGTGTCTATCTCTCTCCCTCTGACTTATTTCATTCAGCAAAATAGATTCCATGTACATCCATGTATAGGAAATTTCATGACTTCATCTCTCCTGATGGGTGCATAATATTTCATTGTATATGTGCACCAGTTTCTTTAGCCTTTCATCTGTTAAAGGGTATCTTGGTTGTTGCTAGAGTCAGGCTATTGTAAACAGCACTGCAATGAATATAGATGTGATTAAGAGATTTTTGTATTGTGTTTTGGTGTTCCTAGGACATATTCCTAGGAATGGTTTAGCTGGATCATATGGGAGTTCAATTCCCAGTTTTTTGATGAATCTCCATATTGTTTTCCATAAAGGCTGGACTAGACAGCATTCCAAGCAGAGATAAATGAGATTTCCTTTCTCTTCACATCCCCTCCAGCAGAGATTATTCTTGTGCTTTGTGATGTGTGGCAGTCTCTGTGGTGTGAGATGGTACCACATAATTGTTCTGAGTTACATCTCCCTGATAATTAGTGATGTGGAGCATTTTTTCATGTGCCTTTTGGTCACTTGTATTTCTTTTTTGAGAAAAATGTCTATTCATTTCTTCTCATTTTTTGATGGGGTTAGGTTTTTTCTCATTGTTACATTCTAACAGAACGTTGTATATCTTCGATATTAGCCCTTTATCTGATGAGGATTGGGTAAATAGTTCTTCCCATTCTGTGGGTGGGTTTTGTATCCTAGTCACTATTTCCTTTGAGGTGCAGAAGTTTTCGCTTAATATAGTTTCATCTCTTTATCTCTGCTTCCACTTGTTTGGAGAGTGATGTCTCAATGTCACGGAGTGTTTTAACTAAGTGTTGTTCTATATATCTTATAGTTTCGGGTCGGATATCAAGGTCTTTAATCCATTTGCGTTTGGCCTTTGTGCCTGGTGTTAGATGGAGTTCTGAGTTCGCTGTTTTTGCAAGTGGCTGACCAGTTAACCCAACACCACTTATTGAAGAGGCTTTTCTTGCTCTATTTTGTGTGTCTTGCCCCTTTCTCAAAAACTAATTGACTATATGTCTGGGAAACGTTCTCTGGATATTCAAGTCTATACCACTGATCCGAGGGTCTGTAATAATTGTGAGCTTGATTTCTTCCTTCCCTTTCTGGATACCCTTAATATCTATTTTTTCCTAATCACAAAAATGGCAAGAACCTCCAGCCCTATGTTGAATAGGAGTGGTGAGAGAGGACAGCCTTGTCTTGTATCAGATTTTAGAGGAAATGTTTTTTTTATGTCCATTGAAAATAATAATTGCCATTGGCTTGTGGTAGATGACCTTGACTGTACTGAGAAAAGTTCCTTCCATTCCCATCTTGATGAGATTTTTTTTTAATCAAGAATGGATGTAAGACCTTATTAAAAGCTTTTTCTACATCTATTGATATGATCATATTTTTTATTTCATTCATATGGTATTTTATGTTTATTGATTTACATATGTTAAACCGTCCTTGCATTCCTGGAATGAATCTTACTTAGTCATGGTGATTCTATTCTATTTGTCAGAATTTTGTTGAGAATCTTTGAATCTGTGATCATCAGGGATTTTGGCCTGTAGTTTTTTTTTTTATGCAGCATCTCCATCTAATTTTGGTATCAAGGTGATGTTAGCTTCATAAAAACTATTTGGGATTGTTACTGATTCTTCATTTTAATGAAAGAGCTTGAAAAGAATTGGTAGTAGTTTCTTTTGAAAGGTTTGAAAAAATTTATTAGTGAATTCATCTGGGTCTGGGTTTTGTTTTTGGGAAGACTTTTGATTACCATTTTAATTTCCTTATTAGTGATGGTCTGTGTAGATATGCTAGATCATCCTGGCTTAACCATGAAAAATTATGAATCTAAGAATTTATCCATTTCTTCCAGATTCTCATGTTTTGTGGCATAGAGTTACTCCAAGTAGTAGACTCTGATTACCCTTTGGATCTATACACTATCTATAGTGATCTCCCCTTTTCATTTGTAATATAGTTTATTAAGTTTCTCTCCATTACTTTGTGAGTTTTGTGAGTAGTTTATCAATCTTGTTTATTTTTTCAAAGAAACAACTTTGCTTTCTTTGATCTTTCTGATTTTTTTATTTCGATTTCATTTATTTTTGCTCTAAGATATGTAATTTCCTTCTGCCTACCTATTTTTGGTTCCTTTTGTTGATCATTTCTATTTTTTTTACTCCTGATAAATTTTTTTATTAACATAATTTTTATTTTGATTATAGTGGCTTACATATTGTTGACAATAATATTTAGGTACATATTTACATAAAATCAGTGGGGATTCCCATCACCGGTTTGTCCTCCCTACTCCGTTTTTGTCCTACCTCCCATATCCTCTTCCCTCACCCCCTAGAATAAGTTAGAATAAGTGGTCCCCTCTGCACCTATCCTATTACTTAGTAGTCTTGCACCTGTTTGGTCTTGATGCCTCCCTTATTTCCCCCTCTAATTGGGAGGCAAGGCTAGGTTGTTCAAGTTATGTGGTTTTGTTTGAAGAGGAGAAAAGTAATAAACTGGGGTAAAAGTCTAATACGCCGAAAATAAGCAGAATTCTTCTAGAGTTTCTTGTCATCGGTTAGAGAGATGAAGGAGAAAAAGAAGGTGAAACACTCCACCACTACAAAAAGAAGTGTCAAATATCTATTAAGAATTCCAACAATAACGCTAAGCACCACAAAAAAAAAAACAAAAAACCTAACAACCAAAAAACACCACGGTCTTGAGATAAGAAACATGGCAAAGCACATAAAGAGAGAAAAGAAGGGGCCGGAAAGATAGCATGGAGGTAAGGCGTTTGCCTTTCATGCAGGAGGTCATCCGTTCGAATCCCGGCGCCCCATATGGTCCCTCATGCCTGCCAGGAGCAATCTCTGAGCCTGGAGCCAGGAATAACCCCTGAGCACTGCTGGGTGCTACCGAAAAACCACAAAAAAAAAAAAAAAAAAAGAGGAGAAAAAAAGATAAGTGGGGGCAACAACTTCAATAACCACACCAAAACAAAAAAATCAACCAAAAATAGATAGGTAAATAAAAATAATAATAATAGTACATGAAGATAAAAAATAATATATGAAAAATAAACAATGTTTTGTGGGGGTTTTTTTCCCCTCCTGCCCAGGCACAGTAAATATTGGGGTCATTCGAAAAGGGATTCACATGGCCTAAGAGATATGGGGTTTCTCCGCCCTTGGAGTATATTGTCATGGAATCAACTATAGACTCTGTTCATGATCCTTTATTCTCCCGGTGGTGCTTTTGTGGTGTTTGGAAGACTTCTGCTCCGTCCTGGTTGATACAGTCAGACGTCTGTATCTAGAGATCTCAGTATCTGCACAGTTCCAGGGGTGGGAATTATGATGAAGTCAGTCTTTGTGGTTGTAGAAGTTCTGTTCCCTCAGTATCGTTTTAGTCCATCTTCTGTGGTTGGTGGTCTTGGTCTTGGCACTAAACCTGGGATGGCACCTAGGATAACGCCTTTCCTTGTGTTTCCAGAAGCCCCATTCCCTTACAGTTGTCTCTGCCAGACCTTTGGAACTGGGGATCATGTTTGTTGTGCAGGTCGTAGCTCCAACCCTACACTAGGGCTTTTTTATTGGTCCCAAGATATATACAATCTGGTCATGGTTCTAGCAGTCAGTCATCTGTAAATCACGATCTTGGTTTTTGGACCTACCAACGGGTGACAAGTCTTCTGATTTTGTCTTATCGATGGCTGGTAAGGTAGGATAACCTGCTCTTATGTCAAGTTGTTCCCATTTTCCTCATTGTCAGGATATCGTGTTATAGCTGGCACTGCTGGTGTTCCAGCAGTATTAAGGTTGTCCCGGATGGGGTTTGTTTCCTGCAGCTGTTGTGAAGAACTGTGGCGTTTCTGTGACTGGGATCCAGGATTCAAGGCTGGACGGATGGGATCTAATCTCCTGAGGTTTAAGTTGATTCCATCTGTGTCATTATATATGCTTCTTCCTTTAGATGTGTGATTGCAAAGCTATAAATTTTTCTCTTAGTACTACTTTTGCTGTGTCCCATAAAATGCAATCATTTGTGTCTTTATTGTCATTTGTTTTCATCCATGAGTATTTTGAATTCCTCTTTGATTTTATCTCTAACCCACTGGTTGCTCAGTAGTGAGCTGCTTAATTTCGAGGTATTAAAGTTTTTCTTCTGTGTCACTTAGTAGTTCACTTGTAATTTCAGTTCCTTGTGATCTGAGAAGGTAGTCTATAAATTTCTATCCTCTTGACTTTATGGAGATACATTTTATGGATAATGACCCATGTTGTAAATTGCAGAAGAATGTGTATCCAGTTTTCTGAGGGTTGAGTGCCCTATATATTTCTACTAGTCCAATGTGAGTGTGTGTGTGTGTGTGTGTGTGTGTGTGTAGGTGTATGTATATATATATAACAGGTTTATATACTAGACCACTTTCTTCCATGTCTCTTTTCAGAGTTGTTATATACTTGTTGGGTTTCAGCCTAGTTGTCCTATCAAGGAGTGACTGGGCAGTGTTCAGGTCTTGAGGTCTCCACTATTATTGTGTTGCTACTGATATCTTTCAAATTTGTCAACAATTGTATTAAATACTTTGCTGATCCCTCATTGGGTGCATATATATTTTGGAGTGTGATTGCTTTCTGTTGTACTATCTCTTGATTAGTATAAAAATCCATCTTTGTCCCTTATAAATTTTCTGCATCTAAAGTTTGTGTAATCTGATATTAATATGGTCACTCCAACATTTTTAAGGAATTGTTTGCTTGGATGATTTTCCTCCAGTGTTTGATATTGAGTTTATATTCTGACTATTCAGATGTGTTTCTTGTAGGCAGAAAAATCTTGGAATCAGATTTTTGATCCGTTTTGCAACTCTGTGTCTCTTAACAGGTGTATGTAGTCCATTGACATTGAGAAAAATAATTGTCATGGGATTTAGTGTCCTCTCTGTGTAGAAATTTGTTGTGACTGTTAGTCTGTCTTGTTTTAAATCAGACCTTTCAGTTTTTCTTTTTAAGGCGGTTTTGCATCTGTAAAGTTTTTGAGCTGTTGTTTATCCATGAAGCCATGTATACTTCCTTCATGCATGAAAGTGAGTCTGACTGTGTGCAATATTCTATGAGAAGCATTCATTTCATTGAGTTTTGTTACTATATCCCACCATTGTCTCTGGCCTTGGGAGTTTCTTGTGACAGGTCTGTTGCCAATCTTAAGGATGCTCCTTTGAATGTAATTTCCCTTTTTAATCTTGCTGCTTTCAGTATTCTATCCCTATTTGTGGGATTCATCTTTATGACTAGGATGTATTTTAGATTTTTCTTTTTCAGGTTTCTTTTAGCTGGTACTCTTCAGACATGCAAGATTTGGTTGCATGAAGTCTTTATCTCTGGGTCTTTCTCTGTAATGTTGTTCTTAACTGTTGATTCTTCCTGGAGATTTTCTTCCTGGGTCTCTGGATCTCCAATGATTTTTATTTGTTTTTGTTAAATTTGTCAAAGACTTCAATTTTCATATGATCACATTCCTTTAATATTTGTTTCATTGTCTGATCATTTGTTTTAAGTTTCTTTTCCAATCTCTTCTGTTGTATGGAGTTGAAGTTGTTCTCTGTCTCATCTTCCAGCTCACTGATTCTTTTCTCATCTTCTGTTTCTCTGTGGGAAAGGCTTTCTATTGAGGTTTTCATTTCATCTATTACATTTTTCAGTCTTGTTATTTCAGTTTGGAGCTTTCTTATTTCTATCTTTGTGGTCTGTTCAGCTCGATCTATGCTTTCTTTGAGTTTTATGAACATCCTCTATATTTCTTCTCTAAACTCCTTCTCTATAAGGCTAATTAGTTGGTTGGCACTTTTTAGGTCATCAGAGCTACCATCCTCATTCTCTATGCCTGTTGTTGGCTTGCATTATTTTCCCCATTGTTGTGTGTTTTTTTCCCCTATGTTTTATGGTGAGTTTATTTGCTAGAAGATGCGTGCGACCACAAAGCGAAGTGGAGTGCTCATCTGGCCTCACCCTGCTTGGGTATTCCCAGCTCATTCCCATCTCACAGCTTCCACCTGGGCTTCTGTGCTGGGGCATGTCTCAAAGCCACAGTGATGATTAGGAAATTTCCCATTGTAATCAATGGCTAATTTTTTTAATTGATGCAGCCCCACTGGTTATTTTTGTTTGTTTTGTTTCTGATAACTTTATCTAAGGAACATTTGAAAGAGAACTGTTTTTAAAGTCCTCATGTAAGAATAATGTCTTACATGTAATATTTTCTAGCATATAAAATTAGTATATTATCAATCTCACACCTCTTCCACCTAAAAATTATAGAAGAGTCTGGTGAGACAAAGATCTACTAGTATAATTTATGTTGTTTTTGTTGTTGTTTATTGTTTTGGAGCCAAACCTATAAATACAAAAGAATTTCTCTTGGCTCTGCACTCAGGTGTTACTCTACGCAGTATTCAGGGGACCATATGAGATGCTGGATATTGAAGCTGGTCAGCTACATTCAAAGCAAGTGCTCTATCTGCTGTATTATCACCCAGCTTCAATATTATTTGTTTTATGTCATAAATATTTTTATAAACTCTCATTGGAGACTTCTTGTGAAAAAGAGAAATATTCAGTACAGTAGACATGCATCTTTCAGGTCAAGTAAAATTAAGTGGTAGGCATGAATCTTCCAGTTTTTCAGAATTTCACTAGTTTCTAATGTGCTATACTCATCACTTATCATCCAGGCCTGGCTTTGTTTCTGTTACCTGTCTTAACTTTGCTGGCATTTGAAGTCACTTGTATATAATATGCATGAATACATAAATGGAAAATTATTTGTTTTGCTTTGTTTTTTTTTAATAGATTTTGGTCACAACCAACAATGCTCAGGTGTTACTACTGGCTCAACACTCAGGAGTTTCTCTTGGCTATGTTCTGAGGACCAGATAGGATGTCAGACATTGAACTTATACAAGGCAAGAATAGTGCCTTCCTATGGTATCTGAATATTTGTCTCTTTTTCTTTTCTTTGGTGATATAGAGATGTGTTTATATATATATATATTAGTCATATTTTATATTCATATCCCTCTCTGGGAAAAAGAGTAAATAGTGAGGAAGAAACAAATATTCATATGCAAGCATATAAAATTTTTTGACCAAATATTTCCTGCTATTTCCAGGGGACCTAGTTAAAATGAAATAAGTAGTGCAAAGATGTTGACCACTTTTATTTTCTGTTGTAAAATTATAGCAATACCTTAGGTTAGTTTTATTTTAAATAAAACTTCAGGAGATAATAACTTAATATGATATTATATCAGCATTTTATTTTTAAATAAAGAGTACACTAAGGCCTGACAGATAGTAAAGGGTTAGGCATACTTCCTACCTGGAGTCAATCCCCCATAAGACATATGATCCCTCAAGTACTGTCAGGAGTGGTCTTTGGGCATAAAGCCAGGCTAAGCATTGAAGCAGTCTTATGTAGCCCAAAATTAACAGCAAAAAAAAAAAATAGGTTGGCATCCTTGGATTTTAAGTACCTGTTTGCTTTTGTTGTTACCAAAGGTTATTGGGACAAAGCAGATATAACAGATTGTCTAGAGATCATGACAATGCTAGTGCCCTGGGCAGTGCAGGCAGCACCAGGGAGTGACCTTTCAGAGACTGCCAGGTGCTGTGCTCTTTAATCAGAACTGCTAAATGATGCAGGTGGTTGGAGACTGGGCAACCTTGTGGAACACGGGAGAAATAAGTGAGTATTCCTATCCCACCTGTTCCTTTTGGCTCCTTGTCACACAAAACAAATGTTTTTGGGGTAAATAGCCACCTGCTTTTAAGAAAATGTAGAACATCCTCTTTTCATCCCTAAGAATAATATATGTAATATATTTATATAATAAATATTATACATATTAACACAAACGTAGCAAAAATGGAAAAAAGCACAAAATAACCAAAGTCCCATTTGTCATTTTCCTCATTTGTTAAATAAAAACAGTTTTCCATATAAAATTATAAGTGATAAATATGGAAATATGAATGAGCAATTAGCTCAGTGCCTGCCAAATAATATGTACTGCTACCTTACTTACAAAGGACTATAATGCCACTAACTTTGTTTAAGAAGGATGATAAAAAGTTTCAAGGTCATGTCTGGTACTATCACCAACTTGATTTAAGAACAAAATTTAACTATCCAGAAAATTTACAGTGTGAACATTGGTGAAAGAAAGTTGACATGGTAGTGAAACTGATACTGGAACACTGTATGTTTAAAACTCAATTATAAATAACTGTAAGACATGGTAATTTAATAAGGTAAAACATTAACACTTAACACATGGAACTAATGTTTACAATGGATATATAACTAGACACAAACAAAATATTATACATGATATGCTTCCTTCTATTTTCTATTTTTTCAAAAATCTAAGCCTACTCATGTATTTCTGAACTGTTTTAATCACTGTATGTATTGTATTATATTGTATGTAGAGAAAAATGTTTCACAAAAAAAATAAAGAAAGAAACTTGAAACTTGTCCTAAAATTCTTCCACTTCGGATATTGAAGAATTTAAATGTTATGCTTGAACTAAAATGTTACATAGTAATGGCATAAGTAGCTATTTACTTATGAAACTGATATTGGTTACTAAACTACATAAAAAGTTGTATGGTCTGATGATTAACTATAAAAAACATTTTACTTATTTTTACATGCAGAAGCTAGTGTAAATTAGGACTAGCATTACAGAAAATCTCTATTTTTATTCAATCCATATCTGGACTTAAAACCTGAAAAGTCTAGGATAGGAAAGAAAAATCATAATTTTAGGTAGTATTTTAGAAATTTTCTCTTAGTAGTTATATGTAAAAGACATTCTAACAATTTTGTTTTTATAATTTTATGAGTCTTCAATTTTATTTTCAAATTGCCATGTCTAGATCATCCTTGGAAATTTGTGGAACCTGTGGATTCAGTCAAAGAAATACTGCATAATAGATGATAGCAAAGTACAAATGGGCTCTTCTTCAAACTCCCCATCTTTCAAGGCATATATTACTAATCTATCATCATATTAATGCATGACAAGATTAGATGAAGCCTCATTACCCAATAGAAAACAGAATTCACATGAGAGATAAACCTTAATTATCAATAACTGACAGAGTGATGAAATGTTCCCTTTCTAAAAACACTATGGATTTCAATATCTACCAATTTGAAAATCCAAGTTTTGGAAACAAGGACCAAAATCTTCTTTTTTGCAACTCTTTACTCTTATTTATATTTACAGACCAAAACCAGACTTTGGAGTGTCTGGTAATTTGACTCAATATTGATCAATAGCCAGAGGTGTTACTGATTCTTGATTATATATTCAATTTAGACAGTTCAATGTTTTGCAAAATTTAATGAGTTTTATTTAAAATCATTAATTCAAGTATTTAGAAATATCTTCTAATTTGCTTTGTCTGGGGCATACCCAGCTATTTTCAGGAGTCATTTCTGGTGGGCTTGGAAATGTATCCAGGGTTCCCCAAGTCAGTCATGTTCATGGAAAGTGTTTTTTATCACTATATTATCTCCGTACCCAATCTTCTAATTTGTTTTCATGTTGGCACTGAGTTAAGTACTATAATGCCTCAATAGACAATCTCCGCTCTTAAAAAAACTTCCACTTTCACAGAAGACAAGCATTAAGTGTAGTAAATAAGTTACAGGAGCACACAGTGGAAGAAAACAAACTCTTCCTGGAGAAAATGAATGTTTAATTTTAGAGGATATATAAGAACTACAGAATTATAGAAAAGAAGAAGACAGGAGCCAGAGAGATAGCACAGCGGTAAGGCATTTGTTTGCCTTGCATGTAGAAGGATGGTGGTTTAAATCCCGGCATTCCATGTAGTCCCCCTGAGCCTGCCGGGAGCGATTTCTGAGCATAAAGCCAAGAGTAGCCCCTGAACTCTGACGGGTGTGACCCCTCCCAAAAAAAGAAGTCAGTTTCCATAGGAAGGGGACAAGAAGAGAAAATGTTATAGAGAAACGATCAACAATTAAGATATATTGTGAAAACATGAGAATGAAGGTCACTGAATTAATAAAGAGCAGATGTTGGGGGGCATAGGGATAGTATAGTAGATAGAGCACTTGACTTGAATGCATCTGACAGATTCTCAGATCAGTGGTATAGGCTTAAGTACTCAGAGAATGTTCCCCAGACATACACCTAATTTTTTATAAAGGAGCAAGAAATCCTAAATGGAGCAAGGAAAGCCTCTTCAACAAGTGGTGTTAGCACAACTGGTTAGCCACTTGCAAAAAAGCAAATTTAGACCCCCAGCTAACATCATGTATGAAGGTAAAATCCAAATGGATTAAAGACCTTGATATCAGACCATAAGGTATATAGAATAGCACGTAGGTAAAACACTCCATGACATTGAGACTAAAGGCATCTTCAAGGAGGAAACTGCACTCTCCAAACAAGTGGAAGCAGATATAAACAGGAATATATTAAGCTGAGAAGCCTCTGCACTTCAAAGGAAATAGTGCCCAAGATACAAGAGCTCCCCACTGAGAGGGAGAAACTATTCACCCAATACCCATCAAATAAGGGTCTAATATCCAAAATATGCAAGGCACTGACAGAACTTTACAAGAAAAAACATCTAATTCTATCAAAAATGGGGAGAAGAAATGGACACTTTGACAAAGAAGAAATGCAAATGGCCATAAGGCACATGAAAAATGCTCCACATCACTAATCATCAGGGAGATGCAAATCAAAACAATTAAGAGGTACCATCTCATGCCACAGAGATTGGCACACATCACAAAGAATGAGAACAAGCAGATGGTGGGGATGTAAAGAGAAAGGAACTCTTATTCACTGCTGGTGGGAATGCTGTCTAGTCCAACCTTTATGGAAAGCTATATGGAGATTCCTCCAAAAACTGGAAATTGAGCATTCATATGATCCAGCTATACCACTCCTAGGAACATACCCTAGGAACACAAAAATACAATACAAACATCCCCTCCTCACACCTATATTCATTGCAGAGCTATTTACAATAGCCAGACTCTGGAAACAACCAGGATGCCCTTCAACAGATGAATGGCTAAAGAAATTGTAGTTCATATATACAATGGAATATTATGCAGCCATCAGGAGAGATGAAGTTATGAAATTTTCTTGTACATAGATGAACATGGAATTTATTATGTTGAGTGAAATAAGTCAGAGGGAGAGAGGTAGACACAGAATAGTCTCACTCATCTATGGGTTTTAAGATAAATGAAAGACGTTTTTGTAATAATTCTCAAGAGACAAAAGAGAGGAGGGCTGGAAGGTCCAACTCACGAATGAGTGCAGTGAGATAAATAACTACATTGAGAACTATCATAACAAAGTGAATGAATGAGGGAAGTAGAAAATCTGTCTAGAGTACAGGCAGGGTTGGGTTGGGGAGGAGGGAGGTTCGGTACATTGGTGCTGGGACTGTTACACTGGTGAAGGGTGGGGGTGTTATTTACATGACAGAAATTCAACTACAATCACATTTGTAATCAACGTGTTTAAATAAAGATATTATAAGAAAAGAATTTAGCAACCTAAAAGAGATTAGATTTAAAATCTGTAGTGGGGTCCTATGTTTCCCAGCTTGAAAATTACCAAATTCTCTGCGGATAGCTTATTGCAAATTGAGTGACTGAACAACCTGGTTCTGTATCATCCAATAGAAAAATTATGTAGCCAGATCATAAGAAATATTAGTCTGGGGCTGGAGAGATAGCATGGAGGTAAGGCATTTGCCTTTCATGCAGAAGGTCATCGGTTCGAATCCCGGCACCCCATATGGTCCCCCGTGCCTGCCAGGAGCAATTTCTGAGCCTGGAGCCAGGAATAACCCCTGAGCACTGCCGGGTGTGACCCAAAAACCACACAAAAAAAAAAAAAAAAAAAAAAAAAAGAAATATTAGTCTGGTTTGCTTTCCTTTAGGGCATATCTCAGTATTTATTCAGCTCCTTACACCTGTGGCTTTTTTTAAAATTCTTTTTGCTGCATTCCACTATTGAAAAGAACTTAATTGTCTCATATGGTCATGTTTTCACAAAGCATGGTTAAAAGGCCTAACAGAGCATTATCAAATAGGAGGGGAAGTTTGTTCTAAATATGCCTGGGACTAGGGGAGTTTCTATTTTGGGGAAAACAGCTAGAAAGGATATTAAACACACACACACGCGCGCGCACACACACACACACACACACACACACACACAGAGAGAGAGAGAGAGAGAGAGAGAGAGAGAGAGAGAGAGAGAGAGAGAAAAGAAACTTAAAAGCTATTTACTATATCTTGATGAGAAGTCTGAATGCTAATTTGAGAGCAACAGAACAGCACTGAACACTGAATAAATAAAAATCACATGAACAAGTCTGTATCTAAGAAAAAACACAATGAGCAATGAATCAGAAATAGACCACTCTGAATGTCTGCAGAGACAGAGATGCTGATATGTCAAATGAAGATTTGTATAAACGAAGTCATGGGAAGAGCAGAAATAAGAAAAGAGATAATAAATATATTAATTATGTAGAATGAAAAAGGCAAGGGGATAGCATAAATACCATAGCAGTCAGCCTTACTTTTCCTAGAACAAAGCAGAAGCTCAGCAAGTATCTATATACTGATACCTTTTAAGGCAGAACTTTCTGACTTCAAAAATGCCTATTAAGTTTTGGCATTTGTTTACCTTTTTATATCACAACATGTGCCTGTTTGACATCTCTCTCCACATTATTAATAATAACAAGCTTTTGTTTGTTTGGGAGCCACTCTGAGGTGCTTAGAGCTTACTCCTAACTGTGCTCAGGAATCACTCCTGATAGAACTCAGGGATCACATATGAAGTCAGGTTGGAATTTGGGTCTTCAATTTGGAAGGCCAATAATCCTGCCTGATGCATTATCACTCTGGACCTAATAGCAAATGTTTATCTACATGTTTATAGTTTTGTTGGTCAAATATAAATTAGTAAAAACTCAGTCAGAGGGAAAATGCAATAATGTCGTTTAAAGAATCTTCATCTGAGAAGAAACATATAGGAGAAAAAAACAAGGGTGAAGAAATTAGGAGGTAGCTTGTGTGCAGTTTTTAATCTTCAGGACTACAAAAAGTCCACACTGCCAGAGTAATCTCTGAGCACAGAACCAGAAGTCCTGAACACATAAGGTATGAGCCATCATGTCCCCAGAATTTAATAGATTCTGAACTATTAGATATTTATTTAAAATGCAAGAAAGTTGGGTCAGAGCAAAAGCACAAAGGATAACGTACATGGCTTGCACATGGCTGACTCAGCATCTCGTATTCCCATCTCATATTCCCAGCATCTCATAACCCTGAGGCTGCCAGGAGTAATTCCTGAATGCAGAGTTAAGAATAATTCCCTGTAGCTAGGCAGTGGCACAAGTGGTAGGGCGTTTGCCTTACACGCAGTAACCTAGGATGGATCGCGGTTCGATCCCCTGGTGTCTCATATGTTCCCCCCAGCCAGGAGCAGTTTTTGAGAGCATAGCCAGAAGTAACCCCTGAGCATCACCAGGTGTGGCCCAAAAACGATTACAAAAATAAAACAACAACAACAACAAAAATACCCCCTGAGCACAACTGGTTATGGATCTCTAAGCAAAATTAATTAAAAACAAGAAAAATAGTGGGGAGGAGAGACTGCACAGCGGTAGAACATTTGCCTTGCATGTAGAAGGACGGTGGTTCGAATCCTGGCATCCCATATGGTCCCTCAAGCCTGCCAGGGGAGATTTCTGAGCATAGAGCCATGAGGAGCACCTGAGTGCTGCTCTGCTGGGTGTGACCCACAAACAAACAAAAACAAGAAAATAGAAAGCCCTGATAGTCACGTGAGAGTAACAGTGATATATGTCCTAAAAGTTTGAATTTGTTCAATTTTTACAGTTTTACCTTTAACAAAGTTCATTTTGAAGTTTCTTACTTATAGAACAAGAATGCTCTTTAGTCATTTCTAAATAAATTAACAATTTATTCTACACACAGAATGTGACAGAAAAGCATTAGAAGATTTGGATGTTCATAAGCTTTGATTATAATCTCATTCAAATTAATTAGAAATTTTTACTTGTTAAGTTAGTATAATGGCATTCCAAGCTGCAGATAATTTTGTTTCTGGAATAGAAAAAAAAAATCAGCAATGGGAAAGGAAAATCACCAATTTCAAAAGAAAAAGACAACAATAAAGAGATAAGAGTCCTACCTTACACTTAACTGAGGAGAGATTTGGGAGTTACAGATGATTTCTTCAGCCATCACCTTCTGTATCATAGGATATAAAAAAGAAAAGGAAAATGAAAAAGCAGAGCAGCACTCAAGAGAGTTAGAAATGAAATATAAATTAAATGTAATCATGTCATGTATAAGCACCTCTGCTCTACCACAGCTCAAAAACCCATTTCAGTATAAATAGTGCTGCGCTGTTCCATCTGTAACAAGTTGACCTTAGAGGGAGGGAAAAAGCTCTATTTTCACAATCGAAGCTTCCTCTTGATTAAAGGAATGTGATTGTAAATGTAGTTTTGGCACAGTGCTGGCATTCAAATAAGTTCAAGTAAGGAAAATATCATGGCTCAGCTACTCACTAGACCTTTTGTTTTTGCTCTTTTCTCTCTTTCCATCATTGAGAGTTAACAGATATCATTGTTTTAAAACAGTGTATACACATAAAGTACACAATATGTTGATTTGAGACATTTTCTATAATATAGAATTACCATAAAAGGGTAGGTTAACACCTAGAGTCAATTAATTGTTGTCATTTTGTTATAAAAATATTTAGATCTAATCTGTTGGCAACTTTCAAGTTATGTAATAAGTATTAATGATAATAATCAGTTTTACATTAGAACTCAGATCTCACTTTCCAGCAATATCACCCCAATTGTTCTACTCTTTCAGTGCAGTAACAACCATTTTACTGTTACTATAAATCACTTATTTTTTTTAATTCTGCATATAATATGTCCATTCAATTTTTGTTTTTCTCTTCAATTGATGATATCTTTTAACATAATTTTCCTCAAAGGAAATTCATATTGTCAAAATGTTACTTTTATTTTTATAGCTACATAATATTTTCTTCTAAGTATAGATTATTTATTGACTTATATATCATGATGGAATAAATTAATCAAATTTTTATTGAAAATAGCTAGAAAATTAGAAAAACTCTGATGTCTAGAATACTGTGCTATTTGAAAGGAAAAAAACTAAGAACTTTAATCACTAAGAAGAGAAATATATACAGTAAGCTTTACAACAGCCCCCTGATTTCACTCAATGAAAATTCCGAATAATGCAGAAAGGTTGATCATAAAAGTAGAAAAGTGATGTCACAAAATTAAAATAATGCTCAATCAGGAAAATATATTAAAAAAAAAAGAATATAATACCACTTTACAACCACCAAGGAGACAAAAATGAAAAGTACTGAAGAATGTAGACACATCGTATGGTGAGAAATTGCTTCCCTGCTAACTGAAGAAAAATTAAATTTATTAGAATGTTCATAGATGCTTTATTTCAATATGTCAAAAAAGAGGGAAACTACAAATGTTCCAGAAATAAGAGAATAAATAACATAATTATTTGATAGAGCATTGTTTATATTAAGCAGAACAAAGTTTTAATACACATAACATTGAATTAAAGTAAAAATATGCAGCGCTATTTACAATAGTCAAAACTCTTGAGCAACCCATAATACATACAGATTAGTGGCTGAAGAGATAACGGTAAACAGAATAGAATATTACTAAGCTGGTTGAGGCAAAAAAAAAAAAAAGAATATTACTCAGCTATGAGAACAAAAATGAAAAACAAAAGTTTGTCTGCTGCCATTACATGATAAGCTCAACAGAAGCAACTTAAGAATCATTGGAGTCCCAGAGACCCAGGAAGAAAATCTCCAGGAAGAACAAGAGTCAAGAACATCATTAAAGAGAAACTACCAGAGCTAAAGAATATATGCAATCAAATCCTGCATGCCCAAAGAGTATCAACAAAAAGAGAACCCAGAAAAAAACACACCAAAACACATCCAAGTCACAATGATGAATCTCACAGATAGAGACAGAATTCTGAAAGCAGCAAGATGGAAAAGAGAAATTACATTCAAGGGAACATCCTTGAGATTTTCTGCAGACTTGTCACCAGAAACACTCAAGGCCAGAAGGCAGTGGTGGGACATAGTGACAAAACTCAATGAAATAAATACTTTGGCTAGAATACTACACCCAGCAAAACTGACTTTCAGGTTTGAAGGAAAAATACATGGTTTCACAGACAAACAACAGCTCAGAAACTTTACAGACTCAAAATTATTCTTAAAAGAAAAATTGAACGGCCTACTTTAAGACAAGACTGACCAACAGAAACAACAAACTTCGATATAAAGATGGCACTAACTCCCAGGACAATTCTTTTTCTCAATGTCAATGGACTAAATGCACCAGTTAAGAGACACAGAGTGGCTAAATATAAAAAACTCAATCCAACCTTCTGCTGCCTACAAGAAACGTACCTGAATAGTCAGAACAAACATAGACTCAAAATAAAAGGCTGGAGGAAAATTATCCAAGCAAACAACACTCATAAAAAAGCTGAAGTGGCCATACTATTATCAGATGATGCAAACTTTATACTTAGGAAAGTTGTAAGGGACAAAGATGGACATTTTGTATTAATCAAGGGATACATACAGCAGGAAGAAATCATTCTCAAACATATATGCACCGAATGAGGGGCCAGCAAAATATTTAATAAAATTGTTGACAAATCTAAAAAATGATATCAATAACAACACAATAATTGTGGGAGACCTAAACACGGCAAGTCAACACTGGATAGGTCAACCAGACTGAAACCCAACAAGAATATACTAGACCTGAAAAGAGAAATGGAAGAAAGAGGCCTAGTAGATATATACAGGACTCTTCACCCCAACAAGCTTGGATACACATTCTTCTCTAATGTACACGGGACATTATCCAGGATAGACTAAATGCTAGCACACAAAGCATATCTCCATAATAACAAGAGGATAAAAATTTTGCAGGCTACCTTCGCTGACCACAAAGCCCTGAAATTATATGTGAACTACAAAGGGACACAAAGGAAAAACTTTAATACCTGGAAGTTAAAACAGCCTAATACTGAATAACCAGTGGGTCAGAGATAAAATCAAAGAGGAAATTAAAATCTTCCTAGAAACAAATGACAATGGAGACACAAACTATCAGAACCTATGGGACACAGCAAAAGCGGTATTGAGAGGAAAATTTATAGCTTTGCAAGCACACATCAGGAAAGAAGAAGGGGCATACCTGAATAGCTTAATGACGCAGTTCATAGAATTAGAAAGTACTCAACGAAAGGACCCAAAAAATAGGGTGACAGAAGGAAATAACAAAGCTGAGAGCAGAAATCAATGAAGTGGAAACCTGAAAAACAATCTAAAAGATCAACGAAAGCAGAAGTTGGTTCTTTGAAAACATAAGCAAGATTGATAGACCACTGGCAAAACTAACAAAGAAAGAGAAACCTGATAACTCGTATTAAGGAATGAAAAAGGAGAAATCACTACTGATATGGTAGAGATCCAAGGGTAATCAGAAACTACTTTGAGAAACTCTATGCCACTAAAAATGAAAACCTGGAAGCAATGGATAAATTTTGGACTCTTATAATCTTCCACGGTTGAATGAAGGGGTTGCAGTGTATCTAAAAACACCCATCACTATTGAGGAAATTAAGACAGTAACCAAATGTCTGCCCCCCAAAAAAAAACAAGCCCAGATGGATTTACTAATGAATTATTTCAAACCTTTCAAGAGGAACTTCTACCAATCCTGGCAAGACTCCTTCATGAAAATGAAAAAAACAGAAACACTTCCAAATAGCTTTTATGAAGCCAACATCACCTTGATACCTATACCAGACAGAGATGCAACCAAAAAAGAAAATTATAGACCAATATCGCTGAAGAATACAGACGCAAAGATCCTCAACAAAATCCTGGCAAATAGGCTTCAATGCCTCATTAAGAAGATCATCCACTATGATCAAGTAGGTTTCATCCCAGGAATGCAAGGCTGATTTAACATCCGTAAATCTATCAAATCTATCAACATAATACTCAACATCAACAACAAGAAAAATAAAAACCACATGATCATATCAATAGACGCAGAAAAAGAATTTTATAAGGTCCAACACCCATTCTTGATCAAAACTATCAGGAAGATTGGAATGGAAGGAACCTTTCTTAATATAGTTTAGCCCATCTACCACAAGCCAGACGCAAATATTGTCCTCAATGGAGAGAAACTGAAAGCCTTTCCTCTAATTTCTGGCATAAGACAAGGCTGTCCTCTCTCACCACTCCTGTTCAACATAGCACTGGAAGTACTTGCTATAGCGATTAGGCAAGAAAAAGATATAAAGGGAATTCAGATAGAAAAAGAAGAAGTCAAGCTCTTGCTGTTTGCAGATGACACGATACTCAACCTAGAAAACCCTAGTCTCTATAAAAAGCTTCTAGAAGCAATAGACTCAGATAGCAAGGTGGCAGGCTACAAAATTAACGCACAAAAATCAATGGCCTTTCTATACACCAATAGAAATATGGAAAAAATGGACATTAAGAAAACAACCCCATTCACAATAGTGCCACACAAATTCAAATATCTTGGAATCAGCATGACTAAAAATGTGAAGGACCTATACAAAGAAAACTATAAAACTCTGCTCCAAGAAATAAGAGAGGACACGTGAAATGGAAGCACATACCCTGCTCATGGATTGGCAGGATTAGCATCATTAAAATGGCAATACTCCCCAAAACATTGTACAGATTTAATGTGATCCCTCTAAAGATACCCATGACATTCTTCAAAGAAGTGGATCAGGCACTTTTGAAATTCATATGGAACAGTAAACACTCTAGAATAGCTAAAGCAATCACTGGGAAAAAGAATATGAGAGGAATTACTTTCCCCAACTTTAAACTGTACTACAAAGCAATAGTTATCAAAACAGCATGGTATTAGAATAAAGACATGTCCTCAGATCAGTGGAATAGGCTTGAATACTCAGAGAATGTTCCCAAGACATACAATCACCTAATTTTTGATAAAGAAGCAAGACATCCTAAATGGAGCAAAGAAAGCCTCTTCAACAAGTGATATTGGCACAACTGTATAGCCACTTGCAAAAAATTGAACTTAGACCCCCAGCTAAGGTCATGTATGAAGGTTAAATCCAAATGAATGAAAGACCTCAATATCAGACCCGAAACCATAAGATACATAGAACAACACATAGGTAAAACACTCCAGGACATTAAGACTAAAGGCATCTTCAAAGAGGAAACTGCACTCTCCAAGCAAGTGAAAGCAGAGATTAACAGATGGGAATATATTAAACTGAGAAGCTTCTGAAACTCAAAAGAAATAGCGCCCAGGATATAAGAGCCACCCACTGAGTGGGAGAAACTATATACCCAATACCCATCAGATAAGGGGCTAATCTCCAAAATATACAAGGCACTGACAGAAATTTACAAGGAAAATAAAAACATCTAAGCACATCAAAAAAGGGGGAGAAGAAATGGACAGACACTTTGACAAAGAAGAAATACAAATGGCCCAAAGACACATGAAAAAATGCTTCACATCACTAATCATCAGGGAGATGCAAATCAAAACAACTATGAGGTACCACCTCACACCCCAGAGATTGGCACACATCACAAAGAATGAGAACAAGCAGTGTTCGAGGGTATGTGGAGAGAAAGGAACTCTTATCCACTGCTGGTGGGAATGCCGTCTAGTTCAACCTTTATGGAAAGCAATATGGAGATTCCTCCAAAAACTGGAAATCGAGCTCCCATACGACCCAGCTATACCACTCCTAGGAATATACCCTAGGAACACAAAATTGCAATACAAAAATCCCTTCCTTACACCTATATTCATTGCAGCACTATTTACTATAGCAAGACTCTGGAACCAACCAAGATACCCTTCAACAGATGAATGGCTAAAGAAACAGTGGTACACATACACAATGGAATATTATGCAGCTGTCAGGAGAGATGATGTCATGAAATTTTCCTATACATGGATGTACATGGATTCTATTATGCTGAGTGAAATAAGTCAGAGAGAGAGAAAGACGCAGAATGGTCTCACTCGTCAATGGGTTTTAAGAAAAGTGAAAGACATTCTTCAATAATAACTTTCAGACACAAAAGAGAAAAGAGCTGGAAGTTACAGCTCACCTCATGAATCTCAACACAAACAGGGATGAGTTTAATTAGAAAAATAACTACGTTTTGAACTATCCTAATAATGAGAATGTACGAGGGAAATAGAAAGCCTGTCTAGAGTACAGGCACGGATTGGGTGGGGAGGAGAGAGATTTTGGACATTGGTGATGGGAATGTTGCACTGGTGATGGGTGGTGTTCTTTACATGACTGAAACCCAAACACAATCATGTATGTAATAAAGTTGTTTAAATATAAAAAAAGAAATAAGTTGCTTCAAATATGTGGGTTTAAATATTAACTTTATCATTCATATTCTCAGTTATTATATATACATATATATTTGTATACATATATATTCAATTTTTTTTGTTTTTGGAGCCACACCCAGTTTTGCTCAGGGATTATTGTGCTCAGAAATCGCTCCTGGCTTGAAAGACCATATGGGGCACAGAAAATCAAACTCAGGTCCATCCTGGGTCAGCCACGTGCAAGGCAAACACCCTACCACTGTGCTATCTCTCCAGCCCCATTATACTCATATTTGTATTGTTATTCTAGTTTGTCAGATTATACTGATGGTTCCAATGATTTCTAATAGCAATTTATTCTTATATTATACATCATTCCTAAAACATTTTTCAGAAACCAATAGACTAAATTTTATTATTTAAATATTTTTCTTAAAGGCAAATTGAATTGTCAAACTCACTGATCTGGGAATTAATAATGCAAACTAGAGATTGTTCTTGGAAATACTTAGCATGATGGCTTCTAGTCCAGTCCTATATCTCCAGCCCCTAACAATTTTGGGGTCTGTATGATCTGTTTTTTCACTTAATAGTACATTTTCAAGAGGATATTGAGTTAATTTTCTCTCCTTGAAAAGGGTATTGTGGGTCAAATAAGTCTGAGAATCTTTAAAATTAAAAATAAATCTGGTTGTGTTCATTCAGTGGATGTGAGGTGGCAGG
This sequence comes from Suncus etruscus, assembly GCF_024139225.1. Lineage (NCBI taxonomy): Eukaryota > Metazoa > Chordata > Mammalia > Eulipotyphla > Soricidae > Suncus > Suncus etruscus. The sequence continues at coordinate 129,320,381 of NC_064853.1, read as the reverse complement.
GTCTAGAGGGGAAATTCTTTCAAAATATGTATATCAAGTCATTACATTCTCTATTTTAAACATTTAAAAAATCACATGCCACTTATAACTCAATTTAAAACATAATTTTAAATAAATATATTTTATATACAAATAAGAACAAATAATATTGATAAAGAGTTCTTGACATAAAAAAATTAGAAAAAATATTTATAGAATAACAGAGTATTACAATTATACTTGTAATTTTGATTACATAAAAAGGGTATCTATGTGAAATGCATTCATTATTTATAAGACAGGAAAGAATAAAGCCCAAAAGTGCCAGTATGCTGACATGACCCAATTTACTCAAGGTCACTCAACCAATCTGTGTTAAAATCAGAAATAAACTACAGCTTGTAATCGAGTCCTCATTTCACTAGACTGCATTGTCTGATAGACGTGGGTGGCATTCATCATGGTGACATATTACCCCTAGGCTCAACCAATGAGGTGTGACAGCCACAATAAAAGAGAAGAAACAAAAAAGAGAGAAAGAAAATCCATTTATTCAAGTTAAAGAGAATTCCACTTCTACAATAACTTCAAATTTACCAATAATCCTATTTCATCCCATTGGCCTATTACAATAAGTAGGAACAAGATGGAAGAGTAAATATTGAGGGTGAAGAAAATAACTGAAGGTACACAGAGCTTTTTAGAATGCACCCTCATCCTCAATCTCTAGACAGACTCTATGATCAAACAAAAACAAATGCAAATAATGTTTTATAGAGTCATTTTCTTTGTTCCTTATTATTTGCTCTTTTTATTTATCATGAATAAACTGCATTTTTAGAGGTAGAAATATATAAAAATATCCAAATCTAACTTATTTCCTCTAAATACACTCAAACCTTCTCTTACAGCATCATTTATCTACAAAAAACCAAATGTAACTTTCTAACAATGGATATGCATTTCACATCTTAGATATAGAAATAACTTTGAATAGTAATGGAAATATTATTTTTCTGGCCTGCAGAAAAAAATGACTTCATTATTACTTTTCTGTGTTTATTATAGGCTATTTTACAATCATTTACTTTGATATCACATAATCTAAAATATTTGTGCAAAGAAATAAAAGACATTTTCCCTCCTGAAAATATTTCTATTATTTAAAATTTTTATATATAAGTGCACTACTGAAATTGAAAAGTATTGCAAATCATACACATAAACAACAGAAAAAATATATTGCACAGCAATAGGAAATCAATAAATTTGAAAGAAAAATATAAAACACTAAAAACTCTTTTCCCTAGTTGTATTCAAAAACTAAATCAAAACCAAATAATCATTTTCAATAATACAAAGGAGATAACAATTGCCATAAATAATCATATTATTTTAGATGTTCTCTAGCAAATATGTATTAAATTAAATTTCCTATATCTCTTCTACTTTACTTTTAATTTTGGTGAACAATCATGTCACCTTATTATTAATTTATTTTGGGGACCATGCATACATTTTGATTTTCACTTAAGTTTTTAAAAAAGTATGGGTCACACCCTGCAATGTTTAAGTTTGCTCCTGGCTCTGCACACAGGGATCATTCCTGATGGCCTCAAGCGACCATATGGGATGTAAGAAGTCTACCCAGGTCAGCCACATGCAAGGCAAGCACCCTATCCAATATATTCTTTCTCCAACCCCCATTTATTTTTTAATATGGAAAAATTTTCAATCTCTCTATACAAATGACCATTTATCATGATCAATACGTGTTATCTCAATTAGATAAACAGGGTATTAATGTTATCATTCATGTCATTAGTAAAGTTTTTAATATACAAAAGTCAAAGAATGTAAAACATCCTAAGTTGACATTAACATATATTCTTCTTATAGTATATAAGTTCTTTTTCCATTATTAGCTATAAAATATTTCTACTTGTGGCCAATAACATTTCTTTGTCAAATTCCTTACTAAAATAGTTGAACACTATGGCACAAATAAAATAAACAAAGTTTATAACGAATAGATAAGTAGACAACCTAAGTTTTGGTTTTATGGATAGGTTAAATATATAACATAAGATAAATAAATAAAATATTTACAAGAATTGCAATACTTATTCAAGCTATCATAATATCCATACCAGAAGTCTCACTTTATGGCCAGTTTATATTTTTTGAAAACTGAACAAAATAAGAAAAAGCTTCTAACTTTATAATTTTCTAAGAGGATACACACACACAAATACGATTTACTTATTTCTGTAACTATATAATGAAAATAAACTAATTATTAAAAACATGAAGGGAAAACTGTCACAAGTCCAGATAGACAGCTTAATGAGTTGAGTCCATGCTTTGGAGGGGAGTGGCACACTATTAGTTCAACACTGGAAACTCATTGCTAAGCCTTGACTTTGTTTTCAAACAGGAGCCAGTATTCCCAATTAGAAGGGGACTCTTCGCCTAATTTCAACAAGATGATGGTTATTGCTTTCAACATACATTTTTTTCTGTTTTTGTTTTTGTTTTGGGGCCACACCCTGTGACACTCAGGGTTTACTCCTGGCTATGCACTCAGAAATCACTCCTGGCTTGGTGGACCATATGGGACAACAGGGATGGAACTTAGGCCGGTCCTAGGTGCTGAGCTATTGCTACGGCTCCTCAACATACATTTTTAACAATTTATCTTAGTGGTATTAATTTGGCCTTTATTTTAGTCCATAATCAATAACTATGACCAACTGTTGACGTAAATTTTGATTTAAAAGGAAATAGATGAAGAATCTCCATTTTTATATGGATAGTGTTTTTATACTTAAGAAAACCATATTCTCAGAATGGAACTAGCAAGTTCTTTTTAAGGCAGTAATAAATGGAGATGTTTATGCTGTGTTAGATCTGAAGTTTAAATAAGAAATTCTGAAATCTATCCCACATCATATTTAACAAGTCAGACTTTATTTTATGTCTGTAATTGAATTTACAAGCTTCCTAAATACAGATCTTTTTCTTTTCAAAGGAATATTTTATACATATGTCACTAAAAATGACTTGGTTGAGAAAATGTCTGATTCCCTTAGGATGGAATGCATTTATGCCTGCAATCCTTATTTATGAAAAGCAATTATTTTTCTATATCCACAAAAATTAACTAGGCAGTTTTCCATGTCAGGGGAATTGGTATGCTTTGTATACTACCCCCCAAAAACTTGCACCTTGTTATAATCCATTCCACTAATTACTATGAACAAACTCAGACACTAGAACATACTAACCAAATGCGCTCAGCCTTCCTTGACTTCCTCCATTAGGAGGAGCTCTAGCAATATTTGGCCTAGTAGGGATTAATTCCAGAAGCTAGTCATTTCCACCTTGCTCAAGAGCATACTGAATTCACGAATGAGAACACACTCATCATCCTTTTTCTCACTCCAAGTAACAGCAAAGTGGTTTTTTTGTTTTAAATACACTCAAAGTCAGCAGAGTATTAAGACTATTGCCACATGGTAAGAAAGACCTCTTCAAATCCAGATTCGGCAAAGAAGCAAATCATCTTTTCTGGAACATTTAGTGATCGCAAATAAAAGAAATGGTAAAAATCTGAGAAGTCAATTAAATAAGGAATTCTTAATAAAGTTCAGGTAACAAGGATGTAGTTCAGTGGTAGACCAGGTACTTTGCATAAATGGAATCCTAGGTTTAATTGCAAGCACACCACCCAAATACACAAATAAAATTATAAACACATTAAAGTATAAGTCATAATTATAACAGGGAAGAGTGCAAATGCAGTTCCCGACTATCACAAATTGTACAGTTTCCCATATTTGGGGAAACTGCAAGGGTCAGAAAATCTGGAGTGCAATGGATAAGCCTCATCCTGGGGATCCTTGCCAGGTGAGTATAATATAATCCAGAATTTTTGAGTTTTACATAATGCAGCAATAGCAACTATATTGTAAACACTTGACATTTAAGAACTTTCATACAGGACTAAGACCATTTACTCTGAAGAGTTCTAAGTCTATTCTGGGACTGTTTCAAGAATTTCGTAGAACTTATTTCCTTTAGTTCTAAATAATTTGTGAGGAACTATGATAGCTAAGTAACATTTACCTGGTAATAAAGTTAGTGAAAGGAGAAATTCAATTCTTATTACTTAATGGCAATAATATTAAACTTTTTTCATAGCATACTGTAAACCACAGACTCTCAATCAATAAAAATAGTCTTTATTGCCTTCTATTCTGAAAAATGCTCACACCATTTTTACCCATACTAACAGAAAAATTGATAAAATTAGCTTCTTAATTTTTGATTTTGATATTACAATATATCTAGTAATTTTAAATGGCACTGTCTCATTTTTGCTGTTACAGGCTAAGTAAGCACAGATTTTTGGATCTTTATCCTAAACTTCAGAATATTTAAAATTATGTTCAAAGGATAATAGTAGCTAAGTAATTTTAATTGATTTTCAATAACCACATAGATCTATTAAAAAAATGAAAGAAAAAATCCACATTAATACTATTAGAAAAGTGCAACTAAAGGTCACAGGGTCCTGACACTTATTTGTTGTTTGTTTTTTGTTTAGAGACACACTTGGTGAGGTTCAGAGGTTTCTCCTAGTTCAAAGCTCAGGAATCACTCCTGGCAAGGCATGGGGGACCATAGGGTGTAGGAGATGGAACTTGGCTTGGCAGGCTTGGCAGCATGCTATTGCTCCATTCTCCTGTCACTCTTTATTCACATGCAAGTGAAAGAAAAATGCTCAAAACTAGCTAGTCTCACTAAGACTGTACAGTGACCAGTAAAAGGAGAAAAGAAGTGAAGCACTCCTTAGAAGAGAAAGCCATGCCTGAATAAAGACAGGATAAAGACAGGGAAAGGGGAAAGGGTATCACAAGCAAAAGAAAGTTGATCAGAATAAGAAAAGACTACCTCGAATGGGTATTGCTTCTGAAAGAGGATGGGACAGGTGTTAATTTTTTACATTAATTTTGACATTTTTGAGAAAGTGATATAAATTACTTACACCTTTAAAATTGTCTAATTTCAAGGCATCTCTCCATTAACAATAGTGCAAACCACAATTTCAAAAAGGAAAGAGAGAGGGAGAGACAGAGACATCAAGAGACAGACAAAGTGAAAGAGGAAATTTGCCTGCCCTAGAGCAAGGCAGGGATGGGGATTGTGGGAATGGGCAGGAAAAGTACACTGGTGAAGGATGGTGTATTGTATGACTGAAACCCAACTATGAACAAATTTATAATCATGGTGCTTAAATTAGGCAATTAAAAGTGTTTAAAAATAATAAAAATTGTCTAATTTCTTTTTTATTATATCTTTTTAAATTTAAAATATTTTTATTTTTATATCTTTATTTAAACATCTTGATTACAAATATGATTGCGATTAGGTTTCAGTCATGTAAAGAACACCAGTGTAACATTCCCACCACCAATGTCCCAAATCTCCCTTCATCCCACCCACCCCCACCTGTACTCTAGACAGATTTTCCAGTTCCCTCATACATTCACATGGTTATGGTAGTTCTCAGTGTAGCTATTTCTATAACTGCACTCACCAATTTTTGTGGTGAGCTTCATGAAGTGAACTGGAAGTTCCAGCCCTCCTCTCTTTGTCTCTGAAATTTGTTGCAAAAATGACTTATTTTTCTTAAAACCCATAGATTAGTGAAACTATTTCTGCATCTATCTCTCTCCCTCTGATTCATTTTACTCAGATTAATAGATTCCATGCATATCCATGTATAGGAAAATTTTATGACTTCATCTCTCCTGACGGCTGCATAATATTCCATTGTGTATATGTACCACAGTTTCTTTAACCACTCATCTGTTGAAGGGCATCTTGGTTGTTTCCAGAGCCTGGCTATTGTGAATAGTGCTGCAATAAATATAGGTGTGAGGAAGAGATTTTTGTATTGTATTCTTGTGTTCCTAGGGTATATCCCTAGAAGTGGAATAGCTGGATCGAATGGGAGCTCAATTTCCAGATTTTGGAAGAATCTCCATATCGCTTTCCATAAAGGTTGGACTAGATGGCATTCCCCCAGCAGTGGATAAGAGTTCCTTTCTCTCCACATCCCGCCAGCACTGATTGTTCTCATTCTTTGTGAAGTGTGCCAATCTCTGTGGTGTGAGATGGTATCTCATCATTGTTTCGATTTGCATCTCCCTGATGGTTAGTGATGAGAAGCATTTTTTCATGTGCCTTTTGGCCATTTGTATTTCTTTTTTTATTAAAGTGTCTGTCCATTTCTTCTCCCCATTTTTTGATGGGATTAGATTTTTTTTTCTTGTTAAGTTCTGTCAGTGCCCTGTATATTTTGGATATTAGCCCCTTATCTGATGGGTATTGGGTGAATAGTTTCTCCCACTCAGTGGGTGGCTCTTGTATCCTGGGCACTACTTCTTTTGAGGTGCAGAAGTTTCTCAGCTTAATGTATTCTCATATGTTTACCTCTGTTTCCACTTGTTTGGGAAGTGCAGTTTTATCCTTGAAGATGTCTTTAGTCTCAATGTCATGGAGTTTTTTTTACCTAAGTGTTGTTCTATATACCTTATGGTATCAGGTCTGATATCAAGGTCTTTAATTCATTTGGATTATATCTGCGTACATGATGTTAACTGGGGGTCTATGTTCGCTTTCACTCAGAATGACTAATCTTTTCTTTGTCTTGTTAAATAGAATCACAACTAATATATGTGCTGTGATTTATTTAAATACTTGATTGCAGGTATGTTGGATGTATCCAAGTTCTTACCTTTTCATAACTACTATAAAAATCTTGTCAAGTTTTCTTAGTGGACATAAGTTTTAATTTCCTGGAACAAGTTCCCAGGAGTGCTATTTCTATGCTGTATGGTAAATCTATATTTAGATTTTAAAAATAACTGCAATCTGGGCCTGGAGAGATAGCACAGTGGTGTTTGCCTTGCAAGCAGCCGATCCAGGACCAAAGGTGGTTGGTTCAAATCTCGGTGTCCCATACAGTCCCCCGTGCCTGCCAGGAGCTATCTCTGAGCAGACAGCCAGGAGTAACCCCTGAGCAATGCCGGGTGTGGCCCCCCCCCATAAAAAAGAACTGCAATCTCTTTATCTGAGTGGCTCTAACATTTTGCATTCCCACCAGCAAAGTAGGAAGTTACATAGGTTACTTTATTTATTTGTTTCATTTATTTGCATCTTCTCCAGCATTGGGTTTTGTTACTATTTTTGATGCTCTTTTATTTTTTTTGGTACCAAGAATAGAAGTCAACAACAAAACAATTACTGCTAAGCTATGTCCCTAGTCTAGTCATTTTTGATGTTTTAAAGATGTCTAAGTTAGTGCTAGTCTGCAAGCATTAAATGGTTGAAAATCACTCACTTAAGTGATCTTAATTTTCATTACCCTATAAGCTTATTTGAATATTTATATCTTCTGCTGTAAGCATCTATTCATGTTTTTCTGCCAATTTTCTAAGTGAATGATTTGCTTTCTTACTCTTGTGTTTTAAGGGTTCTTTATATACTACAGATAGTAGCCTACTGTATATGTGTTCTGTAAATATATTCTTTTAACATGTAATTTCTCTTTATACTTTTATTGAATGATTTTTGAGCAAAAGATTTTCATTTTGATGAAAGTACTATAACTGTAAGGTACTGAATCTGGCTTTTCAAAATAATATTTTTGCTGCCATGTATAAGTACTCTTAATTATGCCCCATATCTCAGTTTCATTATCATTTAATTTTGAATTTTACCATGTTGTGATTTATTTTGAGCTTTTAAAAATCTATGTATATGCTTTTTCCAGCACCATTTATTAAAAACATATTATTTCACAGTGATTTTTGTATCTTTAGGTAAAACCATCACTGTCCGCAAATGTGTGGTTCTATTTCTGGGTCCTCTATTCTATATTCTATTAAACTATTAAATAGCTTGACTCTACAATAATATATCATAGTATTCATAACTGTCACTATATAATGTGTTTCTGTTGTTGTTTTGGTCTTTAGTTCACACCTAGTGGTGCTCACTTAGCTCTGCACTCAGAAATTCACCCCTGCCAGTGCTCATGGAACCATATGGGATGCCCAGGATCAAACCCAGGTTGGCCACATGCAAGGCAAAACCCCTACCTGCTGTGCTATTGCTCTGGTCCTATATAATGTTTTTAAATTGGATAAACTGAGTTAGCAGGAAAGAAGACATGTATTGTATTAAGGTATAAAGTTTCATGTGCTTGTATAATATTGAAAATTATATAGATCCCATATAACTTTAAATTGAATTTCCATAAATTAAACTTTCTAAAGTCTAGACCTATGAAAACAAAAAGGGTCTAGACACTATTTGAAAAGTTGTAGACTAATATATTTTAATACTGGTAGGACATAGTAAACTACAGAGGAAAGCATCTCTAAATATTCTAAATAAATTATATACAAAGATTACAAAACCTGAGAAAATTGAGTTAAATTGCTAAAATCTAAAGAGGAAGTGATAAAGTTGATAGAAGGGGGGATGGGCAGGTAACTTGAGAATGTGCTTTGCATACTAGAGGGCCTGGTTCTGACCCCAGAATCATATAATTTCCTGAGCACTACACTAAGAGCAACATATAGCAACAAGCATGATTAAGTCCCTGAGCACAGCAGACACACTTCTCAACCATTACAATAAAAAATTAGCCTAGCAGAAAAAATGGAAAAAGAAATATAAAGCATCAATTGGATTCTGGGCTGGTAATGTGACTCATATGGCAATCTATATGTACTGCCTGTGCAAAGTTGTGGTTGGATCTCTCATTGAGTATATTCCCCACCTCAGTCCACCCCCACCAGGCCCTCACAATAGCTTCACCTGCCAACAACACAACGAAACAATCATCAATCATCAAAATGTGAAGAGACTCTAAATACCTACTTACAGAGGAATTTTAAAAATGTGGTATATACACATAAATATTTTTCAGACTTTAAAAGAATAAATTCTTAACCTTGAATAAATCATGCTAAGAGAAATACACCACTCACAGAATGAAAGACCTACACTTACATATGGCAAAGTACTTGGAACTGAGATATTCAAATCATCATCTCTTGGAAAACAATTGGATGGTAGCTGTTAAAGGCTAGGGGGAATGGGAAATGTGGAGTTGCTAACTAGCAGACATAAAATTTCAATTAAGCAAGATGAAAAATTCAAGAGATCTGTTGTACAATGTTTTGCCTGTTGTTAACAATATTTTATTGGACAATTAAAACATTTTGTTAAGAGTATATCACTAACTAAGTATTTTAACACAATAAAAATGCTGTTTTAACTAAAGTGATAATGCATTATAATTGAAGATAACTCATTTCTTCCAGTACAAACAGACAAAATAACTGGATCTATATGAGAAATGCAGTGTGTTACTAATCCAATGGAGTATAAATATTGTGTTTTAGTACATTCAGAACATTTGCTAGAATACATTATATGCTAGGCAATAAAAATCCACAAAATAACTGAAATCTTAGTAAAGAATATAGGTGCAAAAAAATCTTAAGTAACTTTAAAAAAAATTCCAAATATTTGAAAAAGAAGCAACACCTTAAACATTTGTCTAAGTAAAATGTTTAAAAATTGCAGAACAGGATCCAGAGAGACAATACAATGCCTTGTACAAAGCTGACCCAAATTCAATCCCTAGCATCTCCATGTGGTCCCCTGAGTCTGCCAGGAGTGATTCCTGACTGCAGAGCCAGAATAGAACAGGAACCATGCATGGACTCTCAAGCACTGCCACATGACCACCAGGTATGGCTGTAGAGGTCCCCACATACTGCCAGGTGTGGCCCTGTGAGTCGCTGTCATCACAGTGCCAAGCTCTGTCTCCTTGAGCTCTAGCACTGAACTGTTGATTGGCTGAGTAATAGAAGGAGTGGCCCTCAGAGCCTTCAGAGTACTACATGGGAGCCTGTTACTGTTCCCCACCCCACCCTACCCCCCAAAAAGGATGCACAACAGCACAATTTATAAAAGCTAGCAACCCAAACAGAATAGAAAAATAGCCCAGATGCCCAATAACAAATAAAGACGGTGTGGTCTTTATTTTCTCACAACTTCAGCAATGGACCTAGAGGGGTGTAAAATAGGTAAAATAAGTCCGAATGAGAAAGATAAACTGTATAATTTCATTCACAGTTGGAGTAAATTGGAGCAGGAGGGATAGTACAGATAGTAAAGCACTTGCCTTGCATACAGCAGCCCCAGTTTTTTTTTTTTTTTTAAATTTTTTTTTATTTAAACACCTTGATTAATACATGATTGTGTTTGGGTTTCAGTCATAAAAGGAACACCACCCATCACCAGTGCAACATTCCCATCACCCAAGTCCCAAATCTCCCTCCTCCCCACCCAACCCCCGCCCGTACCCTAAACAGGCTCAACATTTCCCTCATACATTCTCAATATTAGGACAGTTCAAAATGTAGTTATTTCTCTAACTAAACTCATCACTCTTTGTGGTGAGCTTCCTGAGGTGAGCTGGAACTTCCAGCTCTTTTCTCTTTTGTGTCTGAAAATTATTATTACAAGGGTGTCTTTCATTTTTCTTAAAACCCATAGATGAGTGAGACCATTCTGCGTTTTTCTCTCTCTCTCTGACTTATTTCACTCAGCATAATAGATTCCATGTACATCCATGTATAGGAAAATTTCATGACTTCATCTCTCCTGACAGCTGCATAATATTCCATTGTGTATATGTACCACAGTTTCTTTAGCCATTCGTCTGTTGAAGGGCATCTTGGTTGTTTCCAGAGTCTTGCTATGGTAAATAGAGCTGCAATGAATATAGGTGTAAGGAAGGGGTTTTTGTATTGTATTTTTGTGTTCCTAGGGTATATTCCTAGGAGTGGTATAGCTGGATCGTATGGGAGCTCGATTTCCAGTTTTTGGAGGAATCTCCATATGGCTTTCCATAAAGGTTGAACTAGACAGCATTCCCACCAGCAGTGGATAAGAGTTCCTTTCTCTCCACATCCCCGCCAACACTGTTTATTCTCATTCTTTGTGATGTGTGCCATTCTCTGGGGTGTGAGGTGGTATCTCATCGTTGTTTTGATTTGCATCTCCCTGATGATTAGTGATGTGGAACATTTTTTCATGTGTCTTTTGGCCATTTGTATTTCTTCTTTGTCAAAGTGTCTGTTCATTTCTTCTCCCCATTTTTTGATGGGGTTAGATGTTTTTTTCTTGTAAAGTTCTGTCAGTGCCTTGTATATTTTGGAGATTAGCCCCTTATCTGATGGGTATTGGGTGAATAGTTTCTCCCACTCAGTGGGTGGCTCTTGTATCCTGGGCACTATTTCCTTTGAGGTGCAGAAGCTTCTCAGCTTAATATATTCCCATCTGTTAATCTCTGCTTTCACTTGCTTGGAGAGTGCAGTTTCCTCCTTGAAGATGCCTGTAATGTCCTGGAGTGTTTTGCCTATGTGCTGTTCTATATATCTTATGGTTTTGGGGCTGATATCGAGGTCTTTAATCCATTTGGATTTTACCTTTGTACATGATGTTAGCTGGGGGTCTAAGTTTAATTTTTTGCAAGTGGCTATCCAATTGTGCCAACACCACTTGTTGAAGAGGCTTTCCCTGCTCCATTTAGGATTTCCTGCTCCTTTATCAAAAATTAGATGGTTGTATCTCTGGGGAACATTTTCTGAGTATTCAAGCCTATTCCACTGATCTGAGGACCTATCCTTATTCCAATACCATGCTGTTTTGATAACTGTTGCTTTGTAGTACAGTTTAAAGTTGGGAAAAGTAATTCCTCCCATATTCTTTTTCCCAATGATTGCTTTAGCTATTCGAGGGTGTTTATTGTTCCAAATGAATTTCAAAAGTGTCTGATCCACTTCTTTGAAGAATGTCATGGGTATCTTTAGAGGGATGGCATTAAATCTGTATAATGCCTTGGGGAGTATTGCCATTTTGATGATGTTAATCCTGCCAATCCATGAGCAGGGTATGTGTTTCCATTTCCGTGTGTCCTCTCTTATTTCTTGGAGCAGAGTTTTATAGTTTTCTTTGTATAGGTCCTTCACATATTTAGTCAAGTTGATTCCAAGATATTTGAGTTTGTGTGGTACTATTGTGAATGGGGTTGTTTTCTTAATGTCCATTTCATCCTTATTACTATTGGTATATAGAAAGGCCATTGATTTTTGTGTGTTAATTTTGTAGCCTGCCACCTTGCTATATGAGTCTATTGTTTCTAGAAGCTTTTTGATAGAGTCTTTAGGGTTTTCTAAGTAGAGTATCATGTCATCTGCAAACAGTGAGAGCTTGACTTCTTCCTTTCCTATCTGGATTCCCTTGATATCCTTTTCTTGCCTAATTGCTATAGCAAGTACTTCCAGTGCTATGTTGAATAGGAGTGGTGAGAGAGGACAGCCTTGTCTTGTGCCAGAATTTAGAGGGAAGGCTTTCAGTTTTTCTCCATTGAGGATAATATTTGCCACTGGCTTGTGGTAGATGGCCTTCACTATATTGAGAAAGGTTCCCTCCATTCCCATCTTGCTGAGAGTTTTGATCAAGAATGGGTGTTGGACCTTATCAAATGCTTTCTCTGCATCTATTGATATGATCATGTGGTTTTTATTTTTCTTGTTATTGATGTTGTGTATTATGTTGATAGATTTACGGATGTTAAACCAGCCTTGCATTCCTGGGATGAAACCTACTTGATCGTAGTGGATGATCTTCTTAACGAGGCATTGAATCCTATTTGCCAGGATTTTGTTGAGGATCTTTGCATCTGCATTCATCAGTGATATTGGTCTGTAATTTTCTTTTTTGGTAGCGTCTCTGTCTGGTTTAGGTATCAAGGTGATGTTGGCTTCATAAAAGCTATTTGGAAGTGTTTCTGTTTGTTCAATTTCATGAAAGAGTCTTGCCAAGATTGGCAGTAGTTCCTCTTGGAAAGTTTGATAGAATTCATTAGTGAATCCATCTGGACCTGGGCTTTTGTTTTTCAGCAGACATTTGATTACTGTTTTAATTTCATCAATGGTGATGGGGGTGTTTAGATATGCTACATCCTCTTCCTTCAACCGTGGAAGATTATAAGAGTCCAAGAATTTATCCATTTCTTCCAGGTTCTCATTTTTAGTGGCGTAGAGTTTTTCAAAGTAGTTTCTGATTACCCTTTGAATCTCTGTCATATCAGTAGTGATCTCTCCTTTTTCATTCCTGATACGAGTTATCAAGTTTCTCTCTCTCTCTTTCTTTGTTAGGTTTGCCAGTGGCCTATCAATCTTGTTTATTTTTTCAAAGAACCAACTTCTGCTTTCGTTGATCTTTCGGATTGTTTTTTGAGTTTCCACTTCGTTGATTTCTGCTCTCAGCTTTGTTATTTCCTTCTGTCTTCCTATTCTTGGGTCCTTTTGTTGAGCATTTTCTAGTTCTATTAGCTGTGTCATTAAGCTACTCAGGTAAGCTCCTTCTTCCTTCCTGATGTGTGCTTGCAAAGCTATAAATTTTCCTCTCAGTACTGCTTTTGCTGTGTCCCATAAGTTCTGAGAGTTTGTGTCTTTATTGTCATTTGTTTCCAGGAACCTTTTGATTTCCTCCTTGATTTCATCTCGGACCCACTGGTTATTGAGCATGAGGCTGTTTAACTTCCAGGTGTTAAAGTGTTTCTTCTGAGTCCCTTTGGAGTTCACAAATAATTTCAGAGCCTTGTGGTCAGCGAAGGTAGTCTGCAAAATTTCTATCCTCTTGATCTTATGGAGGTATGTTTTATGTGCCAGCATGTAGTCTATCCTGGAGAATGTCCCGTGTACATTGGAGAAGAATGTGTATCCAGGTTTCTGGGGATGGAGTGTCCTATATATATCCACTAGGCCTCTTTCTTCCATTTCTCTCCTCAGGTCTAGTATATTCTTGTTGGGTTTCAGTCTGGTTGACCTGTCCAGTGTTGACAAAGCCGTGTTAAGGTCCCCCACAATTATTGTGTTGTTGTTGATATTATTTTTCAGATTTGTCAACAGTTGTATTAAATATTTTGCTGGCCCCTCATTCGGTGCATATATGTTTAGGAGAGTGAATTCTTCCTGCTCTATGTACCCCTTGATTAATATAAAATGTCCGTCTTTGTCCCTTACAACCTTCCTGAGTATAAAGTTTGCATTATCTGATATTAGTATGGCCACTCCAGCTTTTTTATGGGTGTTGTTTGCTTGGATAACTTTTCTCCAGCCTTTTATTTTGAGTCTATGTTTGTTCTGACTATTCAGGTGCGTTTCTTGTAGGCAGCAGAAGGTTGGATTGAGTTTTTTGATCCATTTAGCCACTCTGTGTCTCTTAACTGGTGCATTTAGTCCATTGACGTTGAGAGAAAGAATTGTCCTGGGATTTAACGCCATCTTTATTTCAAAATTTGGTGTGTCTTTTGGGTAGTCTTGTCTTAGATTAGGTCTTTCAGTTTTTCTCTTAAGACTGGTTTTGTGTCTGTGAAGTTTCTGAGCTGTTTTTTGTCTGTGAAACCATGTATTCTTCCATCAAACCGGAAAGTGAGTTTTGCTGGGTATAGTATTCTGGGTGAAGCATTCATTTCATTCAGTCTTGTCACAATATCCCACCACTGCTTTCTGGCATTGAGCGTTTCTGGTGACCGGTCTGCTGTAAATCTCAGGGAAGCTTGCTTGAACATGATTTCCCCTTTTGATCTTGCTGTTTTCAGAATTCTGTCTCTATCTGTGGGATTTGTCATTGTGACTAGGATGTGTCTTGGGGTGGTTTTTCTGGGGTCTCTTTTGGTTGGTACTCTTCGGGCATGCAGGATTTGATCACATATATTCTTTAGCTCTGGAAGTTTCTCTTTAATGATGTTCTTGACCATTGATTCTTCCTGGAAATTTTCTTCCTGGGTCTCTGGGACTCCAATGATTCTTAAGTTGTTTCTGTTGATCTTATCATAGACTTCTATTTTCGTCTGTTCCCATTCTTTGACTAATTTTTCCATTGTCTGCTCATTTGCTTTAAGTTTTTTGTCCAATCTCTCCTGCTGTATGGAATTGTTATGTATCTCATCTTCCACAGCACCAAGTCTATTCTCAGCTTCTGATACCCTGTCCCAGAGCTTATCCATTTTGTCATTCACTTCGTTTACTGACTTTTTCAGTCCTGTTAGTTGACATGTTATTTCAGTTTGGAGTTTTGTCATTTCTGCCTTCATATTTTCTTGGTTCTTATTAGTGTTCTGTTCAACTCGATCCATGGTTTCTTGGAGTCTGTTGAGCACCTTCCATATTGCTAGTCTAAAGTCCTTATCTGAGAGGTTGATTAGTTGTTCAGTCATTATCTGGTCCTCAGAATTGTCATCTTCATTCTCTATGTCTGATGCTGGCCTGCGTTGTTTCCCCATTGTCACACTTGTATTGTGGGTTTTTCTACGTGTTGTGGTGGTATTCATTGTCTATATGATGTAGGCAGCACACTCCTCTGGCTCCTCCCTTTCTGGATGGGCTGACTTGCCTCTAAGGGAGGGGAGTCCTCCGTGGATGAAGCCTCACTCTGGGTCAAATCTTAAGCCCGAGCATGCAACAGAGAAGACAGTCCAGAGAGAAATGTTTGCTTCTGTGATATAGCGCCGTTCTTAGTGTGATTTTTCCTTCTTGTTGCAATGGTGTTCTTTCCTTAGAAAGAGTGCATGGCCGCGTAGCGAAGCGGAGCGGCCGTGCTCCTCTGAGCCTCTTTTTGCCCCACTCGCAAGAGTTTCACGCAAGAGGACAGTAGACAGACATAGACAGGTCACACTCACAGTCTTTCACAGCTGAGCCCCACTGGGCCGGTGTACTTTCGCGGATTTTCCCCGCCTGGTGTCACACACAGGGAGCCAGCTTTTGCAAAGGTTAGCCGGTTTTTATGCTCTGAAGTCCCTCCAGCAGCCCCAGTTTTAATCTACAGCATCCCATATGGTCTCCAGAGCATCACCAGGAATAATTCCTTTTTGTTTGTTTTGTTTTAGTTTTGGTTTTGGTGCTCAGGTGTCACTCCTGGCTCTGAGCTCAGAAATTACTCCATGTGGCAGTGCTTGGGAGTCCATGCATGGCTCATGTCCTAATTCCTGTACTATTATGGCTCTGCACTCAGGAATCATCCCTGGCTGACTCAGAAAACCGTATGGAGATCCTAGGGATTGAACATGGGACAGCTTTGTACAAGGCCTAATACTGTTTGTTTAGCCCCTGTTCTGCAATTTTTAAACATTTTTCTTACACAAATATTTAAGGTGTTGATTCTTTTTAAAATATTTTGAATTTTGGGGGGGGTGCCACACCTGGCGACACTCAGGGGTTACTCCTGGCTCTGTGCTCAGAAATCGCTCCTGACAGTCACGGGGATCATATGGGATGCAGGGATGTGACCCACCATCCATCCTGAGTGTGCTGGTGAAGGCAAATGCCCTACAGCTGTGCTCTCAATCCGGCCCCAAATATTTGAAAATTTTTAAAGGCTCAGATGAGATGCTGAGAATCGAACACAAGTCAGCCAAGTGCAAGGTAAAACCCCTATGTGCTGTGCCCAAGAGTGATCATTGAGTGTACATTCAGGAGCAACACCTGAGCATTGCTGGGTATGCCCTGCCACCCCCTCAAAAGAAATAACTGGAAGAAATAAACAAAGCAAGAATATTGGCAATGACAGTAAACCCTCAAAATCTGTCCACATAACTAAGGTAAACAATGGGTGAGATAGGGGAGGGTTTAAAAGTTGTCGAGTGTTTATCCTCTTCAATACTTCAATGGGACCTTTAGCAATGGATATAGCCACATAATTAAAAGCAGGTGATCAGCTA
Source organism: Suncus etruscus (assembly GCF_024139225.1). Classification (NCBI taxonomy): domain Eukaryota; kingdom Metazoa; phylum Chordata; class Mammalia; order Eulipotyphla; family Soricidae; genus Suncus; species Suncus etruscus. Next base: position 129,303,520 of record NC_064853.1, on the reverse strand, counting down.
ATTGCCTTTTAAAAGATGTCTGCAATAATGTTTTTCCCACGAAATTTCTGGAGGACAAATTTGGATGCCAGGGACTCCCATTACAGTGTTCATTATAAGAATGTTCTAGTAACTTATTTTAAAACTAATATGTCTGCAATAATATTCTAATGTTTTTGTTCACAGAATTTCCTGGAGAAACAAATTGAGTGCTCCAGATGTACATTATAATGCTCAATTATCTAAACTCATAACAGTGCTCATTATAAGAATGTTTTATCAATTCATTTTCAATTTAAACATCCATTAAAATGTTCGAATATTTTTGTTTACAAAAGTCTACAGGAAAAAAAACAGTACTCTAGACTCAAAATACAGTGCTCAGTGCTCTTAACTTATTTAAGAGCTCATTATAAGACTATTTTAAAAGGGGCCGGAGCAGTGGTGCAAGTGGTAGGACATCTGCCTTGCATGCGCTAACCTAGGACAGACCTCGGTTCGATCTCCTGGCATCCCAAATGATCCCCCAAGCCAGGAGTGATTTCTGAGCACATAATCAGGAGTAACCCCTGAGCATGGGGCCCAAAAACAAACAAACAAACAAACAAAAATTATAGAGCATTTTAAGGCTGCTGTAGAGGGATTCTGGTACTTAGAGAGTGAGTACAGTGTGGTAACATAAATTCTGAAGCCTGTGAAATGGTACACTAAACTAACTTCATCTAAATATTTTTGGCTAAACATTTAAGAACTCATGGTAAAAATGTAAAACTACTTTCATAAAAATAATAAAATTAATAATGCAAATTTAACATATTAAAACCCAAGACATGTGAAGCCACATATAATGGAATTTTAATACAAATATAAATCCTTTTTGTACTTTTCTAGTCGCTAACTTTAATGAGACTATTTGAACATTTATATTCAGTGAAATTATGAGCTTATCTATTGAAACAACCCTGAATAATTTTTCCATTAAGTTACTCATATTTAAAATAACTTTCAATTTCAAATTCAAACATATCTCACTTTAAGATATTTAAATGAGACTATTTGCTTTTTCTAATAACTTTTAGTATCTATTAAACTTGAGCTTAAAATATTCAGAATATCTTTCAACTTGCAAATAACCCACTTGTACATATCAGTAAAAATAAAAAAGCTTATGTTGAATAATGCATATTTAGGTATTAATAAATGAGATGTTCATTTTGTTAACAAAGCATTCATAAGATGCAGAAAAGTATTGTGTGCATTTCTTCTACATTAGCTAGGAGTCGTTTTTTACTAAGAATATTGGTCCTGCTTTCTTAACAAAGCTATAATCATATAAATTTTATTTTGCTTCAATAAAGTCAAAAGTACCGCCAAGAGTATTACTCTTGGTAGAATTGGAGACCATATGGCTTATATTGTAATAAAGTCTAGCTCTGAGAGCTTAGGTTATTTTCATTATATAAAACTCTATATAAGTTTTTATAAATGAAAAGATTGTATAATATATGTTATGTTGTAATTTAATAGTAAAAATTTAATATTAGGTTTTATTCTTTGCATTATCTGAGATAAAAATATAAATATGGATCTATTATCTTTTTGATTACTAAATATATTGAAGAAAATATCTAAAAATAATCTCATAAAATCAAATTTGACCTCTTAAGATTCATAAAGATTTCAAGCCACCCTTTTACTTCTCTGTTTCAAGAACCAGAAAAACAAAACAAAGCAAAAAAAGGTGCAGGGAAAATAAGATGTAGTTATTTAAATAGCTCAGAAAAAATATCCAGGTTTTAGTTTTTACTTTATTGAAAATAATTTTACATTCTGCATAATTCTTCAAGGTCAAATAACTGTAGAAAACTTATATAAATAAATATATTATATATTACATATATAATATAAGCTTAAAACAATCTAAGCTTAAAAAACATAATAATGTTCAAATAATTTATATTTCCTCCTTTTCTTTTCTTTTTTTATTTGCACATCTATCAATAAGTTTTGCTTGACCTGTGTCAAATGCATTTCATTTCGGGCTCTTTCCACTAGGTGGCCCCTGACAGTTCAAAGTTGCATCCTTAATGCCTTAAGGACAACACTGAGGAGAATATTTCTTTAATCTTCTTACTAATTCCTATGAATGCATTATCTAAATCCTAAGTACTTAAACTTGTGATCCATGACCGATATGACATATACATTTTTAAAATTTGTTTTTAATCTAGTTTATAATTTTTATTGGTCAATCATTTTATTTGTATATTCATTTTATATACATATAGTCCATGGAGTCACATAAAAATTTCTTCAGCAAAAAGAGATTAAGAGTAGAAAAAATTTGACATCATTTGGCTACATGTCCATTCCTGAGTTAATAACTCATATACAAGGGAAGGCAGAAGGCAATGCTTTAAATTAGTCAAATATGAGTCACACAATTACTTTTAAAGCTAGACATGAATTAATTACCATCAGATTCAAATCAAATGGATTGCTATTCTGGAATGTTTTGTTCTCCAATGAAAAATAATAATTGTATCAAAAAATGATTGTAGAACTGCATGAAATCTTCCAAAACAGATGGTCATTATACTGCTGAAGATAAGGTTGAGTCCAAATCAATGTTTTTCAATTAAGGGGTATTATATGGCCTTCTGAGATCCTCTAGGGCATTCTAACAGGAAACCTGGAGAAAATCAAGTAAATTCAGGGAGGGAGCACAATATGAGATTGAGGCACTAACTTCAGGAGAGAGGCTCAGAAGAATGAGACATCACTGCAAAAAGGGCTGAGAAACAGTCATCCAGATCATTGGTTCCTAATATTATGTATTTCCACTCAAACCATCTTAGCAACTACTGTATTTAATTAGCATATATATGTTTCAAACACATTGAAATACTTCACTTGCATGCCAGTAGTAGAGGTAAATATCATTTCCATATAGAAGATGATAAACTGAAGTTTTCTATGACCATTTTGACAAACAAGATGAATTACAAATGCAAAAAGCTATGTCTCATTTGTATAAATATTTCTGTGATTTTGGCATAATCAACTGTAAAATAAAGCCATTAAGTTGTGAGGTCACCTCAGGCTCTCTATCTCCACCCGAGGCCAATAGATCTGAAGAAACAAAGAAATAATGAACTAAGCCAGTCAGGAACCACTCTGCGCCTTGTGGTCTCTCTGAATACCAAGACAAAATAAATTTTTCTTTATTATTTTGTAGCAATATCCACCAGGGTGAGGCAGAGCAAAGTGATCCAGGTGGCCTTTTACATTTTAGAGGAAAAGATTATGGGGGAAAGTCTTTGTTTGAGCTTGGCTTAAATGTTGTGTGTCATCTTATAATCAACCTTGATTATTTTGACTTAAATCAGGAGATAAATTCCATATATATTTAAACATATACAGGCAAGATGTTCTACATCTTTGAGATATTGAATATTTGAATGTTGTGTATTATTTCCTCATATTTAAACTTTATCTCATCCAAAAAACACTGTGTAGGTTACACAAGACATGTCTTATGCCTTCCATTTAGACCTTGCTATATTTAATAGCTCAATAACCTGGCCTCCCACTCAATCTCAACACTGCAGAATTGACTGCTTTTATTCCACTTTTCTCAACCTGCAACTTCTAGGATGAATAAATTCACAACATATTATTCATTAGATAAATGAACTTCATACTTTAATCTTGCTTTTTATCATTTCTCTTTGCACTCTGCTTAGTCTGTCTCATTCTTTTTAAACATTCATTAATTGTGAAATGTAGGAAGAGGTAAATAATATGGAGAAATAGAAGAGCAGAAAAATTGTCTAGTTAATCAGGTATGAAAGGATAAAAATAATTTAGGGTTTTTTTTTTTTTCAGAAATAGATTTAAAAGGATTGAAGCTCTTTGAGTACCTACAACAAAGGAAAAGTTAAAATTCTCCTTACTCAACTAATAGAGGCAATGAGATTAAGAAAATTTGTTCAAATTCAAAATTTGGATTTGATGATAAAGATAGACTGAAAATCCAGATGCTGATTAGATTTCAATTAACTATTCTTTAAAAATTGTCAGTGAACTCAATGTGTGGGTGTCAGCATGTTTGTTATACAGTGAAAAAACAGAGTGATCAAGTTTGTAACAGACATTTTTTTGGTCATCATAAAAAAGAACTGAAAATCAAAATGAAGAAATGGATTTGGATACTTAAACAAAAAAAGTAAAGCAACAATAATATAATTCAAGAAACTATATTTTAGCAATCAAATTTCTTGGATTCAACAAGACCTTTCAAAAATCAGTTTAAGGGGCCAGAGCACTTTTGAAACAATGGTTCCTTCAAACTTTAACCACAAGCATCCTCTCCCATCCCACCTGCATTCTGTGCATGTCAGCTTATTGCCCCTTCCACACTTTTTATATTTGTCTCAAGGAACACCTAAGACAATTCCTAGTTTAACAAATGGCAAGTATAATATATCCTGATTTGCTTGTGTCCTGCCCTTTGCTCTGGCTTTGAGGCCTGGGCTGTCCTGGTATGTCCTGTTCATTGTTCAGGCTTTGGGCTCTAGTTAAACTTTAAACAAATCCTGTGAATAGAAGCATGATTCACAGAAGTAAAAGCATGATTAAAATATTTCGATTTCATCATTCATATATCATTTTAACATACCCAGGAATTACTCCTGAGTTCCCTGGAGGTGTTCAGGTAACTATATGGAATGTGAGGAATTAAACATAGGTCAGCTGTGTGCTCAAAGATCACTCCTGGATCTGGCTCAGGGATCATACGAGGTGCCCCAGAAAGAACCACAATAGTTACATAAAAGACCAGAAACTCCGGCTGAAGCTGGTGATGGAAGTGAGCTCGGAATGCCCAAGCAGGGTGGAACCAGTCACCACAGCTGCTGCCATTACAAGGGAAGCTGCCTGAACATTGCTGTGGCTTTTGAAACCAACCCCAGCCCAGAAACCCTGGCTGAAGCTGGTGTCATAGGTGATCTGGGAACGCCCAAGCAGGATTGAGCCAAAGGAGCACAGCTGCTCCTCTTTGCTACTGCAACTTCTAGCCAATGTACTCCACCATAACACATAGAAAAATAAAATCACACAAGCGTAACAATGGGGGAAACAACGCAAGTCAACACCAGGCATAGAGAATGAAGATGGCAGCTCTGATGACCTGAAAAATGTCAACCATCTAATTAGCCTCTCAGAAAAGGAGTTTAGAGAAGATATATGAAGGATCCTTATAAAAATCAATGAAAGCATAGATCAAATTGAATGCAACACAAATAAGAATCAAAAAGACATGAAGATAGAAATCAAAAAACACCAAGCTGAAATAACAGGTCTAAAAAACTCAGTAGACTAAATTAAAAACTCAGTGAAAAACCTCTCCAACAAAGTAACAGCAGCTGAGGACTAAATCAGTTAGCTGAAAGATGAGATGGAGAACAATTCCATATGACAGAAGAGATTGGACAAGAGCCTTAAAGCAAATGATAAGACAATAGAAAAAGTACTTAATGAATTTGATCAGATGAAAATTGAAGTCTTTGATAAACTCAACAGAAACAACCTAAGAATTATTGGAGTCCCAGAGACCCAGTAAGAAAATCCCCAGGAAGAATCAACAGTCAAGGACATCATTACAAAAAAACCCTCTCAGAGCTAAAGACTGCATGCAACCAAATCCTGAATGCCTGAAGAGTACCAGCTAAAAGATAACCAAAGAAAAGCATCCCAAGACACATCTTAGTCACAATGACCAATCCCACAGATAAGAATAGAATACTGAAAGCACAAATATCAGAAAGGAAAATTACATTCAAAGAAGCATCCTTAAGATTAAGAACAGACCTGTCACAAGAAACCTGCAAAGCCGGAAGGCAGTGGTGGGATATAGTGACAAAACTCAACAAAACGAATGCTTCACCTAGAATACTGCACCCAACCAGACTCACTTTCAGGTGTGAAGGAAGTATACATAGCTTCACAGGTAGCAACAGCTCATAAACTTTACAGACTCAAAATCAGCCTTAAAAGAAAAAGAAATTTGCTTATACATTAATGTATAGAGAAAGTATTATGCTGAATGAAATGAGTCAGAGGAAGAGGGATATATGTAGAATGATCATACTCATTTGTGGGACATGCAAAAAAGATATTATTGGAATAATATATTGAAAAAATATAGAGACAATAGTGATGAGGGCCAGGAAGACCAGTATATGGTAAAAAGCTTGCCACAAGTAGTAGGGGAGTGCAGCTAGGGCAGAGAAGGGACCATTATGATAATAATAGTTGTAAATGATCACTCTACACAAGGACTGGATGCTGAAAGAATATAAACTATGCATGATAACTCTTGAGTAACAATATTACAAACCACCTGTCTAAAATGGAAAGAGTGGGGGAGAGGAAGTAATATGTCACATATAGAGGAAAGCAGGGGAGAGGGAAGGGGGAGGGTGGGAGATAAACAGGGTTCAATGATGGTGGGAATCAAGCACTAATGAAGGATGTTGGAGATCATGTCTGAAATTCAATCATGAACAAGTTTGCAACTGTGTATCTCATGGTGATTCAACTACAGAATTTATTAAAATAGTAAAAAATAAAATAAATAATAAAACAAAAAGAATGCAAACTTGTAGAGAGGGGTAAGCTACTACTCTGTGTACACATATATGATGTAGTATTTATTTGTTTTTGTTTGGGGGCCACACTGGGCAGTACTCAGGGCTTACTCCTAGCTCTCCATTCTGGTACCACTGCTGCTGAGACTCCAAGCACTACATAGGATGCTGAGGACCAAACTTGGGTCAGCTGCATGCAAGGCAAACATCTTAACTCCTGTACTATCTCTCCAATCCCAAATTACTATTTATTATTTATTATAATCTCTTCCAGATTGCAAACACCAAGCTGAAGCTTTCAATTGTTAATGACACCAGCTACATATATGATCTTATGAGGGACTGACACATTGTAGGTACCACAATGTCTATCAGACCTCACCTTTTCATGAGCTAGGTATGTGTAGAAGGAAAAACAGTGGAGTTGAAGAAGAAGAAGAAGAAGAAGAAGAAGAAGAAGAAGAAGAAGAAGAAGAAGAAGAAGAAGAAGAAGAAGAAGAAGAAGGAGGAGGAGGAGGAGGAGGAAAAGAAGAGTAAGAAAAAGAAAAAAAGAGGAAGAAAAAGAAGAGGAAGAAGAAAGAGGAAGGAAAGAAAGAAAGAAACAAAGAAAGAAAGAAAGAAGCAAAGAAAGAAACAAAGAAACAAATAAAGAAAGAAAGGAGGAAGAAAGAAAGAAAGAAACAAAGAAACAAAGAAAGAAACAAAGAAACAAAGAAAAAGAGAGAAAGAGAGAGAAAGAAAGAAAGAAAGAAAGAAAGAAAGAAAGAAAGAAAGAAAGAAAGAAAGAAAGAAAGAAAGAAAGAAAGAAAGAAAGAGAGAAAGAAAGAAAGAGAGAAAGAAAGAGAAAGAAAGAGAGAAAGAAAGAAAAGATTAGGGGTGGAGAAAATAAAAACAAAGAAAAGATTAGCAGATGAAGGCCAAACCTTCTGCATTGCAGGCTTCATGAGAACTAAGTAGCCAATATACTCAAGAATTAGCACGCTATCCTACCCTGTTTTAGGCAACATCACTTACTCTGGTCTGATATAACAGATGAGATTTCTGACATACGACAAAGAAAATGGAGTAGTTAAGTGGAGCCTAGCCAGTTCATTATTTATATTTATTCTCATTAGATATGATAATTGCCATTCCATACAGAAAGAGGCATCAAGGAAATAAAAAAATAAATGATTCTTCTCTTTAAAATATAGTCTAAAATGATAGAGAAGTATTACTTTCTAATATATATATATTGATTTTTGGGTCACACCTGGCAGTGCTCAAGGGTTACTCCTGGCTTTATACTCAAAAATCGCCCCTGGCAGGCTCGGGGAACCATATGGAATGCCAGATTTTGAACCACAGTCCTTCTTCATGCAAGGCAAACACCCTCCTTCATGCTATCTCTCCGGTCCAGTAAATAAATATTTCTGTTTTGTTGTTGTTGTTGTTGATTTTTTTAACCAACTTTATTACATACATGATTATATTTGGGTTTCAGTCATGTAAAGAACATCACCAGTGCAACATTCCCATCACCAATGTCCAAAATCTCCCTCCTCCCCACCCAACCCCGCCTGTACTCTAGACAGGCTTTCTATTTCCCTCGTACGTTCTCATTATAGTTCAAAACGTAGTTATTTCTCTAACTAAACTCATCCCTGTTTGTGGTGAGCTTCATGAGGTGAGCTGTAACTTCCAGCTCTTTTCTCTTTTGTGCCTGAAAATTATTGTTGCAAGAATGTCTTTCATTTTTGTTTTCATAATAGATAGAAAAATGGGTGTGTTTTGTTTTGTTTTGCTGCAGTGAGATTAAAGTTTACTTGAGCCAAGTATGTTTCTTGGGCCCTCCGAACTGGTCCTTTCCTTGTGATTGTTCATTTTCATCAAGTCTCCAGTTTCTTGAGAAACACAATAAACCATTGTCAGTATCTAGTCTATCCTCCTTCAATCAAATTGCCAAGCAATTCCCTTTGAAAATTTATTCAAGCTCCCAGAAAAAAGCAGTAGTTCTGAAATTGTTTTGAAGACAGTATCCTAGCTCTTTCTTAACTGGCCTACAGTTTCCCTTTGGGCCCAGCTTCTTTTTTTTTTTCCATCGTTGTTAGCTCTATAAGAGGATATTCCCCATAAAATCTTTTCATTATCAATATTTCTAACTGTTTAAAGAGGTACCTAGGTGAAGACCCAAGATTGCATTTGAGTAGGATAGTGCCAGGGAAGGCACAAGACCTGGAGATTAAGTTCTCCAAGCAATCAGATATCACTCTCTGGACTTCAATTTCCTTATTTTGAATTGAGGTATTCAGATCCGCTGAGTGATAGTACAAGATGCCTTTTTTTAATTTTTTTTTGGGGGGGGATAATGCTCCAGGGATACTCCTGGCTCAGAAATCGGTCCTAGCTTGGGGGACCATATGGGACGCCAGGGACTGAACCCAGGTCTGTTGTCCTGGGTCAGCTGAGTGCAAGTCAAATGCTCTATAAAATGTTTTTTTAAAAACATTTTTTATTTAACATTTAAATGAAAACTCCTGTTAAAGAATAAAAAGAAAATGGTGGGAGGTTAGAAAAAAAAGTCAAGAACCTTGGGGTTGGTGGGTTGGCACAAGTGGTAAGTGGGACCACAGTTTAAACCCTGGGTTTCCCATTTGGTTCCCCCAAGCCAGGAGCAATTTCTGAGTGCATAGCCAGGAGTAACCCCTGAATGTCACTGGGTATGGCCAAAGGGGGGGGGGGGAAAGAACAACAACAACAAAAAAGGGTCAAAAGCCTTATATAACTAGCCACCAAATCAGTTGTAGAGGTTCTCTTCATTATGTAGTAACTCCAGTTCTTCCTTTTCCTATACTACAACCTAAAGGTGCCAGATCTAAGTTAAAAATAAAGTAAGAGCTGAGAGATAGATATTACAGAGAGTGAGACCCTTGCCTTGCATGTAGCTCTCCCAGACTGGATCCTCAGCACTGTAGAAGTCCTCAGCAGCAGTGATCCTGGAGAACATAGTAAAATACCTTATTTTTTATTACATTAATTAAATAAAATGAATCATAGAGTTGACCATAATGCATTTGTTTCTAGATAAGTGAGAGTAAAGTTATTATTATTTTTTGGCCACGCCTGGTGACGCTCAGGGGTTACTCCTGGCTATGCACTCAGAAATCGCTCCTAGCAGGGCCAGAGAGATAGCACAGTGGCCTTTGCCTTGCAAGCAGCTGACCCAGAACCTAAGGTGGTTGGTTAGAATCCTGGCATCCCATATGGTCCCCCGTGCCTGCCAGGAGCTATTTCTGAGCAGATAGCCAGGAGTAACCCCTGAGTGATGCTGGGTGTGGCCCAAAAACAAAACAAACAAACAAACAAAAAAGAAATTGCTCCTAGCTTGGGGGACCATATGGGATGTCAGAGTATCAAACCAATCAGTCCTAGGTTAGCACATGCAAGGCAAACACCCTACCGCTTGAGCCACTGCTCCAGCCCCAAAGTATTCTTAAAAGAATAGAAAGAAGAAAGAAAATTAAAACAAAAAATACGGTGACAAGCAAATTTGTGAAATGACCTCCAATGATGTCATTAAGACAGTGGCAGAAAGTTTAGCAAACTCTTGTTAACTGACCATTATTATTTCATTTGTTCCTGAACATCAAGTGACCTCAACTACACATTGGCACCTAAAGTAGTTTTATCAAGATGATAGCATCAGGGGCCAGAGAGATAGCATGGAGGTAAGGCGTTTGCCTTTCATGCAGGAGGTCATCAGTTCGAATCCCGGCGCCCCATATGGTCCTCTGTGCCTGCCAGGAGCAATTTCTGAGCGTGGAGCCAGAAATAACCCCTGAGCACTGCCGGGTGTGACCCAAAAACCACAAAAAAAAAAAAAAAAGATGATAGCATCAAACAAATGGAGTTGTCAAGAAATTCAAAGTACTACTACTCGTATTGCTGCGTTTTTTGGATATTTTCTCAGCTTCCAGGTCTTCCCAAGAGAATGCAGGGAGTCAGGAGTCTGGCTGCAGTCACTCCAAAAAAATGCCTGGTGATTTAAACCCCATTACTGGTATTCCTGGAGTTTGGTCAGATTGGTAATTTTTCAGAGAATTGTAGAGAAGTGATAAAGCAGGGCCATCGGCAAAGTGGTAATTAAGGGTGATGGATGTAGGAGAGATGGTCCGACAGGATGGGGGCTTAAACAACCATCTTCTCCTGAGCCTGTCAGCTTTTAGCTGCTTGGCCAATGCACCAGAATTTTGCATGGCTTGGTTTACATCTCTTTCAAGAAGAGAGTGAGTCTATGGAGCTTGCTTTGTGCAATAGATAGAGATCAGTGTGTTTCTAGACAAGAAACACACCTGTCTTCTTTCAATGTCCTGTCTTCCTTGCTAGAGAAAAGCCTCCTTTATCTCTTTAAACTATGTCATACTATTTCAGAACACAGATGCATCTTAGTAAGTTCTTAATTGAGATTTAGATGTTACCATTTTTCTCTGCTGCATACAGCACTGCAACAACTATTCTCTTTAAATATGTATAAATAAATATCTGGGTATAAATTTAAAGTAGAGGCAATAGGAACAAGACCAGCAATTTCCATGAAATAGTTCAATCATAGGCATCAAACTGAGGGACAGTTCCACCAACAATCCTTACTGTACAGCTTACGAAGAATAGACAAGATGAAAAGTGAATAGAAACATCATGGTAGAAGAATATATAGAGAGTTACATCAGTTAAAGAAAATACCCATAAAAAATTCAAAAGATATATGTGTTCAATTTGTGTCCTTCTAAATAGTTCTGTGATTTGTTAGATATACTGTATGTCTTAGGTCAGAGATTAGAACTATGTGTTACTGAAGTTAAGAAGGGTAAATCTGGGGTAGTGATGGTTGGAAGGAGCAAATATTCGCGCAGGGGCACTAGCCCCCGCGCAGTTTGCAAAATGTAGACTGGTATGAAATTACAAGTGACAGACTGAGTATAGCTGAGCAGCTATCTGTCACCCACCAGATCGAACTCTACCCCCTAAGCCCCACCCTAGGCCAGTGTCCCGGCCCAGCCTGGGAGTGGGGAAAACCCAGGGTGCCCCGTCAGCTCCTCCCAGAAACCCACCTGGAGATCCGGAGGAATGGGGGAGAGGGGGGTCGGGTGACCCAAGTCCGGGCCCCCCTGACCCTAGGCCGGACAAAAAGGCCGCTGGCCCATGGGGGGCCTGCCAGCTGCCCTTCCGGGCCGGCTGAAAATCCTGCTCCAGGAAGGGAGAGAGACCCTCCCAAGCCCGAAGCTCAGGGACTAGAGCCCCACCCTAGGCCAGTGTCCCGGCCCGGCTTGGGAGTGGGGAAAACCCAGGGTGCCCCGTCAGCTCCTCCCAGAAACCCACCTGGAGATCTGGAGGAATGGGGGAGAGGGGGGTCGGGTGACCCAAGTCCGGGCCCCCCTGACCCTAAGCCGGACAAAAAGGCCGCTGGCCCATGGGGGGCCTGCCAGCTGCCCTTCCGGGCCGGCTGAAAATCCTGCTCCAGGAAGGGAGAGAGACCCTCCCAAGCCCGAAGCTCAGGGACTGGAGCCCCACCCTAGGCCAGTGTCCCGGCCCGGCCTGGGAGTGGGGAAAACCCAGGGTGCCCCGTCAGCTCCTCCCAGAAACCCACCTGGAGATCCGGAGGAATGGGGGAGAGGGGGGTCGGGTGACCCAAGTCCGGGCCCCCCTGACCCTAGGCCGGACAAAAAGGCCACTGGCCCATGGGGGGCCTGCCAACTGCCCGTCCGGGCCGCTGGTCTTGTTCCTATTGCCTCCAGATGCACCAATAACGCCCCATGGCATTGATCCTTGTTTGCATAGACACATTAAAATGGGAAAACACCATACATACAGATAAGTTCTTATCTAATAAATCTCAGTACAATGTACCTTACACCCTGAACATTGATATAATGACCTGGCACAGGCATCAGAAGAATGGGCATCCTCCATTCACGCCGGAACCAGGCAAGCTATCTACGAAACATCCAAGGTCTTTTACAGCAACAGCTGGAAGCAGTCTTCTACCAGGAAAGACACTATCAAGGGTCTGACATCGACCCCCTAAAAAGAGACTTCCGTTTACACTGAGAAGACTTGACAACATCAATGACCTGCTCTATAGGACATGGTTCTCTCTAGTGCCCCTTAAGTGTGAGGTGAAACGAGAGGAAGCTATGCACAATCCTGACTGCAATATGGGATATGCAGACTCCAGGATCTTTAATACAGAAGCATGATACCAACAACAGAGTCTATGTGAGGAATGGAGGTGTATTGCCACTACAGACGATGACTCGAATTGGACAAACTAATTCGCCTGGAGCCTAGAGTCAGTCCTGTGCCAGGAAACTTCAGGGTTAGGGTCTCCTTGTATTTAGACCATAATTTGTCTTTCCATGTCCCTTATGTTTTGATGGGCCTATGCAAACAAATGCCACTTTAATACCATTTTTTACTATGTTCCCTTGACTCTAATTCTTAAGAAAAACAAGCCACTAAAACTCTCGAGGTTAACTTAAACTAGTTTGTATGTACATGGAACTAGAGAAATGTACTTTGCCCTCAATGTGTAAGGAGCTACATAAGTATAATGTCTTTAGATTATATTGTGTGCTGCTAAGAAATAGTATGTACTACAACTGGGGATTTGAGGGATAAGGAATTGTATTGTACATGGGTTCAGTTTTGTTTTTATTAATGCTCTTTGGCTGAAAGTTCAAGGCTGGGATATCGATGGGACTACCGAGAATTCTGTTTATGGGTGATTGGGCTTCCACTGTAACTTTACCCTGTCCTCTTCTTTACATCTTTGTTGTCATAATTAAAATAAAAAAAGAAATTAATAAAAAAAATATTCTAAGAGGGACAGAAAAAAAAATTTAAAGTAGAATCAGGTATTCAAAAATTTTATTACAGCACATAACACTTACTTGTTAACATGTCCCTTTAGAATATTTTGCAAACATTGTCCCAATAACTAAAAATATACCCAAAACATCACTCAGCACCCCTGAAAAACAAGCAAGTAGAAAGTGCCTCCCTCACTGCTATTACTACTCAACTGGACTGTTCCAGTGTCTTCCCCTTCCTTCCCATGCATGGAATCACCCACTTTTAGAAATATTGACTTAGAAGCCCAATGATCTTGAATTAGATTTTTGCTATAATTTAAGAAATAGTTTAAATTCATCTGAAACTTAGGAAATTTGTATATTCTGTCTTACTCTTAACTGTATTTCTAAGTCAGAGTGGAATGTATTTAATAAACACTCATTATTCTGGAAGGATTTGCTAGTTTACTAACAGTAGACATGGAAGTAATAAAGCATTACATAATTACTATTTTTCTTGACATGTTACACAGCTAAATTTAAGAACTTATGATTATGACTAAATTAGCAGTTAGTGATAATAATAGGGAAGTTTAGAAGTCAGCTCTGATATGAACTATGGCTTCATAATGAAATGAGCACTTTGAAGTTAAATAGACAGGAGTGTGAATTTCAATCTCTTCCATACTACATAGCTAGTATGTAATATGAAAATTTTATTTTTTCATACTATGTACTGGATTTCAATTGGTAGAATGAAACTGGTACCACCTATTTTTTAGATCTAAGAAAAATATCATTTTCATGTAATAAATATAGACAGCAGGTAGGTAGGAAAAGGATCTCCATGGCAATAAATTCTTGAGATGTAATAAAACCAAGAAACTTATCTGCAGGGAAAAAAAAAACAACAACAAAACACAAGGGGCAAGTTGAGAAAAACCTTATAAAAGTCAACTTAAAATGACAGCCCATGCACGTGGTGTCTGCACATATCATCTGCATATCCCCTCTCCAGATATGGATTTTTAGACTATTAAAACTTGGACAAGAGCTGCAGCATTCTCGGCTATTGGAGAATCCTGTACTTTGCCTAGAGTGCTTTACTCTCTCTTTCATATCCTCATCCTTCCCTTCCTCAGTATCTCCAAATAAAATCTGTTTTTACTCTCTTGAACATCTCCCCACCTGAAATTCTTTTCCTCTTTTTCCTTCTTATTTTTTGCTGTTCTTTGTTTGTTTGTTTGTTTGTTTTGGGGTCACACCCGCTGGCACTCAGGGGTTACTCCTGGCTCAGAAATCACTCCTGGAAGGCTTGGGGGACCATGTGGGATGCTGGGGATGGGTCAGTGTACAAAGCAAACGCCCTACTTGCTGTACTATCTCTCCATTCCCCGGAAATTCTCTATTAGGGAAGCCAGTGGACCCAAAATGCCCAGGTAAGGTCTAGAACTGATTTTCCCTTTCCTGCAATGAGCGATTCCTCACTCTAACCTGAGTCCACAACTCCTCTAGAGAAATCTCTCTTGCTTGCTTGCTTGCTTGTCCTGTTGCCTTATAGAACACGTGAATTTCAGGTGCGGCTTAGTAACTGCCTAATGGGGCTGGTGCCCCATACTGTGCAGGGGCCCATCACAGACTTGGTTAGTCTACCAGGGGTCTCAAACTCAATTTGCCTGGGGGACGCAGGAGGCAAAGTCGGGGTGATCCTTGAGTGCAAAGTCAGTAGTAAGCCTTGAACATAGGGGTGTGTGACTGAAACAACTAAAACAAAACAAAACAAAACAAAACAAAATTCCTCTAGGGCAGGGCCAGAAAATGTTGTACGGAGGGCCCAGCTGCCCCTAGGAGGCAGAGGTAGGGAGAAATAAAATGATGATTCCTGTTGGAGCAATGGGTTTTTACCCTATTCAGGAGAATTCTTTGCTTGTGCTTGTCACTCACAGACTGGAAATACCTCTGGATTGGTCTCCTACCTTTACCTGTTCTCCATTTATAAAGTGTGTGTGTATGTGTGTGTGTGTTTGGGGGGGGGGTTCTTCTCTTCCCAATAAAGACCTCAAGTTAGAGTAACTGTTTGCAGTTTCTCTTCCACAGCTAGCATGTCTGCCTGCCGGTATCCTTTGGCAGCATCCTTTGCCAGCCCGTAGCCAGCTTGTGGTGGATATTTTCCTGACCCTGGTCTATCGCTACAACCTCCTCTGGATTATTTTCTGTGTCTGCGTTGCCCAATTTCCCCCAGGACTGGGGAATGAGACTTCCTCTACAGATTCCCTTCTCAAAACTGCTACCACTCTGTCTCACTTCCCATTAGTCACCCCAGGATACCTCCAAAGCATCACTATTGTTTTTTTCCCAGTCTAAAACAAAGATGGAGATACAACAACTATATCTTTCACAGAATTCAAACTCAGGGTTTTTGTGATAATGAAAGTCAGATGTGTGATAGCTGCTTTATAATTTTTGGGAAAACTTTAGGCTAAACTCTAAAATATACAGGTGATTGTTATCTAGCAGTCTAGTTTCCTTTAACTATTTCTTAAGTGCTCTACAAAGGACATTCTGAAGAGCAATCTCTGCTGTCCTGATATAGTGGTAGAGAAAAGGTGTGGATACTGAAATGTATTTTTTGTTCTTCTTGTTTATGCTTTGTTTTTCCATAAAACTTTGTCATCATCACTACTGTAACTCAAGGTACCTAAAACAAATAAGGTGAGAAAAAAACGTAAAAATATTGCAATAGCAAGTAATTTTTGAGAGTATCCTGGTAGAAAAAGTGGGAGTATCCAAATACTATATATTTCTATATAAGTAAAATAGAAGACAGCAATTGTACAGCAGGTAAGGCACTAACTTATCTTGAAAGAGGCTACCAGGGTTCAATCCATGGTTCCCTGAGTACCACTAAGAGTAATCCTTGAGAATTACACCCCCTAAATTAATTCTATGTTTTCCATATAATGTAAATTATTTTAAAATATATTTATCATTCTGGGGCCGGAGAGATAGCATGGAGGTAAGGTGTTTTCCTTGCATGCAGAAGGACAGTGGTTCGAATCTTGGCATCCCATATGGTCCCCTGAACCTACCAGAAGTGATTTCTGAGCATAGAGCCAGGAGTAACCCCTGAGTGCTGCCAGATGTGACCCAAAAAACCATACATATATACATATATCATCCTTAATTATGGTAAAAGTGATCAATTCAACACATTTAAAATGTATGTTACTCATATTTAGATTCTATTTAATATTTCAGTGTGTGTACAATTTTCACACAAATTTATTATCATGGTTTAATGAGCTATTAAAAATGTGGTATTTGGTGCTCGCTTCAGCAGCACATATACTAAAATTGGAATGATACAGAGAAGATTAGCATGGCCCCTGCACAAGGATGACACACAAATTCGTTAAGCGTTCCATATAAAAAAAAATGTGGTATTTGATTTTGAAGTCACATTATCGTTCTCAAAAGGACACAACAAATTCCTATATACCAACATGTGTACAAATCCTACCAGATGGTACCTTGCCCCCAGCATTTTCTCAAGAGGCAGAAAAATGTGCTTAGGTTGTCATCCTGTTAGCTTCAAAGGGAAAGTTCTAATTTAGTAGTCATCTAGCCATATAACTCTAAATTAATTTAGGGTGACTTCACCCTGACATTAATGTTTCCAGGTTCAATGGGCCTAAGACTGTCCTCTTGGGCTTTGCATAAAAATCCATTCAGGTCTGTTTTTTGCTCAAAGCTAAGTGAAATTGCATATGCTAATTTGTAGGTGACAATGCTCTCAATTATGAGGTGTCATTTCTTGTTTTCTTAAGTCTTCTGAAAAGGATCTAGGAATTCTTGAAGAAAGCATCACATCATTGTTTTTGCTCATTTGTTTGTTATTAAATAGCATCTTTTGGTTTCTTTCCAATTTTCAAAAATAATTACAGGCTGCTCACTACAGAGCTTAAGAATAGAAACATACAGATACTTAATTTTTTCTTATATATCTCTTTAAGTTATCCATAGTAAACCAGCTAAATGAGTATAAGCATTTTCTTGTAATTTTATTTTTAGGCTATATGATATTTATTATATTGGGAAATAAGTGTAATAACCAATCTAGAACTGGCACCTTCTCAGGACTAATTATTCTGAAGAAAGCAAAAGTTTCCTACCTAAAGCAGCCCAAATGAAAAGTGTACCTTAAAAATGATAGACAGGTCTCTCTCTCTCTCTGAAGATTTCCCTGTGTCAATCTAACTACTCTTTAAATAGGTTGACATTTCTCTGCTCCTAGTAAAATCATTTATTACCCCAGGCTTGAACCCAAAGAAATTTATTTTTAAGCACCTTCTCTAACTTCTTTAATATTCATACTATTTTTTTCTTAAAGCAAGGAAAGAATATAGCATATACAAATAATGCACAATGTTGAGATGGGCTGGCATGCAGGCTCAGCATGTAGAAGATCCAGGTGTAACAACCAATACTGAGTGCTGTCCCAGCAACAAGCCAAAACTAGCTTCCAAGAACCACAAGATATAGCCCCCCAAACCAAAATTAAATTAAAAAGTAAGAAGACTTTATTTATTTATTTATTTATTTATTTATTTATTGTTGTAGGGCCACACCCAGCAACACTCAGGGGTTATTCCTGGCTCTGCACTCAGAAATTGCTCCTGGCATGCAGAGGTTGGGGTGGAATGGGGACCATTGGGATTCTGGGAATCGAACATGGGTCCATTCTGGGTCAGCCATATGCAAGGCAAATGCCCTACTACTGTACTATCACTCTAGCCCCAGAAGACTTATTTAAATAAGGGTAAATTACAGGCCAGAATGAAAGTATAGCAGTGGCTTACATGTGACTGACCTTAAACTTTTAAAGTGACTGAAAAAAATCCCATAATTTATGGATTGAAAAAATTAAATTGTTAGAAGACCCAAAATATTCACAGACTCAATGCAATATCTATCAAAATTCCAATAGCATTTCTTAAGGACAGATAATAAACACTACTAAAGAATACAAAATACCTTGAATAGCCAAGTTATCCTTAAAAATAAAACAACTTAAGAGGTTGTTGTGTTTTTTGTTTTGTTTTGTTTTTTGTTTTTGTACCACACTCAGTGATGCTCAGGGGTTATTCCTGGCTATGCACTCAGAAATTGCTCATGGATTTGGAAATCATATGGTATGCTGGGGATTGAACCCAGGTCTATCTTGGGCAGTCTTGTGCAAGGCAAACACCCTCCCACTCTGCTATCGCTCCAGTCCCTGTTGTTGTTGTTGTTGTTGTTGTTTTAAATAAACCAGAGAAAACAGGTTTCCAATTTAAAGTGTACTGCAAGGTACTGACAAGATATAACATAGAATAGAGCACTTGGCTTGTATATGGTCCACCTGGGTTTGATCCCTGAAATCTCTGGTCCACCCAGGGCTGTCAAGAATGATTCCTAAGTGCAGAGCCAGGAATAACCCCTAACCATCACTGTGTATCACCCCAAAACAAAACAATAGTGTAATACAATACTGCAATAATCAAACCATTTACTGGAATAAAATCAGACACTCAGATCCTTGGAGCAGAATTGAATAGCCAGAAATAAATATTCAGCTAGGTGAAATTAAATGATGCTGAGAGCCAAGAGAATAAGATGGTTAAGTCTTTTCAAGGATTGGTGTTAGGAGAGCTAGATAACCAAAGACCCACCATCAAAACCTCAAAAGAGAGATTCTGCAAAAATACCTCATAGGGTTAGGTGAATGAATCACTATTTTGGTTCACTGGATGCCAAGTAATCAAAATTAATGAAACAAACAAGGTCATTCTTTCTCACTGTGTTTTCCCTGTGTTGGGAAAGAGGTGACTGACCCCTGTGACTGTTTCCTTATCTCTAGGCCTTAAATCCCTGAAAAGTCTGCTCAGCAGGGAATAGTGATCCCTTCAAAGGAATAAAAAGTTAAGTTGAAAAGGACAGTACAGGAATTATTTGGGAGGGGAGAGGGGATAAAGTCTAAAAAAGCTAAAACAATCTAAAAAGTTAACACATCTCAGCAACGCATAGTAGCGGACCATGAGTAAACTTTTTGACAAAAGTTCTGCAAGTTTGAAAGAGCTTTAGTCCCAGGCATCTGTACAAAAAGCAAAATGCAAATAATAACAACAACAACATCAACAACAATAAGTAAATCTCTGATCCAATATTGTTACAGGCCTGGGCCTATAAAACAGCAATGCAAGACACAGTTGGATTTGGTCAATTTGCGCTGAACTGTTGGCCTCCATTCCAGGCAAGAACAAGGCAGTGTGTACTACACAGTGCGTGCTTGCAGGAGAATTGAGCTGTTTGGGAGCATTGCCTCCTGGTATCCATGCCAGTTTTTGTAGGGGTCTTGAGTACTCCGTGTCCTGCTGGCCCTGTCATTCCCTTCCTGTGGCACATGGGCAACCCAAAGAGAAGGTTTGTGGCTTGTACTGCAGCCTTGCAGAGAGAGATCCTGGTTCCCCCCACAAGAGCAGTGGGAAGGCCTAGGGTACAGACACACATGAGGACACAAACATCTTGGCACTCATGCTTTCTGTGCTGCAAATTTCGTGAGTGGATGAGGACTTAAAGCCCTACTCAGGACTGTTCTGGGGAACCTGTCAGGTCACCTTGGTTTACCAGGGACACTTAGAAACACCCTGGATCCAGCATTGCAGCACACAACCCCTACTTGAGCCATCTGGGGAAACAGGTGTCTTGGCCCTGCAAGGTGGCCAGTCTGTAGCTCAACGTTGTTTTGTTTTGTGGGTTTTATTTGTTGTTGTTTACTTAGGATCCAAGATGCAGTTAAAGAAATGGATGTGGAGCTTGTCAACTTGTTGTGAAAAGAGCATTTACTAGAATTTAAACCATGGTATAACCTAATGGTATGAAAACAGGAAGTGTGGACTGGAATGAAGCTGGGAGAAACAGCAGGTGTGAGTGTGTGAAGCCCAGGCTGGGTGTCTGGCCCTGGAAATCACGATGAAACAAACACACAATGACTACTGAAGGAGAGGTGAAAGCAATAGTATAATGGTATAAATTCTGAAACGACTGCTCAGCACCCAGCACTCCAGTGGCTCTCACTTCTAAGTTTTTGGTTATTTTCCCTTGTATGCTTATCACAGGTCTTGATAGAGAAGGCAAACAGGGTGAAGTAAATACCACTGAGAGCTCCTTTGCTGATTACTTCTCTTTCTGGTAAGGTTTCTCAGGTGCCAGCTGTGTGAGTAATCCTTAATGTCAAATTCTATGATTTGGTCCCTGTTGAGACCACTTTCTATTTGCAACCTGTTTTCTGACATGGTATTGAGACTGTGCTGTGTTTTAGATCAAAATGATAATGCAACTAAAGGGGGGATTTAGTAATGAAGTTATTCATTTTAAATTCAAACTTCTTATGAAAGGACTGCTTTTCTTTTTAAAGGATGTTTTTAAACTCCAAAGAAAAGAAGACAAGTGATTTTTTTTAATAAATAGCTAAGAAGAATTGGGTGAAGAAAATGTTAGTGAGAAGAACTGCTTAAGTCTCAAGGTCATGTATGCATTTGAAGTCTAACTTAATTCAGCTCACATCCATCTCTCTAAACTGAAGTGATATTAGTAGATGTTAAAAATATTGCTAAGTCATTTGTATTTATCAGGCTTACATTTATAAAATTACAATCCTGTTGTAAGTGAATGCCCTTGGTTTCTCATTTTACCTCTAGAGATCTCAGTACAATTCAAAATAAAGCCAATAAATAGACAGAAAGAGGCATTGCTGGCTATAACTGCCAGCAACAATAGTCATGAAGGAAAAATCTTTGAAATATTTCCAAAATATTGATGGTTAAATCGCCTCTAAGAAAAAAGTATTAAAAATTTCCTTGAATGTTGACTCTTTACTTGTCATATAACAAATGTTCCCATTCTAAAAATAAATTACGCCAAGCAGAATTAAAATTAAAAGGACATTGAGGACAATATGTGTTGCAATTGATGACCAGTGGACAGGTGAACTTACTTGGTACAGAAAGGGCCCCAGTAACAAATCCTAGTAATTTATGAGCTGGAGAGATGCTCTTAATACACTTTAGATAGGTAATGTTTTAGCTTTCCAAGTACATTGTAAAGAATAAATCTTTTCTTATACCAAATAAAATGGAGACCATCAATATTTAGGTGATTCATCACAATTATGGCAGTTATGAGAACTACCACTATGAAACTTAGCTTTACAGCCAGGTTTCTCTGGATCACTGGATCTCAATTTCTTGGCCATTTTGTCTCCAAACTAATTTGATTAGTATGCAAACTTAAGTATATTGAATGGGATTGTTTAACCAATAAAATTAAAGTTATCAAATTTATTTCTAATGAGAATACATTGTCTAAAAATTATGGAATGAGACATAAAAATGATAAACATAAAAATCTCAGGGGCACATCACAAAGAACAATCAGTGCTAGTGGGGTTGTGAGGAGAAAAAAACTTTCATTCACTGCTGGTGAGAATGCCTTTCTAGTCCAGCCTTTATGGAAAACAATATGGAGATTCCTCAAGAAACTGGAAATCAAGCTTTCATATGAATCAGCAATACCACTCTTAGAGATATACCCTAGAAACACACACACACACACACACACACACACAAAAACACAATACAAAAATGCCTTCTGCACACTTAGATTCATTGCAGAGCTATTTACAATAGCTATTTAGCCAGAATCTGGAAACAACCAAAATGCCCTCTAATAAATGAATGGCTAAAGAAACTGTGGTACATACACAATGAAATATTATGCAACTGTCAGGAAAAATGTAGTCATACAATTTCCATAAATAGACATGGAAACTATTATGCTGAGTGAAATAAGTCAGAGGGAGAGAGATAGGCCCAGAATAGTCTCACTCAACTGTGGTTCTTAGAAAAATAAAAGACATTATTGTGGTTCCCTGCTTTCCTGTGTGAGGCAGCCAAGAAGAAGGAAATGAACATAATCTCTTCAGGGCCCAACAATGGGTAGGCAGTCTCCACCCAATAAGGGTGGAGGTTGATTCGTGCCATAATACAAGAGAGCCATTATAGAAGGCTGCTGCCTAGCTCTCTGTCTTGTTTCCTGCTTTCTGGCATGAGGCAGCTAAGAAGATGGCTGTGAACATAATCTCTTCAGGGACCAGCACAGGGTAGGCTATCTCTGCCCAATAGGGGAAGGCTAATTGCTGCCATGTGTTTGGGTACAAGAGAGCCTTTATAAAAGGCTGCTGCTGCCTCACTCGCTGCCCTTTATCCTGCTTTGTTGCATGAGGCAGTCAAGAAGATGACAGCAAACATAAACTCTTCAGGGCCCAGCAGAAAGGCAGGCTGTCTACTCAGATGAACTGTGGAGCCAGAAGAGTGTGGCTGCTGGCAAGCATTTTCTAGCAAATTAACCCCAATACAACACATAGTAAAAACCACACTACAAGTGTGGAAATGGGGAAGAAACACAGGACAACACCATCCATAGATACTTCAGATGGCAGCTCTGATGACCCAAAAAGTGTCAACCACTTAGCTCCTCAGATACAGAGTTTATAGTAGAAATATGGAGGATGTTCAGAGAACTCAAAGCATAGATCGAGCTGAACAGACCACAAAGATAGAAATTAGAAAACTCCAAACTGAAATAACAGGACTGAAAAACTCAGTAGATGAAATGAAAACCTCAATAGAAAGTCTCTCCAACTGAATAACAGCAGCTTACGTCAGAATCAAAGAGCTGGAATATGAGGTGCAGAACAACTCCATACAGCAGAAAAGATTGGAAAAGAACTTTAAACCTAATGATCAGACAATGGAAAAAAATCTTCAAAGAATGTGAACAGATAAAAATTGAAGTCTTTGATAAATTCAACAGAAACAAATTAAGAAGCATTGGAGTCCTAGAGACTCAGGAAGTAAATCCCCAGGAAGAAATAGCAGTTAAGGACATCATTACAGAGAAACTCCCAGAGATAAAGACTACATGCAACCAAATCCTACATGTCCGAAGAGTAGCAGCTCTAAAAGACCTAAAAAAAAAAAAAAAAAAAAAAAAGCGCCCCAAGACACATCCTAGTCACAGTGATGAATCCTACATATAGGGATAGAATACTGAAAGCAGCAAGATCAAAAAGGGAAATTACGTTCAAAGGAGCATCCTAAGATGTACAGCAGACCTGTAACAAGAAACTCTCAAGGTCAGAAGGCAGTGGTGGGATATAGTGACAAAACTCAACAAAATAAATGGTGTGCCTAGAATACTGCAACCAGCCAGACTCACTTTCAGGTTTGAAGAAAGTATACATAGCTTCACAGATAAATAGCAGCTCAGAAAACTGTATAGACTTAAAACCAGTCTTAAAAGGAAAACTGAAAGGTCTACTTTAAGACAAGACAGACTGCCAGTCACACCAAACGTCTACACAAAGATGGTTCTAAATCCTATGACAATTATCTCTCTCAACGTCAATGGGCCAAATGGATCAAAATGGATCAAAAAGCTGAATCCAACACTCTGCTGCCTACAAGAAACACATTTGAATAGTCAGAACAAACACAGAATTAAAATAAAAATTGCAAGCACACATCAGAAAAGAAGACGGGGTCTACATAAATAGTTTAATGATACAGCTTATAAAATTATAAAATAACCAAAAAAATGAACCCAAAATAAGTAGGCAGGAGGAAATAACAAATCTTAAAGCAGAAATTAATTAAGTGAGCCCCCCCCCCACAATCGAGTTTGTACTCGATTGATAAACCATTAGCAAAATTCACAAAGAAAGGGAGAAAGAGAATAACTGTGGGAAGAGAGGCTGGGAAATAAGGAATATTCTGCTGGCCTTAAATATAAAAGAAAGTATTTGTTTAGAGACTTTTGTCACTGCTGTTATGTGTAAAGGATGAGCTAAGGAGAAAGTCATCCAGGACAACCTGTCCTTACAATCTGTCTAGGCTAATAGTGCTATAAGCATTGCAACCACTATCTTTACATAATTCTTAATTAATGATACCATGAGTATTTTAACTGCTATCTTTACATACTTCCTGATTTAATGATGCCATGGGCATTGTAACCACTATCTTCATATACCATCCAAATCAATGATGCCATGTACCTTGGTGACTGTTGTCTTCACATATCATCTTGTTGCTATAATGCCTAAGCTGTGTCACCACATTCTGTTACCCACCCTTGTATCAGCCTTGTCGGGGAGGCGGACACCAGAGCACAACAAGTAACTTAATAAACCAGATTAGAAATGAAAAGGGGGAGATCACTATAGATAATATAGAGATCCAAAGGGTAATCAGAGACTACTTTGAGAAACTCTATGCCACAAAACATGAAATCCTGGAAAAAATGGGAAAAAGAAAAGAAAAAAAGACATTATTGTAATAATTCCTAGAAGGATCAGTTCACAATATGAAGCTCACCACAGAGTGAAATGCAGTTATAGAAATGACTACACTAACAACCACCATGACAATGTTGATGAATGAGAGAAGTAAAATGCCTGTTTCAAATATAGGCAGGGGATGGGGAGGAGGGAGTAGGGGACATTGGAGGTGGGAATTGGCACTGGTGAAGGAGGGTGTTCTTTCTATGACTGAGGCCCATCTTCAAACATGTTTGTAATGGTGGTAATTAAATAAAAATATTTTTTAAAAAAAGACATTATTGTAATAACACCCAGAGACAATAGAGATGAGGGCTAGAAGGACTGGCTCATGATATGAAGATTTCACAAAGAGTTGTGAGTTTATTTAGAGAAATAACTACACTAACAACTATTATGATAATGGTAGTAAGTGAGAGAAATAGAATTTCTGTCTTGAATAGAGGCAGGGGGTGGGGAAGGAGGGAGATGAGGGGCATTGGTAGTGGGAAAGTTGCACTGGTGAAGGGGAGTGAAGCACAACTATAAACATGTTGGTAATCATATTGCTAAAATAAAAATATTATTAAAAATAAAAATATGCTCAGGTGAGATCTTTTTTTGGAAGTAAAGTTGGAGCAGTTTAAATGTACAACTTGAACTCATCTTTTATTTATATTTTGGAACCTCATTGGGTTCTGGGCAGAAATCAGTCCTGCTAAAGTTCTGGAAACTATATACTATACCAGAGATTGAACCTGGGTAAGGTACATGAAGGCAAGTATCTTGCCCACTGAATTATCTCCCCTGACCCAGATTCAATGTATTTGTATTTTGTTTTGATTTGGGGGAGGGCACATCCAGTGATACTTAGTGTTTAGCTTCATTTAGGGGACAAACATGAAATGCTGGGAATCAAATCTGGTCAGCTCCATGCAAGGCAAATCCCCTACTCACTGCACTAACTCTCCAGCCTTGCAGACTCAATATTTGAAACCTGAACTTTATATGTGTCAAGTCTTTAGTTTGACTCATTCATATTCACATCTGATGTTTATTTTTTATTATTGCTGCCAATGAAAATCACTCTGCCTCTTGTAATCAAATGTTTCTGTTGTCAATATTGTTTTTAATCACAGATGTTGCTTTACAGTAAGACTATTTTCTCAAAAGAATAATTTGTCCCTATAGCCTTAAAGAAAAGTCATAACCCCAAGTCCTTATTCTTTGAACATTTCAAAGGTCCTCTTTGGCTATCGCTAATCATGCTTCGCATGGTTTTAATCAAAAGGAAAGTTTTCTGTTTAGCAATAGAAAATGTCAATTCCTGAAATGCTGATGTTCCTTCTGGACACAGAGTCAGGAATAACCCCTGAGCATCACAGGATGTGGTCCCAAAACAAACAAAAAAAAATATTTTTCTTCTTTATATTTTTGACTTTTGTGCCACACCCAGTGAGGCTCAGGAGTTACACCTGGCTATGTGATCAGAAATAGCTACTAGTTTGGGGAACCATATGGGACACTGGGGGATCAAACTGCAGTCTGTCCTAGGCTAGCACAGGCAAGGCTTGCACCACTGCTGTAGTTCCAAATTGTTCTTTCTTGAGAACAAGACATTCAGTGCCTGCTAAAATTCTAAAATAGCATTGTAAATGACACATTGCTTTTACAATGGCCTAACTAGCTTAATATAGATAGATAAATATTTATCTATAGATAGATATAGATATTTATAGATAGATGTTTATTAACTATCTATATGATTTTTGATCCACAGTAAGTGGTACTCAGGGTTTACCCCTGGCTCTGTGCTCAGAAATTACTCCTGGCAGGCTCAGGAGACCATATGGGATATGGGGAGATTGAATCCAGGTGGGCCATGTGCAAGGCAAATGCTCTACCCATTGTGCAATTGCTCTGGCCCCATGAATAATATTTATATTCTTATTACTAAAATACTCCAGCCCGTTTCTTTTACTTTCTAGTAAATGAAATAATAGCAAGCTGAACTTTAGCCCTTTGACTAGTAACTCTTTTATAAACTTTAGAAATTCACTCTCCTTTCAGGAATAAAATAGAGATGCAAAGAAGAGAAGTGACTTACATATTACTTGAGCCCGAGAATAGACTGGGGAAGGCACCTGTCTTGCATGCAGTCATTCAGCTGACCTGGATTCTATCCCAGGTACCACATATGGCTCACTAACTCCCCACAGAGTAATCACTGAGTGCAGAGCAAAGCAGGATACTCCAAGCACCAGGGGGGGAAAAAAAGCTTAGAGGTCTTTGGTTACAAATTTGATGTTAGAGATTTAGGTTTATTTACTTATTACAATAATCTTCTTCCATCTCAGAAGTAGTTTTTTTTTTTTTATCACACCCATTGGTGCTCATGACTTTCTCCTGATAGAATTCTGGGGACCATATGGAATATTAGGGTTCAAAACTGGGCCAGTCACATGCAAAACAAATGCCCTACTAGCTATACTCTCACTCCTACCACAGAAGACGACTTTTTAAAATGAAGATACAGAATTTTTTAAGTGAAGATCAAATATATACAAATATTTTAAGATCATTTTAAGTATACCTAGTATATGACATACTTTACATATCATCCTTGTGCTGGGTCCATGCTAATCTTCTCTGTATCATTCCAATATTAGTCTATGTGTACTGAAGTGAGCACTAGTATATGACAATTTTTTTTTTTAGTTTTTGGGTCACAACCGGCAGTGCTCAGGGGTTATTCCTGGCTCCATGCTTAGAAATTGCTCCTGGCAAGCACAGGAGACCATATGGGACACCAGGATTCGAACCGATGACCTTCTGCATGAAAGGCAAACACCTTACCTCCATGCTATCTTTCTGGCCCCAATATATGACAAATTTTAAAGTAACCAACTATTTACAGTAAGGCCTAGAATAATACCTATTGTCTAATAAAGTCTTCAATACATTTAATCAAAGGAGGAAAAGTAGAAGGTATATTCTTAATTAGAAACTATATCAGACATAATGGAACACCAGTTAATTTTCAGAGACATCTGAACTAGAAAGAAATAAGTAAGCTTTATACATTTTGTTAGTACAGACAATTTTTGGGGGTTTTCGGGCCACACCCATTTGATGCTCAGGGGTTACTCCTGGCTAAGCACTCAGAAATTGCCCCTGGCTTGGGGGGACCATATGGGACACCTGGGGAATTGAACCATGGTCCTTCCTTGGCTAGCGCTTGCAAGGCAGACACCCTACCTCTAGCGCCACCTCGCCGACCCCATTACAGATAATTTTTATATAGACTTAAATAAAGTGATTTTAAAGAAAATGCAAAGAAATGTTAGTGGACTGTAATTTTCCTGTACATGTACTTGTTAAATTTGCATTTTTACTTACCATTTTACTTTTATAATTTTGGGTCATAGTGATAAAGAATTGAATAGTCAGTCATTATATTTAATGCATTCATTAACTGAATAAGCAAAAATTCATATCACTGAAAACAGTTCTCTATACTCACAACTGTTTCTATTGGAATCCATTATTAGGAGGTGTGTAGAAAAATTAAACATTTTCTAAATGAGGAAAAGAGGGTTGTGCTTAAGCATTGTTTATAGACTATACAAGGACAGTATTGATGCCACTTTAAAAAATGTAAGTAGATAATATCAGTTGCAGTGGTCAGTGGAGCAACTGAAATATATTGGAGGTAGGAAATTAAATTGATTTGCCCCCAAAAAATAAAACCTTGTCTGATGAAATTAAATTTGAACAAACCTTGAGACCCAGAAATTTTCTCTTAAATTTATCATCTATATATTCTCTCTTTTGTATATATATTCTAAAAATATTCAGTAATGTTTATTGGGGCCAGAGAAATAGTTCAGCAGTCAGAGACTGTTTGCTTTGTATTCTCTCAGAATTCAAGTTTGAATCTTGGTACCACATGGTCCCCAGAATGTTATCCTAGAGAGCACTAAGTACTGCTGGAGTGTCTCTGATGACCCTTCTCACAGCAGGACCCAAGCAGCTGCAGGCCTTACCAATGAACTTCTAGGCTCTCCTGTCTACATATCAAATCAAATCATATCAAAGGCCCCTGGATTACCTGAGTATGGTTTCAGATTTTATTTCCCCTTCCAAGAATAGTTTACTTTAAAAAAGTGAATAGTACAAGTAACCAGCATTAGAAGAGGCAAATGCTTTGAATTAATAGGTTATTCTCTGAAAAGAAGTAGTTTCTTTATCTCTTTATAAAGCAAGGATGAGAACCAGAGATAGCAAAATGAGTACTATGCAAGAAAACACAAATATTTTACTATGTAAGATAAACACAAGGTTGTTTGTCTTTCACAGAACTAACTTGGTTCTATTCCTGGCATCATATAAAGTCCCTAAGGAAGGGCCAGAGTTGATACCTAAATACAGCCAGGTGTGGCCCCCAAATAAAAACAATAACAATAACAACAAACAAGGATGAATCTCATGATATAAAATAATTAGGAGAAAAGTAATATATACAGTATAATTCTATCAGGATATATTTCAAATAAAATAAGACTTTTAAGGGGTATAGTTATATATAAAGAAATAAAAATATAAAGCACCAATACAATAAAATATATATTTGAGTTTTTCAGCAGATAATAAACTACTTTAAAATAGTAATGTTAAGATTTACTTTCATGGAGGCCAGGTTACTTCCACATGTAAGGCTGTATTGTCTTAGGAGTACCTGTAAACATGTGTATGCACATGTGTACACATATCACAAGAACTCAAACACAATTAACAATTTGTTCATTATGTTTAATAGTACTATTTTTATTTAGGAACCCTGAAATACGTCTGAAGAATTGGATAAAATCTGATTGATTGTTGACCTATAGGTTCTACTCTCTTTTGAATTGTTCATCATAAGAGAAGTTAAAGCTATCAGGAATCTTCACTCAAAAAAATTATGGGCACCCAATACCCATCAGATAAGGGGCTAAAATCTAAGATATACAAGGTACTAACAGAACTTACCAAGAAAAAACATCTAACCCTGTCAAAAAATGGGAAGAAGAAATGAACAGACACTTTGTAAAAGAAGAAATACAAATGGCCAAAAGGCACATGAAAAAAAAATGTTCCACATCACTAATCATCAGGGACATGCAAATCAAAACAACTATGAGGTACCACTTCTCACCACAGAGACTGGCACACATAACAAAGAACAAGAGCAATCAGTGTTGACGGGGATGTGGAGAGAAAGAAACTCTCATTCACTGCTAGTGGGAATGCCATCTAGTCAAACCTTTATGGAAAACAATATGAAGATTCCTCACTCCTCTCTTTTCTTATTGGTAAACTTCACTAGCCATTGTTACATATCTGACTGTGAGTAGGACTTATTCTTAACTCTGGTCATGGGTCATTCCTACTTGCTCTTCAGGAGTCCTAGACTGTTCCTGAGATCAAACTGGGAAATACCTTAACCCCTGCTCTGTCTCATCTGCCAGTGCTGTATTTCAGCTATTATAATGATGATTTTTCCTAATCAAAGCTTTTGAAAAAATATGTTTTTATGAATATGTTTTCATGTTTTTATAAGATCGAAAATTTGTTTTGAAACCAAACTAATGGATGTGTATGTATTCAGATTCTCTTTTAAACCGGGTAACATTGTTGCTGGACAGGAGAGTGGGATTATATATCCAAGTTCTTAATATCTGGGGCTAAGAACATAGCAAGACACTGAGAAAGCAGAGCATTATTTATTTGAAGAAGAACCCTACTTTCTGTATAGAAGAACTAACTGAGCTGGTGGCATGAAGCTCCCAAGATGTGCTTTAGTATTTTTTTTTTTTTTTGTGGTTTTTGGGTCACACTCGGCAGTGCTCAGGGGTTATTCCTGGCTCCAGGCTCAGAAATTGCTCCTGGCAGTCACGGGGGACCATATGGGGCGCCGGGATTCGAACCGATGACCTCCTGCATGAAAGGCAAACGCCTTGCCTCCATGCTATCTCTCCGGTCCCGTGCTTTAGTATCTTTATATATAATATCTTTATTTAAGCACCATGATTACAACATGTTTGTAGTTGGGATTCAGTTATAAAAAAAAAGAACACCCAGAACTCTGCTGGAACTCAGATGCCAGCACCCCTATCTGCCTGTCTTCTGTGCTGTGCTGCATTTTCGGGCTGATTTTATCCTGTGTGTGGCTCATCTTCAATGGCTCGCCTTCCCTGAAGCTTTCCCTGGAGGTGAGTTTACAAGCCCAGAAAGGGTGGAGCCAGAAGAGCAAGGTTGCTCTGCTTCACTTACCGGCCTTGCACATTATTTAGCCAATGAATACAACCACAACACGTAGAAAAACCCACAATACAAGTGTGACAATGGGGAAACAACACAGGCCAGCACCAGATATAGAGAATGACAATGTCAACTCTGATGACTTGAACATGACCAACCAACTAGTCAGTCTCTCAGATAAGGAGTTTAGAATCGCAATATGGAAGATGTTCAAAGAACTCAAAGAAAGTATAGAAGAGAACACTAATAAGAATCAAGAGAATATGAAGATAGAAATCAGAAAACTCCAAACTGAAATTTCAGGTCAAATAACAGGTCTGAAAAACTCAGTAGATGAATTGAAGAAAAACATAGTTGAGCTTTCCCACGGGTTAACAGCAGATGAAAATATAATCAGTACACTGGAAGATGAGATGAATAACAATTCCAAACAGGAAAAGAAATTGGAAAAAAAAAAAGACTTAAGGCAAACAATCAATGGAAAAATTACTCAAACAATGGAAACAGATAAAAATAGAAGTCTATGATAAGCTCAACAGAAACAACTTAAGAATCATTGCAGTCCAAGACACAAAGGAAGAAAATCTCCAGGAAAAATCAACAGTCAAGAACATCATTAAAGAGAAACTACCAGAGCTAAAAAATACATGTGATCAAATCCTGCACGCCCAAAGAGTACCAACTAAAAGAGAACCCAGAAAAAACACCCCAAAACACATCCTAGTCACAATGACGAATCCCAAAGATAGAGACAGAATTCTGAAAGCAGCAAGATCAAAAAGAGAAATTACATTCAACAAAACATCCTTGAGATTTACGGCAGACCTGTCACTGGAAACACTCAGAACCAGAAGGCAGTGGTGGGACAAAGTGACAAAACTCAATGAAATAAATGCTTCGCCTAGAATACTGCACCCAGCAAAACTGACTTTCAGGTTTGAAGGAAAAATACATGGTTTCACAGACAAACAACAGCTCAGAAACTTTACAGACTCAAAACCATTCTTACAAGAAAAACTGAACAGCCTACATTAAGACAAGACTGACCAACAGACACACCAAACTTCGATATAAAGATGGCACTAACTCCCAGGACAATTCTTTCTCTCAATGTCAATGGACTAAATGCACCAGTTAAGAGACACAGAGTGGCTAAATATCAAAAAACTCAATCCAACCTTCTGCTGCCTACAAGAAACACACCTGAATAGTCAGAACAAATATAGACTCAAAATAAAAGGCTGGAAGAAAATCATCCAAGCAAACAACACCCATAAAAAAGCTGGAGTGGTGCTCGCTTTGGCAGCAAATATACTAAAATTGGAACGATACAGAGAAGATTAGCATGGCCCCTGCACAAGGATGACATGCAAATTTGTGAAGCATTTCATATTTAAAAAAAAAAAAGCTGGAGTGGCCATACTAATATCAGATGTATTGTATTAATCAAGGGATACATACAGCAGGAAGAAATCACTCTCCTAAACATATATGCACCGAATGAGGGGCCAGCAAAATATGTAATAAAATTGTTGACAAATCTGAAAAATAATATCAATAACAACACAATAATTGTGGGAGACCTCAACATGGCATTGTCAACACTTGACAGGCAAACCAGACTAAAACCCAACAAGAATATACTAGACCTGAACAGAGAAATGGAAAAAAGAGGCCTACTAGATATATACAGGACACTCCATCCCCAGAAGCTTGGATACACATTCTTCTCTAATATACATGGGACACTCTCCAGGATATACTACATGCTAGCAAATAAAACATACCTCCATAATATCAAGAGGATAGAAATTTTGCAGGCTACCTTCGCTATCCACAAGGCCCTGAAGTTATATGTGAACTACAAAGGGACACAGAAGAAAAACTTTAATACCTGGAAGTTAAACAGCCTAATACTGAATAACCAGTGGGTCCAAGATGAAATCAAAGAGAAAATCAAAACCTTCCTGAAAACAAATGACAATGGTGACACAAACTATCAGAACCTATGGGACACAGCAAAAGCGGTACTGAGAGGAAAATTTATAGTTTTGCAAGCACACATCAAGAAAGAGGAAGGGGCATACCTAAATAGCTTAATGGTGCAGCTCATAGAATTAGAAAGTGCTCAACGAAAGGAACCAAAAATAGGGAGGCAGAAGGAAATAACATAGCTGAGAGCAGAAATCGATGAAGTGGAAAACCAAAAAACAATCCAAAAGATCAACAAAAGCAGAAGTTGGTTCTTTGGAAAAATAAGCAAGATTGATAGACCACTGGCAAAACTAACAAAGAAAGAGAGAGAGAGAAACTTGATAACTCGTATTAGGAATGAAAAAGGAGAGATCACTACTGATATGGTAGAGATTCAAAGGGTAATCAGAAACTACTTTGAAAAATTCTATGCCACTAAAAATGAAAACCTAAAAGAAATGGATAAATTCTTGGATTCTTATAATCTTCCACGATTGAAAGAAAAGGATGTAGCATATATAAACACACCCATCAGTATTAAGGAAATTAAGACAGTAATCAAATCTCTGCCCAAAAACAAAAAACCAAGCCCAGATGGATTTACTAATGAATTCTTTCAAACCTTTCAAGAGGAACTACTACCAATGCTGGCAAGGTTCTTTCATGAAATCGAAAAAACAGGAACACTTCCAAATAACTTTTATGAAGCCAACATCACCTTGATACCTAAACCAGACAGAGATGCTACCAAAAAAGAAAATTACAGACCAATATCGCTGATGAATACAGATGCAAAGATCCTCAAAAAAATCCTGGCAAATAGGCTTCAATGCCTCATGAAGAAGATCATCGTATGGTCCCCCGTGCCTGTCAGGAGCTATTTCTGAGCAGACAGCCAGGAGGAACCCCTGAGCATCGCTGGGTGTGGCCCAAAAACCAAAAAAAAAAAAAAAAAAAGAAGATCATCCACTATGATCAAGTAGGTTTCATCCCAAGAATGCAAGGCTGGTTTAACATCCGTAAATCTATCAACAACATCAACACAACAATCTACAACAACAATCTACAACAATCTACACAACATCAACAAGAATAATAGAAATCACATGATCATATCAATAGACACAGAGAAAGCATTTGATAAGGTCCAACACCCATTCTTGATCAAAACTATCAGCAAGATGGGAATGGAAGGAACCTTTCTCAATATAGTTTAGGCCATCTACCACAAGCCAGAGGCAAATATTGTCCTCAATGAAAAGAAACTGAAAGCCTTTCCTCTAAATTTTGGCACAAGACAAGGCTGTCCTCTCTCACCACTCCTATTCAGCATAGCACTGGAATTACTTGCTATAGAGGTTAGGCAAGAAAAAGATATCAATGGAATCAAGATAGGAAAGGAAGAAGTCAAGCTCTCACTGTTTGCAGATCATGTGATACTCTACTTAGAAAGCCCTAAATTCTCTACAAAAAAGCTTCTAGAAAAAATAGACTCATATAGCAAGGTGGCAGGCTATAAAATTAACACAAAAAACTCAATGGCCTTTCTATACACCAATAGTAATAAGGAAGAAATGGACATTAAGAACACAACCCCATTCACAATAGTGCCACACAAACTCAATTATTTTGGAATCAACTTGACTAAAAATGTGAAAGACCTATACTAAGAAAACTATAGAACTCTGCTGAAAGAAATAAGAGAGGGCACGTGGAAATGAAAGCACATACCCTGCTCATGGATTGGCAGGATTAACATAATTAAAATGGCAATACTCCCCAAAGCATTGTACAGATATAATGCGATCCCTCTAAAGATACCCATGACATTCTTCAAAGAAGTGGATCAGGCACCTTTGAAATTCATTTGGAACAATAAACACCCTAGAATAGCTAAAGCAATCATTGGGAAAAAGTATATGGGAGGAATTATTTTCCCCAACTTTAAACTGTACTACAAAGCAATAGTTATCAAAACAGCATGGTATTGGAATAAGGACAGGCCCTCAGATCAGTGGAATAGGCTTGAATACTCAGAGAATGTTCCCAAGACATACAATCACCTAATTTTTGATAAAGGAGCAAGAAATGCTAAATGGAGCAAAGAAAGCCTCTTCAACAATTGATGTTGGCACAACTGGATAGCCACTTGCAAAAAATTGAACTTAGACCCCCAGCTAACATTATGCACGAAGGTTAAATCCAATTGGATGAAAGACCTCGATATCAGACCCAAAACTATAAGATATATAGAACAACAAGTAGGTAAAACATTCCAGGACATTGATACTACAGGCATCTTCAAGGAGGAAACTGCACTCTCCAAGCAAGTGAAAGCAGAGATTAACAGATTGTAATATATTAAACTGAGAAGCTTCTGCTCCTCAAAAAAATAGCGCCCAGGATACAAGATCCCCCCAACTGAGTGGGAGAACCTATTCACATAATACCCAGATAATACATAAGATAAGGGACTAATCTCCAAAATATATAAGGCACTGACAGAACTTTACAAGAAAATAAACATCTAATCCCATTAAAAAATGGGGAGAAGAAATGGAAAGACACTTTGACAAGGAAGAAATATATATGGCCAAAAGACACATGAAAAAATGCTCCACATCACTAATCATCAGGGAGATACAAATCAAAACAACTGTGAAGTACCACCCCACACCCCAGAGATTGGCACACATCAAAAAAATGAGAACAAGCAGTGTTGGCGGGGATGTGGAGAGAAAGGAACTCTTATCCACTGCTGGTGGGAATGCCGTCTAGTTAAACCTTAATGGAAAGCAATATGGAGATTCCTCCAAAAACTGGAAATCGAGCTCCCATATGACCCAGCTATACCACTCCTAGGAATATACCCTAGGAAATACAAAAATACAATACAAAAATCCCTTCCTTACACCTATATTCATTGCAGCACTATTTACCATAGCAAGACTCTGGAAACAGCCAAGATACCCTTCAACAGATGAATGGCTAAAGAAACAGTGGTACATATACACAATAAAATATTATGCAGCTGTCAGGAGAGATGAAGTCTTAAAATTTTCTTATGCATGGATGTACATGGAATCTATTATGCTGAGGGAAATAAGTCAGAGAGAGTAAGAAAGACGCAGAATGGTCTCACTCATCTACGGGTTTTAAGAAAAATAAAAGACATTCTTGCAATAATAATAATTTTCGGACACAAAAGAAAAAAGAGCTGGAAGTAACTGCTTACCTCATGAAGCTCACCGCAAACAGGGATGAGTTTGGTTAGAGAAATAACTATGTTTTGAACTATCCTAATAATGAGAATGTATGAAGGAAATAGAAAGCCTGTCTAGAGTATAGGCGGGGGTTGGGTGGGGAGGAAGGAGATTTGTGACATTGGTGATGGGAATGTTGCACTGGTGATGGATGATGTTCTTTACATGATTGTAACCCAAATACAATCATGTATGTAATAAAGTTGATTAAATAATAAAATAAATTAAAAAAAGAAAACCCTCCTTCACAAGTGCAACCTTTTCACCACCAATGCCCCCCATCTCCCTCCTCTCCCACCTCCTGCCTGTACTCACGACAGGCATTCAATTTATTTCACTCACTACCATTGTCATCATAGTTTTTAGTGTAGTTATTTCTGCAACTAAACTCAGCATTCTTTGTGGTAAGCGTAGGCTGGTCCCTCCAGCTCTCATCTCTATTGTCTCTGGGTATTAGTATAATGTCTTTTATTTTTCTTAAATCCCACAGATGAGTGAGACAATTATTCTGTGTTATTTATCCCCCTGAATTATTTCACTCAGCATAATAATTTCCATGTCCATTCATGTATATGAAAATTTTATGATTTCATTTGTTTTGATAGCTGCACAGTATTCCACTATGTTGTACCACCGTTTGTTTAGCCACTCATCTGTTGTTGGGCATCTTGGTTGTTTTCAGATACTGTTTATTGTAAGTAGTGATGCAATGAATATAGATGTGCAGAAGGCATTTATGTATTGTGTTTTTATGTTCTTAGGGTATATCTCTAGAAGTGGTATACCTCGATCATATGGGAGCTCAATTTCCAGTTTCTTAAGGAATTTCCATATTGTTTTCCATAAAGGCTGGACTAGATGTCATTCCCATCAGCTGTGAATGAGAGTTGCTTTCTCCTTACAACCCCACTAAAACTGATGTTCTTGTTCTTCGGGATGTGTGCCAGTCTCTGTGAAATAAGATGGTATCTCATAATTGTTTTGATTGTGTCTCCCTGTTTATTAGTTATGTGGAGCATATTTTCATGTGCTCTTGACTATTTGTATTTCTTCTTTGAGAAAGTGTTCATTTCTTCTCCCCATTTTTTTTGATGGGGTTAGATTATTTTCTTGTTAAGTTCTGGCAGTACTTTGCATATTTTAGATATTAGCCCCTTATCTTATAGGTATTGGGAAATTAGTTTTTTCCCATTTTGTAGATGACCTTTGTATCCTAGTCACTATTTCCTTTGAGGTGCAGGAACTTTTTAGTTTAATATAGTCCCATTTGTTTATACCTACTTTCACTTATTTGGACAGTGGTATTTCCTCCTTAAAGATGCCTTTAGTCTCAATGTCATGGAGTGCTTTACCTAAGTGCCCTATATATATATATACAATATACATATATATATAATATGTATTTATATTATATATATGGATGTGCCATATATATGGATATAACATAAGGTATGTAGAATTATATATACATACATATATATGTATATATACATACATATATACGTATATATAATTCTATATACCTTGTGGTTTCGTTTTTTTCTTATGATTAAAGAGAGTGTCCAGTGTCATTTCAGGATGGCATTATTTTTGGTCTTAAATGATTAATACAACATTTCTTTGGGGCTTTTGGTGGTCTCAGTCTCTACTTTCTTGCCAATGGCTATAAGAGAGTGCATGAGAAAGAGGTCCTGACTTTTGGTTGTTTTTCATTGCGTTTGCTATCTAGCCTGCCTACATTGAAATCATATTATTTAGAACCACAAGTTTATTTGGTTATAATACCTTTCTTCTTTTTAGTGAATAAGCTCGGTGATTAATGATTTTTGCAATAGTAAATTTTGAGACAAGCTACTAAATTATACTTGTTTTAGTCTACTTTTCTCTAAAAAATTATACTAAATTAAGATTTTTTTTTTTTTGCTTTTTGGGCCACACCTGATGACACTCAGTGGTTACTCCTGGCTATGTGCTCAGAAATCACTCCTGACTTGGGGGACCATATAGAATACCAGGGGATTGAACCACGGGTCCATCCTAGCAAGCGCGGGCAAGGCATATGCCTTACACTTGTGCCACCAATCCGGCTCCAAAATTGAGATTTTTAAGATAGATTAATAAGATACTAGAGTGGCCAGAATGATAGTACAGTGGTAAGAACGCTTGCCTTGCAAATGGCCAACTTAGGTTCAATTCCTAGCCTCCTATATAATCCCCTGAGCACTACCAGGAGTGATTCCTGAATGTAGAACCAGGAGCATTGGCAAGAATAACCTAAAGAAAAACAAGATTAAAAATTAAAGATATTAGTTTATATTCTGTGGTGGCCAAATAGAAAAGCAAAAGATTTAGTATTTTTTTCAAACTTATAGAAAAATTATTTTCCTTGATTTTTTGAAGCTCTGAAGATTAAAGAGTAAGCCCCGGATTTAGCACATTAAGCAGTGACCTACTATTAAGTCTATTCCCAGACCTATCTTTTAATATCTCAAAGTATTGTAAATGTTAAAATATTCTTTTGCTTTTAATATTTCTTATTCACCTTGTTAAATGCCACCTTATTCTAGACACTATTAACATCATTCTTGGCCTCTAGAACTAAACAAATAACAGAACAAATAAAAACCCAGCAGTCTTTAAATAGATTTAGATTCTCTTTAATCAGGCCAAAGAATTTTCACTTTAAATATAGAAGTGTATCTCACTTAAGTTTCTCTACAAATATCATGTGATCCAACCCACATCCTACTTAGCTGTTTTTAGATTCTTAGTTCTCTTGAAAGGATACAACCAAGAGGTGAGAAAAGTCAGGTGAATATTCTGAATGGAAAGAGGAAGAATGTTATTTAACACTCCATATGGAATTCTTGTATTATTTAAGTGTGAAATTGGAAAGAAAATAGCATACCATGATTTTATATCACCTTTTGGGTTTTCAGAATTTTCAGTTATTTTGATACTGAATTTCTCCAAAATTTTATTAAGTTTGTGAAAGTGTAAAATAATTTCTAGTTTTATATTTAATTTAAAATCTGCAGAATTAGATCATTTAGATTAGACAACTAATGAGATATTTAATATAAATTAGATAGTTTGGATAATTTGTATAAAGTGGGCATGGGTTCATATGGCATTCATGAAATGAGTGGTTAGGTGGGCATGTAAGCTAAATTGATGTTTTAAACTTTTCATTCTGAAGACCAGAGTGATAGTAAGTGGGTAAAGCATTTGTCTTGCACACAGATGACCCAAGTACTCAGTTTGGTTCCCAGAGCCTGCCAGGAATCTTCCCTGAGTACAGAGCCAGGAGTAAGACAGGTGTGGCCCCAAAATAAGTAAACAAACACTTTGTATCCTGGACTGTATTGAAGTCCACACTACTTTTTTAACATTGGGGAGATATAGCATCAGTGAACACAACCACAACATTTATCAGGAATGATTTTGCTAATTCACAATAGCATATTTGGTAAATCTCTTAATCTCTGAATCAACCAAATAGCATTTGGTTAAATTTAGTATATGCTGATTCATCTAGAGTACATGGTTTGTGCCCTACCTGCCTGGGCATGAAAAGGAAGTAAAATCCTGCTGCTACAACTCCACAACACAAAATATAGTGGCACTCAAATGAAGGATAACCAAAAGTAGTGTTAAAATAAGAAAAAAACTAGTGCATCTGAATGCGTAATTCTTGGTTTTATTGATTATCAAGAGATGCATAATTTATGTCACTGGAATACTCACCTCAAAATAGCTCTTCCATAGTTTATTAATCATTATCCAAGTTTGTGCAATGAAATATCTAACTAAGTAATGTTTGGTAATAATCTCAGGTATTGGACAAGTATTTGCTATCTCCAATTTGCCACACAGATTATAATTGAGCATAGGAGAATAAGGTCCTGACATTAAAATCAACCAAACTTGTAGAAAAGTATTGAAAAAAATGTGCAGATTTCTTTCTTTCTTTAATGTTATTTTGAGGGGAGTGTTTTGGGCAATACCCAGCAGTGCTCGGGGTTACTCTTAGCTCTATATTCAGAAATAACTCCTAACCATGGTTGGGGGACCATATGGAATGCTGGGGATAGAATCTA
The DNA here is from genome assembly GCF_024139225.1 of Suncus etruscus. Taxonomy (NCBI): domain Eukaryota; kingdom Metazoa; phylum Chordata; class Mammalia; order Eulipotyphla; family Soricidae; genus Suncus; species Suncus etruscus. The sequence continues at coordinate 129,263,005 of NC_064853.1, read as the reverse complement.
GGTCAGTCTTATGTAAGGTACCCTAATCACTCCAGCTCCACATTTCTATTTCTTATTTTGTCCTGAGACTATTCCATAGTCCAAGAACTGGAAGCTTATGAAGCACACCTCCTTGAAAGATTGGCATTGATAACACTGTAAAGACAAAGGAAGTAGTTCAGGATTCAAAATATCTGATCAATGCCTGTGTAATCTTGTAATCTGTCCCCAGAATATGAAGGCACAGATGCGTATATTTCTCATTGATCGCCCACAGCCATCTGCCTGTGTGGCAGAATGATGTTACAAATATTCATATGGCCTTCCCGATAAAAGATGCCTCAGCTCTGAAGTAGAGCCTAGTTTTTAAGCCTCTTTTCCTTTGGCCATCTTAGTGTCATAAAGCACTTCAAGGTAATTATACTAGGCTGAAGCTCTTGAAATATTTTTCCTACATGTTCAACACTTGATATGAGCCAGTAGCAGATTTGGAGACTTTTACAGGTAGATTTTTCACTTATTTCCTTGGCCAAAGTTGTGTTAAAAATCCATGTTTTAACTAGTCAATTGGGAAAGACTCATTAGAATGCAAAACTAGAGTTGTGGATGGGGTCAACATAACCTGAAGTTTTGTGGGTGTAAACAAGAAGGAACAGAAAGCTGAAAATATGAGTTTGAAAAAACTAAGAAGAAATTGGTGATGATTACCCAGCCAACAATGTCTGCCACAGATATTTTTGACCTAGCAGAGGGATTGTATTGATTTGTTAGGCATAATGGTATCACATGGTTGTTGTAATATGAATTTACTGTCTGCTAAATACATATATAGTAATTTAATTAAATATATATGAAACCAAGTATTTTATCCCAGCAAAAAAATAACAAATATTAATTTACCAGAAGATAAACTTAAAAGCCTATATACATGTACTTTTAGTTTTATATATATTTATGTATTTGATAGTTAACTGGAACTCTGGGATGATTAACACTTTTGTGTTTCTTTTGTCACAAAGTAAACTTTGGTTCCTACTAAATACCCTTTACAGATATTTAGAGTGTATTTTTTTAAGAAACTATTACAATTATATTTTTCTCTGATTATGCAAATTTCAGCTTATTTATATATTGACTGTGACATCTTTTGGGATACAAATATTAAAGCTTTTGGAAGTGAGTAGAAAGACGCCATTGGCCTCTTAGTAATTAGAAAAAATTGAAGCATCAGGGGCCGATAAGGTGGTGCTAGAGGTAAGGTGTCTGCCTTGCAAGCACTAGCCAAGGAAAGACCGCGGTTCGATCCCCTGGTGTCCCATATGGTCCCCCCAAGCCAGGGGCAATTTCTGAGTGCTTAGCCAGAGCTTACCCCTGAGCATCAAACGGGTGTGGCCCGAAAAAAAAAACAAAAAAAAAACAAAAAAAAAGTTGAAACATCAAAAAATAGAATTTGAATTCTAGTTCTAGTAAACTCTTTCACCCTGATGTTTCTTCTTGCAGTCACTCATTTGACTTCTTTATAGTCCTTACTACAAAATTAAACTTTTTTTTTTTTTGGTTTTTGGTTTTGGGGCCATTCCCAGTAACACTCAGGGTTTACTCTTGGATATGCACTCAGAAATCTCTCCTGGCTTGTGAGACTCTATGGGACCCCAGTGAATCAAACCGATGTTCATCCTAGGTTAGTGCATCCTAGGAAATGCCCTACCACTTGCACCACGACTCTGGCCCCTGAACTAATATTTTTTTTTTCCTGTTTAGTATTGGTGCTTAGTAACTGCTATCTCTGCAGGGTCCTTAGTACATTACCTGATGCATACTAGGATTCCAGTTGGTTGTGTTCAATGAATTTCCTGGCATGTAAGTATATAGAGGGGTATCTAATGAAGGAAAAGAAAAGAAAAGTTAAGCCTCTGAGGCCTGGCTTGTGAAGGAGTTAGGAGTTGTGAGTGTGGAGAGGCCATTTCTAAGATATGCTTGCTGCTAAAGTCTGACAGTCTGGCAGAATTCACCAAGAGCCATGGATTAGAAACTTACTTGTGCTTTCTGGTTTAAAAATTCAGTGTCAATAAATGACCCTAGAGAACTAAATAATGAATCAATTGAAGGTTTATGCACCCAGAAGCTCTTCAAGAGTTATTTGTAATGGTGGGTGTTAAGAAACATCATAGTTGTCTGAGCATGACTTATTAAACACACACACATAAATGATTTATCAGTGAAAATAATTAAGAGTTTAAAGAATATTATATATTCTTTGTAATTTTAATTTTTCCAAATATTTCACTTGGAATGTGGATTTCTTTTGAAATCAAGAAATGTACTATTTTTTATTTCTTTTTTAAATATAATTTTTATTTTAATCATAGTGGTTTACATATCGTTCTCAGTAATATTCCAGGTACATTTTAAATGAATCAGGGGAATTCCCATTACCGAATTTCCTCCCTCCACCTCTGTTCTCATCCTGCCTCCCATATCCTCCAGAAAAGTACTATTTAAAAAAAAATTAGAAAAACTTGAAGAAATACTTGAAAAACTTGAACTACTTGAAATACTTGAAAAATTAGAAAAACTAGAAGAATTTGTAAGAAATAACATTGACTCAGTTAATATTTTCTAAGGTAATGGATTGTACTTAATTATTTTTTGCAATCTGAGATCTAGTTCTCCACAATCACCTTAATCTCGTAGCAGTAAATAATATAATTTTACATTTGATGAGATTTAATATATACTTCTAGCATTTTTATTTCTAATTGCTTTATATACAGAATGAGCAATAACTCAAAGTTAGACCAGATTATTAATTTCATCTAAGATATTCTCAAAAGGCTTGGGAGATAGAAAATATTAATTTATTATATTGCTTATATTACATCTGTTAGCGTAAAAGAAAGGCAGAGATCTTTTTGTACACATTGTTCAAAGATTTATGCATTTTGGTCATAAAATATTTGTGTATATTGATTAAAAACTGAAGGCCTCTGTAATGTAAACAAATCTCCAATGAGACCCAATTCAAATTCATTGTTTCTACCTCTTTAAATTTTCCTTGGGGCCAGAGTGATAACACAGTGGGTGAGATATTTGCTTTGGATGCAGTGGATAGACCATGTGGGTTCGATTGCCAGCATCTCATATGGTCCTTAAGTATCACCAGGAGTAATTCTTGGGTGCAGAAATAATCTCTGAACATCTTAAAAACAACAACTAAAATTGATGAATTAATTAAAATTTCTTCCTAGTTGTCCTTGTCATTAACTGCTTATTTCTAGTATTTAGCAATTTAAAATAAAACTATTTTTCTGCTCTTTGCTAATCATTTTGGCTGTAAATAAATAGTCAAAGGCAGGTTGGAGGTTGTTCTCTGAGTAGAATCTGTTTTTCACCCAAGGGAAGCTGTCCAAGGGCTATAAAATATAAGACTTAAAAAAAAAAAAAGAACAATCCAAATTCATAAGAGCACTAGCAATTCAATTGTTCTGAGTTGACTTTAGATTTTATTACCCCATTTAACTATGGAGCAGCCAGTGAGGACTAAAATAATTGACTGAAATCTTTTGTAAATATGTGTTTTTCTAAAGTGTGTTTAATATATTTCTGACAAAGCTACAGAGTACTCAAGTACACTCGACATAAAATATCTTGATGATTCTGTTTATGCTAAAAACATCTTTTAATAAATAGAAGATGCACATGAAGTAAATTAGAAATGTAGAGGATTGGAGCCTGAGCAGTAGCACAGCAGGTAGGTCATTTGCCTTATATGTTTTCCTTATATGACTTATATGTTTTCACATGGTTTCCTGAGCCTGCCAGGAGTGATGTCTGAGTGCAGAGCCAGAAATAACTCTTGAGAGCCTCTGCCACCAGATGTAGCCTAAAAAACAATATGTACATATATATACACAAATATATTTATATGTATATATAGAGAAAGGAGTAAAGGGAGAGGGAGGAGGAGGAGCAGGAGGAGCAGGATGAGGAAGAGGGAGAGACTAGGAAAAGAGAGAGAGGGAGAGAGGGTGAGAGGGAGAGAGGGTGAGAGGGAGAGAGTAGGGGAGAGAGAGAGAGAGAGAGAGAGAGAGAGAGAGAGAGAGAGAGAGATATGGAGAGAGAGAGAAAAGAGAATTTTAGTTTTTTGTTTTGTTTTGGGATCAGCACTGAGGAATTAATTACTCCTGGAGGTGCTCAGGGGAATTATATGGAGTTTCTCAGGGTAATTATTTAAGATGTCAGGGATCAATCCTGCAAGGAAAGCATCTTATCCACTGTACTATTGCTCTGGCCACAGAAATGTAGAGTTTTTTGACCGGAAGTTTTCTTAAAAGCCTAACACTTGACACTTTAGAGGACAAAGGAAGAGAGAAAGAACGGTCATAGATAGAGGATCTTAATTTTTCTTAATAGCACAGGCCATAGTTTCTGGCATCAAGAGGACTCCCTTACTTGGCCAAACTCTGACTCTTCTTAATTATATTTGTTTGGAATACAATGCATTTTATTCCTTCTGGTGGATGAGGCCTGCCTCTGCTGCCTAGGGTTCCAGAGACTGGGAGAAAGAGTTATATAGATATTCAACATTAAGAGGTGGCTGGAGGAGGCTCAGGTTCAAAGAAGATAAAAAAGTGAATAGTGTAAAAGCTGGTAGTATTTCTCCGATGCTTTATGTCTGCCCTTCCCTACCACCACCACCCCCATGAGCCAGGAGGCAGTCACTATTCTGGCCCCCTCCCAAAAAATTTCTTTTTATACTTGCATGACAAAAGGGAGTATCCAAGGGGAGTGGTCAGGGGGAGTGTCCAAGCCCAATTGACATATTTCTTCCAATTGCCAACTGACTCTCATCAACTGTCTCTTCCAACTTCCATATACTTGACTTAACATGAGCATATATCTAAAACTTAAACTAATCTTATCATCTCTTTCAGAAATTCAGGCGTTTTAAAAAATGTTAATTTTTTATTATTTAAGATTTTTTAATTTATTATATAGTTAATGGTGATATCTCATCCTATAAACTAACACCACACCATCGCCAGTATCCCCTGGTATACTCACTTCCCCAAGGACTCTAACATGCCTCTCTTTCATCCTCCTACCCAGAACTCAATTGTGTGGATCAATTCTCTATTTGTATTAACTTTGGACCTTTGTTGCTTCTTTGCTTCAGTCCCACATATGAGAGACTATTCTGTTTCTATTCCTTTCCTTCCAACTGACTTCACTAAACAGATTAGTCCCAAGTTCCATCCATGTTGTTCTATCAAAATTGAATAAGAAATCCATTTTTTTATTTTTTATGTTTTTATTTAAACACCAGGATTGCAAACATGTATGTAGTTGTGTTTTAGTCATAAAAAGAACACCACCACTTCACCAATACAACATTCCCACTGCCAGTGTTCTCCATCTCCCTCCTCCCCCACTTCCTGCCTGTATTTGAGACAGGCATTCTACTTTTCTCACTCATCAACATTATCATGATAGTTGTTAGTGTGGTTATTTCCCTAACTGCACTCACCACTCTTTGTGGTGAGCTTCAAATCATGAGCTGGTCCTTCTGGCTCTCACCTTTGTTTCTGGGCATCATTACAATAATGTCTCTTTTTCAGGGGGCCACATCCGGTAACACTCAGGGATGACTCCTGGCTATGCTCTAAGAAATCGCTCTTGGCTTAGGGGACCATTTTGGATTCTGGGGGTGTTTGTTATGGCTACTCTAGTTTCTTTAAGTAATTATTTGCTTGAATGATTTTCCTCCAGCCTTTGATTTTGAGGTTATATTTCTTCTGATTATTTAGATGTGTTGCTTATAGGCAGCAAGGTGTTGGTTTCAGCTTTTTCATCTATTGTGCCACTCTGTGTCTCTTAACAGGTTTATTTAATCCAATGACACACGGGGATAATTGTCATGGATTTAGTGTCATCCTTGTTAGAAATTTAGTGTGTCTGTTGGTCTGTCTTGTATTATAGTAGACATTTCAAATCCTGAAAGAAATGAATAAATTCTTGGACTCTTATAACCTTTCACGGTTGAAAAAGGAAGATGTAGCATATCTAATCACCTCCTTCACCATTGAGGAAATTAAAATGGTAATCAAATGTCTGCCCAAAAATAAAAGCCCAGGCCTAGTTGGATTCACTAATGAATTCTTTCCAACCTTTCATGAGGAACTACTACCAATCCTGGCCAGGAGATTTCATGAAATTGGAAAAAAACGGGTACACTTCCAAATAGCTTTTATGAAGCCAATATCACCTTGATACCAAAACCAGACAGAGATGTTGCCCCAAAAAATTACAGACCAATATCCCTGATGAACACAGATGCAAAGATTCTTAAACTCCTGGAAAACAGGATCCAATGCCTCATCAAGAAGAATATTCACTACGATCAAGTAGGTTTCATCCCAGGAATAGAAAATGGTTTAACACCAGTAAATATATCAACATAATACACATCAACAAAAAGAAAAATAAATATCACATTATCATATCAATAGACACAGAGAAAACATTTGATAAGGTCCACCACTCATTCTTCATCAAAACTCTCAGAAAGAAGGGAATGAAAGAAACTTTTCTCAATATAGTTAAAGCCATCTACTACAAGCCAATGACAAATATTATTCTCTTTTTTTTTTTTTTTTTTTGGTTTTTGGGTCACACCTGGCAGTGCTCAGGGGTTATTCCTGGCTCCAGGCTCAGAAATTGCTCCTGGCAGGCACAGGGGACCATATGGGGCGCCGGGATTCGAACCGATGACCTCCTGCATGAAAGGCAAATGCCTTACCTCCATGCTATCTCTCCGGCCCCGACAAATATTATTCTCAATGGAGAAAAACTAAAAGCCTTTTCTCTAAATTCTAGTACAAGACAAGGCTGCCCTCTCTCACCACTCCTATTCAACAAAGTATTGGAAGTACTTGCTGTAACTATTAGACAAGAAAAAGATATCAAGGGAATCCAGATAGAAAAGGAAGAAGTCAAGCTCTCACTGTTTGCAGATGACATAATACTCTACTTAGAAAATTCTAAAGATTCTAAGCGATATGGAGATTCCTCCAAAAACTGGAAATCGAGCTCCCATACGACCCAGCTATACCACTCCTAGGAATATACCCTAGGAACACAAAAATACTATACAAAAACCCCTTCCTTACACCTATATTCATTGCAGCACTATTTACCATAGCAAGACTCTGGAAACAATCAAGATGCCCTTCAACAGAGGAATGGCTAAAGAAACTGTGGTACATATACACAATGGAATATTATGTAGCTGTCAGGAGAGATGAAGTCATGAAATTTTCCTATACATGGATGTACATGGAATCTATTATGCTGAGTAAAATAAGTCAGGGAGAGAGAGAAAAACGCAGAATGGTTTCACTCATCTATAGGTTTTAAGAAAAATGAAATTTTCTCTGCTGAGCCTGCCTACATCCAAGGACTATAGCCTCTTCAGGACCCATCCCGGTAAGATGTCCCCACCCAACGCACGTGGGGCCAATTCCTGCCGTGATTGGGTACCCAGAGACTTATAACCACAGCAGCCTTGCTCTCTGCCTTTTCTCTGCTGAGCCTGCCTACATCCAAGGACTATAGCCTCTTCAGGACCCACACCTGAATTCCATTTCTGTACATTTTAAGAAGTAATCTACAGCCTTGTCAATGGAGTAATTTTGCAGTACACCCCCATATTTGCAGAAATCAAGATGGCTCCTCTAATAATCTAAAAAGTAGGAAACAAATAGGTATTCTCTCAAGAAGTTTAGAGTAGAATTATGGAAAATGTTCAGGGAGCTCAAAAGAAAAAAAAGCATCGATAAACTTGACTGGAGCAAAATTAAGCATCAAGAAGTTTGTCAACTGAAATTAGAAAATTTCACACTGAACTAACAGATCAGAAAAACTGAGTGCTGGGAGGCTTGACAGGCCCCCAGCCATCCTTGTCTTTTTCCCCTGACTCCAGGCCTTCCCTGGGTGCCAGCTCAGATGGCCAGAAGTGGGTTTAGGTGGACTCTTAGTGGTCCTCAGGTTCCCCCCTCCTTCCGTACTCCAGGGGGGAGGTGCATGGGGAGGAGGGCAGGCAGACATCTGGCTTCTGTTTTCCTCTTTGATTCTGGAGACCAGCTCTTGCCAGGTATGGGGTACCAGAACCTTTCTCCCTACCCTGGGGAGTGCTGGGAGGCTTGGCAGGCCCCCAGCCGTCCTTGTCATTTTCCCCTGACTCCAGGCCTTCCCTGGGTGCCAGCCCAGATTCCAGAAGTGGGTTCAGGTGGACTCTTAGTGGTCCTCAGGTTCCCCCCTCCCTCTGTACTCCAGGGGGGAGGTGCATGGGGAGGAGGGCGGGCAGACATCTGGCTTCCGATTTTGTCCTTGATTCTGGAGACCAGCCCTTGCCAAGTATAGGGTTTTTCTCCCCTGAGCTTCAATCTTTCCCTGGACACCTGTCTAGGTGGACTCTATAGGGGTCAACAGGCTTTCCCCCTATCTCTCCCTACACTAATGGGAATGCACTCTGGGAGGAGGACAGGCTGTTCTAGCACTGGTTTATATTGACAGTCAGTGGAATTTTTTTCTCTTTTTTTTCATATTGATATTATTGTGTGCATATGTTCTATATATCCATAATATCCATCTTGTATTGGGACCTTGATACTGCCCTACAAAGCTCATTTCTAATATTTTACTGCCTCAGTCCCAACCCTTACTTCCCCCCATCCTCCCATGCAGGTGCAGCTAATGACATGAAGCTCACCACATAGAATGATAAGTGCAGTTAGAGAAATAACTACACTGAAAACTATCATAACAATGTGAATGAATGAGGGAAAAAGAAAGCCTGTCTCGAGTACAGGTGTGGGTGGGGTGGGGAGTAGGTAGGTCTGGGAAATTGGTGGTGGAATCCTGCACTGGTGAAGGGGGGTGTTCTTTACGTGACTGTAATCATACAAGTTCAATTATATTTGTAATCACGGTGTTTAAATAAAGATAATTAAAAAAAAAAGAAAAATGAAAGACATTCTTGCAATAATAATATTCAGACACAAAAGAGAGAAGGGCTGGAAGTTACAGCTCACCTCAGGAAGCTCACCACAAACAGTGATGAGTTTAGTTAGAGAAATAACTAAGTTTCAAACTATCCTAATAAAGAGAATGTAGGAGGGAAATAGAAAGCCTGTCTAAAGTTCAGGCGGGGGTTGGGTGGGGAGGAGGGAGATTTGGGACATTGGTGCTGGGAATGTTGCACTGGGGGTGGGTGATGTTCTTTACATGACTGAAACCCAAACACAATCATGTATGTGATCAAGGTGTTTAAATAAAATATATATAAAAAAAGAAAATTAAAAAAATAAAATCCTAAAGATTCTAATAGAATCATATAGCAATGTGGCAGGCTAAAAAATTAACATGCAGAAATCAATGGCCTTTTTATAAACCAATAATGATGGGGAAGAAATGGACATTAAGAAAACAACCCCATTCACATTAGTGTCTCACAAACTCAAATAACTTGAAGTAACTTGACCAAAGACAGGAAGGCCTATGCAAAGAAAACTATAAAACGATGCTCTAAGAAATAAGGACTCACGAAAATGAAAACACTGGTCATAGATTGGCAGGATTAACATTATTAAAATGGCAATACGCCCCAAAGCATTGTACATATATTATGCAATTTCTCTAAAGATACCCATGACATTTTTTAAAGAAGTGGATCAAACATTTCTGAAATTTATTTGGAACAATAAACACCCTCAAATAGTTAAAGCAATCCTTGGAAAAGGTATATTGGAGACATTACTTTCCCCAACTTTAAACTGTATTACAAAGCAATAGCTATCAAAACAGCATGGTATTGGACTAAAGACAGACCCTCAGATCAATGAAATATACTTGAGAACTCAGAGACTGTTCCTCAGACATAGTCACCTAATTTTTGTATAAAGGAGCAAAAAATTCTAAATGGAGCAGGGAAGTCCTCTTGAGCAAGCGGTATTGGCACAACTGAATAGCCATTTGTAAAAAAGCAAACTTAGATTCCCAGCTAACATCTTGTACAAAGGTAAAATCCAAATAGATTAAAGACCTTAATATCAGACCTGAAACCATAAGGTATATAGAACAACAGTAGGTAAAACACTCCATGACATTGAGACTGAGGCATCTTCAAGGAGGAAACTGCATTCACCAAACAAGTGGAAACAGAGATAAATAGATGGGACTATTTTAAGCTGAGAATCTTCTGCACCTCAAAGGAAACAGTGCCCAGTATACAAGAACCACACACTGAGTGGGTGAAACTATTCACCCAATACCCATCAAATAAGGGGCTAATATCTAAAATATACAAGGCACTGAAATTTACAAGCAAAAACCATCTAATCCCATCACAAAATGGGGAGAAGAAATGGACATACTCTTAGACAAAAAAGAAAAATTAAATGGCCAAAGTCGCATGAAAAAATGCTCCACATTATTTGTACACAATGGGATACTATGTAGCCATCAGGAGAGATGAAGTCATGAAATTTTCCTATACATGGATGAACATGGAATATATTATGCTGAGTGAAATAAGTCAGAGAGAGAAAGACACAGAATGTTCTCACTCATCTATGGGTTTTAAGCAAAATGAAAGACATTCTAGCAATAATAATTTTCAGAGACAAAAGAGAGGAGGCTGGAAGTTCCAGCTCACCTCATGAAGCTCACCACAAAGAGTGATGAGTTTAGTTAGAGAAATAACTACATTGAGAACTATCCTATCAATGAGAATGCATGAGGGAAGTAAAAGCTTGTCTTGAGTACAGGTGTCGATGGGGTGGGGAGGAGGGAGATATGGGACACTGGTGGTGGGAATGTTGCATTGGTGAAGGGGGGTATTCTTTACATGACTGAAATCATAGAACTACAATCATATTTGTAATCACGGTGTTTAAATAAAGATTAAAAAGAAGAAAAAAATGTTCCACATCACTAATCATCAGGGGAATGCAAATCAAAACAACTATGAGGTACCACCTCACACCCCAGAGATTGGCACACATCACAAAGAATGAGAACAAGCAGTGTTCGGGATGTGGAGAGAAGGGAATTCTTATCCACTGCTGGTGGAAATGCCGTCTAATCCAACCTTTATGAAAAGCGATATGGAGATTTCTCCAAAAACTGGAAATCGAGCTCCCATATGATCCAGCTATACCACTCCTAGGAATATACTGTAGGAATACAAAAATACAATACAAAAATCCCTTCCTTACACCTATATTCATTGCAGCACTATTTACCATAGCAAGACTCTAGAAACAAGATGCCCCTCAACAGATGAATGGCTAAAAAACTGTGGTACATATATACAATGGAGTATTATGTAGCTATCAGAAGAGATGAAGTCATGACATTTCCCTATACATGGATGTACATGGAATCTATTATGCTGAGCAAAATAAGTCAGAGAGAGAGAGAGAGAGAGAGAGAGAGAGAGAGAGAGAGAGAGAGAGAGAGAGATGGAGAATGGTCTCACTCATCGATGGGTTTTAAGAAAAATGAAAGACACACTTGCAATAATTTTCAGATACAAAAGAGAGGAGGACTGGAAGTTCCAGCTCATGACATGAAGCTCACCAGAAAGAGTGATCAGTTTAGTTAGAGAAATAACTACTTTGAGAACTACCCTAACAAAGAGACTATGTGAGGAAAATAGGAAGCCTATTAGAGTACAGGTGGGGGTGGGGACACTGGTGTTGGGAATTTTGCACTGGTAATGGGGTTGTTCTTTACATGACTGAAACCCAACCACAATCATGTTTGTAATCAAGGTGTTTAAATAAAATATTATTAAATATAAAAGACATTCTTGCAATAATTTTAAGAGACAAAAGAAAGGAGGGATGGAAGTTCCAACTCACTACATGAAGCTCACCACAAAGAGTGAAGAGTACAGATAGAGAAATAACTACATTGAGAACTATTATAACAATGTGAACAAATGAGGGCAGTATAAAGCCTGTCTATAATAAAGGTGGGGGAGGGGTGGGGAGGAGGGAAATTTGGAACACTGGTGATGTGAATGTCGCCCTGGTGAAGGGGGGTATTCTTTACATGACTGAAACCCAACTACTATCATGTTTGTAATCATGAGCCATCCTTCTGGCCCTCGTTTCTAGACATTATTATAATAGTGTCTTTTATTTTTCTTAAAACCCATAGATGAGTGAGACTATTCTGTGTGTGTCTCTCTCTCTGACTTATTTCACTCAGTATATTAATTTCCATGTCCATCCATGTATAGGAAACTTTTATGACTTCATCTCTCCTGACAACTGAGTAATGTTTCATTGTGTATATGTACCAGTTTCTTTAGTCATTCATCTGTTAAAGGTCATCTTGAGAAACAAATTCTCTTTTTTTAACTTTTTTATTTAAAGAAAATGTATCACATAGTTGACATAACTGATCATAATACATATTTTCAGGCTGACAGAAAGCAAATTTATTAAGAAATAGAAATATATAAAGAATAAATAAAAGCTAAAGTGAAAAAATAAGGGGAGAGAGTTCATTAGCAGTTATATATGGGAAAATTGTTGTATCACCAATAAAGTTGTTAATACAATAGTCGAAGGTTTAGTATATTCTTTCTTTTTTTTAGAGCTGGGAGATACACTAAAAATAAAGAAAAAAAGATGTGTGTGGCAGTTGTCATTTGTGTAAGCACAGAAAAATATAGACGAAATTGGAAAGAAAGACCTTTCGCCTGAAAAACAGAATATCTTACCCCTTAAGTATTTTGGCATAAGACCAACTCAAGGCTCTAGGCATACATAGATGTCCAACTCTAGTCATTTTCAGTGGTCAGCTCTTCAGTCTCACCGTTGTTGCTGTCAAGATTCTGTATTTATAGATCCTGTTTCTGTACAGGCCCCGTGTCAAGACCTGGTGGTGTTTAGTGTCTCCTGGTTCCGTCTCACCATCAGTTAGCATTGCAGAGAATCCTGCCCTAAAAGCAGACTATTGCTGTTGTCTGGTTGTCAGGGTGATATAAGAATTATCTTTGGAGTAAGTCAATGCCATGGCTTCTTGGTTCTTTCTTGGTAGAATTTATTCCTGCTGATTGTGTGGAACAAACATGGGCAACCATGTTTGTTTTCGTAGGTGGTATTCTTGGTTCAGGGGTGAATGGCCAATGATCAATGCACTGGAGTCTGAGCCAAGTAATTATGCCAAGTAGAGAAACCCAATTCTTAAAGTAGAAATGTTTATAGAAAAACTGGAAGACTCATAACTTTTATCATTTTTTGATATGTCTTTTTTGGTCTTTAGTAGTATTTTCCCACTATGGTGATTTGATAAGTAGCCATTCATGTTTAAGATAAGTATATATTTCATATCAATTTTCTTTGAATAAGATGATTGGAATTAAATATGCTTCCAACTATACATGTAAAATAAAATATAAAAATGATTCATGTAACCTTGAAAATACCAAGTCAAAGACTATATACAGTTTTAGTTTTTAATAGTATCCTCCATTTTTCATAAAAAATAGGTTGTATAATTTTTTATTTTCATGTTACTCAACCAGTGCCTAAACAGGGGAACACAAAACCCTGCCACCAGCACTCCTTTTGTTGTCGTTGTTCTTGTTTTGTTTGTCTTTTCCTCCTCTTTTTTCTTCCACTTTTTCTTATTTTTTCACTCTTGTGTTTATTATTTGGTGAATTTTTTGTTGCTGGGTGCATTTTTTTCTTTTTTTGGTAGTTGCTATTAAATTTTTTCTTTTATTTTTCTTTTGCTTTTTATCTCCAACAGAACCACATAACTTGAATCATTCAGCCTCATAAATTGGGGGGGGGGAGGATGGTACCAGCACTAGACAGTCATATGAATTTGTAGTGGAAATAAAAAATGATCAGACTTGAACACCAAACCCAAAGTCAATGACAACAAAATTGATACCCAATCTACAAAAAGCTGTATAGTGGGGACCAGTTACAACAGTATTCTCAGGGTTAAGAAGGGACATCTGGGATACATGCGGGGAACAGGGGTGGAGGGGGGATAACACTGGTGGTGGGAATGCCCCTCATTCATTGTCACTACGTAACTTAACTATTACTGTGAAAGATTTGTAATTCACTTTGGTCACAATAAAAATTAAAAAAGTACTTTCATGGCTTTCTAAAATACCCAAGAAAATTATGACAGTTTACTTAAAAATTATTCATATAAGAATTAAATGTGGCTCTGAATTTTATTCTGTATTTATTAAGTATATTTTCTAAAAATTCCTTTAAGTAACAATGTATCTATCTGGAGATAATTTTTTAAATTTCTAGAAATTTTTTATTAATTTAAAGAAGTATGTATTAAAATTAATTATGTAAAGGGTCCTTTCTAGACAGCTGAAAACAACAAGACTACTAATAAAAATAAGTGTTAAAATTTGGATATATCAGAAAAAAAATTTTGATTTTATTATTCCTTGCTTCTTGCTAACCTGCTAACTTGGCTGATGAAAATTTTTTGAAGTAGAAATAGAATTTATGGTCACAGCTTTTATGTTATAGACTTAAAGTATAAAAAGTACTATTTTAGAAAATTATCTAGATATGGAGACAAAAATAGTATAGAATTGAGGCACTTGCCTTGAATATAACACTTCCTGGTTTGAGCCCCAGCATCGCATATGTGCTCCTGAACCCTATCAGTATAGATACTTGGACACAGAGCTAGAAGTAAACCTTGAACATAGTCAGGTTTGGCACAAAATACAAAGGTTAAAAAAAGTAAAATAAACAAGAATAAAAATTAAATCTTGATTTTCAGTTGAACAATTACCTGTTAAAATGAATATTTTAAGAAAGAAAGAAATCTGAAGAGAAGAATTGGATGTTAAGGACGTCAGTGATCAAAAAATTAAAACACTTAGCCAACCAAAACTATTTAACTGGCCCACTCTCCCTGACCTCCACTCCATATTCTCATGGTAATAACCATTCCACCATTATTTTCTTCTGTATACATAGTATCATAAATGATAACTTTTGTTCTACTATATTGAGAAGTAAAATTAAACAAATCAATAGAAATTAACATAATATATTTATCAATATTTATTAAGAACCAAAACAAATATTTAATCATGTTCATCTTTTTATTTTCACTTTTGGGGCCACGTCTGATGGTGCTCAGGACCTACTCCTGATCATTTTAGAATGATAATAACTTCATTTAAGAGGGTCTAGTTTAAGTATTAGAAAGTCCTCATGAAAGAAAGTAATTTTATACTATGCTTTCAAGGTGAATAGGATATAGCCATATTTGTACTAGGGCAAAGACAGAAACACAAATGAAGAAGCAGGGCTGAGAAAACCTGTGTTCAGCTACTGTCCCGTCATGCATGATCAGCACAAAGGAAATACTTGCAAAGTGAGCAGAGATGAAGGAAATGAGATTAGACCACGCCAGAGGAGTTGTAGTTGAATGTGTCAAAGGTTTTATGAATGTATGTGGTCATACCTAGTTTATATTTTTATAAGATCATACTTAGTGTAATAAAGACAGAAATGGTTCATATTCAAAATTAAGATAACAATTATATGACATAGTCAAAACTAATGGAGATGTTGACTCATTTGGGCAGTGACCTGGGATGGAAAATAATGCTGATTAAGGTTATAGTTAAGAAATAAAATGAGGAGTGCAGGAGCTTCTGGGAAATTAAGTTATAAAAGCTGAAATGCAGATTCATGCCAGTGAGAAATGATGTCTGGAATTTGGCTGAAGTCCACGCTCTGATAAATACATTACGTTTCAGAACTTCAATGCAGAACATAGTAAAAGAAAGCAAGGGAACAGGGAGATGTGGACGAAGGTGGGACGAATGCTCTGACATGCAGGTCAGAGTTTGATTCCCAGCCTCATAGTCTCAGAGAATGATGGGGTACAGCTCCCAAATACCAGAGAGTGGCCTGAGAGTAGCCCCTGGCACTACTTTGTTTGCCCTAAAAACAAACTAAAAGAAGGCAACACTAAGCTTGAAATTCAAAGCCAGTATTTTTAAATGGGGTAAGTGGAGGAGTTAGGAGATGCATGGATGTTCAGAGTTGTCCTACTTGGCTTACTGCAGTGTGCTAAAGTGTACAGACCAAGGAAACATCATTCTTTATCTTGCCAAACTTGTAAATTTCCTCCCAAACTAAAATGAATATCTAGACATTGTATTTACCTTAACTCACTTTTGTTATTGTTGTTGTTTGTTTTGTTTTTGAGCCACACCAGGCAGTGTTCAAGGATGACATCTGGCTCTGCACTTAGGAATCACTCCTGGTGAACTCAAAAATACCAGAGATCCCAGTTCTGCTGCATGAAAGGCAGAGCTATCTCTCAGGCCCCTTAACTCACCTTTCTAAATGAAAATTATATGAGAAGCTTGGAATATATTAAATGTATGGGGGAATGGAAATCTGATGCTTTTGTCTAGAAATTTTGCTCATTGAGCATATATTTGCATATTATATATATATATAACTATATACATTTTAACATATATGTTTTAAAAATATATATATTTTAACATTGGCATAATTCAATAGTTGCTTTGCAATATTATAATCTTTGCTTTTATTTATATATTTTTCAAGGGTTACTCCTGGCTCTGTGCTCAGAAATTGCTCCTGGCTCAGGGAACCATATGAGGTGCCTGGGTTTCATCCTGGGTCAGCCACATGCAAGGTAAATGCCCTGCCATTGTGTTACCACTCCAGACCCTATGATTCAGAATTTGCTTTGTAAGATCACACCACAGTTACTAGAAAATGCACTATATTAAAAGAAAATAACAAATCAATTAGTCTAAAAAAATTAATATCATTAAATTGGTAGTCAAAGTAAGTGTTAACGATCACAGATCACAAATGAATTTTATTTCTGAACCATTTTATTCTCTTGTTTTGTGTTCTAGAGTTATTTTGTGTAGACTGATAACAGACTGGCAATTGCTCAGTGAGGTCAATACCATGTTTAGATTTTATTAGTGTAGGTAGTTTAGAAGCACCGGCTTCTGTTATGTATTTCATAATCTTGTCCTTAAAAGTAGTTTAGAATGAGCTCTTTTCAACTTCTTACTTTATTTCTCATTTTTTCTGATATTTTAATTCTTTACTTTTTTTGACCCTAAAAAACTAAGCAAGAGACCTGAACAGAAATAACCAATAAAATGATAGAGATGACAAATTAAGCCCTTAAAAATGCTCCATATCATGCATTATTAGATCATTGCAATTTTAAAAATAATTTTTGACACCCGTTATAATCATAAAATTCCAAAAATATTATCAATAGTTGATGTGGATATGGAACTCCAAGAATTTTAATTCTAGGTCTAGGGAATAAAAAATGTAACAGACACTTTGGAAGACAGTTTTGTAGTTCTAACTAAACAGATATCCTCTTACTATACAATTCATACGTTGTGCTTCTGGTATTTGCCCCAAATGAGTAAAAATGTTAACAAAAGCTCATAATTTATAACTTTATAACTCGTTTACTTATAACTATCAAGATTTAAAAACTATCACACTGTTCTTTAGTAGATGAATGCATATATAGCTTGTAGTCCAAGAAACAATGATAGTAGAAAGTGATTACTCTGGATATTAGATAAATACTAAAAGGAGCAAAATATTATTCTTAACACCCTTTTAATAATTGTATTGAAAACTACAGTGCCTAAAAAGAAAGAAAAGGAAAAGTGCCTGCCATAACGGTAGGCTGGGAACTCAGGAGAAAAACCAGGTATATTGGTGACTGGAAGTGAAAGAGTGGGTGCTCAAACATTATAGGACTGAAACTCAATCTTGAAAAACATTATAACTGTGTATTGCAAGCTAAAAAAGCTATATCCTGTGTGATTCCAATTATATGAGATTCTGGAAAAGACAAAGCTCTGCAAATAGTAAAAAGATGAGTGGATAATGGGCTTAGGGGAAGAAGGAAAGAGGGCTTTTTAGGACAGAGAAACTGCTGTGAAGGGGACAGAAAGGAGAAAGGATATATGAGGACTCATCAGGTTTGCTGTGAATCTACTACTTCTCTAAAAATATAAATTTCTAACTATTTTTTATTTATTGGGATAGGTGGGCACACCCAGCGATGCTCAGTGGTTACTCCTGGCTCTGCACTTAGAAATCACTCCTATCAGGCTCAAGGGACCATATGGATGCCAGGGATTAAATACGAGTTGGCCACACAGAAGACAAACTTTCTACCTGCTATGTTACTCAGGCCTCTAAATTTCCTTTTTCTTTTTTTCTTTTTTTTTTTCTTTTGATTTTTGGGGCTACACCCAGTGACTCTCAGGAGTTACTCCCGAGAGTATATATACATATATATGACTTAGGGAGAAAAAGTTAGAGATTATGGCATCTATGTGCTATTATAGAATTGCTTAGATTATTTTTTCCTTACCTGAAAATCCTCTATACTCTGCCTATTCTGGCCTTTAAACACCCCAATTCCTGGCACTCTCAAGATAATATATATATATATATATATATATATATATATATAGATATATATATATATATATATATATATATCTTTATATTTGGTTTTGGGGCCACACCCAGTGTTGCTCAGGGTTTACTCCTGCCTATGCTCTCAGAAATCTCTCCTGACTTGTGGGACTGAACTGCAGTCTGTCCTAGACTAGCACAAAGAAGGCAGAGGTCTTGCAGAGGTCTTATCACTTGCACCACTACTCCAGCCCCTCTCAAGATATTTTTTAACTCTCTCCATCACATTATAATTCCAAGAACATAATATAGTAAAATTATATATAATAATATTAGTTTTAAGATTGACTTATTTAGCAAAATACATTTAAGGTATCTCTTTGTGTATATTCATATTTGATAAGTTTTTTTTTCTCTTAGTACTTTTCTTTGTGTCTGGATGTACCACAGTTTATTTATTCATTCACCCACTGAAGGACATTTTGGTTTCTTCCAAATTTTGGAAATTTTGAATAAAGCTGTTATAAACATCCATGTGCACATACATTTTTGTGTGAACATAAGCTTTCAAGTCCTTTGGGCAAATACCAAAGAGCTCCATCACTAGATCACATGGTATAAATACATTTAGTTTTCTAAGAAGCTGCAAAACTGACTTCAAATAAGGAAGTGATATTTCCCCCCAAAAAAGGCAAAAAAATTTCTTATTAACTTTTC
Organism: Suncus etruscus; assembly: GCF_024139225.1. Taxonomy (NCBI): domain Eukaryota; kingdom Metazoa; phylum Chordata; class Mammalia; order Eulipotyphla; family Soricidae; genus Suncus; species Suncus etruscus. Next base: position 129,243,776 of record NC_064853.1, on the reverse strand, counting down.
CTTCTTTTTAAATTATTTTTACACTAAAGTGAATCTTTGCTTTCTTTCAGAAGTTTCAAATTGAAGTGTGTTTTGAATTTTATATTAAGGTTATTGCATGTAAGGAGTAGGAGGCAAAGAAATAGATATTACAGAGGTTAAAATCCTTGTCTTGCTCTTAGCTGCACTGTCTGGAGTGATTCCTAAACACAGAGACAGGAGTCAGTCCTAAGATTTAGATATATAGAGATACTATAGGAATTGAGGTGTATGCCTGAACCCCAGCTAAATCCCACTTACCCTCCAATGGCCACATATATTGCCAAAAGTCTTCTGTACTGCCAGGACTGCCTCTATTAGCCCATCCTGCTCATGGCCTGAATGGCACTCCTAATTTATGGTGGCATCAGGGAGTTTGAGAAGCACCACATCTTCAGACTCTTATATAACGCCACCAGTTCAATTGCTCAAGCATTACTGGGAATAAAAGCTGGGTATCCTGAGCACATCTTGGGAGAACCCCTTCTGCAAAATAAAACCCCAACCAAAAAGAACTCATGAATACCAATTCACTTAGTACCTGACCACCTAACCATGCTGAAGAAAACTGCAAGTTTAGAATTTCATGTTGCAGTCAATCCATGCAGAGATTGAGCTGAATTTTTTGTGAGAAACACCATAAACAAGTCTTAGACTGAGTTTTTTTGTCCTAGGTGATTTAAGTGGAGGCAATTAGAGATCTCTGTGTTGAGGACATTCACTTTAAATCTTTAAAGTTCATCACTTTAAAGCCTTTAAAATTTAAGTAGGAGAGAGAGAATGGCAGAAAATGAAGTCACTGAACTCAAGAACAAGATACTTGTATTATGCATACTTAATTTATGCCTGGGTTAACAACTGGTATGTATTTGCCACCAATATTTTTCATGGAAGTTAAATAGCAAAATAAAAGATAGTTTCATTGCTGATATTAATTGAATATTTAATATGATTCTGAATTGCTGCTTCATTTTGTTTATAGGCACATGAGTAGTGCTCAAAGTTTATTCATGACTCTGTGCTCATGAATAATTTCTGACAATGCTCAGGGTAGGTGGAAGTATGTGGTAGCTCTGCAGATCATATATGGTGTCAGGGATCAAACTGGGATCATCAACATGCAAGGCAAGAAACTTAACCTGATGTTGAAAAACAGCCCTTAAGATGGCCTTGGATGGTGGATGGAGGCCTTTGTTCTTAGGCCCCGGCCACGTGGCTTCATCTCCCATTAACCGGCTGGTCTGGGTCCAGGAAAGCGATGGGTATTGAACTCACTCACAGGCAGGCTTCCAGAGAGATAATATCTTTATTGCCCTGGCCAACAGATGTGGCTGCTAACCATTTACGCATGCCGTTCTCAGTTAGCCCTGAATCTTCCTTCTTTCATCCATATTACCTCCAACCTCCATCCTGGCAAAAGACCAAAAGTGCCTAATCCTTTCTGGTCAAAGCCTTATCTAACCTTTCCAAGACTTCTATCAGGAATGGGCCGGGTCTTGCAGGTAAGATCAAGTTACCTGGGAAGAATGGGGGGATGAGGCCACACCTGTACTATCTCTCAGGCTCCACAATTCAAAAAATGTGTATACATTAATATATACAAATTCATTTAATGTTCTCAGTTCTATAGATGAAGTATTGTTATTAGACTATATACAGATGAGACAAAATAAATAATTCTTGTTAAAAACTTAAGCATTATGCAAATTTTCTGATACAACTTAAACCATGAATTAATTTTTCTCGTTGGAAACTCTTTTTGACAAAGGTAGTAAAAACTATTACAGATCTTCTGTAAGTTTAAAGAAGTCAGATTTTCTTTGAAGCATTAGTGTAAGTTGCTGAAATTAGTCTCCTTAAAAAAATTAATCTGATAATTTAAAATTTGGTAGTTTGTGGTAGATTCATATTTTACTTTTAGAATATTCATATTTTGGGGAGAAATGCAAATGTGTCAAACAGATTATGATTGTTGTAATAATCATTTTATTTATAATTTTTATTTTTTTACAGTTAAATTTTTTGACATTCCCTCCAAAGATTATTTCTTTTAGGTGGTTTAATGATGGATGGAGTTCATACTCTGGTCCTATGATGTCAGGGACAAACCACCATCCCACCCCAGTGATTATCTGGGATCACCAGAGCTATACTTAGAAATGCTAATGGGGGCCAGAGCAGTGGCACAAGTGGTAAGGCGTAGTGCAATCTCCTAGCATCCCATATGGTCCCCCAAGCCAGGCGAATTCTGAGCGCATAACCAGGAGTAACCCCTGAGCTTCATTGGCTATGGCACGAAAAGCAAAAAAAAAAAATAAATAAAAAAAAAAAGAAAATGCTAATGGGATCTTGGTACATCAGGGTTTGAACCAAGTGTCTTGCCCTCCCAAAGTATGCACATCTCACCTCTGTGCTATCTCCCCACCACTCACTGTTAAAAATCCTTATAGAAAAGGAAGTAACTCATTTAAGAAGTGATTAACTTTTCAGTAAAATCTCCCAAGAAAGGTAATTAATTAATTGAAAATACATTTTAAAAAATACTACAAGTTGGGGCCACAGTGGTGGCACTGGTAGGTCGTTTGCCTTGCATGCGCTGACCTAGGACAGACCGAGGTTCAAGCCCCGGGAGTCCCATATGGTCCCCCAAACCAGGAGCAATTTCTGAGCGAATAGCCAGGAGTAAACCCTGACTGTCACCGGGTGTGGCTCAGAAAACCAAAAACATTTTTTTGAAAAAATAAAAAATATACTAAAAGTTATCATTGTAGTTATTTGCTGACATTTTCATTTATTGTATTGTGCTGGGTAGTTTAAAATTCTCTTCTATGGGGCTGGAGCTCAGATAGGGCGCTTGCCTTGAATGAGACTGACCTAGGTTCTATCCCCCACATCCTTTAGGGTTCCCTGAGACTCTGCCAGGAATGATGCAGAGAGCCAGAATTAAATTCTGAGACTGGATGGGTGTGTCCCCAAAACAAACATAAAAATTCTCTTATGTCACCTATGAAAAGATTCTGAGATCAAGTATGAAGGTAAATTCATAGTGAAGCTCTAGTGTATCCTATTCAGTCCCACCTGTTCTAGCCACACACATTGTCATGCTAAAGAACACTCCTATTACTCCTTCACCTAAAGGAATTCCCATATTTTTGTAATAAAACTTTATTCTGTTTTGTCCAAGGTGATGACCTTGGGGTCAGAGAGATAATAAACTTTATAAAGTATTTTCTCACATTGACCATTTTCAGTTCTTATAGTTCTGGATTTCCATCTGGTATCACTTCTCTTCAGCATGAATAATTTATTTTTGCTCTATTTTTATCCTACTTGTGCTGGTGAAAATTATTTCAACCCACCCATATTTGAAAATACTTTTATTTTGCTATTATTTCTGTAAACACTTTGTACTCAACAGCATTCCACACATTCTTTTCTTTCAGCATTTTCAAGATGGCTCCCACCCACTGTTAATGGACATCAGTTGTTTTGATTGATAAATCCATCTTCAGTGTAGTATTAATTTGCAACAGTTTCAGTATTTCACTTTTTCTTTAATGCTCACTCTATGTAGTCTAAGTTCACGATGTGTGTAAATTTTTACTCAGCTCAACCATTTGGTATTTACTGAACTTCTTGAATATACAGGTAATATATAGATTTTGAGAAATAAAACTGGCCAGTATTTGTGTGTTTCTACTTTATTCTCTCTTTCTTGTTCTTCTGTACTCCTTTTGAAGGAGGCTTGATGTTATCTTATGGCTTTCAATAAATTTTGAAATATTTTTGTGTGAATTTTATGTTGCACAATCTTGGTTTATGTGCCTTCAAATTTGTGGAGCATTTCTTTTTTTTTCTTTTTCCTTGCTGGGGGCATACCTGGTGGCACTCAAGTATTACTTCTGGCTCAGCATTCAGAAATCCTTCTGGTTGGCTAGGGGGATACCAGGAATTAAACCCGGGTCAATCGTGTGCAAGGCAAACCCTTTACCCACTGTGCTATTGCTCTGGCCTCTGTGGATCATTTATTTTATTGTTATTCTGAATAAATTAATCTAATAAAATCTTTGCTTGAAACTTATTTTTTCATGATTTAAAGTCACTTCAGAAATGTTCTATTTTTCATTTAAAAGTTTTGTTTCTCTGATGAGTTTTTCTTCTGTGGACTCATCATTGATCATATAAATAACATGATCATGTTTTAGTACTTGAACTACTTAAAATCATTGAGGAAGCGCTTTTATTGGCTAACTGCATTTCAAGTTGGTTGATTTAAATGCATGGCTATTATTTTTCAATATGTGATCTATGTTTACACTTTTTATATTTTATTATCTGATTTGTAATATTTCTCTATAACAAAGATCCCAAACTTCCAGAATAAAAATTATACAGTGCCACCTGGAAGTCACCGTTCTTTATGTAAAAAGCAAAATAGAAAATATCCCTTAATTGTCCCTGAGTTTTTATTGCCCCCATTATTCCTGTACCCCATTGTGGGTTATAAGGGTATTCCAAGTAACTAGGGAGCCAAGCCACAAGCCAGCAAATAGGAAGCAGCAGGGGCAGGAAGGAAAGTTGGAAGGGAGATACAGTCTGAGAAGGTTGAAAAACCTACCTTAGAGAACACTGCTTTTTTGTTCTATTAGGAGTTAAATGATTGGCACATTAACTTAGTCCTGAGAAGACTGACTGCATATTGTATTAATTATTCAATATAAAGTTCTAGTGTTGTGGTGAGGCCTTTCTCGATTTGGCCTGGCTCCTACAGCCCCTTCGTCCGGAGAAATGATTTCACAGGCAATCAGTTGAAGTTTCAGGCGAAATACAGCTTTATTACAAGGCCTTAACCACCCTGTGGTTCTAAGCTAAGCAGCTTCTTCCAGGCTCCTCTATGATCCCTTCAGCCTCTGCTCTCTCTCAGGCAACCCTATTATCCTCTCTTTAAGATACACCCACCATTCCCAAGCATGGAGTGTCTGATCAGCATATGAGATTGGCATATGGAATTGGGGGAGGAGGTAACAATTGCACATATATACTTTTTTCAGGCTCCTTCAGTTGTGTCCTTCGGTCTAGAGCAAACCAATTCTTAGCCCCAGCATAGAGAAGGGTTATGGTTTTTCCAGAATTATAAAGGGAAAGTCAGCACTCCCCTGTTTGGTGGGATGCAAATTTCAAACTCAGTGTTCACTGTGGTGAGGGACAGCTAAAATTCCGATTCAGCTAGCCTTCAGATCTTTCAGTGTTTGACTCACTCTAGACTTGGTATTTTTCCCTATTTTTATTCTAGGCTTCAAAGAGAAGTGAACTTTCATATTGACTGTCACTTTTCTGATGTTCCTTAGAGTTTTCGTTCTTACTCCAAGCTCTCATCTTAGATCTCAAATGGTTAAAATCTCTGCCATCTGCTAATTCTGCTTTCCAGTACATCTAAGTTAAAAGATCTTTCTAGGACAACAGAAAGAAGGAAAAACTCGAAAATAGGATAAGTAGGGAAAGTTGATTCTTCTTTTAAGTACTGACATGGAAAAACCACATAATTTTATAACACACAAAGTTTAGTTCCTTTTTCAGTGGTTAAACCATCATTCTGTGCCTCATTGTCTGATTTGCTAATGTACTTCCTACATTACCTGAATTGAGTAATATGTTTTAATTTCCTCAGTATTGTAATGAGGATCCTCATTTTCAAGGTGTTCTACAATTTAATTCAATCTGAAACTATGTATCCGGAAACAGCAGCATTACATAGGTAAAATACTTAGCCTACAAGTCTGCCCCACCTATCCCATCCCATCCCATCCCAACCTCAGATTCTACTCAAAGCCTGAGTATTTTAATCACCTATGGCTCTGACCCACTGGCTATAAATCCTAGATTGCCAAGATCCTCTTCTTGGATTCCATCATTTCACAGAACCCTGAGAAACATTTGCTTGTTTAACCAGTGTGAATCTGAAAGAATTTTAACTTACGAATATGCAGATGAAAGAGGTGCAGAGGTAAAATATGTAGGAGGGCTGGAAGTTTCATATTTCTTAAACTGTCCAACCCTATAAAACTCCATGTAGTTACCACCACCAAACTCTTCTTTTACTTATTTGGGGGGGCACACCCAGTGACACTCAAGTTTTACCCCTGGCTATGTATTTAGAAGCCTTTCCTGGCTTGAGGGACCAAATGGAATGCCTGGGGATCAAACTGCAGTTTATCTTAGCCTAGGGCATGCAAGGCAAAAGCTCTACCACTTCGCCACCACTCTGGCCCCAAAACTCTTCTTTTTTAAAACTAGTTCTTTAAAAAATAATTTTTTGAGGCTTCATCAGATAGGTTAAATTGAATCACTGATTGGCCATTGGCAACTGATTCAGCGTTAAGTCCTTTTCCTGAAGGTTGCAGAATGGAACTGTAAATTCTCACCTCTAATCACCAGACGGTTTCATTGGGAAACCAGCCCCACATCCTTAGGGGTGATCTAATAGTATCTTTATCATAACAAAAGACACCTTGATCATTCACACCACCTTCAAAATTCCAGTGGTTGAAAACACAGATAAAGTGCAAATATATATCACAGGTGAAAAGTACAGGAGCCCAATCTTTGCCCTCATAATTCACTTCTGGATCTAGTAACTATAATACTCAGAGTAATAACACTGTGTCAAATTAAAAGTCAAAAAAGCTGGGGGCCAGAGAGATAGCATGGAAGAAAGGCATTTTCCTTGCATACATAATGATGGTGGTTCAAACCCCAGCATCCCATATGGTCCCTAGAATCTGCCAGGAGGGATTTCTGAGTGTGGAGCCTGGAGTAACCCTGAGCACTGGTGGGTGTGACCCCTCCAAAAAACAAGTCAAAAAGCTTTATTTAGAGAAAATGAATCTGTAAAATAGTTCTCTAGGACATTAACTACAGGTTGTTTGGATGAGAGGAAGCAAGTAGTAATGTTTTTCTCTAATTTCATTATTTTAAAAACAAGATGTGTGCAAATATATTAATTATTTATAACTGAAATATTAATTTTCTATTTAAAAACTTCTGGTAATTGATAAACTATGATATATATTGTTTTATTAAATATTACAATGTATTTTAAATGGAAAGGAATAAAGATAAAAGTGACATAAAAGATACTTATATAAAATATAAAAATATTAAAAATACTTATATACTTATATAAAAGATACTACTAGATCAGGTCTTAAAAATGCCAAATATCACAGAGACTGGTACACATGCCAAAGAACAAGAACAATCAGTGCTGGTGGGGATGTGGAGAGAAAGGAACTCTTATTCACAGCAGGTGTGAATGCTGTCTAGTCAGCCTTTATGGAAAACAATATAGAGTTTTCTCAAAAACTGGAAATTGAGCTCCTTTATGATCCAGCTATACCACTCCTAGGGTTATACCTTAGGAACACGAATATACAGTTCAAAAATCCTTTCCTCACACCTAATTATTGCAGCACTAATTATAATAGTTGGACTCTGGAAACAACCAAGATGCCCTTTAACAGATGAATGGCTAAAGAAACTGGTACAAATACAAATTGGAATATTATGCAGCCATCAGGAGAGATGAATTCATGAAATTTTTCTATATGTGGATGTACATAAAATCTATTATGCTGAGTAAAATAAGTCAGAGGGAAGACATAGATACAGAATAGTCTCCCTCACCCATGGGATTTAAGAAAAATTAATGACATTATTATAATAATCTCCAGAGACAATAGAGTTGAGGACCGGAAGAACAGGCTCACAGTATGAAGCTCACCACAAAAAGTAGTACTGCAATTAGGGAAATAACTACACAACAACTATCCTGATAATCATAATGAGTGAGAGAAGTAGAATGCCTGTCTCAAATACAGGCAACGGTTGGGAAGGAAAGAGGAGAGCTATTGTTGGTGGAAATGTTGCACTGGTGAAGGGGAGTGTTTCATTTATGACTGAAATCCAACTACAGTCATGCTTGTAATCATAGTGCTTAAGTAAAGATTATATATATATATTATATATATATATAAGCAATGAATATAGTGTGTTGCAGATCTTATAAAATATAGGGGCCCGAGTGGTAGCACAGGGGTAGGGCATTAGCCTTGCATGAGGCTGATCCAGGCTGTAATACTTAGTATTACAGAATGATGCACATTCGATCCCTGCCATCCCATATGGTCCCCCAGCCAGGAGTGATTTCTAAGTGCAGAGCCAGGAGTAATCTTGAGCACCACCAGTTGTGACCCTCCCAAAAGAAAATGTATTAAATTAATTTTTTTCCTTCTGAGAGCTGACATTAGAGAAAGGATCATAAAGGCATGAAGTTATTTCCAGAAATACCAGTTAAAAACACACTAGGAATGGGGCAAAGTGATAGCACAGCAGTAGGGCACTACCACAGATTGGGAGCACAGTGGTAGGACATTTGCCTTGCACGGGGCCAACCCCAGACGAACCCCAGTTCCAGGAGCACTGCTGGGTGTGACCTAACCTCCCCCCAAGTGCATTAGGAATAAGAGTTAAAAAAATGTGACAATACAAAAATAGTAAAATTTATTCTGTGAGTTTTCTTTATATAATGCGTTGTATTCTATTATTAAAATGGATTTATTTCATTTCACTGTTTCACTGATAAATAATAACTAACCAGTATATTACAGAATTCATTTTTATAGTTCAATATACTTGTTACAAATGTACAAATGTATTTATTTGCAATATATACATTAGAAAATTGGAAAATTTTTATATGGTAGGAGATCATGACTTTTGTTTTGGTAGGGCATAATGTTTGCAACTTGATAGCCTCAATGTTTGATTTGACCTGGCCTGCAATATAATCCAGTAGAAAATAGCAACTATATGCTACACAGGCAAATGTATTTTCCCAGCAGCCATCATTAAACAGAGGTAGGCTTCAAGGCAAGGTCACCAGGTGCTAAGCACTTTCAGGGTTTTTTTTTTGTTTTTTGTTTTTTCTTCATTTGCTTTGAGTCTGCTTCATTAGCAGAACCCTGTTTTCTTTTTCTTTTTTTTTTAGTACATTTTAGGGATATGGGTAGTGGATCCACTCCTCTTCCTTACCTGTAAGGAAGGCCTTTGTAAAGCCCATGTCCAATTCCCCTACTTTGGAGACTTTCAGAAATGTGCTATTTTGAAATATCTGCTTGTATGTCTCAGGTAAGGATCCCTTTTGTTACTCTTTGTCTGAAACTCTTCATGAACCTATTTCCGTGTGCTCATCTAACTCTGTAAGAACCTTAAAACACTCTTATGCCTCTTTCCCTCCACCAGCAAGTGAGTTTCCTGTGTAAGAATAACCTGGTTGGCACGGAGGGACCCGGCCCAGGTCTCAGTTTCCATGGTAACATTGTAGACATGCAAAGATCACTCATCCATGCCAGAAATGTTCAGAATCTTTACTACTTGAAACCACAGTAACAACAAATCATTCTCCACACACTAAATCTAAAACATTTTCGTTGTAAAAATGTTTTTTTTAATCCGATCTCCTTGTCTAACCTCACTCTTTCAAAAAGCTTCCTTTACAACACGTTGTGTTTTATTTAATCAGACAACTATCTTGGTACAATTATATTCTTCAACTGTTGAGTTGTGTGTCTTTACATTTCACTGGGGAGGAAGCAGCAAACTGAAGTAAATAAATGCCAGGAAGCATAGCAATTCTTCAGATGCTTAATTCTACTCACTCCATTCAAATAGAAAAATACCACCTCCTTTTCCTTATAGGAAAGATCTTCCTCCCCACCCCGCCCCGCCCCCCATTCAATGTAATCAGGCTTTCTAGACTGCACTGTTTTACATAAGAATTCTGGGAAGATCTGAGCAAACACTCTGCTTGGTAACATAGTTAATAGGCTCCCTAAAGCATGTCTTACTCGGTGGAAGCCAGTAACTGTCTGGCTTTGAAGGGTTAAACTGGAAGAAAAAGAAAAAAAAAAAAAAAGAACTTTCAAGGTACCAACCAGGCTGTGTTAATTCAGCAGCATTTGGTTTCCACTTTGACCCGCTTCTGGTTAACCTGCGTGAAGCTAAATCGCGCAGAGAACGTAGTTGGCAAAATTCTCCACTACCCACCCCGCCCCCATTTCGTCTTCAATACACGCACACGCGTCAGGTCGCCCCTCACCCCCCACCCCCGGCCCTGCAGGAAGAAAAAGCGAAATAAAAAAAAGCCAAGATCCCCAAAGCAGAGCCTTGTGCGTGCGTGTGCGGGGCCCGAGTACGGAGTGCTGGCGTGCGTGCGCCTCTCACTCCCTGATTTGCCTTCTCGTGCTCCTTTCCCTGCCCCCTCCCCGCCCCCCGATTTCTTTTCCTCCCCCCCCCCACACCTTCCTTTCCCAGCTCTGGGAAGCCGCTCCCTGCGCCGACGTTTGGATGGCCTCTGCCAGCCTTGGCGCTGAGCTCCTTTCTGCCAGCCGCCCCCCGGCCCACCTCGGGAGCAATTCCCAAAGCTGAGGGACCTACTAGAGGCAAGTGGGGGCTGGGGGAGCCGAAGCAGCAGCAGCAACAGCCAAACGCAAAAGGGAGGCATCCTTCAGCAGCCCCAGAGGCTGGAAGCGCGTGGGAGAAAGAGAGAGAGGGGGAGAGAGAGAAAGGGGGGCAATGAGTTTGCCAAATCTGGGGAGCACAGGAAGCTCGGGAGACTCGACTCCTGTCTTTCCTCGGACAATGACGGCGTGGATCCTGCTCCTGCTGACACTCTACCCCGGGTGAGAGCTCTCCCTTCTACGCATCGCATTGGGTTTTGTTCCCAAGGTGGGATGGAGGGACAGCGGGTGGAGAGGATTGTGCCATTTCGGAGACCACCTTGAATTTTTATTATTTTTATATAAGACATGTCCTGTGACTATCAGAATGGGGGTGGGGGCTAGGAAGGGTGGAAGGAGGAAGGTGACTCTTCAATTTGGAATTGAATGTATTTACTTGCTATTTATTGGCCTGTGTATGGCGAAGGGGAGTGGGGGGACTTTGTGTTTGGTTAGCAACGTTTTGCTGTTGGATACAGGGGAGCTGTGTGCAATTCGAGGCCCAGTTGGAAGCATTTGGGTAGGGATCTGAAGGAAGGAACTGCAAATTTGGAGGGTGTGTGTGTGGGGGGGGTGTCATGGCTTATAACCAAGTGGTCTGTTTTTGAAAGAGGGGGAGGGGCCACGTTCTTGAAGGCCAGACTATTGATGGCACCTGGAATTTTTGAGGTCTGTGCACCAGGTTTGTTCTCCAGCCCCCACTAACTTGGCCTCTGTCTCCCACGAGGGCAAACGTGGTTCAGCACCAGGGCCAGCGCCCCCCTGTTTCAGGAGCTGAATGGGGGTGGGAAGAGCCTCGTCTGACTGGATAGGACGCGTCTAACACCTTCACATGACATCTGTGTAGTGCAGGGCCTATGCGCTGATGATCCTCAGCTGTTCTGTGAGATGGTAGCGGGGCGGTGGGCCTGGCGTGGAGAGGAGAGACGATTCGTGCCCGAAGGAATGGATGCTAGGCATAGAGTTGGCCTTGCTGCAGTGTTGAGACACACACGCTGCTGCGACCAGGTTCAGTCTGGTGCCAGAGTTGGGGAGTGGACACAGATGCTTTAGGACCTTGCTCTGCTTGATAGGAAAAATAGCAAAGGGCATCGTGGATCCCCAAAATCCAAAATGAAGAGTGTGTGGGTCTGTATTCCTCTCTGAGATGCTTTGCTCCTACATTTTCTGGAACTTAACTTTTTTCACACCAGGAGCATCTGGGGATTCCCTTAAGGCTTACACAAACAAGTTCACCATTCACCTGCCTCTCAAAACGGCTCCCACCAAGCCAGCACATTCTAAGTACAATGAGGTCAAAGACAGGTTAATGTGGGTTCACTATTTCCATCACTGTAAATAGCATACTATCATTTTAAAATTAAAGTATTTTTAAAATTACTCAAATGTCTCCTGATAAAAGAAATAAACCTAGCTTTTGGAAAAATTACAAAAACAAAACCAAGCCATTAAGGTGTTCATGGTAGAGGACCTTCTTATGTAGCTGATATACCAAAAGTAGATAAAAAGAGATAGGGTTAGGCAATCACTTGATTTCATAGAGGCTGTCTAGGAAATCTAGATGTCAATTTCTGATATAAAGAAGATACAGGCAAAAAAAAAAAAAAAGGGAGTGGAAAACCTCTCTTTGGATTTGCTAGTTTGCTCAGTTCTTCCAACTCTTATCATACCTTCTAACTTTGCTATTTATATTTCATTCAGAGTTTTTGAGTAGCTTCCCTGAGGCCTTTTACTGTGAATGATTTATGTAAAAATATTTTAATATTATCCTAAAAACTACTTTCACATTAAAATTTTCACACATATTAATATTTAATGTTTTATATAGCAGTTATTTCCTTACCCAGAAATGAGATAGTCACATATAGATGGAAAATACTCTGATTTTATACTAGTTATGAAACCTGTGGATAATGATCTAACGTGGGCAAGTGCATCTTTCCTGCTCACCAACATTTATCTTTGTAAACTCTTATAGCTAAATAGGTGAAGACATTCGTGTATTTTATTTCTAGTAGGCTTATTTTAACCAAAAAATGTGTAAGTTTGTTATTTCTTTTAGCAGAATAAGGTTTTCTCATTACAACAGCAGTACCTGTGATTTACAATGAAAACTAAAAAGTAAACCTTGAGAGAACTATTTAATTTTCAATTCTTAGCATAGTAACCTAGATGAAGTTTTTAAAATATGAGAATTACAAGTCAAGAAAATTTGTAATAGGAAGGTTTTCTTATTTTCTCAATAATAATATAAAATGGAATCAATGGATTGTAATGAGAATTTCAATTTATTAAAAACCCATGGGAAAATGATTAAAATGACAAGACCTGAATGGAAATAGAAATTATGACCTCTAATTATGATCCTAAAAGTGTGGGATCTTAGGATTCAAAGTGAAGGAATTTTTTCCTATGCTAAAAAAACTAGATAGTTGGGGAAAATTGTTAAAATTTGAATTGACTTTTTCAATTGTCTCTTCCAAAGAATGTTTTTCATAATCATTATTTGAGTCAACTCTCCTGTTTGTGTCTATTTGAAGTAGAAACAATAGAATTCAAAGCATTACTGTGAGATTACCAACTTTTTATAGATAACACACAATTTTATAGACCACACATTAAAGCAAAGGGATATATGCTAAGATGATTTCCAAAGTTACTCATTATTATATTTAATATTTCAAAATGCAATTACTAGTTAATTCAACAGAGCCTAAAGTTTATCTCACATACCAAAATTTTCATTTGGATGTAAATCATTGAGTGGATAATAAATAGCTATTAAAGAGCTTTAACAAAACTATCTATATGAGAAAACATCAACAAAAAATAAAACATGAATATTATATGATATAAAGTTATATTCAAAGGCTGCAAACACTTCATATAATAGAATTAAAGCAAGTTTTATAATTTTATCAATTATTTTAACATAACTACATTTTATCTCAGAGGAAAAATTCACTAAGAAGAACAAAATTGGGATAAAATATAAATTTATTTAGGATAAATAGTGGTAAATATTAGAAATAATTACTCTTCTATTAGAAAAAATATAACTTACTTTATACTTAAGAATGTTAGACCATTTTTAAGCATAGTTTGAGCAGATGATTTTAAATATTTAGTAATGTTTGAAAATTTAGAAATTTTATATATCCCTTGAAGTGTTGGCAGTGAAAAAAAATTTCCAAATAGTCATTTTTAGTATCTATGACAATTAATTGACTCAGAAGACAAAACCATCTTGGTGTTTTTTTAGAAGTATAAACTACAAGAATTTAAGTTAAAGTGTATCAAATATTTCACACTCTAAATTGAGCCTCTGCATGTAAGAAACTAAATTGACTAAATATTGCTTATTTCTTCATAAATATTTTAAATTCTATACTAGACTAAAAAACATTTGTGCAAATTAATTTTTTAAAATATAGTGTGACTGAAAATTCATCACTTAATTTCTGCAGCATCATACTTTATAAATACACAAGTAAATATTCTACATCAATCATTTTTAGTTCTAGTCAACATACCATGCAATGAATTTGGGGTGGGGTTGTGGTCACACCTCGCAGTACTCAATAGTTATTCTTGGTTCTGTGTTCAGGAATCAATCCTGGTAGACTCAGAAGACCATATGAGATGCTGGGAATCAAACTCAGATTGGCAGTGTGCTAGACAAGTGCCTTATTCACCAAACTGTTGCTCTAGTACCAACTTACAATGAACTTTTACTAAAAATATTGAGTTGAAGATTCTAAAGTATTTTCTATTGCCCAAACAACAATTCTTCAGTTGACTTTTAAAAAAGTTTTTGAGCTTCTAAACATTTTTATTTCACAGTTTTAAATTTTTTAAAGTAGAAATAACAAGATAATATGTATGTATGTAAATACATAGTGTGTAATGAGAAATGTTTTTCCTTATATAATGAGCATAAATACTTGATGATTGTGTGTGTTTTTATAGGGGATCACACCTGGTGGTGCTCAGGGGTTATTCCTGCTCTGTGGTCAGAAATCGCTCCTGGCAGGCATGGGGAACCACATGGGGTGCTGTGATTCGAATCACCATTTGTCCTGGATCAGCTGCGTGTAAGGCAAATGCCCTACTGCTGTGCTATCTCCCCAGCCCCAGAATTTGAATTGTCACTAGGTATCTTTAGAATTTTTTTAACCTATCACTTTTCCCTTTAGTTTGCTTTTCTCATAAATATAGTAATTAGTCTAAAGGCACTTACCAGCTTTGATTTATTTATTTTTTTTATAGTTGAGTCTATCTTTAGATACTAGAATCTAGAACAAATATTTTATGCCAGTCTGGAAAATCTGTCCTAATCACAACATTTTTTAAATTTAACTTACAATTTTGATTGAAAATCTTAGACTGAAATTCTTAGAAATAGTTCATAGTCAATCATTCTTTTTTTTTTTTTTTTTTTTTTTTTTTTTGAGCATCCAAACTCTTTAATAGCAAAGCAGGATCCAGATTAGTTCTTGTAGCCGCGGCTGGGCTGGCTCTGCGACCTCGAGCCCGCTGGAACTTGTGGCCCTTGGAGCGCACGTAAGGTTTGGTGTGGCTGTGTGGGGTTCCTGGGGCCTTGCCAAAATGCCTGTACACCTCCCAGCCTTTGCTGGGACCAGAAAGCAGGACGGTGCCACAGCCTTTGAGGGAGTCCAGGGCCAGCTGGTCAAAGGTGAGGATTTTGCCCCCAGCCTTGAGGATGCGAGTGCGGGCACGGCCAGTCACGCTCAGGGCACACACCTTCAGCTTGGGCACCTCCTGGACACGCACATCATCTGTGATGGTCCCCACCACCACAGCTGTTTTGCCTTCCCGCCCGGGAAGCTTCATCTTGCGGATCATCCGCGAGAAGGACAGAGGCGGCCGGTTGGTCCGACTCATGAACAGCCGCTTCAGCACGACCTGGTTGAATGTAGAGTTGGTGCGTCTGGCCAGAAACCGGTAGAGCTTGACCAGCAGCCGCAGGTAGATGTCTTGGCTCTTGGGCTCCTTGCGCAGCACTTTTCGGTCTTTGTTGTGACGGATGTCGACTCCCATGATGGCGCCCCTAGGTCAGCCAGGTCCGGAAAAAGCCATAGTAAATCATTCTTATGCACTTAGGAATCATACTTCAGTTGATACAGCGCCTTGCATGCAGTTAACCCAGGTGCACTGCATATGTTCCTCTAGCCCTGTGAGGAGTGATCCCTGAGCACAGCTACATGTGGCTCCTCCATAAATATTAAATAACATTACTTAGGTTTTTCACCAAAAGTAAGCTTAGAAAATACATTCTTGGGCCGGAGCCATAGCACAGCAGTAGTGCATTTTCCTTGCATGCGGCTGACCCAGGACAGACCTTGGTTTGACCCTCAGCATCCCATATGGTCCCCCACGCCAGGAATTATTTTGAGTGCATAGCCAGACTAATCCCTGAGCGTCATCGTGTGTGACCCAAAAAGAAAAAAAGAAAAAGAAAAGCATTCTCTTTCAATGGCTGTGTCTGTGAATGTAAAATTTCCAACTCAGTAACTCAACTACTACTTGCCCTAATTTTAAAAAGAGATCTTGCCTCCTGTTGAACAAATATGCAGGATAACTGACCCAATGCTGTCTTTTAACATTACATTTTCCAACAAAATTATGTATGAAAGTGAAAGGCAATAAAATAGAACTAATATTATTATATCAATGTCAGACTATAAATACCTTCAGTATTTAGACACTTGAGATTGACTTTCTTAATCACTTCAAAGGTATAAGCAATTGTAACTTCCATATAGAGCATGATCAGAGTTTAAATTTGAGTTTTAATTTCTAGAAAATTAGTTTACAATTAAAAAAATTAAATATTTAACTTTTGGCAAAAATTTTGCCTGGGGAGAAAGAAAAAATTGGCTAGGCATCCTTATTCTTTCTATATTAAAGAGTTAAATGAGGTAGATAAATCAATATCATTAATACGCTGTAAAAGCTGAGCATGAGAGGTTAGATACTTCTTCAAAGATCCTCAAATATTAACCATAGAGCAATAACTGTAAAAACAGCTTCCAAAATTGCATTTTTAGTAAAATAATCTACAACACACAAGTCAAGTCATTTTTTTAAAGTAAGAAAATGCTTTGAAACATGGAAGGCCTCCAGTTGACTTTTGAGCATTGTTTGCTTTCATTCTTCACATATTTTCAAAATAAATATTCTTTAAGTAGAAATAAAAAAATCTCTTAAGCTGCATATTAGTAACTTAGGGTGTAAATAAAATTTAAGTACAAGGATATTAATACCTATAATATTATGATATTATATAATACCTATAATATTATTATTATAATATTATATAATACCTATAATATTAATACCTATAATATTATGATATAAAAGTACAAAAGATAGTAATAATTCTATGTCATTATAAAAATCATTGTTCATGAAGCACCATGTAAATGCTAAATAAGTACTACTGATATTACACTTTTCACTATTCATAAAGAAAACCACATGAATATCAAGTAAACGATAGAAGGAAAACAAAAAATGTTTTTAAGCAAATATTATTTGTGATAATTGAAACACTAGCACGAACTCAATTTTAGTTCTAGAACCAAAGTCTTTGTAGCAACACAAATATATTATAAGTTCTATAATTTTAGACTTATTTAAGTAAAATGTTCAAAACAAATTTGAAAATAGCTTCATTAAAATCTTGCTAAGAAGAAAAACACTTGAATTACTTATTTTTTTGTTGTATGATTTTTATAATTTGTTTTGTGAACACATGAAAACATAACAGGAAAATATCTTTATAAAAATAGAAATAGATTAATATGTTGATTCATCCATTAAAAACAGCATTTCAGGGCCCAGAGAGATAGCATAGCAGTGTTTGCCTTGCAAGCAGCCGATCCAGGACCAAAGGTGGTTGGTTCGAATCCCGGTGTCCCATATGGTTCCCCGTGCCTGCCAGGAGCTATTTCTGAGCAGACAGCCGGAGTAACCCCTGAGCACCACCGAGTGTGGCCCCAAAACAAAAACAAACAAACAAAAAAACAGCATTTCAAAAGGTATGTGCTGGGAATTGACAATATGTTTATGGCACAGCAGAAGGCATGATGCCTACAATCATAGAGTTTGCAATCTCAAGGAGTAGCAGGTGGTAATACAAGATTTGTATCAATAGTTAATTACATTAACTAAGGTGGATATTGCTTATAGTGTATGGCTCTGTAAAAGACCAACAATTTTCTTGCATCTGTAGTGAATTCGTGATAAAACCTTTTTTCAGTATTTTTATTGTTCATAATTGAAGATATTTTCACTTACATTTTACATTTTTTACTATATTTAAAGAAAATGCATCACATAATTGACTATAATACATTTGTTTCAAGATAAGTGAGGACAAAGTTCTTAAAAATAGAAAGAAAAAAGAAAAAGGAAGAGAAGAAAGAAAATTTAAGGGAAAAAAAGGAGGTATGGGATTAAGCACATTTGTGAAAATTGTTTCTCCAATGAAGTCATTAATACAGCACAGAAGGTTTAATAAACTTTTATTGTTAGCTGCCCATTCTTTTAAATGGTTATGTTCCTATGGGGATGACAATGTCAAACAAATGAAATTGTCCAAAAGTTCAAAGCACCATTACTGATACTGTGGCTTTTAGGGCTATGTCCTCAGCTCCAAGGTCTCCTGGAAGAAGAGGGGTGGGGGAGGGTGCCCTGCACTTGCTCCAAAAAACACCTGGTGATATCAGTCCAAATACGGATAAAGTTTGGTCAGATTGGGTTCCCAGAGATAATTGTACAGGGATGGTGAGACAGGGCTATAGGCAAAATGATAATCCTGGATGATGAATGCAGCAGGCATGGCTTCAGTAGGGCAGGGATTGGCCTGCCCTCTCCTCCAGATAGTGCCAGCTTTTTGCTGTATGACCAGTGTGCCCATGATTTTTTTCACAGCTTGGTTTATATCTCTTTCAAGAAAAGAGTGAGCCTACAGAGTTGGCCCAGTACAAACATGGTGACATGGTGAATGTGGGGGACAAAGTGATAGTACAGTGGGATAGTAAGTTTGCCTTACACTTGACCAATCCAGTTTAAGCTCATATTATCCCTAGCTTTTCCTTGAGTTCAGAGCCAGGGGTAAATATTGAGAAGTACTGAGTGTTAGTCAACAACTTTACAAAATAAAACTTGGAAAATTATTTTTTCTTTATGTTACAAAGATTTAAAGCATTTTTGTAACAGAAAGGACTATATATATGTATATATAACATATATACATATATAGTTTTTTTTGTTGTTTTTTTTTGTTTGTTTGTTTTGGTTTTTGGTTTTTGGGTCAACTCGGCAGTGCTCATGGATTGATTACTCCTGGCTCTATGCTCAGAAATCACTCCTGGTGAACTCAGGGGACCATATGGGATGCCGGGATTTGAATCCACAGACCTTCTGCATGCAAGCGAATGCCTTATCTCCATGCTATCTCTCCAGCCCCAGAAAGGACTATATTAACAAGAAAATAAAGTAACATAATTATATATGACATTAATTTAATATATACTGAAGTTTTGCTTTTGTTTTGGGGCCATGCCCTGTGGCACTCATGGTTACTCTTGGCTTTGCACTCAGAAATCCCTCCTGCCAGCCTCAGGGGGACCATATATGCCATGGATGAACCCAGGTTAGCTGCATGCAAGGCAAATGCTATGCATTGCCTTGGCCCTATATACTGAATTTTTACTAATGTTTATTAATGGGTTTGCTCCACCTATTTCCTCTCTAGGAGGCCTTTAACTTAATATGCATGAAAATAAACATCCATTGCCTACCTTAATCTCAGACTGATGTATCTCAGAGTATCTTTATTAATTTGACGTAATTAGTATGTATACCAGCTATAAGCTTAAGTTAATTTAAAAATACTAAAACCCGGGCCTGGAGAGATAGCACAGTGGTGTTTGCCTTGCAAGCAGCCTATCCAGGACCAAAGGTGGTTGGTTCGAATCCCGGTGTCCCATATGGTCCCTGTGCTGCCAGGAGCTATTTCTGAGCAGACAGCCAGGAGTAACCCCTGAGTACCACCGGGTGTGGCCCAAAAACCAAACCAAACCAAACCAAACCAAACCAAAAATACTAAAACCCAAAGACTTGGATACAAAAGAATAAAGAAACACAGTGAATATTTTGGAACTTCTTAGAATTAAGTGCAAAATATATCAGGGCCTATAAAAGATGTACAGAAGGAGATTTTAGTTTATCAGTGATAAAGTAAAATATATATAATATATAATTTATATAAATTATAATTTATTAATAAATTTGATCTAGTAGTTATATCTATAAATTATAATTTACCATTTAGAATTTATTATTTCTAGTTCTCTCTTATCTTATCAAAATAGCAAGTGAGTATTTCCTTAAAATAATCATCTACAAGGTAGCCTATATTTATATACATTTATGTAGTCTGTAACTCTTGGATAATGTCTCCTCATAAAAGAATACTTTTCCCAGAGAAGAGTGAAATATTTACTTTACTTAAAATGTCTCAGAATAAAAGACTGAAGAATACATTTAAAATTGAAATTGGGATGGGGGAGGCAGAACAATAGCACAGCGAGTAGGCCCTTTGCCTTGTATGAGTCTGACTTGCTTCAATTCCTAGCATATCATCTGGTCCCTCATGCCTGCCAGGAGTAGTTTCTAAGTCAGAGCCAGGTGTGAGCCCTGAGCACCGTGCAAAAAACAAAAACAAAAATAAAATAAAATAAAATAAAATAAAATACAAACAGCTCTTAGAGATTATATTTTTCTTTCTTTTCTGTCTTTCTTTGTTGCTTTTTGTGTTTGAGTCACTCCTGGTGATCTTCATGGGTTATTCCTGGCTCTGCACTCAGGAATCACTCCTGAGTGCCCTACCTGCTGTGCTATTGATTGACCCTGAGATTCTATTTCTTAAAGCCAATAGAAACTTGTTAATATTGAAGATAAAACATTATTAGTAGACTAACTTGGACCATGGAGCAACAGTACAGTCAATGCGACGATTGCCTTGCATGTGGCTGATCTGACTTTGATCCCCAACACCATGGTTTCCCTGATCCCTACAGGAGTGATCCCTGAAGCAGCAGAAGATATGTTTTCTGCCTCACCCCTCAAAACCATACCATATTATCTACATTTACATTTTCTTGATAGAAACTTGCATTCCTATTTTCAAATTATTTAAAAATAAATTTTGTTAAAATGATATGCTTAATATTTGGGAGGAGTAGTGATTGGTTCCTCCTGGAGATTCTCAGCAGCTCGGCTTGTAGTTCTGGACTGGCCTGAGGATGTGATGCTGTGTGGTTTCTGTTGTACTGGTGTCAGGGATTATCTAGGCTACCCAGTGCCCAAAGTCTTCCATAGCTATAGTTGGTATTACTTTGGGAAGGAATCAGGTGGTGTCAGAATTGAACCAGGGCTAGTCACATGCAAAACATGTGCTTTTATCCCTCTTCTATTCTCTTTAGCACCCTCAAACTCCTTGATTTTTAGAAAGCATACATTTGGAATTCAGTTTTTCAGTCTCATAACAAATTACTTAATTGCTTACATTTAAATAATTGCTTCATTCCATTAAGTAACATAAATTATTAATCAAATTGTTGGACAGTACATATATTTAGATATTTTTGGTTTATACAAAATTTTTGTGGGTTGTGGGGGGCACACTTAGTGTGCTAAGGGTTCACTTCCCATTGTGATTAGGGGACCATGAAGTGCTGGGAAAAAATCTAGGCCTTCTCCATGCATATTATGAGCTTTAGTACCTTGTGAACCTCACTAACTTTCCCCAGGTAATTTTTATGAGCTATTATATTAGAGAAATTACTTACATCTTGAAAAAACTAGGTTGGTGTGGTGTATTGAAATAAAATGTGCACAAAAAATGATTATATATAGTCATGTTTAGCTATAATTAAAGATCTTAATTTCTTTCTTTCTTTCTTTCTTTTTTTTTTTTGGTTTTTGGGTCACACCTGGCAGTGCTCAGGGGTTATTCCTGGCTCCAGGCTCAGAAATTGCTCCTGGCAGGCACAGGGGACCATATGGGGCGCCGGGATTCGAACCGATGACCTCCTGCATGAAAGGCAAATGCCTTACCTCCATGCTATCTCTCCGGCCCCTCTTTCTTTTTCTTTCTTTCTTTCTTTCTTTCTTTCTTTCTTTCTTTCTTTCTTTCTTTCTTTCTTTCTTTCTTTCTTTCTTTCTTTCTTTCTTTCTTTCTTTCTTTCTTTCTTTCTTTCTTTCTTTCTTTCTTTCTTTCTTTCTTTCTTTCTTTCTTCTTTCTTTCTTTCTTTCTTTCTTTCTTTCTTTCTTTCTTTCTTTCTTTCTTTCTTTTTTTCTTTCTTTCTTCCTTTCTGTCTTTCTTTCTTTCTTTCTTTCTTTCTTTCTTTCTTTCTTTCTTTCTTTCTTTCTTTCTTTCTTTCTTTCTTTCTTTCTTTCTTTTCTTTCTTTCTTTCTCTTTCTTTCTTTTTTTTTTTTTTGCGTTGGGTCAAACCGGCAATGCTCAGAGTTTACTTCTGGTTATGCATTCAGAAGTTGCTCCTGGCAGGTTCAGGGGACCATATGAGATGCCAGGATTCAAACTGGGATCTGTCCTGTGTTGTCTGTGTGCAAAACAATCACCTTACCACTGTGCTATCACTCCGGCCCTCATAAAGATCTTGATTTTTTTTTAAAGTTTTGGGGTCATACCTGTATGCCCTCAAGAATTACTACAGGTGGTACTCAGTGAACCATAGACAAGCACACTACCCATTGTACAAACTCTACAGTCCTAATTTTGTTTTCTTTTATGAGATACTTCTTTTTCCAAAATTTCTCAACAATTAATTGGTTGAATACACTAGAGTTAAGTAGGTGTGGCTTAGAAATTGTGCTTTTCTTTAAAGCTCATATGTTGACTCCTCCCCATATCTGTATTATAATTTAAAATACGTAATTTTCTAGTTCGTCTCAGACCTAGAGCAATCTTCTTTTCAGATATTTAAAAGAAAATCTCATCTAGATCTATTCTTCCCATTTTTGTTCAGTTTACTTTTTTCATTCTCCTATAAGTTCTTACCACAAATATCTGCAACCTAATGCTATTTCTTCATTGTTTTTATTGGGAGTATCCATTGCTTTAGGCTTTTTTAAGATTGGAGTAGATGGAGAAAGGACAATTATAAAGGATCAGAAAAAACCTGAATGTGTACTCTGTTAATGATTGATGCCTAAAAGCTGGAGTGGGGACGGGGTATTGGCTGCATTCTGTAATAGCCTTCTTTCCTCTTCTGGTGCTTAATCTGATGATATACTATGCTTACGGAAATGAAACTCCAGAATCACACTGAAATGGACTATGATGTGTGATGTGTGCTGGCTGATTTATTTGTTTGTTTGTTTTGGGGTCACATGCAGTGATATTCAGGAGTTCATCCTGACTTTGCACTCAGAAATCATTCTTGGTAGTACTTAAATCCTAGTCATCTGGTGCAAGGCAAATGCCCTATCAGTTGTACTATTGCTCTAGCCCTGGAATAGCTGATTTTATACCTTAAGTTTCAAATTCCAAAGATCCTGAGGAGCATTGAATTTAGCATGAAACATTGCCAGAAAAATGTAGTAATGGGAATGTTTTGGCTGCCTTTCTTTTACCTCTGGGTAATAGATGGGTAAATGATGGAGGAGTAGTTAAAAATCAATGCTGTAGGGGCCAGAGCAATAGCACAGCAATAGGGTGTTTGTTTTGCATGGGGCTGCCCAGGACAGACATGGGTTCTATCCCCAGCATCCTATCTGGTCTCCCAAGTCAAGAGCGATTTCTGAGCACATAGCATGGAGTAACCCCAGAGCATCACCATGTGTGACCCCAAACTAATAAATAAATAAATAAATAAATAAATGTAAAATTACCTGTCAGATTCTGAAAGTGAAGCTATTTTTTTTTGTTGTTTTTGTTTGGTTTTGTACCACCCATGATAGAGTGCAGGGCTTACTTTTGGCTCTGCACACAAGGATAAGTCCTGCCAGGTTCAGAGTACCATGTAGGGTGCCAGAGATTAAACTCAGGTCAGGTCTGTTGATTGAAAGGCAAGCACCTTAAACCCTGTATTGTCACTTCATACCACTGAAGCTAGTTCTTAACCAAATCCTTTCTTAGCCCCGTTCAAAACAGTCTTTTAGATCTGTTCAAGAAAGAACCAGGTTACTGGTATCCTATGAGCTGCCAAGATTCTGGAAAAAGCAAGTCAAATTCCTCATAAGATTCTCTATGACACCATGTGTTCAGAATATTGAAGAGTTATCAGATGTTTTGCAGATGAGGACAGGAAGTGACCCACAGATGTGAATGGGTGTCTAGACTTCATGTTTTGTTTGTTTTGGGGCCACACTGGTGACACTCAGGAGTTACTCCTAGCTCTGTGCTCAGAAATTGTTCCTGGCTTGGGGGACCATCTGGGATGCTGAAGATCGAACTCAGGTTCATCCTGGGTCAACCATACAAGGCAAATGCCCTACTGCTGTGCCATTGCTCTGGCCGGCCCCTGGACTTCATTTTATTTTAGTGTTTTGAGGTACAGCAAGACCGGTCACGTGAGAAGGTGATGTGAAGTGGCATCACCTGTCCTCAGGCTGATAATCCTCGTCTTCATGATTCCTTCTTCCTAATAAAACAATTTCACTTCTGTGGCAATACTAGAAAGTAAACAAAAAAGTTCCACCTCTTGACTTTCTGCCACTTTTGTATTAAATGGAACCATCACACTTTGCCTGGACTTAAGACATCCATCATGATACTGGCAGGGAAAATATAAGAACTGTTCAGTTTCTGTGCATTTCTCCCAGATATCCACCATTTGATTCACATTCTCTAAGTTTTCCCCAGATATACTCTACTTATCCTATTCTGCTGATTTTATTTATATATGATATATAAAACCCTCTTGTGCTTTATATATACTTTATAATATACTTTATTATACTTTATATATTATATATAATATTATATATATTATATAGTTTATATTATTATATATAATATATAAAGGAACAGAATAATATATATAAATGATCAGAAAAAACTGAATGTGTACTCTGTTAATGATTGATACCTAAAAGCTGATCACCCTTTTTGGAGTGGGGACCGAATATTGGCTAGATTCTGTAATGGCCTTCTTTCTTCTTTCCTCTTCTGGTGCTAATCTGATGATATGCTATGCTTAGAAAAATAAAACTCCAGTATCACAGTGAAATGGACTATGGTGTGTGATGTGTGCTGGCTGATTTATTTTTTTGTTCATTTGTTGAATTATTGAATATTATATTTGGTTTTAGACTCTTCACTGTAAAATTAATCCATATGCTGTATTTTCAACTCTGAGTGAGCTGGCCAAGCCAGGCCTAGGGGAGAGAATCATGGAATCAGGTGGCTTCTCAAGGATGAACTTTGCTTTGGATAAAAAAGGTGCAATCTAACACTTCACTTATAAAAAATGAAGTATTAATTTATATTGAGTAGTAACTGGCATGTTCCAAGTTAAGAACTTGGCACTGATAATTAAGCAGCCCTGATAAGTTACTTTTGTTTATTTTCTGGCTATATAGGCATGTTGCTACTCCACCCTTGGTAAACTAAATTCAAGGAGAATGCCAGAGAGGGGTATCTTAATATAATTTTTCTAATTCTCTATTCCCCTGTATTAATTTGTATAAGATGAGAATTGGGTGGAGAATGCTAAGACTCTAGAATGGATATTTTAAATACTTTTATGGTCACCATTAAAAATAATAAAATTTCTAGCACTGGTGGGTGGGTTGGCAATGATGTAAATGGTGACACATGAGATATTTTCTTAAAGATAGATGTGCAATGAAATGTCCTTTTCTAAAGAGAGTGAGAAGCCATGGTCTGAGTGCTTGCCGTTAGATTATTTAGCTCATTATTCAGAGGGAGCCCGTGTTGCTCCTCTTGATGGCCACATCTATTACAGAGCCTGAAGGGGAAAGCCAAGGCTGTTGCCTGGAGAGTAATGAGGATAGAGATAATTCCAGATGATGTTTTACTGTTCAAGGTCATGACTAAATCTTCATTTTTCTTCGTGCCTTATATTTTTGGTCATAGAATGAAGCTTGCCATTATCTGTCACCTTGGTTACTGCATCAGCCCCATAAAGTGCTTGCTGAAATCACTCTTGTGATTATTTTACCACAGCAGTTTTTCTCTTTCCTAATACATCCTTTAAAACACATAAATGATAATCTAAAACATTCAAGTGTACAGAAATATCAAATTTTCTAATGAAAGCATCAATATGGGTGAGTAAGAAATGGCTGACTATGGGGACTGCCAGGTGAAGTGCTGATTGCTTCACCTGCGGAGTCTCCGCCCTGCAGTGCTTCTTCTGAGGAAACTGAGGACCTAAAGAGAACCCTGTTCTATGCTTCTCTGTCTTTTCTGAATCCTTGAAGCTCTCAGAGCCCTGGGAAGTGAACTGCCCCAAAACTGCATTCTGAAGCTACCTAGCGAGTGAGTGAGTGAGTAAGAAATGGCTGACTTTACAAGCCCAGAAAGGGGAAGCCGCTGAACTCTGCTGGAACTCAGATGCCAGCACCCCTACCTGCCTGTCTTCTGTGCTGTGCTCCATTTTCGGCCTGATTTCATCCTGGTGTGGCTCATCTGCAGACGGCTTGCCTTCCCTGGAGCCTTCCCTGGAGGTGAGTTTACAAGCCCAGAAACTTCCCGGCCGTGCACATCATTTAGCCAATGAATACAACTACAGCACGTAGAAAAACCCACAATACAAGTGTGACAATGGGGAAACAACGCAGGCCAGCGCCAAACATAGAGAATGACGATGGCAGCTCTGATGACTTGAACATGACCAACCAACTAGTCAGTCTCTCAGATAAGGAGTTTAGAGTTGCAATATGGAAGATGTTCAAAGAACTCAAAGAAGGTATAGAAGAGAACATTAATAAGAATCAAGAGAATATGAAGATAGAAATCAGAAAACTCCAAACTGAAATTTCAGGTCAAATAACAGGTCTAAAAAACTCAGTAGATGAATTGAAGAAAAACATGGTTGAGCTTTTCCACGGGTTAACAGCAGCTGAGAATAGAATTAGTACACTGGAAGATGAGATGAATAACAATTCCATACAGCAGAAGAAATTGGAAAAAGCCTTAAAGAAAGCACCAATATGGCTTCTACATGTATGTTCATATGTTTTTGTGTATCTTATTAGACCTGAAACTTTTATTGCATTATTTCTAATCAAACACATTGAATATTTTACCCTCTTCTCTCTCATTGTTTGCTTCTCCTTTGCTTTTCTCACTATTACCTATTTTAGAGCTTCATATTGGTAAAATTAGCAATGTATGTTATCCGCTGCCCTTTGTTCAATATGTTGTTTTATTGAGATACAATAACATTGCATTCTTCATGATTTATAATTCATGAATCATATGTATACCATAGTTGAATTACAATAAAATATCTGCTAATTTATTTTTTGGTTGTTTATTTGTTTGGGGGCACACCTGGTGTTGCTCAGTAGTTATTCCTGGCTCTGCACTCAGGAATCACTCACTCCTGGTGGTGCACAGGGGATTATAGAATGTTGGAGATTGAACCCAGGTTGGCTTTGTGAAAGGCAGATACTTAACCTGCTCTATTATTGCTCTGATTCCTATGTTCTTCTCCTAATACTACTAATGTGAGGCTCTTTAAACAAAGGTGGTGTGAAGATTATTGTACAAGTGGTTCTGGGGACCCAATCTTACCTAAAAAAAAAAGTCTGTGACTATCCTGGAGTTTCTTAGCTGAGTAATAATGACTCAGATATGGGTAATGTTCAGAATTTGGTTGTCAAACTCAGTCCCATTTGCATTCCCTATTCACTACAACATTTAACAGGAAATGTCATTAATAAGGAATGTAAATTACTAATTTTAGCTAATATGACCAGAATTTTTGATATAACGTGGAAACAGTTTATTTTTTGTTTTTATTTATGTTTGGTTTTTTTTTTTGGGGGGGTCACACATGGCAGCACTAAGGGGTTACTTCTGGCTCTACATTCATAAATCTCTCCTGGCAGGCTCGGGGGACCATATGGGATGCCAAGATTTGAACCACCATTCTTCCTCACGCAAGGCAAATGCTCTACCTCCATGCTATCTTTCCAGCCCCCTATTTTTTATTTTTAAATTTTATTTTAGGCACAGTGGTTTGCAATAGTTTTCATGCATAACATGTTTAAGCATTATACCATCTTCAAAAGTAACCACTCCCCATTGTCCATTGCCTATTTTACCTCCCCTCTGATGTTTCCTACCAAAAACTGTTGTCTTTGGGCATTTTTTATTCCTCTATTATCTTTATAATAGATAATGTCATTCTGTATCTATCTGTCTCTTATTCTGACTAACTTTAGTCAGCATAATAGTCTCCAAAATTATCCATGTAGCAGCAAATTGCATTACTATCTTTTTTTAAGATTGAACAATTTTCCATTCTGCAAATGTGCTGTGTACCACTGTTTTGTTATGTTTGTCACCTGTTCTGGACATTGGTATTAATTCCATATTTTAGCTATTGTAAATGGAGCCACAATGAACATGGAAATATAAATATTTTTTGTGAGTAGAGTTTTTCAGCCTTTG
The DNA here is from genome assembly GCF_024139225.1 of Suncus etruscus. NCBI lineage: Eukaryota > Metazoa > Chordata > Mammalia > Eulipotyphla > Soricidae > Suncus > Suncus etruscus. The sequence goes on along the minus strand of NC_064853.1, from coordinate 129,215,498 downwards.
GGATAAATGCCAATATGTGGTCTGACTGGGTCAGGTGGAAGCTCAATTCCCATTCTTTTGAAAGGTGTCCTCTACTGTTTTCTAAAAAGACAAAATCAGTCAAATTCCTACCAGCAGTGAATTGTTCTAAGATCATAAGATGAGGATATTCTTTTTTTTTTTTTGTCCAAACCTGGTGGTTTGAACCACACGCTTAGTGGTCAGAAAGAGCTCCTGGCTTGGGGAACTATATGGGACACAGGGGGATCGAACTGTGGTCTGTCCTGGACAAGGCAAACACCCTACTGCTGTGCCATAGCTCCAGCCCCAAGATGGGTATATTCTTACAAGTAAATGGTATGCTAATATTATTGTCAGGACCACAGTTAAGACTTTTGATCAACTCAGTATAATTTTTTATATCTGACCCCTCAGAGATGTTCTATTTCAGCTCCTCCCCCTCTGTTACACACAGTTTGTTCCATATTGTGCCTCATTAGATTTCTTCAACATCTGTCTCATTTCCTTTACCACATTTACTATGTTCAGTTTTCTCTACCTCAGAACTTTTAGTCTTTACTTCAGATTTTTTTTTTATTAGAAAATTCTTCTAGGAATCAGGAGATTTTTTGATGTTATACATTTTGAGAGGATATATTGCAGATTATTTTACTGTTCTAATTATTATTTTTGAAATCATAAAAGAAGCTTAATAGAAAAGTGATACTAAGTGGAAGAATACAATATTTTTAGTCATGCCACATGTCATGTCATCAAAACTTTTTATATAATAAAATATAGTATAGATTTATAATCAATGTCAAAACCTAAAACTCCTTAAAATATCTATTATTGACTCGGATGTTGAAGGTATCCATGTGGTCAATGGACCATTAAAAGAGTCTCAAGGCCTTATGAACACCCTTTTTATAGATCTGAAGAAATTTGCATGTGCCTCTCAACTTCTCTGATAAATGGAGCACTAAAATAAACTGTAGTGATTTACTTGAGGAAGAAAATAACTCCATACTCAAATTTATTTTATGATATCAGTCTCTTGAATCTCCCAAACTGATGATGAAGTTTCTATGATATATATCAGAAAACTGTAGGTGTCCATACAGCCAAAGTCTGGAGTTAGGCAACTCTAGGTGGGTGACTTCCAACTAGAACACTAGGTGTTCTCAATATTATTCTTCTGAATTCCAATTAAATAAACTACATTTTGTTGAATTTCTACCCACTGTATTACTACCTTTAGATCAGATCTGGAAGATTTAGCATTGAATGGCAAACATAGCCCTTGCTCTTATAGAATTTATATTCTGAAATAAATATACTTTGAAAGAGCATAGCACCATAGTAGACATTTTATAATCATTCTTTTATAAATCTAATTATGTTAAGCCTACTTTTACATTAATATATGTGTAAATTCTCCGAAGGAAATTGTATAACACATTTTAGATTTAGCCATTTTTTTCAGATACACATGCTTCTTAACTATTTCCTCCTTTAAAATAGGATCCATAGGTTGCCCTTTGAGTTTTACTAGGTGTGATTTAGGAATTAAAGTCCCAGATGACTGGAGAGCAGAGGAATGGATGAAAAAGTCAGAATTAACAACAGAAGTCAAGGTTAAGAGAGTTAATTTTTAGAGGAATATTGCGAATGTGGGGAATAAAAGGAAAGGACTACTAAGACAATGATAGAGAGAAGTGGTCAATCTGGACAAGGTTGAGGTGCTGAAAGGATAGATAAGAGGTGACAGGCATGACCCTTTTAGCAACAGTATTGTAAACTACAGTGTCTAAGAGAAAAAAGTTGACTATAATGGCGGGCTGGAGGATAAAGCATTGCAGGAGAGACAGTGGAGACAATTTTGAGGGAAGTGGATACTGGTGGAGAGATTGGTTTAGGTACATTGTATACCTGAAATCCAATTAAGTATAACTGGTTAACTCTGTGATTCTAGAATGCACAGTGATTAATTAAAAATTTTTTTGTTTTTGTTTTTGTTTTTTGTTTTTGGGTCACACCCAGCAGCGCTCAGGAGTTATTCCTGGCTCTATGCTCAGAAATCGCTTCTGGCAGGCTCAGGGGAGCATAGGGGACGCAGGGATTCTAACCAATGACCTTCTGCATGAAAGGCAAATGCCTTACTTCCATGCTATTTCTCCAGCCCCTAATTAAAATATTTAAATAATTAAAAATAAAATAAGTATATATTTAAAAAAATGCCAGGATTGTAAGGGGAGAAAGTTGCTTTTCAATAGCTTTAAAGCCTTGCTGATGAATTTTGCATTGCATTTGAGATAAGGGGTTTGAGTTGGGAAAACATAACAGTGTCTATATCACTAGTAATGAAGTGGGCCTATGTGGTTGGGCATAACAATGAGAATTACAATCTACCTACCTATTGTTAATCTTTGGCAATAAAATAGACTTTTCCTTTCCTTAGATTTATATGTAGTGTTCTCTCTCTTGCTATAGATCTTAGCATACCAAGAACTACTGTTACTATGTCAATCATTTGAAGAAAGATTGATACCCAACCACAAATATATTTGTGATCATTATGCTTAAATAAAGATTATTTTTTTAAAAATGAAATTGTTACTCTATGTTTAACCATGCTTAAATATGTTTATAAAGAGATAAGTTCTATATACTTCAATTTTTTATACTTAGTTACTTCATACTTTATTATCAAGAATTTTCATCAAAAAATCTTACATTGGGGCCAGAGCAGTGGCACAGCAGTAGGGCATTTGCTTTACACATGGCTGATGTAGGGTAGACTGCAGTTTGATCCCCAGGTGTCCCATATGGTCCCCCAAGCCCGAAACAATTTTTTCAGAAATTATTTCTAAATGTATAGCCAGGAATAACCCCTGAGCATCACCAGGTGTGGCCCAGAAACCAAAAAAAAAAAAAAACTTACATCAATAATATTTTGAAAAATACTCAGGGACTTGGCCTGAAATTAATTTTTTTTTGAAGGCAGATATTTGTTTGTTTACTTATTTTTGATTGTTTGTTTTTGGGATACAGCAGTGATGCTCATGGATTACTCCTAGATTTGCACTCAGAAATCATTCCTGGGAAGAACCATATGGGATGTGGAAATGGAACCTGGGTTGGCCATATGCATGGCAAGAGCTTTACTTGCTGTACTATCTCTCCAGCCCCATGCTTGTTTGTTTTTTCTATAGCTAGATGCCCACATCTGCAATGCTAAGTCCTTTGCTGAAATGTTCAGCATGCAGTTCTGGGTGACCAGTTGACTGACTGGAATTAATGTGGAAGGGATTAATTTGGAGACTCACAGATTTTATACAGGTACCCTACCCTTTGAGCTCTCTCTCCAGCCCTGTAGTATTGTGGCATGTTTTAGTGAACCAGAAATAAAATGAACTTTTATTAGTATGCAGCCATATGAATTTTAACATACATGTCAAGTCTTCTTAGGTCAGAAAGGAAACTATTTTGCTTCTTCTATCTTCAAGACCAAAAAGAAAAAAAAATCTTTCTTTGATACCCTTTCATTGAGGTGTTGTGCTCTACCATAAACTAGATAGCAACTGCTCTCTCATTCATCACTATAGTTTTTTTTTTCTCTAAGGAATCACATATAGGAAGAATCATATCACTTACTCTGCACAGTGCCCTGGAGATTCATGTGAATAATTGAGGTGTCATTAAACACAAGAGACTCAGAATAGCCATTAGGCAAATGCAAATAAGGCCATAATGTTAGTACTGATAACCAGAACAATTAAACTAAAAATAATACCGACAGGCCAGAAAGAAAGCTCAGAGGACTGGGCCCTGTGCTCTGGGTCCCTGTGACACACTCATAGTTCTATTTTCAGCATAAAGGAATACTACCATATTTTCAAAAATGAAGTCATTATTCCGTGTCAAGAATAATATTAAACTATCAGTGATGTCTGCAAAGTACACCAGTGAGTGAGTACACACACACACACACACACACACACACACACACACACACACAACACAACAAAACACACTGCGATCAGGAGCATTCCAAGTTCCTAGTCAGGTCAGTTTACATTACAAAGAAACAAAAATGCTCTTTATATTATTAGGTAGAGAAAAAAAAACTAGCATAAAAATAAAAGATGAGGCTTCTGTAACTTTTTAAAAAATTATCAGTATGGAACCTGAGAGATTGCATTGAGGTAGTGCATGTTCTTTGCATGCAGAAGGTCAGTTGTTCAAATCCCAACATTTCATATGGTTCCCCGAGCCTGCCAGGAGTAACCCCTGAGCGCTGCTGGATGTGACCAAAAAAAAAAAAACCAAAACAAAAAAATTAATAAAGCCTTAATTTGAGATAGAGTTTTATTCAGGGAAAGCTACACCATGAAAATCTAAGAGGTAGCATTCTAGAAATGGAGAGAATCAGAAGGGAGAAATTTGGAATTTGACATGAAGTACAAGTTTTGAAAAGAAAACAAATATGAAAGATTTGGGGGAAAAGTACAGGATTATGGCCACTGTTCAGGTGCATAAAGAGCAAATTACTAAATTACCCTTATGAAATAAAAAATTTATTCAGTCACCTAAATGAATTATGAAAATTTCTAAAAATTGCACATTAAAAAGTTCCCTGCTTTTAGTACTCCTATTCACACTAGAAGAGACTCAAGGTATATGGATCTTTTTGTTTTGTCTTGTTTTGTTTTGTTTTTGTTTTTGGATCACACCAGACTGCGCTCAGGGGTTACTCTTGGCTCTATGCTCAGAAATCGCTCCTGGCAGGCTCAGGAGACCACATGGGATGCCGGGATTCTAACCACCGTCCCTCTGCATGAAAGGCAAACGCCCTGCCTCCATGCTATATCTCTGGCCCAGGATATGAATCTTTAATATATTTTTGATACATAGAATTGGATGCATTTGAATATTTGTCTGGATAAACATTTATTGCATGTAGTAGATAAACCCTCACATTCATACATTTGTCATCATTGACCTTTAAACTACCCTAAGTACTGGACAAGTTAACTTTTTAAAGGACATAAGATTTGGGGCTGGACACCCTAGGAATACAAAAATACAATACAAAACTTCCTTTCTTACACCTATATTCATTGCAGTGCTATTTACAATAGCCAGACTGGAAACAACCAAGATGCCCTTCAACAGATGAATGGCTAAAGAAACTGTGGTACATATATACAATGGGATATTATGCAGCTGTCAGGAGAGATAAAGTCATAAAATTTTCCTATACATGGATGTACACGGAATCTATTATGTGATTGAAATAAGTCAGAGAGAAAGAGGAAGACGCAGAATGGTCTCACTCATCTATGGGTTTTAAGAAAAATGAAAGACATTCTTGCAATAATTTTCAGAGACAAAAGAAAGAAGTGCTGGAAGTTTCAGCTCACTTCATGAAGCTCATCACAAAGAGTGATGAGTGTAGTTAGAGAAATAACTACATTGAGAACTATCATAACAATGTGAATGAATGAGGGAAGTAGAAAGCCTGTCTAGAGTACAGGCGGAGGTGGAGTGGGGGGGAGGGATATTTGAGACATTGGTGATGGGAATGTTGCACTGATGAAGGGGGCGTTCTTTACATGACTGAAACCCAACCACAATCATGCTTGTAATCAAGGTGTTTAAATAAAGATATTAATAAAAAAAAAGATTCGGGGCTGGAGAGATAGCATGGAGGTAGGGCGTTTACCTTGCATGCAGATTCTGGCATCCCATATGGTCCCCTGAACCTGCCAGGAGCAATTTCTGAGCGTAGAACCAGGAGTAACCCCGGAGTGCTGCCGGGTGTGACCCAAAAACCAAAAAAAAAAAAAAGACATAAGATTTTTCTGTCCACTGGTAGTCCCCTTGTCTCTGTGTCAACAACTTTCCATGTTTATATCTTATTTTGCTGGTAGTTTTTTCAGTTCCCCTAAGTGTTTTGTGGCCTATAAAATATTATTTTTCCTTACCACAGAAATAGAGATTTAGGGCCAGATTGATAGTACAGCATGTAGGATGCTTGCTTTGCATGTGATCAACCTTGTTTTAATTCCTGGTACATTTTATGGTCTGTGTAAGCACCACTAGAAGTGATTTCCGAACATAGAAACCAGAAGTAGGGCTGGAACATCACCAGATGTCCTCCACCCCCCAAAAAAACACCACAAAAAATAAATGGAGATTTAAAAGACAATTACAGATGCACATTGTTGGGAAAAAAATCTTAATAACAGGTTGGAGGTACTGACAGACGGAGATTAGTCATATTCTACCATGTGTTTTTATTGTTGCTTGAATAGTTATTTAGTTGTTACATTTTTCAGGTATATTTCTCCTCAAAGAGTTGAGAGGTGTTTTGATATCTGCGTTGCACTTGGCAGTTCCTTTAATCTGTCTGTATGCTTTGCACAAAAGAATCTCAGTTACCTGCTAGTTAACTGAAAAATGGTGAGGTCTGAATAACGGGGTCATTGTTTGCCATCTTTAGCTTACTTCATGGTTTTTACCATATGTGAATGCAAATATCATGTGCTTACATAATATTGTTTTGTGTATTCTTTTCAATATATCTATTTAATATATTTAATAAAACTATTAAGAATGGGTGATTAAGTTTTATTTTTCATAACAGAACACATCTTCAAATACAATGAAATTAAGCAGTGTGATTACATCTGAACGTAATATCGTTATCTGCCCAGAAGTGCTAAGCTTTCTTTCTGTTGCTCTTCTTAGAAAACGAGGGGCCAGAAAGTATAAAGTTAAGATGTTTGCTTTTCATGTGGCCCACCAGGGTTTGATCCTCTGCCACTCTGTATGGTCCCCTGAGCCCACCAGATGTGATTGCTGAGCACAAATCCAAGAGTATGCCCTAAGCACAATTGGGTGTGCTTAAAACAACTAAAAATACCCAAATGGTAAAAGAAAGTAGAGGAGTGACTGGCAGAAGCCACTATGTATATATACCATATTCTTTGCATCCATTCTGTTGATTTGGGGCATATACATTTGTGTAATTAATGATGCCTCTGTGTACTGATAAACACTAAATGCAATTCCTTTGGCACTAAATCTAGGTGTGGCCTGTGTGAGTTAGAGCAGAGCTTCTGAAACTTTCCTAATCTCAAAACCTTTACCAACTTTTTAAATAATACTGGATATATAAAAATAGGTATGCAAACCAAACATTTACTGACAATCACAAATTTATTTTATTTTATTTTATTTTATTTGTTGTTTTTTTGGTCTGGAGGCCAAACCGATGGCACTCAGGGGTTACTCCTGGCTCTGTGCTTAGAAATTGCTCCTGGCAAGCTCAGGGGACCATATTGGATGCCAGGAATCGAATCCAGGTCCATCCTGGGTTGGCTGTGTACAAGGCAAACACCCTACCACTATGCTATATCCCCAGTCCCATAAATAAATAAATAAATAAATAAATAAACAAATAAATAAATAAATTTTTGATTTGGGGCCACACCCGGTGATGCTCAGGGGTTACTCCTGGCTATGAGCTGAGAAATCGCACCTGGCTTGGGGGACCATATGGGACACCAGGTGATTGAACCATGGTTCGTCCTAGATCAGCCGTGTACAATGCAAATGCCCTATCACTGCGCCACTGCTCCAACCCCCATACATTTATTTTAAGACAAAATTTGGGACCACAATCCATAATTATGAAGCTAGAGGTTAAGGACCAGACAGATAGTGGAACATTTGACTTGCATGGAACCAACCCATGGTAAGTCCCCAGCACCCTATTTGGTCCCATGAGCTCCTCCAGGATTGATCCTTGAATGTAGACCTAGGAGAAAGCAATGAATTGCTAGGGTATGACCCAAAAACCAAAAAGCAAAAAAGATGTTAGGAATTAGAAGATACGTGAATGCTTATCGAGAGCAGATATTGCCTAAAAAGTTTTCCTTTTAGCTGAATTTAGCTGCTTCATAGTCTCCACTTTTGCATGGGTTAAAAAATATCCAAGGGGACTAATTCTGGAAAAAAATTAATAATTCTGTATGATTTTACACTGATTTTTTAAATTTTTATAATTTCTGCCCTCCATAAGTATTATAGAGCCAAATTTTTCATCATCAACTTCTTAAAAAACTGTTTCCTTACTTGGTATTTATGAATACACATGTTTATATTAAGACTTCCATTTTGGATATTAGATTTAATTAAACACTTTCTCATAGAGTATGAATTCATGAATTCATATGTGTTAGATTAGTGCCACACAAATGATACTTGGAGGAGACTTTCAGAAATGTAGACAGTTCACGCATGTTTTAAAAAATTGTAGAATAATTTGTTTCTGGCTTTTGTCACTATAAACAGGGAAGCATTGAAGTGAGGATTTGTAGTCAGTATCTTGTGATACATAGTTGTCATCTTTGAGTTTGCATTAACATAATGGAGAATAAAATGGAGCAATAGAATTAATTTTTAAATATGTGGTTCAGAAACTGACTCAAAGCACCATGAAGCTCATCCTGCACAGACTTTGTATGTATATGTTTTATAAATTTTATTCTAACACAATCCAATTTAGTTTGAATTTCATGAATTATAAACTTTCTCAATAAAATTCATCCTAGTTAATGAAATACCTCAAAAATACTTGATATAGGTAATTGGTTACTAATCAAATTAACTTTGCATTTTTTTCGGGCCACACCTATTTGATGCTCAGGGGTTACTCCTGGCTAAGCGCTCAGAAATTGCCCCTGGCTTGGGGGGACCATATGGGACGCTGGGGGATCAAACCTCGGTCTTTCCTTGGTTAGCGCTTGCAAGGCAGCCACCTTACCTCTAGTGCCACCTTGCTGGCCCCTAAGTTTGCATTTTATACATCAGAATATATATTTGACAAATGACCCAAATACAACAACAACTGTTATCTTGTACCTTAAATTTAAAATCAATTTAAAAAAGAGTTGGTCAAGGAAATCTTCTACTTTACTACCCAAATTTATATGTAGGGATTGCTCTAACCATGTTGTATACACCTTTGTATAGGCCTTTTATTTCTGAATAGGTTCTATGCAGTTATGTAACTGTCGTGGAGTTATAGAATCCCATTTTTTTTTTTTGCGGTTTTTGGGTGACACCCGGCAGTGCTCAGGGGTTATTCCTGGCTCCAGGCTCAGAAATTGCTCCTGGCAGGCACGGGGGACCTCCTGCATGAAAGGCAAATGCCTTACCTCCATGCTATCTCTCTGGCCCAAATTCCACAAAATTTTTAAAGGTTCTATATAAAAAAGCAACTGGCACTTGAATATTCCCATTCACTGAAAACATTTGTCTTTCAAGAATTCTGAGTTCTCCTGAAGGAGCGGATATGAGTCCTCTCCTGCCATGATAAAATTCCAAGTCTTTTCCACTGTGGGCATCTAATCTACCATACCAGAATCTATATTTTGCAGTGACTGGAGGACATCTTTCAAAACGAGCTGGCCTGATGTCTGACCTGCTCTGCAGTCTGAATTACTTTTCATGTCGAGAGCTTAACTTAGGTAGCTTATCACACCCATTAAGAGAAATTGCAAACCTGGAAAACAACAGCAAGAGAAGCTCAAAAGTTTTCAATCTGTGCACTTCAGAGTTTTCAAGAATTTAGAGAGCCCATCTGGAGGCTCCACATGAGGAAAGAAAATGGTGAATGGCTCTGATGTTGATTTTAAACTTTGTTCAAAGACTTATGAAATTTGAAAAGAGTACAATTACTACATCAAATAGTCTCTTGGGTTTCTTCCAGCTCTCTTAGTCTGAGCGTATTTTTGTTTTTATACTCATTTCACATTTCACTGTTCTTATAATATTAAAATTTGGGATATTGGTGGTGTTAATGTTGCACTGGTGAAAGGGGGTGTTCTTTACATGACTGAAACCTAATCACAATCATGTTTGTAATCAAGGTGTTTAAATAAAGATATTATTAAAACAAAAAAGGCGAGAAATTGCAAGCTCTGCTTTTATTTCTCAGTCTGGGTAGATCAAATCGTCAGTATTTCCAATGGAAATATTATGTTACTAACTTTGTGCTAAAGGTGTCACGCTTTTATTGGTCTCAAACTAAAACTAATATATTGTCCTAAGGGAAATTAGCTCAAGAAACTTTATTTTTGATGATCTTACTGTTTGCTAGATGTACAATAGCAGATTCATTAGGTGAATCTTTTTTCAAAGCTTTGCCAACCTAGTGGTTATTCAATTTGATTTTAGCAAACTAAAGTGACTCTTATAAATCAGGGGTTAGTGTAGGAATATCAGTATTGTAAAGATTAAGTGAAAGAATGTGTATATATATATATAAGAATGTATATATATATATACATATATATATTCTCTTTCCAAAGAGAAGACACTCCTTGAACTTAGTAAACTTTTAAGTATATAAGCAAAGTTATAAGTAAACTTATTACTGTAGTTATTATGGTCAATATAATTGATATTAAGGAAACAGAAAGAAGAAATTATTCTACACATCTTTTGCTTTTGTTGTTGCTGTTGTTGTTGTTGTTGTTGTTGTTTTGGAGCTACACCCAGCAGCACTCAGGGGTTACTCCTGGTTCTGCTCTCAGAATTCTCTCCTGTCAGGCTCGAGAGACCATATGTGGTCCCCAGGGTTTATTCCTGGCTCTTTGCTCAGAAATAGCTCCTGGCTGGCATGGGGACCATATGGGATACTCGGGTTCGAACTGGGTTCCATCCTGTGTTGGCCGCATGCAAGGCATACACCTTATTGCTGTACTATTATTGCTCAGACCCCTGATTCTACAAATCTTAATTGAGTTTATGGGATATGTTATCTAAGAATGAAAACATACAAAAATAAAGACAATGTAGCAGATGCCAAGAAGCAATCAAAGTAGCAATCAACCTTTACATATTGGGTAGAATATGCTGTAAAGGTTCTGGTGCACAATAGAGTCAGGGATAGATTTTATCAGAACATGATGTTTGTGTTGAAAATGAAGGTTAAAAAGGAATAAGATTTGCCAGCTATTTGGGAAAGAACAAAACCATGTAACTATGTAGGCACAGAGTCCAATGCATGCAAAGCTCCTGGAGTTTGGCCAAGTTTATAGAACTCGACAAGCTCTAATATCACTCCCCTGGGAAGTAAGAACAGCACATTCTTTTTTATTTTTTTATGAAGTGGGGAGAGATACACATGGTAGTGCTCAGGGCTTACTGTTGGCTCTGTGCTTAGCAGTGACTTCTGATAGAGCTTGTGGTGCTGGGGATAGAATCTAGTTCTGCTGCAAGATGGGCATTTTATACCCCTTGTCCTTCCTATGCTATATCTCTGACCCTTGCCACATTCCTTGTTAATTATGCTTTTAGAGAGTAGGATTCTCACTTTATTCAACAGTCTTCAGAGTACTTGATATAGCAGGATGGTCACTGTGAATATAATAAAGGGTAATGATACTTATATAACAGTAATAGTAAAAATAAATCACAGCAAAGATAATAGCAACAGAACAGAAACTATTTTTGGTAGTAAAATTTTAAGTACTCACACATAAAAATGTATGAGCTTTAAATTTTTTATATGGTGGTAACACTGACTTATCAGAATGTAAGTATGCTTTAGGGAAACTCAGCATACCAGGCCCATCACTTAAGTGCCACAAACCTCATCACAAAACACTGGACCCATTCCAGCCCACTTCCCTCAGATCTGTGATTTGTTTTCATTGGACATTGACAAGACCATTGCTGGTTTTTTTCTATACTGCATATGAAGGAAAGTATCCTGTGCTTGTCTTTCCATTGATTTATCTCACTTAATATGATCCTCTCCAGTTTTATACTTGTGATAGAAAGAACGGATTTCATTTTTTCTTTTCACTGAGTAGGGTTCTTTTGTGTCTACCCATCAAATCCTCTTAACCCAGATATCTGTCATTGGATACTTAGATTGTTCCAAGTATTGGCAATTGTAAGTAGAATTGTGGCAAAGATGCATTCTTTCCAGTTGATGTTTTGGTATTCTTGGGATAGAAACCTAGATGTGAAATTACTGGATTATATGGTATTTGTATTTTTAAGATTTTGAGACTTTTATGTACTGTTTTTTTAATAAAGTCTGGACCAATTTACAGTTCTTATCAACAGTGAACAAGGCTTCGTTTTTCTTTATATTACTGTTGATGTTTTCTATGTTTGACTTTTATTTTTAAAATAAAATGCTATAAGTAGACTTTTATCCCAGGTCTGAGAAGATATCTTTTATTTTCATCCACATGTCCTTAGTGATAAATTATAAACATTTTTTTCCTGTCATCTATTGGAGAAGTGCCTCTTCAAATCCTTCAATTTTTATATGGCTATTTGATTTTGTTGTTGCGTTTTATGTTTCTTACATATTGTGGATATTATCTTTTTGCCAGTTGTATGATGCATGCATGTGTAGGCTGTATATTTTTCTTGAATTGGATGTCTTTATTTTTAATAATAGCTTCTGGTTTTCTGTGAAGTTATTTATTTTTTTTTAGTTTTATTTTGGGGGGAGACATACCTGGCTGTGCTCAGGGGTCACTTAGATCACTTCTGGAAGCCTCCTGGGACCAGATTGGGGTGCCTGGGACAAACCTGGGTTGACTACGTTCAAGCAAACACCCTACCATAGTACTATTGTTCCAGCCTGCAGAAGCTTATAGTTTGCTACAATATAGTATCTTAATTTTTGTTTTGTTTTGCTTGCCACTTAGAGTCAATCACTGCAGATATCACTGAGGTCAGTATCTTTCACATAGTTTATGTTTTGTGGATTATATTTCTAAAGCCTTAATCCATTTAAAATTAATTTGTGTGCATGGTATAAGATAATCATCTTTTGCATGTGCTAGCCCAGTTTTCTAAGACCACACTGTTCCTATAGCTTTATATTATAAAGTTGAGGAATGTGATGTTCCCTATCCTTATTTATTTCTCAGAATTTCATTGATTGTCTTTAAAAATAATCTTTTGTGATTCCCCACAAATTTTAGTAGTGCCTGTCTATTTCATTGAAAAATGCCATTGGAATTTTGATAAAGGATTGTTGCTGAATCTGGGTAATGCTTTGGGCAGGATGACTGTATTATTTTTTAGTTTTTGAACCTGGCTGTGCTCAGGATTTACTTCTGGATCTTCATTCAGGTATCATTGGGTTTTGAGCAACCATATAGGGTGCCAGGAATCTAACCTGCACTACTACGTGCAAGGCAAATGTCCTAAATATTGTACTATAATGTTATCCCCTAAATATTCTGATTTTATAATCACAAATATTAATAAATTTGAAGACTGAAAATACAATGTTTTTAATTTCCATTGAAATGTTTGTCTTGTACAAGTCTGGGAAAATTTATTTCTCTTATTGCCTATCCCTACATTACCTCAAGTTTTATTGAACTTTTGAGATTGTAAAATACCAGGATTAAAATTTAAAATGCTAGGGGCCAGAGAGACAGCACAGTGGAAAAGCATTTGCCTTGCATGCGGCTGACCCAGGATGGATCTGTTTTGTTTCCTGGCATCCCATATGGGCCCCCGAGCTTGCCAGGAGCAATTTTTGAACATAGAGCCAGGAGTAGCTTTGAGAATTACCGGATGTGGCCCAAAAAACAATCAATCAACCAATAAATACAAATACAAATAAAAAATTAAATGCTATAAACCATATGGTTAACCTTCATAGTGACAAATATTCAGAATATAGACCAAGATCCAAATACTTAGAATCTTTTATATAACTGAGATCAACCTCATATTGAACTGTTATCTACAATATTTTTTGTTTTAATAAGTCACTTTTAGTTCCCTAAATAGGTTTTGTCAAAAAAATTTGAGCTCTTTAAGTGTTTGTAGTTGTGCACAGAATTCAAGTCATGCATAAAGCTGTAAAGAGAAAAATAAAATAAATATTTTATTTTACAACATGGAGATTTGGCTGGGAAAATTTAAACAAGGTACTTGAGAATCTTTATTTCTTACTAGTTCATCCTCAACACACACATATCCATGAGACCACACACTACTGGTAAACACTGACTGAAATTCTAAGATGAATCACTTCTAAGTGATTTTACATTCAGATAGGTGCCATTAGCTTATAGTCCAAGTTTATGTCAGCTCTCCACCCACTCAGCTATTAAGTTATCTCTTTTTTGGACTCATTTTCAATATATGTGTGTTCAGGCCTCTTCTTAGAGTTCACAGTTCCAGATATCTGTCAACCTCTTTATCCTTCACCTACAAATGAGATTCTTGATTTCAAAGAATCCTAGAGAAAGAAATATTCACTATTGAATGAGAGAAGCTATTTCTTCTTCTATTTTTTTCTTTTTAAGACAAATTTGGAAACAATCCCAGAATCTGCACCAGGCCCATTAATTTAGACCTCAGCTGGGAAAGCTCTAGCAAATAAAAACTTCATTTACTTATAATGTAGGGGCTCATTATTTTCCTTCCTGGAAAACAGATGTTTTTAGTTGTTCTCAGCCCATATTAGATACAAGCCTGAAGCATAATGTGTAGGTCTAGATTTAGTTAAATGGTAGAGCTGCTGTTGGAAATCTGCCAATGGTCACTTTTAAACAATAAATATAATGGGCCTATTTTGAAGGTCACATGTCAGACATACATGCTTAGCACATAAAAGTATTATCTTAACATTACAGAAAAGCGTGACATGAATATTAGTGTCTACATGCTTTAGAAAATAGCAATTTTGAGGTTTTATTAGGTTAAATAACTTGCCTTGAAAGTCATAAAACAAAGTATGTGTTATATCTTATTTCTTAATATTTTTTTAATTTTATATCTTATTGGGGTGGAAAATGAGTATTGGACTGCATTTGGTGGTATTCACAAATTCCTTTAGGTTCTGTTTTCAAGAGTGTCTCTGACTGTACTCAGGAACCATACATGGTACAGATGATTAAACAGGATAGGAGATGGAGTTGAGGGGACAGGCCCATACAAGTCAAGTGCCTTAACCCCTATACTACTTCCCCCCATCTTAGAAATTGATTTATTGGTCCTGAGATATAGTATAGCAGGAAGAACACTTGCCTCGCATGTGGTTGGCCAAGATTTAATTCCCACCACTCTATATGGTCACCCCAGTCAGGAGTGATTCTTGAACATCAAGTCAAAAGTATATTTGAGTAGCACTGGGTATGGCCCCCCAATAGAGCAAAAAATAAATAAAATAGTATTGTCTTAAAATATTCTAGAAGTTTTGGGGTTACAACTTTACACCTTTCTATAATGGAAGCACTGATTTCCACAGTCCCAGTTATACTCCAGTCCCCCAAAGACGTCCTCCTCCACCCTTATCTTTCACCACCATATTTCTTCCTTTCTTCTCTACCGGTTCTTAATCCCAATAGCCACCAGTGTACACTGAGTTTAGAAATTTGGAAATTTCTTTTGCCTTTTTGTTTCCCTTAGAAATCTGATTCCATCTTCCTTATTTCACTTAGTATTATCACCTTGACGTCCACCTATTTTCCTACCCCCTTATGAGGCAAGCTTTTATTGTTTTCATGATAGAAGAGTGTTTTCTTGAGCTTATATACCATAGTTCCTTTATCCATTGAGCTTTTGATGGTTATTTGTTGATCCAAATGGCTATTGTGACTTGTGCTGCCATGAATGTAATCTGTGGAGAAGTGCCTGTTATGGTTCACTGGGTTATAAGACATATTATTTTATAAGGGTTCTCTCATAGTTTCTACAAAGACTGTACCAATTTGCATTTCTACCTGAAGTTTACCAGGCTTCTTTTCTTTATACATCTCACTAACATCTCTTGTTTCTAGGTTTTTTTGATACAGGCTATTCTCATAGGGATAAACTGATATCTCACTCTAGTTTTTACTTAATTTTTAGTCCCCATCTTCTTTTTAAAAATCCTCATCTTTGGGCCCCGAGAGATAGCACAGCGGCGTTTGCCTTGCAAGCAGCGGAACCAGGACCAAAGGTGGTTGGTTCGAATCCCGGTGTCCCATATGGTCCCCCAAGCCTGCCAGGAACTATTTCTGAGCAGACAGCCAGGAGTGACCCCTGAGCACCCAAGCCTGCCAGGAACTATTTCTGAGCAGACAGCCAGGAGTGACCCCTGAGCACCGCCGGGTGTGGCCCAAAAACCAAAAAAAAAAAAAAAAAAAAAAATCCTCATCTTTGCAGTTTTTAATGATGAGAGATAGAAAGCATTTTTTCATGTGAGATGAGATTATTTTGTTCACCTAAGTATATGTATTCTCTTTTTTTATTTCAGTTATCCGTATATAAGAAGGCATCAGAAATATGAAAAACATCAGTCAGCAATGTTTTTATATGAAACAAGCTATTTGACTACTGTGTGGCATCTGGTATATAATGACTCTGAGGCAATTATTAGTGCATTTCTGGAAAGTGCATTTCTTCATAGCCAGAATCCCTAATGTATTTTTTTCAACTCTCCCAGATAATAGTAATGACTATCACACATACTCCCATGCTCAGAACTGTAATTGTTAGTATATAAACAAGCAAGCACATCAAATAATTTAATGCCTAAACTATTTTAGAAGAATGTGTCTTTCTTGGAAGGCACATTTGTATGTGAAAGAGAGAGAAGGAATGGAAAAAGGAGAAAAAGAGATACTTTAAAATAAAAGATTCTTTGGGAGCCAGGAGCTCTAGCACAACAGGTAGGACATTTGCCTTGCACACAGCTGACTCAAGTTCAATCCATGGCATTCCATATGGCCCCCAGAGACTGCCATGAGTAATTTTAAGAAAACTGTACAAGAGCCTAAAAGAAGAAGGCATTATGCCACAAGTCTTTTTATACAGTTTGATCCTTTATGCAGCACTCTCACAAAAATTACTTTTTTTTTTTAATGTTCTTCATAAACCAGGCAGGTTGGTGGGAAGAACACCAACTATGTATAAATTAAAAATAACTGGAAACATGGTTGTTTGGAAAAGCAGGACATTTTTAGAAAACTGGAGATACCACTTTTATTTCTTTTAAGCATTATTTATTGATTGATTGGTTTTGGGCCACACCCAGTGGTGCTCAGGGCTTACTCCTGGCTCTGCACTCAGAAATCGCTGCTGGCAAACTTGGGGACCATATAAGATGCTGGGAATTAAACCGGGTCCCTCCTGGGTTGGCCACATGCAAGGCAAATGCCCTGCTGTTCTATCTCTCTGGTCCCTGGAAACTTCACTTTTAATGTTTTGATCTACTCTCTGCAGTTCAGTTAGCTTAGTCAGGGAAACTTTATACTGTCATTTTTCTTTCCCTTTTGGTTTTTTGGGTCACATCCAGTTAAGGTCTTACTCCCTATCTGCACTTAAGTTTGGGGGATCATATGCTATATTTGGGATGAATCCCAGTCATTGCATGCAAGCCAAGTATCCTACCCATTGCACTATCAGTTGCTGTTGCTCTTATCACTTCTTTTTGCTCAAGAATGTTTTGTACAGCCCTGGGGGTTTTATATAAATATATATAACAGGCTCTTAAGTAAAATAGTTACTGATATTAAAAAAATTTATTCTAAGACCATTTTTATTTATTTTTTTATTTTGGTTTTTGGGCCACACCTGGTGGAACTCAGGGATTACTCCTGGCTCTGCACTCAGAAATCACTCCTGGCAGGCTCAGGGGACCATATGGGATGCTGGGAATCAAACCCAAGTTCGTCCTGGGTTGGTCACCTGCAAAGCAAACAAACACCCTACTACTGTGCTGTCTCTCCGGCCCCCTCAAGACAATTTTTAAAAATTATGTTCCCAACAGTTTAAGGAGCTAGAATCTAGACTAACATTCTGATGAGTTTTCACTGTAATTATTCTAATATGTTCTTATAATTTTGACTACTTCTTTCCTACTGGTACTCCATGGATTAAAAGTCTACTTGTATGTTGATTTCATATCTCTCTCTCTTTTTCTCTTTCGCTCTCTCTCTCTTTCTATTGTTAGCCTCACTAGCCAGAAATCTGATGATGACTATGAAGATTATGCTTCCAACAAAACATGGGTCTTAACTCCAAAAGTTCCTGAGGGTGATGTAACTGTCATCTTAAATAACCTCCTAGAAGGATATGACAATAAACTTCGTCCTGATATAGGAGGTATGTTAATTGGGTCTGTAATGTGGTATGGAGGGAAGTTCCTATTATACAGGCCTATCAAAGTTGAAGAAAACATCAGCATGATACAATAGCCAGAAGATTTCAAACACTATGATTAAAAGATCAATAAAGTAGAAATATTCAGAAGTAATACTCATTGTATATATTCAGTAGTAATTTTCAGAATATTCTGAATAGTCAGAAGTAATATTCACTCAAAGTGATGTTAAATTCAAAGGATTTTTTTCTCAGTGAGGTATGAGAGCTAGATATGGATATTTTGGGGGGAGTAATGGTACAGTGAGAAGGGCATTTCTAGCATACAATTGACCCAGATTTGGCCCCTGGCATCCTATAAGGTCCCCTTAGGTTGCCAAGATTGAACCATCAGGGCCAACCAATACAGTAAGCTCTAAACACTGGATGTGACCAAATATATAAACCAGATAAAAACAAAAAAAAGAAATGAATATTTTCCTAGATAGTAAGACAAAAACTAGAAGAAACTTCATGCTTTAAAAAAAATCAAATAGAAATAATATATTGGTTACCTATTGCTGTCATAAATGTTCAGAATATCACATTGGCAGACAATTATAATATTTGTTTCAAACTCTACCAAGGATAATTCAATTAAAAGCAAGCCCAGATAGGCCAGCTCATTTAGGAGCATTGACAACTTTCTGCCCCTGGTTCCAGCAACTTGCTGGGAATATGTATCTCATGGCAACAGTAAAAAGCAAAAGAGAAAGTAGAAGGGCATCCATTTTATCCTTGGAATGAACCGTCAGATTTTATTGGCCTCATTTTCATAGCTAAAGCAAGTCAGATGATCAAACCCAAAATTCAAAAAGCAGAAAAATATTGTCCTTGTTTGAGGAGAAGATAATGATATAGATGCAGAGTATAGAGGAGAATTTAATGGACCACAGAGACTTAGAGGATGGCACATTGAATGAAAAAGATAAAGACAAGGGAAATGTCCGTCTGGGAAACTCTGAATATTATGAATCCGGTTCATTAAATGTTAAATGAAAATGAAGCACAGGCATTTGGTCATGGATGTAATATTAAAGATTGGTAATATCAGTCTTCTTTGACAAATAGGTGTGTATTGGTTTCCATATGGCTCTTTTGTACTATTTGATGAGACACCGAATCCATTAAGTCATTAAGGAAGATTGATTTTGTGTTGGCCAGAAGTTTATGAGGATAAAGTGTTCATAAAAAAGAATCAACGGCAGGCAGTGTTTTAGAGATAACTCATAGTATTTCTTGCTGTTTCTGTATACTTATGGTTTCTTACATGTATTTTTTTTCTGAGTCACTTAGTTAATTTTGTTCATGTATTATTCACTGTTCAAATTGATTCTTGAGCTTGAAGAAAAAAAATGTCAGAGTTCAAGATACCTGAAAGGAAGATAAAGAGAAAAATGAGCATGTTTTTCTCATTTGTTTATTTTAAGTTTCAGAAGAATAATCAGTATCAAACTTGTACTCTGCTTTGCTGTGTATGTTTCAAAAAAGAAAACTTCTTTGAAAAAATTAAGTTATTCAAATGTGGTGAATAAGGCACTGGCTCCAAAGTAATTTCAAATAAATCACTTTTAACATAGCAAAATAAATATAAGTAAAGACTAAAGCACTGAATTAGTGTTTTTCCATTTTTATATTCTCTTTGATTTTCTTGCAGTGAAACCAACATTAATTCACACAGATATGTATGTGAATAGCATTGGTCCAGTGAATGCTATCAATATGGTAAGTTAATCATAGTTTTCTTATATTTTTAATAAATTACAAAAGAAAATGTGGTATCATAGAAATAAAAATATTCAGAAAGGAAGATATTTCATTTCCACCATTTCTCAATTGCAACACAAGGATAACGTTTTAAGATTTGCAATTAAAATTTAATGTAAACATATATAATATTATGTTTTGTACTATTAAACTTCAGCATCCATTGCATATTGGCAAATATTGCTTACTAAGAAATATGATATATTGTTTCATTACTTTTTAAGTTATTGATAGTGTGAGGAAAGCATGATTTGTCTCAAAGCAGAAATGTAATATTGTCCTGAAATTAGAGTTTAGAGTATGCTAAACATGTGAAATGAGGTACTGTAATTTTAAAAGGTAATTTGTTAGCCTCTTGTTAACACTATTGGGTCAGTGAGATAAGAAACTTCTCAGGGTAATTAAAAAAAGTATATTCTGCCTGCATACCATGCAAAGACATTTACTTGGTTGACCATTAAACAGATTTCAACCTGTCATACATTCAGCTGAAATTTACAGAATCTTGAACCTTTTGATATAAATTGTGTTTTTGAACAGCATGCTTATTTAAACCAAGAACTTTATATTTAAAAATTACTAGCCTCCAGAACAACTGTCTCATGGTCATGATATGTGAAATACTGATATAAAAAATCATAGCTATTAATTTTTGTTTCCTTTACGTATTTTAATATTAAAATAGGGATCAAAATAATTGTCAACTAATAAGTTAAAAAAAATTAAGGTAATTAGTTGTCCCCTTTTGACAGACGATATATGGACTGAAATTTGAAATTATGGTACCAAGGGGATCTGACTTAACCTATGAAGATGTAGTTAGTGACAGAGACATGTGGCAAAAGTATAGAATAATGTAGATGAAACAAATAAAAAAAGTCTCACTGACAGACTATGTATTCAGTCTTCTGTATGTTATATATTAACAGTGAGGTGAATTGGGAATTAGACAGTACATGTAGATTACTTTCATTCCCAGCCCACATTTTATAAATTAAAGGAAACAGCCTTTTCTCTTTTTATTTCCTCTTTTATGCACTTGACTAAAATCACAAAATGATGCTAAAGAAAATCTAAATGTTATAGGCCAGAATTTGTGTCTTCTGACTCCAGGCATATTCGTCTGAATTTATATCACAACCCTCCTAAATTTAAAAATCAATCTTTTGGCATATTAATGGCTTTACAGTCATCTGTCTATCATAGGTTCTGTGGTAGAGATTTGGAAAATCTGAAATATTGTCTTTTAGTTCACTTACTTTCTCATGTTTCGAGAAAATGACAATTGTGATAATAGTCAAATAAATAATTTTTAAATTGACTGTTTACCACACTCCAGACCTGCAACAAAAACTTCATGTAGAACCTATTTGTTATCTTCACAGTAACACATAAATTAATTTCTTTGAGATTCTTGTTTAGTGACAAGGCAGCAGCACCTCCATAGCTCTGATTTGGAACTATTTTGGGTGTTCTGGACTTTCATCCACTTTATTTCACTGGTTCTACATAGATGATTATAGTTTCTTTAAGAGATATTGGCAATGCCTGTTCTATTTTTTGTTCTCCCAAGTAGGGACGATGTGGGGAGAATCATTCATACTATTGACATCTAGAGGCTTGGAGACTGGCATCGAAGCATAGACAAGACAGCTTTCCATAGCTGAGATTTAGCTTGTCTCAAATAACGTGGAAAAATGCTTTATACACTCAATGCCATGGACTGTACCAGGGCTGTGATATTTTTCCAGAATCAGTATAAATAGGTTTCTTTCCCATAAAAATATCATATAGTGTATAGAAAATGGGTGAGTCAGTAGTCTCCTTGGCATATTTTTACTTTCCTTTGGAGTATTTAAAACCCAAATTGCTTCAAATTGGCACTGAGAATAGAAACCAATAAATGCAAATCAATGCTCTACAATACAGTCCTACTGTATTTAAAACAAAGTTTGATTCCATCTTTTTTCTTTAAAACAGGAATATACAATTGATATATTTTTTGCCCAAACATGGTATGACAGACGTCTTAAATTTAATAGCACCATTAAGGTCCTCCGATTGAATAGCAACATGGTGGGGAAAATTTGGATCCCAGACACTTTCTTCAGGAACTCCAAAAAGGCTGATGCACACTGGATCACCACCCCTAATAGGATGCTGAGAATTTGGAATGATGGCAGAGTTCTCTACACACTAAGGTATTTTTTGGTATATGAAAGAATACTAGGTGAAAGTAAAATTACACACTTCTAAGACAAGAACCAAATGTATGCATTCATGAGGGATAACCTGTTGATTAAAGTAGTATATGGCTTCTTTAAAGGAGGGAATTTTGATGGTTCTGTGAGAAAATAAGAATCTTTACATCTGGCCTGGATTCATAGCATAGAAGTAGGACATATGCCTTTCATGCAGAAGGATGGTGGTTCGAATCCCAGAATTCCATATTGTCCCCGGAGCCTGCAAGGAGCGATTTTTTGAGCATCGAGCCAGGAGTACCCCTGAGCACAGCAGGGTGCGACCCCCCCCCCAAAAAAAAGAATCTTTACATCTGGCATTAAAAACAAAGTGCTACTTGACTTGTCCTTTGAAAACTCTCAGTAGCACAAAAAGGAAAGAACTTAAGGAAGTCATATACTTCTGAACCAGCCTTGACTTTTCTGTGTACTTTAAATTGAAATATACTCATTCCTACAATTACCAGTTGATAAGGAGGAAAGTGTCTTTATTTCCAAGTAATAAAACATAGTTTTTGATGTTGTTGGTTCTTGTGTATTTTTCATTTTTCAACTGCATGAGTTTTATTGTTGGATAGGCTTACTGTATAACCTACCGTGGGACTAGACATCTCTTGGAAAAACTTGAAGAAGTTATTGTTTATCTTTTTACTTTAAATATTACCATGGGGCGGCATTGGTGGTCAGAAGGTTGCACTGGTGAGGGGGGGTTTTTGTTCTTTTGGTGACTGAAGCCCAACTACAGTCCTGTTTGTAATCATAGTGTTTAAAGAAAATAAAGAAAATAAAATTAAAAGAAATTGACTTAAAATGATACAGAAGCATGCAAAATAGAAAGCAGGCTTAATAAAAATTAAATAAAAATAAATATTAACACTGGGAAGGTTTTGCCTGCCTTAGTTTTTTTCCATTACCATATCATATATACATGCTTATAAAATGGTTTTACATTAAAGTTGCTTGCTGGTGAGGTGAGTATATCCTTTCATTGTTGCTCTTGTGCTGTGTTTGTTGTGATAGAGCTGTTGCCACCAGGGGCCAAGATCTTTGGTGCCCAGATCGTGCTGATCAGGTTCTGTGGTACACAAGGGCTATGTGGTGACAGGAATGAAGCCCAGGGTTGCACATACACAGGATAGGTGCTAAGCGCCCTCCTGTGAAACTATCATGACACCAACAGTATATTCTTGATCAACATGAGAGATATAAATTCACAGCATTAAGAATCAGAAAAATTGACTTTTGTTCTGACTAAATATTTTTCTCTTTGCATAAATTAAGACAACTCATGAATATTTAGAGACTATAAACCAACTGGGAGATACCTTAGAATGGAAAGAGTTACTCAGATTTATTATGCAATAAGTTTGGTGTTTAGCTTTCTTACATTTTTTTAATATTGGGTTACACCCAACAGAGCTCAGGGGTTAGCTCTGGTTCTGAGCTCAGGGATCATAATTGGCAGGCTCGAGGTAATAGATGGTGTGCTGGGGATCAAATTTGGGTAGGCTCTATGCAAGGTAAATACCTTCCAGTTATACTATCACTCTGGCCCCTTGCTTGGTATGGTTTTACTTGAAGAAATCGGGTAAAAGTTGATCAAGACAATTGGGAATAAAGCAGCATTGCCTCCACTAGCATTTCCACTGCCCAATATACTCAGTTCTATGGTTGAGCAAATTTTTTTTAAATTTTATTTTATTGAAACAATTGTGATCTACAGAGCCCTTCATAGTTGAATTTCAGATGTATAATGAATCAAGGCCATTCCCATCACTGGTGTCAACCTCTCTCTACCAATGAACCCAAAGTGCATCCTATACCACCACCTTTTGACCCCTGGCATGTTAGTATAACAGGCCCATTTAAATTTAGATTTGTTTAAATTTAAATTTTTAAAGTTTAAGTATCTTGATTCTATTGTCATTGACTTTGGCTTGGATATTTAGTTCTGTCCTATTTTTCCCCACCAGTGCATCTGAGACCACTAGGCTGCTGGACCCCAGCCTTTCTTTCTTCCTTTTACTTTTATAGAAAAAATGTAGACATATGAAGTAATCTGTGTCCCAAAGTTCTATAAAAAAAAGATGGAGGCCCTATTTAAAAGATAAGAAATATTGAGTAAAAACAATTTAAATCTCCATCTTTGGAAACAGATACATACAGATACTTTGGCTTCAAAGTTCAACTCAACTACTAACCTTGTCTCTTTGTACAACTTAAAATATTAAAAAATTAATAACACTGAATTTTCATAGTGCCACACAAGTCTCTGGGTGTGACCTTCCCCAAGACAAAACAATAAGAATGAACACTTTGCCATTGTAAGTTTTTTATGTGTGGGGTTTTTTTTGGAGGAGGGGGAACACACCATGTCTTATTATTCTTGGCTCTGCATTCAGAGATTACTTCTGGTGAAAAAAGGGGACAGTATGGAGTGCTGGGAATTAAACCTGGGCTGCAGGCATGCAAGGCAAGGGTCCTACCTGCTGTGCTATCTTTCCTTCCTCTTTTTGAATTTTTTTTAACCATTTCAATTTTTTAATTAAATCTTTTTTTTTTCAGTTCTCCAAAGGGTATTTAAAACTGTGAGATGCTTTTTTTATCTTCTCCTTCCAGGAGTCTCAGCCTATAATGAGACCCACAACATCCAAGTGTTTAATGATCACCTAGATAGAAACTAATTGAGACTCACAGGCAAACATTTTTATGCCTGTGTATGTGCCATGAGATATTCTTCCACTCTATAACATCCTAATAGCTTCTTAGTGTTCCATTTTAAGAATGCATGATACTACACTGTAAAACACAGTATTTTTAAACTCACATATAATAATTTAAAGCTAACAGCTAACAAGTACTTAGAAACAGTAGGTTCTGCTTTAATTAGCAGATTAGATAGAATTATCAGCATCCATTTAAATGCAAACAGTAAATGAACTTAAGTTCCTAAGATAGTTTGTTCTATTAAATAAGTTAAATATATTCATAGAACAATCAGCTTGTAATTAATTTGCCAAAAATATGTGATCTTACATTTTGAATAATGGAGTTAAGGTCAATGAGATTCTATGATTGGGTCTGTAAAAATAAATGGATTATATTAACTCTTAAAATATATTCTCCTGGACTGAGTAGATGTCTTCTGGGAGAATCATCTTTGTAATATGAATAAAAATGTAAAATTAATTCTCAAGTAACAAAGATGAATGTTCCATAGAAATTGTGATCATATACATTTTAGAACTTCACTAAAATCTCTATGTTCTTTTTTCTTTAGGCTGACAATTGATGCTGAGTGCCAGTTACAGTTGCATAATTTTCCAATGGATGAACACTCTTGCCCCTTGGAGTTCTCCAGTTGTAAGTACTATGCTTATCTTCTCTATCCCCTCTCACCTAGTCTGATTGCAATGTCAGCTAACTGAGAAGTACTGAGAGTGCCCAACTATAGA
This sequence comes from Suncus etruscus, assembly GCF_024139225.1. Taxonomy (NCBI): domain Eukaryota; kingdom Metazoa; phylum Chordata; class Mammalia; order Eulipotyphla; family Soricidae; genus Suncus; species Suncus etruscus. Next base: position 129,189,865 of record NC_064853.1, on the reverse strand, counting down.
GAGCTGTTGTTGACTTTGATGGCTTTTTTTTCACTCTAACCCTTCTGTACCTATTAACATTATTCCTAACACAAAAATAGATTTATTTGATGAGGCTAATAAATCACTTATTATCATTGTGCAAACTCAGAAAACTGTCATTTGTTCCCTAGATCTTATGTTGAGAAGGACTGCCTGGTCTCCATAGAAAGGGACAATGATAAATTATATTCCTTATGCCCCCAGTGGTCATGGAAGAGCAGAGAAGTATGTTTGCTAGTTGTTTTCTTTCAGAACATTTCAGAATATGGGCTCTGCACTCAGAAATTGCACCTGGCTCGGTGGTATTATCCCCATTAAATTTCTACTTACCTAATTTTAAATCTTAACAATTTTTTTATTTAACCAACTTTATTACATACATGATTGTATTTGGGTTTCATTCATGTAAAGAACACCACCCATCACCAGTGTAACATTCCCATCACCAATGTCCAAAATCTCCCTCCTCCCCACCCAACCCCTGCCTGTACTCTAGACAGGTTTTCTATTTCCCTCATACATTCTCATTATTAGGATAGATAAAAGCTGGAAGTTACAGCTCACCTCATGAAGCTCACCGCAAACAGGGATGAGTTTAGTTAAAGAAATAACTACCTTTTGAAATCTTAACAATTTGACAACAATAGTAACATAAATTATTGAGATTATTTTATTCACTCACCCTTTAGTCCATTTGTATGCCTGTTTAATATTATGTTTCTCTTATTAACACCCATCACCAATGAAACAATATATTTTATATACTATTTGTATGTACTACTCACATCTTATATTTCACCTCTGTTAAGATATGTATATAATATATAAAAGACCATGTGCTATATACCTTCAATAAAATATTTGGTTTTGGTCTATACCTGGTGGTGCTCAGGGCTTACTCGTGGCTCTGTGCTCAGGGATCACTTCTGTTTGATCAGGGGATCTATATGGGGCACCAGGGTTGAATCTGGTTAGATACACACAAGGCTGTAGTAGCTCTCTGGTCCTTCAATGTAATTTTTAATTTGTTTATGCATCATGATTACAGAATTGTTCATGATTGGGTTTTATTTATACAATATGCATCACCCTTCACCAGTGCACATTCTCTCCACTAATGCCCCCAATTTCCCTCTCACCCTCCTCCCTGCCTACCTCTGGGCAGATATTTTACTTCTTTCTCTTTTCCTTTATTTTTTCCCTTTTTTTGTTTTTTGTTTTTAATTTTTCTTTTATTTTTTGAGGATCACACCCAGTGACACTCAGGGGTTACTCCTGGCTATGCGCTCAGATATCACTCCTGACTTGGGGGAACATATGGGACTCCAGGGATCGAATCGAGGTCCATCCTAGGTCAACCTCATGTAAGGCAAATGCCCTACCACTGCAATATCGCTCTAGCTCCTATTTTTTTTGTAGTAATTTTGAACTTATAAAAAAAATCTAACATTTATTACAATGTCATATCATTGTATTTATTTGCATTACTGTGATGCTCTTTAGACAAGGAGCTTCATTTAAATTATAATTCCTTTTTTTTTTTTGTACCTTCTCCTTTGGCTTGTTTATAGAAGATGGCTGCTACATACATTCATTTATAACCATATTAAATGTGTGCTTTTCCATTTCATGGCAGATGGTTACCCACGTGAAGAAATTGTCTATCAGTGGAAGCGGAGTTCTGTTGAAGTTGGTGACACAAGATCTTGGAGACTTTATCAGTTTTCCTTTGTTGGTCTGAGAAATACCACTGAAGTAGTGAAGACAACTTCTGGTATGTTGTACTCAAAATGATTTTTGAGTGCCCCATGGCAGTTAAAATTTAGGCATTTATAATTCAGAAAGATTTTCATTACTTTTCTACAATTGCTTCTTGAAAATTCAGTGCAATGTTTTATTTTATAATATATGTGTAGAAGTAGATTATATCACATTGAAGCACAATAAATCAAGGTCGATTATTAGTTTAAATTATGATTATTATTTTTTTTTTTTTGGTTTCTGGGTCATATCCAGAAGCACTCAGGGATTACTCCTGGATCTGCTCAGAAATAGCTCTTGGCAGGCATGGGGGACCATGTGGGATGCCAGGATTCGTACCAACGCCAGTCCTGGGACAGCCATTTGCAAACACCCTACCTCTGTGCTATCTCTCTAGCCCTATTTGTTTAAATACTTAAGTAAAAATGAGAAGCAATTACTAAGAAAGAAAAAACATAGAGATAGTTTTTTGTTTTTTGTTTTTAAATGTGTTTCATGGGGCTGTAGCAATGGCGCAAGCAATAAGGTGTCTGCCTTTCTTGTGCAGCCTAGGAAGATGGATAGTGGTTCTATCCCCCCGGCATCCCATATTCGTCCCCCAATCCAGGAGTAATTTCTGAGCGCATAGCCAGGAGTAACCCCTGAGTGTCACCGGGTGTGGCCCCCAAACCAAAAGAATTATATGTTTCATGGGGCCAGGGTGGTAGCACAGTGGTAGGGCATTTGCCTTGCATGCGACTGACCCAGGTTAGGTTTAATCCTAGGCATCCTATTTGGTCCTCCGAGCCAGCAGTGATTTCTGAGTGCAGAGCCAAGAGTAACTCCTGAGCACCTGCAGGTGTGCCCCCCCCCAATAATGTGTTTCAGAATACATTAAAATGGCACTTGAAGTAATCTAAGGGGGGATATGAACTTTTTAGAAATATAGAAGTAACCGTGGTGAATAAGGACAATTTCTCCATTTAGTAATTTAGCATTTTGAACTAGTTTCTTTAGTGAATAAAGGAATGGGCTTTTGCTTTAAAGAGACACAGTGATATAATATGTCAGGAAAATTTTTTGAGTAAATTTTGAATCTCTAAGGATCAGTTTTCACAGATGCCTTTTGTGAATAAAAAAGATCTGTGGTGCAGACATACTGTGTTAATGAAAAATAAATGCCCAAATTATTACCTCTAAGTAAATGATGGCCAAGAAAAACTAAAATTTTGCATTTTTATATAAGATTTTGTGATTTTTAATGGTATTAATTGATTTTAAAATTCAAGCCATGCTGTACATAGTTAAACCCCAGATCTAATCTTATGCTTTTATGTTCACTGAGTGACTATGAACCTTCTGTATTCCTGACTATATTCTCCATACAGATTAGGTTTCAACTCCCAGTTTCCAACTATTTTTCAACTGATGTGAATTTGAATATGTCCCCATTTCAAATATAAGCATTCTATTTTCAGTTTGCCATCTCTTAAGACCTTTCTTTTGAGAAATACTTATAGCATACATGCTCAATATTTTTTTTTGGGCCACACCCATTTGATGCTCAGGGGTTACTCCTGGCTAAGCGCTCAGAAATTGCCCCTGGCTTGGGGGGACCATATGGGATGCCGGGAGATAGAACCGCGGTCCTTCCTTGGCAGACACCTTACCTCTAGTGCCACTTTACCGGCCTCATGCTCAATATTTTTCTCCTGAAATTTATAGAAGATACTTTTGTGTTGACTAATTTAGAATAAAGACTTAGTATATAAAGAAATAATTATGAAGCAAAAGATATTCCTTCAGAAACACCACCCTTTAAGTCAAATAGTAATCAGACACTAATATTATTGTCAACATTTGCAGATTTCTTCTAGAGACACTTACAAAAAATCCTGAGTACTTGTGTATATTTTTGACAAGTGGTCTTCTGTTTTCTTATTCATTGGAAATCCTGACTGTCAAGTCCTAGAACTGTCTTCTGGAACCCAAAATAGAGGCTTAGGAATGTCTTAGAACTGAAGTTTTGCATCTGTGAAAAGAACACATGTAAAAATAATATTCAATTCTGCAGAAAGAGAAATTGGTGTTAACTTCTGTTGTATATTCATGTTTCTATAATTATTCTAGCACCCTCAAACATAACCCATAAACTCATGACTAGCAGATCTTTTGTTCAGTCATTTTTAATCAAGTGGCATTCAGAAGGTGGTAAGAGAATGATTGGCTTCTTATCGCTGCTCCTAATATAACCTTTTCCTTATTGTTCCTTTTTGAGAATAAGTGCACTGTCTGTTAAGAAGAATTTCCAGAAGAAAATGATTCTTTTACTGAATGCATGAGTAGGAAACCTTCCAAGCCATCTTATAAATGTCTTCCTATGGAAAATCACAGTAAAACTGCAAAGACAACGGATTTGGTAGAGTAGTATCATAAAATTGAGCTCATGGGGTCTGAGTGGTGGCACAATGGTAGGGCATTAGCCTTGCACGTATTTGACCTAGGACGAACTGCTGTTAGATTCCCTGGCATCCCATATCCCCCAAGTCAGGAGCGATTTCTGAACTCAGAGCCAGGAGTAACCTCTGAGTGTCAGGGGGGTGTGGCCCAAAAAACAAAAAATAAAAAATGGATAAAATAAAATAAAATTGAGCTCATAAACTCCTTTGTGAATATTAATTTGACTGTTTGCGTCCACTGTTATCTTTTTCACCCCTTAATCTCTCTAGTGACACTTTGTGTACAGTTACTGCCTCTGTGAAGAGAACTAGCTGAAAAAATAATCCAGAACTGATACTGCCTATTATTGAGCTGTTAGATTTTCAAATAACTGAGTTATTTCTGTTTGTCCTCTTGCTTGATAGCTGAAATCAGTTCTATATTCAAAACACAACTCCATTATTTCTTAGTGGCTACAGGGGAGTTCTATTGACATTTTTCTTGGAAAATTTTCAGAAAGTTTGCATCTTAGCTCTTATTGCAATGTGGTTTTCTCCTAGACTCCTAGTCTACATGCATCTCCTTCTGAGAAGTGAAACTGGATAAGAATAGTCTACAATGTCACCTTGCTGATTGTAGGGTTTTCTAGCTTTGATTTTGTTTAAGTTTCCCTTTCATGGCTTTTGCATTTGGTTTTGTTTTTTGTTTTGATTATCAGAGAATAATGAAAGGTGAGGAAAGGAAATCAGTCTGGATTTGTTGATGATTGGTTTTCTGGTGTCAAAGATTGAACTTAGGGCTTCACAGAAGTTAGACATGCACTCAGCTCTTGACTTCATCTCCAGTACTTTCCTGAATTTGTCACAATCAAAATGCATCAGTATGGTTTCTTTCTTAGTATGTTTTTCTTTAAGTTGATTTATTATTATTACCACAATGTTTTAAGGGAATATTCACAATTGGAAAGCAAGAAGCATTTGACAAAAAAATAGATATATAATATATATATTAATAAAGAAAACAAACATCCTAAATTTTAATGGTACATAATGTGTCTCCCAACTCTGAGTTTATTAAAAAAAAGAGAGAGAGAAAGAGAGGAAAGGAATTTGAGGACTGGGAAAGTACAAGTAACCTCAAAGGAAAAGATTTCTTGACATAGTGAAAGAGAAGGACCATTTTACAGGAACAATACAAAAAAAGCCCTATGAACTTCTATGCATTCATATGCTCCTATTGCAGCACTATTTACAATATCCAAAACTCTAGAAACAACCCAAGTACCCAAGAACATATGATTGGCTAAAGAAACTATGGTACATCTACACAATGCAATGCTATGTAGCTGTTAGGAAAAAAATGAAGTCATAAAATGTCCTTATCCATGAATGGGTATGGAGAGTATTATGCTGAGTAAATTGAGTCAGAGGAATAGGCACAGAATAATCTCATTCATTTATAGGATATAAATATATAGGATATATAATATATAGGATATAAATATATATAATATATAACATATATATAATATAATATAACATATAAATATATTTATATATAATATATAAAATATATATAAATATAATAACAATATAAATATATATAATATAATATATATAGGATATAAGAAAATAAAAAAATTATGTGGTAATAATATCCTGAGACAATAGAGATGAGGACTAGGAGAACCAGCCCATGGGAAGAAGCAGTTAAGGTAAGAAAGGGAACTCTGACAAAGATAGTTGGAACTGATCACCCTAGACAATAACTGGATTTTGAACAGAGGGTATGCATATAGTAGCCATTCATTAACAATAATGCAAACCACAGTGTCTAAAAGGAAAATAAAAGGAAGACATAAAGACAGACAAACACAGAGAGAGGGAGAGAAAGAGCGAAAGAGAGAGAAAGAGAGAGAGAAGTAAATTGCCTTCTCTAGAAGCAGGCAGGGGGGAAGGGTAGGAGGGAAACTAAGGAAATTCATGGCAAGAAATGTTCATGGGTGAAAGAGGGTGTGCATTGTAAGACTGAAACTCAATTATGACCAGCTTTATAATCATAGTGTTTAAATAAAAGGAAAAAATTATAATTTTCTTATGATGCAATCCATTGTATTGGCTAATCCTTATACATACCACCAGAATCATTTGTCTCATCAAATGTTCTAGATCACTCTTGAGAAAAAATATCACTTGAGTGGTAGATTCAGAAGATGTGAAGAATACCTTTAATTGATAGCCAGTACATCATAACATCCTGGGTCCAAGATTTTCCCCTCAAAACCATCATCTCTTACTGATTGCTCTATAACTGGTAATAGCACCCTCGTTGTCCCAACAAGCCAGGCTAACATTCAGAGCCACATCTCTGCCTCCCACATCTAATGAATCACAGAGGCACTTATGCTTCTGAAATGTCTTGTGTAACTGTCCTCTTTTTCAGTTGTCATTGCCACTGTCCTAGTTCACAACTTTGTCTGTTTTCATCTGTACTGCATTAGAAGCCTCTTAGGTTTCGTACCCACTACCTTTCTTACAGTCTATCAATCAGAATAATCATTAAAAATCTAGTGTTTATCAAGGACTCCATGCATCAGAGCAAATGCGTTCTCCTGGGTTTACTTCAGTGCTTTAAACTAGAGTCACAAGTGCTATCACCAGCCTTGAAGTTATTGAGATGGGTAAGGAGACTAAGACATGGGTGATGGTGGGGAGTAGGAGGGTTGAGTGGATTCTTTCATTTTCAGTATTTGGCCACTAGAGCTGGAACAGATTTTAGTGGTTGCTCTCAAACTCATGCTCTTAATCACTCCAGATTTTATTCCCACTGTGACCCAGCAAGTCTTCCTCAAGTCCTGACTTCTAGCCCTGTCTCAAGAACTTAGAACAACAGGGAAGAGACACTACAACAGTGGAGGAGGGAAGCTTTCAGCTGAAAGGCAATAAAGGGTTTCACATGGAATCCTATTACTGTAAACCACAGTGTCAAAAGTTATATTTTTAAATTTAAACTATTTTTTATTTTTATATAGTCATCGTTTGAAATTAGAAGTTCTTCATGATTGGGTTTCAGACATACAATGTTTAGGCATCAATCTATTTACCAATTCCACTTCTCTTCACCAATTTCACCCACCCTATTTTTCCTTCCACCAGTATGTTTCTAGATGAGTATTTTGTTAGTTTTATAATATAAGTATTTACACCGTGGTTTACAATACTGTTGTTGATGGGGTTTTATACATAGCACAGTACCACTTTTTAGCACCATTTCCTCCTGGTTGAATGCTTTCCTCCACATGGGCGAGTCTTTCCCCCACTTGCTATACAAAAGGTTTGTTTGTTTGTTTAAGCACTGTGGTTACAAAATTGTTCATGGTTGAGCTTCAGCAACACAATGTATACTACCCCTTCACCAGTGCACATTCCCTACCACCAACACCATTGTTTCTCTCTCATGGTCTTTTCTACCTGCCTCTGAGGCAGATATTTTAGTTCTTTCTCCCACTCTCTCTTCCTTTTTCAGCATTGTGGTTTGCACTAATTTTTTTATGAAGGGGTACCAGGCATATCACTTTATCCTCTTGCAGCACCCAGTTTGTGTCCAGAGTGATCAGTTCCAACTGTCATTGTCAAAACGAACCCTTCTTTACCCTAACTGCACTGCCATAGACTGGTTCTCCTGAATCTCATCTCTTTTGTCTCTGAATATTATTTCCATATTATCTTTTATTTTTCGTATGCACCATAAAAGAGATTATTCTGTCTATCCTCCCTCTGACTCATTTCACTCTCCATATCCATCCTATCTATATTAGCAAATTTCATGACTTTATTTTTCTTAACACCTGCATAATATTCCATTTGGTAGATGTACCACAATTTCTTTAGCCATCTACATGTTTTCAGGCACTTGAGTTGCTTCCATATTCTAGCTATTGTGAATAGTGAATAGGAATTCAGAGAATTTTTCTTTATAGTGTTTTTGGGTTCCCAGGGTACATTCCTAGGAGTGGTATTGCAGGGTCATACAGAAAACAGAAGCTCAGTTTCTGGAGTGTGTGTGTGTGTGTGTGTTGTGTGTGTGTGTATGTGTGTGTGTATATGTGTGTGTGTGTGTGTGTGTGTGTGTGTGTGTGTGTGTGAAGTGACTCCCCTAGAGGCAGATGGTTGGCTGTGGGGTAAAGGAGGAGGAATGCAGACTCTGAAGACTTAACTGACTTTAATATCAACACAGCTTAGGAGAGACATTAGAAAAAGGTTCTCTAGGACCAGGCAAGGTTCAGGTTTAAATAATTTATTTCAATGAAATAATTCAACTAGCTAAATTATTATATCGGAGGCTTTACTGGCAATGCTAAGGGCTACTCCCAACTCCGCAGCAGGGACCCCTGGTGGTTCATATTGCTTAGGTCACCATTCAAGGTAGCAGGGATTCTAACCTGGACAGTCACATATAAGGCAATTGCCTTACTTCCTGTACTATTTCTCTAGCTCTGTAAATTAATAAGGTCAATAATACCACTTGCTCTGAGAATTAAGCATGATACATTATTAAAATGACTAAATTTTTTTCAATACAGAGAAAAGACTAAGAAAAAGAATAGATCACTATTAGTATCATATTATCATAATCTCATGAATAATTATTTTTCTCACCAATTTTTTTATTTCTTTAACTCTCTAAAAACATTTTAATTGCTTTGTAAAATATAATATCTCTCTCTCATCCTCATTTCTACAAATTGCAGATTTCACAACAGAATCCTCCTTTAATCACTTCTATATCCATGATGCTATTAGTATGGTGGTTTGCTTGGAGTTTTTGATTAAGAAGTGGTGATTGAATTGATTGCTTCTGACAATTATATTGATTTTCCTTTGTAATTTACCCCTTTGATTTAAAATTTAATGCCAAAATCTATTACATTTTTATTATTCATTGCTGTCCAATCATCTCTATGATTTTTAGTATTAAGCAAAAAACTTTATTTTTACATGCTCTCATCATGAAGTGTGTGCTAAAAAATGGCAAATGAGTTTATGAAGGAAACATATTGTTCATGTAATCTTATTGTTACTGTTATGATTTAAAGGAAATAATATTAATATTAGAACATCCCTAAAATTTCCATATTGCTGTTTGTGACTCAAGCACATGTATTTGGTGAGATACTGTTAAAAGTTTTGACATAGCCACACTTATTAACTATTATTTCTTTATGTCTGTCACCCACATTTTGGACTTCATATGCTACTTACATTTTCTGCTTTTATTACAAGAAACACATAAATATTAAAAGCCACCGTGCTTTAATTTATCTAACTACCTGACCATATCATGCAGAAGATAAACTTTAGAAATACCAGCTCCATGTTCCTTATTTGGTTTTCAAATATGTGTATTTTCAGAATCATATACAGGCTGTATCTTAAAACCTATCATTGTGTCCACCCTATCTATATTCATTGATGCTTTTGTACATAAGCTGTTTTACTTCTGGTCTTTGTGAACCTATCTGCATTATGAAACATGCCAAAGTTACATGCCAAGGTCAGGTATAACCTTCTTTGTCTATTTTAGACCACAGCATTCATTTACTTGTTTATTAATTCCACCAAATAGATAAAGTATATTTTAATTGAGACTTCATGGGACACCAGGGAAAAACATAAAACTTATTTCTTCATCCAGGTAAACTTTTGTGTGGATGGGGGTGAGGCAGTAAGAATAGATACAACTAATAATGCCTTTTCCCCATGGGAGCGAAAAAAATTACCCTAAATTATAGAGAGTAAGCAACTTCAGTTTAATCAATAATATGCATTTTAAACTATCCAATCAAACTGGTAGCTTAAAATAAATCAATTGAAAAATGGCATAGTGGTAGATATTTATTTTATTTTTAAACTGCAGTTTAGAAAAAGTACCTATGAGAGGAAAATGTATAAATTATGTAACAAATACTGAGCGGGGAGCAAATGGAGGAATCACTGACTCTTAAAAACAAAATTCTTTGTCTGCAAAATAAATGCAGTTGACTATATGTGACTTTAATGTCATTGCGCTTAGAACACATGATCTTTGATATAACAAAGGCCAGAGTGTAGATGTCCTAACATAGAAATTGTTTTATTTATGAATAAATGTTTTTCTAGAATCTTTTTCTCTCATTAGGTTTTCAGCATGCTTCAAAGCAAGTCAAATGCAAAAAAAAAAAAAATTAAAAAGAAAAAAAAGAGAAAATAGGAACCAGAAATTTCTGACATTTAGATCTTAAGCTTAGGTAAATAAGTTTTACTCATCTATTTGTTCTTAGTGATAAGCTATTACATGTTATTGTTATTTTAGTTGCAATGCTAGAATACATAGTTATATTCAAACACCCATGCTGGAATTTTAAAATTCAACATTGTGATGAAATTCTCTAATGGATGGATAGTACTGGAGAGTGAAGAAATGGAAAAATTTAAGGAATACTGTTTCGTTTCCAGGTGACACCTGTCATTTCTCCTTATTTTCCCTGGGTCAGCCAATGTGCATGCTCCACGGAAGCAAAAATAAAACTGGAAAATGTAGCTCAGCATAACTAGGAAAATTTTTATATGTTTCTAATCATCTCTACAACATTTAATGTAATTTTTTATCATAACAGGCTCTGAAAATGGTACCATTTCCATTTCACAGATGAGCCCATTTAAGGAAATAAATACTTTATTCTAGAATATTCAGTGAGAAAGAATTACTTATCTGGATGCTATATTTTTACTCTATTTTCTCTCAGAAATACCTTAGCTAAAAAAATGTAGAGATAGAAATTTTCCTAAATTTAATCATAATATTAAATAGTTGAAATAATTTAGAAATAAAAATTTTACAGTGAAGTTAAATAATAGCATTCAATATGCATCAACAAAATGTTCAGCTGTATGAACAGCAATTATATTGACATTAGTATTGCAATAGTAAATGAGCAATAGTAAATTATAAACTTAATTTAGCAGCAATATCCTTTTATTTCTCAGAAACATACTTAGTGCTTATGAGACTTAGTATTCACCTGCTACTTGGACCTGTGGGTCCTACATCCATATCAACCTTAATTAAGAAACTGTTGGAATCAGTATACTTGTAAGAATTTATTCCCCATTGTGGGAAATCTCATTTAGAAGAAAACATAATAAAAGGTTTAGATGATTGCTATTTACAATCATTTTGAGGAGGAATATCTTATTTTGACCTTCGTCAAATCCAACCAGGTCAAGACAACATTACTTTTATCCAAGTTTTTGGTGTTTTCTATTTAATTGAAAATTTTTTATCTTGCTACATTTAAAAGACACTTTCTTCTATGTGTCTGATGGCTTCGATTCCTCTTATCAAGCTGCTGACCTAAAGTGAATGTGAAATATTCTGTATTTTATTTGAAAATACAAAAATATGAATGATAGAGACTTTTAGGGCTTGCTCCTGGCTCTGTGTTCAGGACTCAGTCCTGTGGAATACATAGAGGGCCATTATAGGGAGTATGGGACTGAATCCATGTAGGCCATGTACAGATATCAGTCTTAACACATTAAATCAGGGAAGATTTTTTCTTTTTAATACAGTTAAATAATCCCCCCTTCTGTATTTTGAGTTTTCTGTCAATAATGCTATTCAATGTTATGAATATGCAAATATAAGCAAATGACACCAAAAACTACAAAGAGCCACAAGAAAGTCATGAGAAAAATATTGATTAAAAATTTTAACTTTGTTTTATTTATTTTTATATTTTTCTTTTCTCTAACTTTATTGTATTTTAAATAAGACCGTAGCACCTTTTTTACATGAGGATTTAGGAATGCATTTGCCAGATATACAAATTAGGGCTATCCAGAATTTGCTGGCTGCCACTTATATAATCTGTGTTATTTAGAAAATCAAGAACAGACCACTTTATTAGTCCATTTTAGAAGCAGAAATTCATTAGAAAAATCCCCAGATAAACAATATTTAGATGATTCACTGTAATATTTTCATTACTTGTATAATGAATTTTCTGCTATTCAAAGCTTAACATTGTTTGCTCCTTGATATATAAAGCAGATCATATTTGTCTAATTGTGTACATTCCACTTCCATATCACAATACTTATGATTCTTTTGCTTTCAGAAGAATACATACATTTTAAAAAGTCTTTTTTGTAAAATTAAATTTACTTTATTTAAAGAGCATGTATCACATAGTTGGCATAGTTGATCATTATAAATGTATTTTCTGATAAATGGGAGAAAAACTAAAAGAGAAAAAAAGGAAAAAGGAAGTAGAAAAAGAGTAGAGCAACAAGCAAATTTGTAAAAACTATTTTAGCTCCAATGAGATCATTAAGTTATTGTCAGAAGTTTTAGTATGCACTTGTTGCTAGTTGACCAGTCTGTCACTTCATTTCTTTTGAACATCAGATGGCTTCAGAAACACACTCGCTTCTAAATTGTTGTTTCCCTAGTGGAATGACAACATTTCAAGCACTATTTCCAGGATTTCCAAACACTCTTGCTGATATGGTGGCTTTTGTGAGGCATGTTTTTAGTTGTCAGGGCTTCCAGAAATACAAGAGAACAGGGTGGGAATGCCCACATTCACTCTAACAAAACCTATCAGTCCAAATTCCAGCATATATGGATTTTTAGTCAGATTGGTATTTCTGCAGAGAACATTAGAGGAGTGGTGAGGCAAAGCTATTGATGAAACAGTGATTATGGATGATGGTAGTAGCAGGTGTGGCTATGTAGGGCAGGGAGTTGGACTACCCTTTCTTTCCTAGATTGCCAGCATTCATCTGTATAACCTGTGTACCCATAATTTTTTATAGCTTGGCTTACATCTCTTTCAAGAATAGAGTGATTCTTTGTAGCTGGCTGGATGCAAACATGGTGACCAACTTTGCTAATATTTTCGTTTGTTTTGTTTTTTAAATAAAACAGTCATTCTCTGTGATTCTTAAAACCTAATAGTTTTGGCCCATATGACTTTTCCCCTCAGTTTTATATGATATATTGTTATATATTCCAATAGTCATAAATATGATACAACTATATAAATACTGGAGTTCATCAAATAATGACTTGATGAGACTTAAATTTGGAAGCTTCAATTTATTTAGAAAACTAAATTTACAGAAATAGTTTCCAAACATGATTTCTACTCTACCTATACTCATATAATGTATAGCACCATACATTTTGATATTCAACTTTACATATACTTTTCATTGCTAGGTAATGAAAAGCTATCTAAAATAAAAGACAACATAATTTATAAGTTGTGCAATAGTTTCTAATTAAATAAGGATGTTTAACTTCCATACTTTAGTCATGAAAGCAATTGTAACTTTATTAGTATGAGAGTGAAATTTGATGATGGAAAGATAAAATTGTAGGGTTAATTTAAAAAAAAATAAAGTCCGAGGCAGTGGAGCAAGTTGTAGGACATTTGCCCTATGCTTGCTAACCTACGATGGACAGTGGCATCCCATATGGTCCCCCAAGCCAGGAGCGATTTCTGAGCGCATAGCCAGGAGTAACCCCTGAGCATCACCAGGTATGGCCCAAAAACCAAAAAAAAAAAAAAAAATCAATTCCAATTGTAAGAATACTTGCAGGCATATTACAATAAAGAGGTAAGTCACCATTTGTAAAATGCTCACTAATTCTCAGTCTATCTTAGGCATGGCCAGAATTTAAATTTGACTTTGTTAACAAACATTGAACAATTCAGAGAATTTATGTAGAAACCTTAAAACTTATTTGTGCCATAAAAATGCAGATCTTTGTCTGAATGCACTGATACATTTTTGTTTAAATATGAGGTGCATGCATTCGCCAAGGATACTGATGTTCCTACTTCTCTGGGTTGCATATTTATAATTATTCATCTTATTTTCAAAAAGTTTTGTTTACTAAGGCACTGTGGTTTACTACTCATAGTTTACCTTTCAGGCATACACTGTTCCAGCAGTTTCCCAGTTGAGGCCACTAGTGTAAACTTGCAAAGATCATTTTTAAGTTTGATTCTTGTAGGTTCCATCTTATTCATTCAGTATTGTTGGATCTGAGCCTTAGATACAGAGATATACCACTTCTTTATACCACCGATGTGCCCAAGGCTCATAACTCCCTACCCTTATTGTTTTTTGTTTACCCCTTCATAACCTTCAATTTCTTGCAAACCCTGTCCTTCTCAATTATTACTGGAGAGTCAAGAGTGATCTAGATATCATCCTCCCTTTAATACTTTACATTCCCTCAGCCTGCTATCTTACATACCACAGATAAGAGAGGTCATCCGGTATTTTTTCTTTGGGCTTACTTCTCTACACATCAACTCATGCCTTCCTAGTTGCAGTCAATTGTATGATTTCATATTTTCTTTATAGCTTCATAGTATTTCACTCTAAAATATATACCACACCTTCATAATCCTTATAATAAATTCACCTGTTATTGGGCATCTAGGTGGAATCCATACCACAGTTCTTGTTCTAAGTGTTGCAGTGAGTAATTGTGTACATCTGTGTTTTAATGTTCTGCAGGTAGATACCAAGGAGAGGGATGCTGACTCATAATGGCCATTAAATTCTTCCTTTTAAAAGAAATACCCATACTGTTTTCTTTCCTTTTCCTTTTTTATTTTGTTTCTGTTTTTAGGCCACACCTAGTGGTGCTCAGGGTTTACTCCTGGCAGACTTGGGGAAACATGTGGGATGCCAGGGATCAACCCAGATCAGCCATGTGCAATCAAACACCCTACCTGCTGTGCTATCATTCCAGCTCTGCATATTGTTTTTTATAAGCACTGTAGCAGATGTTCCCACCAAAAGATAGAGTTTCTTTATCATTACACCCCCAAGCATTTTTCTTCTTGAATGACTGTTTCCTTGTTTTGGAAAACTATGTTCATCACTTATGAAAATCAAGGAAAATAAAAGATACTAGCTTCTCAAGTGAGAGTGTGTGTGTATATGTATGTACATATATACGTATATATGTATATACATACACATATATACTTACATATATGTATATACATATATACATGCATATATACAGAGATATACAGATATCTGTATATATACATATATGTATGAGGAAATGAAGGATATTTACCTCTGTCATGAAGCAATAGTATGAGAAAAATATTAGAAATGTGATGGTTTATTTATTTTTAACATAAGTAATACAAGTTGATTTTAATTTTATTCAGTTACATCTACTATCCACATTTATGGAAGATGAAATGGTCTTCTATTTCTTTAAAAATGTTTGAATTTAAACAGTGTGATTTACAAAGATATACGTAGTTGAGTTTCAGACATGCTATGTTCAATCCCACTGCTTCTTGTTAACCTCTCTACATGAAACTTTCCTATCATACCTCCCCCTCCCAGCCTGCCATAACAACAGGCATCTTATTGATGAAAATTAAAAATAATTTTGTTAATTTTTGAGTACTATATATCCTGGATATCAACCCTTTATCTGATGTGTTGAATGAAAATATTTTCTCTGACTCAGTTTTTTTTTTTTTAGTTCATTTCTTTTTTCACACAGAAACTTTAGTTTCACATAGTCCCATTTGTTTAGTTTTGACTCCATAGCCTTTGGCATTGGCATTGTATCACTGAATAATCCTTTGAGGTCTATGTCTTAGGATGTTCTGCCTATTAGATTCAGGTCTGATCTCAAGGTCTTTGATCCACTTTAAGTTGACTTTTGTCAGGTATGAGATATAGTGGGTTCATCTTTAATTTCTTACACATTATCCAAATATCCCAACACCACGTGTTGAAGAGGTTGTCTTGATTGCATTTCATGCACTTATCTCTTTTGTCACTCTCTCTCTCTCTCACTATATATGGATATATATGGGGGCTTGTCCTTGGATATTCTATTATGAATTATTGGTTACAGAATCTGTCTATTTCAGTACCACACTGAAAAGTCGCTATGGCTTTATAGATAAATAGATTCAAATTAGGTAATAAAATGCTTGCCAATTTCTTATTTATCAGTGTGGTTTTGGCTATTCATACATATATAATATAATGCTATTATATATTATATATAATGGTTTTGGGGCCCATACCCTGTGATGCTCAGGGGTTACTCCTGGCTATGGTCAGAAACTGCTCCTGGCTTGGGAGACCATATGGGATGCCAGGGGATCGAACTGCAGTCCATTCTATGTTAGTGCATGCAAGGCAGATGCCCTACCACTTGCACCACTACATTGGCCCCTATTCACATTTTTTTAATGATTTTATACAAACTCTATAATTAACTATTCTGAGTCCTTGAAGAATGTTGTCTGAATATAGATAGGAATTTTATTGAATCTATATAGTAGTTCAGATAGAATAGTCACATTGATTCTTTCAACCCATGAGACTGGAACGTTTTTTCATTTCCTAAGGTCTTGTTCAGTTACTTTCTTAAGTGTTTTGATATATTCATGGTATATATCTCTCAACTCTTTTGTTAAGTTGATTCCTAGGTACTTGGTGTTTTTGGAGACTATTTTAAATGGAATAGACTCTTTGCCTGGAAGATAAATTTTCAATTATGTTGTGAATATATAGCTACATCAATACATGTAGCCTTGTCTAGATTTTTCTCTTTATTCTGTTCACATTTGAGCTGCCATAAGCATTGCTACTGTTTTTATGCACATTACTGATTAGCAGTCTTACACAACAATTAATACTTTGTTATAATTTTCTGAAGCTCTGTATAGTTGTGTTTCTGCAGTAAAAATCCTCTTAATTTTTCGTGATGAAATGAGACAGCTGAAGGGATAGCAACTGTGACTGTATTTGACTTTGTTGATTTTCTGCGTCTGTGTCTCTTAATAACCTTGAGCCAGTCATTTTTTTTTTCTTTTTTGGCCCTCAATTTTTTTTACCTAAAAATATAAAATAAAATTGGATTGAATTTTAAAATCTTTTTAGCTCCTATAATGTATGGCAATTTTTTGATATTTAGTATTATATAAAGCAAACTTTGGGTAGATATTTCAGTTGTTTTTAGTTTTTAGTGTCCCTGTGTATCCCTTACAGACATATCTTCATATTATTCTTCAAGTTTCAGAAACAAACCAATCTATTTGTTTTTCATCAAATATAGAGAATTTTGGTGGCAATAGTGGGGGCAAGTGGCCCACGGTGTTGCCATGGAAATGGTTGGTAAGTTAGTGGAGTACTAAAAGAAATGAATTTGGCATGGGAAAAATAGGCCCACTGTGGGTGTGAGTAGTGGGTGTGGGTGTTAATTGCACTTCCTGTGAATGAGGGATTAGGAGAGGATGAAGATAGGACAAGGGCTGTGACAAGGCTTTGTGAGAGGGGAAGGAACAGACACTTTGCGTCCTCAAGGAGAAAGAACACTTGTAATCAAAAGAACCTTAATATGAATTTAAGGTCTAGAATGACATTGCTATTTTTAAATAGCTTAATTATACAACTTAAGTACATTAAATAAAATTGAGGCTACCATCTCCACAGCAAAAATATTAATAATAATATGTGCCAGAATTTGTATGCTCTTTAATATACATAATTTCATTTACTTTCCACAATAATTTTAAAATATGATGTGCACTCACCCTACCCTACCTTTATTTTTTTATTTTTATGATATACCAGCTGTACTTAGATCATTCTTGGTAGTGCTCAGGGGGCCATCTGGGGTGCTAGGGATTGAACCCAGTCAAGTTAGGTGTGTGAAAAACAGGCACCTTACTTATCATCTGCAGTACATCTGTGGTTCCAATCTGATCTTTATTTTCCAGATAAGAATATACCTTGCTTATAAAAATGCATCTAGAGAATACAGGCCTGTGCAAGAACATACAGAAAATGGACTACCAAGTCTCCTGGTTGATGGGATGATTCTCCAGCCCAGTTATGACTCAAATGTTAGGATCATTTCCAAATTCACATGTTCAGAAAGGTTTATATTTGGCAAATGATTTATACCTTTTAAAACACATGTTTGTTTGTTTTTTACTTTTTAAAACTGTTGGCCATTTTTGCTTATTGGCCAAATTTGTTTCTCTATTTCATTGTTGTCTCTGCTATTTTTGTGTCTACCTATATGCATGATTGTATATAAGTATAGTGGAAATGTACTTTATTGATCATTTTTAAGCTAGACTATTAGGTATCAAATAATACTCAAGTTTCAGTAATTTGTAGACAGGAATTGTTTTATTACTATTGCATATATGGCTCTTATTTTTATGCCAGTCCCTTCCTCATTTTTTTTTTTTTTTTACTTTCGAGGCAAGTTATATCAGGACCTTGGGGGAAATGACAGAGGATTACGTGATTCCTAAAGTATGTGCTTTCTCATTTGTGGAATACCAAAAAATGGTAATTATACCCAAAGACAATTGAAATATTGGTCCATGGAAGAAACTTGCCACAAAGAGCAGGGGAGTGTAATTAGGGCAGAGAATACAACTATACAAATAAAATTTGGGAATGATCACTCTGAACAAGAACTGGGTTTTGAAAGGAGGTAAAGTTACATGCATGATAGTCCTTCAATAATCATATTACAAACCAGTGTTTCAAAGATAAAACAGGGAAGAGCTAGAGAGAAGCAGAGGAGAGGGAGAGAAAGAAAGAGGGAGGGGTTGAGAGATATAGAATGGGAGGAAGGAAGGGAGAGAGGAGAAGAGAGAGGGGGGGGGGAATAAAGAAATGTCTGCCATAGAGGCAGGCCAAGGAGATGGAGGGAAGAAAACAGGGACATTGGTGGTGGAAAATGTACACTGATGAAAGGTTGGGTGTTGGACATTGTATAACTGAAACTCAATCACGAACAACTGTGTATCTCACAGTGATTGTTGATTCAGAATATAAAAGAGAAGGACCAACTAGTTCAAAAAAAATAAAATAAAGGGTATACTTTGATAGACATAAATCCTTTGTCAAAGCAAAGTTTCACAGGCAAACTTTGATGTCCATGTGGTAAGTTGCAAGCTTCTCTTCTCAAATGACCCCAGGAAAGGCTTTGTGGTCACAGAAGGATTGCAGATACTCTGAACCATAAAAGCATAAGCAAAATGTAGCATTATTCTCATTCTTCATTTTTAACATGACCGACAGAGCTAGGGAGTAAGTTCAGGAAGCCGGGAGTGCTGTGCTATCTATCACTCCATGCAGTCTTCTCTCCACGAAGGAGAGGCAGAGCTCACTAGCTTTGAATCTTAGGTCACAAACCAAGACTGAAGTCAACCTCCCCAGGGGAAGGAATCCCCTAATCACATGGGTGAGGAAGGAATTCGTGCTGCGACCAAGTGACAGTGTGACTTCCTACTTATCTTCAAAACTGCAAGAATATGTCATAGGATAAATCAGCCCAGCATAAACAGTAGCAACTTCCTTTTCAAGAAAATGGAGCCCAGGTGCGCAGATTCCTCTAATTTTAAGAAGTTAATCCCCTGAAAAGAGACCATTTTGGGGTTTTGCTTCACTTTGTCAATATTCACAGCCAGGTTTTGCAAGTTTATGGAAAAAGGAGCAGTAAGTAAACAGAATACTAACATGAGAACCATGTAAGGTGATGGGAACTGTCGTTTAACATGGTCAAGATTTCCTTTGCTACCCACTTGGGGCAACTTTATTAATTACCATAGCAGCAGCAACAATGAGTGAGTCCATAAATATCTGTCTCATGCTAAATTCAGTTTTATAGATGTTAGCAGTAATTTCTAAGAAACAATGAACTAGAATCTTCTGGTCAGTGGGAGGAAATCATTGAACATGATTTAAGAATGACTATAAAATAAGGCAAAGGTCAAGCTATCTTGAATGTTAACTTTTACATGGAGCATAGTTCTTGCTGTCATGCAGAGTCCCATATAAGAAAAATTTTGATCTAATGGAATGGATTCAAGGAAAATGCACCAAAAATGCTTTCTGGCATTTAATTCTACCATTCCAGTAGGAATTTAACCCTTTCCACAATGTAACAGTCTTTATTATTTTTTAATTGAATCAGCATGAATTACAATGTAGAGGTATTCATGATTAAAGTCCAGGAATAAACATTTAAACACCGATGCATTCCCTTCACCAGTGTCCATTTCCCTCCATTCTCTTTCCCTCTACCATCCTCCAGATTGCCTCTACTGCAGGCACTTTTTCTTTTTCTTTTAGGGGCTGGAGCAATACATTACAGTGGGGAGGGCACTTATCTTGTACTCAGCTGAAACCAGGTTTGATTCGGCATTCAATATGGTACCCCACACCCTGGCAGGTATAATTTCTTAGTACAGAGCTAGGAAGAATCCCTGAGCATTGCTGGCTGTGACACCCAAAACAATAAATATATTAAATATTTAAATTATTTTTTTCTTTCAGGCTCTGTGGTTTACAATTTTTACTAAAAAAGTACCATATATTTCACTTTCCCTCCTTTCAACACCTAGTCCTCATCCAGAGTGATTTCTTCCCTCTCATTGTCCAGTTGTTCCTTTCCTGATCTGTCCACATTTCCCCCAACAGCAAATTTATTCCTAAGGACTAATTCTCCTGCTCATTATTTCTATTGCCTTAAGACATTAGTTATTCCCCTACAATGCTTCTTCATATCCCACCTACGAGTGAGATTATTTGTGGTTTTCTGCTTTTCTTTTGTTTAGGAGATACACCCAGGGTGCTCAGGGATCACTCCTAGCTCTGCACTCAGAAAATGCTCCTGGCAGGCTTGGGGGACCATATAGGATGCTGGGGATTGGATCGAACTAGAACCAGTCCTGGGTAGGCTGTGTGCAAAGCAAATGCCCTTACCACTGTGCTCTGGCCTTGAGTGAGATCATTTGTTTCTATACTTCTATATGGCTCAGTTCAATCATCATCATATCTCCAGATTCATCCATGAGCAGCAAATGTTATGACTATCTTTTCTAATGACTGCAAAAGCATAATATTCCTTTGTGTATATGTACCACAGTTTTTACCCATTCATCTGTTCTTGGGCACTTGGGTTGTCTCCAGATTTTTATGTATTGTGAATAGTGCTGCAATCAATGAACATTGGAGGACAGATGTATTTTGTGCATTGTATTTGAGGTTAGGTTATATTGGTCGTAGAGTACATTTCAAGAATGGATTTCTAGGTTGTAAAATAAAATACATGAGTTGTGAGATCACCCCACATACCATATCTCCAACCTCAGGCAGATGGGTTGGAAGAAGTAGGGTAGTGGTGAAAAATTAATAAGCCAAGCCAGTTAGAAACCTCATGGTCTCTCTGAGCCAAAAACCAGAGCTGCCTTTTTCTTTATTAAACCAATTCCACCCCACCTGGTGGGGAGGGTGATATACGATCCAGGTGGGTTTTTACATATCAAAGGAAGAGGTCATGGGAAAGAAGAAGATGGAGGAACACCATTTGTTTTGGGCTAATTGCTGGGTGTCATCTTACAATTTCACCCTTTCTGTTTAAAACAAAACAAAAACAAATGAGAAAAGCTACATGTTTTGTTCTACTGTTCTCCGCCAGAGGCAGGAGCCCCAGATCAGAACTTATTAAAAAGTTGGTTGTAAAAGCAGCAAAGGTCAGATTGTGCATACATATTCTCAAAACAATCAGCTTTTTCCATATCTTTGTTTTATACAAATGATATTAGGTTACACTTTATTTTACCTAAAACAAAGATCATCTCTGGTTTCTTTGCATGTTTGTTTACAGTTTGGATTTACCCCAAAACAGACATTGTCTTGCTTGTAAACCTGGATGGACTGGTGCACAGATAACCTGAGTTATCTGTCCTTACTCTGTGCTTACTGCTCCACTCAGGAGTGATCTCTGTACTCAATAAAAATGGCAGTTCTGGCAGGTAGCAGGTGGAGATACAATATACAAGACTTCCAGACTATACGTGTTTCACCCTCAGCCTAATTGGGATTAATTTAAGTGTGATCCTGACTCAGATTTGTTCACCTGGGCATAAGATATGCATGTGATGTAATTTTTACAAAATCACAAATTTTTTTCATAGACTTCTTTGAACATAAACATTAGAACCTTTCTGCAGATACACTTAATTTGAGAATTCTTAAACATTCTTACATCAAGCACTGTAATATGAGTTTAGAACATTTGAACTCCTTTTTCTTATAAAGTTCCCTAAACAAAATCACAAGAATATTTCTGCATATATATATACACAGTTTGAAAACAAGTTTGCTAAACATTCTTACAATGAGTACTGTAATAAGAGTCAATAGTATCCAGATTCTTTTCCTTCTGTTGATAAAGGCATTAGAACATTTTAGCCAACTAATGTTGAGAATAAGTTGCTAAACCATATAATCAATCAAACAACACAGCAATTGGGAAACATATACTAGGATAGCTGAGAACTATTAAAAATTTAACAACATAATACATTTCCCTGGAATTGTGCAAACTAATATTAAACCAATAAAATTGCATACAAAATTTTCTGTTTGCCATGAGGAGGCATAGAACAAACAGTAGCTATAAAATCTACTACAGATAGAATGCACAGTTTAACCAGCAATATAATGACCAATGAAAAGAGGATCGAGAGATTAACATCGAAGAAAGTTACAGGAGGTTCTGAAAGCAGCTTCTCAGTTGGGCTTCTTTGTCTGAAAATGGGCTCTCCATCTTCACCTTATGTAGTAGCCAGCTGAGGTCTTCTGAGATGGGAAGGCCTTCAGTGTCTGAGCCGGAATCTGGGTGGGAGGACCCATTCATATCCCTGCTGTTTGTCTCCCTCAAATGAAAATTTCTCTTTGGCTTCTATCCCATCAGTGACCTTGATAAGCTGCTTCAGCTTGGGGGCCGAGGTCCTCGCACAAGGCACCTTTGGTAGAAAAAAGGTGGTGAGTGTAGACATCTGCGAAGTTGTACAGTCTTCAGCTTTCTCCTCTTCATTGCCTGCCTCTTTTATGGATGGTGAAGTAGCTAAGTGAGGCTGGGGGTTGAATCTGCAGAACATGTGTCGATTGCTAGCATAGCAGCTACCTTTAACTGGCACTGTAGTAGATCCAGATACATTAGTAGCTTTTGGACCTCTCTCTCCTTTCACAACATCAAACTCCACAGTCTCCCTATCTCCAATGCTACACAGAAGTTTCCTGGGATTGGTTGTCTTAATAACTGTCCAGTAAACAAAAATTTTTGTTGATAAATTTATAAAAATTCTGGATATTGAATCATTTTACAGTGCCCAGGATTAGGATTGCCAGCATTGGCTTGTCTAGTGGACTCAGGGCTTGGGGCACAGGATTATCTTGGTTGATCTGTTTTCAGACTTTTAGTCTGCAGAGGTGGTAGCCAGCTCATTATCCTTGGGAGATGGGAGTCTCACTGACTTAGTGTCAGTAGTCAATGATAAATAATCAGCCCTGGGGAGGCATTTAGATTAAGAATCCATCACTACTGGAATGGCACCCTTCCCCTTTCAGGCATGTGTGCAGGAGAATCTCTAGGGAGCTTGGCACTTATGGTCCAGAGCAAGAAATGCAGGTAGATGAACCAGAGCAAGATGAAGCCAATCAGAATGGAGCCATGTGTACCAATGTTCTAGTGAAGGGTACTGTAAACTCAGTTCAGCTTGAGGGGCCATCATGGTGATTATCCATCAGAGGGTCAAATTATCCATCATCATTTGGGTCTCCTCCACTGTTCAGGTGCCAGTTGTAATATAAAATCCACAATCTGTGAGATCATCCCACACACCATATCTCCATCACCAGGCAGATGGGTCTGAAGAAGCAGGGTATTGGTGAAAGAGTAATAAACCAAGCCTGTCAGAAGCCAGTCTGCATTCATGATCTCTCTGATCCAAAAACTAGAGCTGTCTCTTTCTTTTTCAGTGCCCATGGGGAGTGGGGGGAGGCAAGGTGGAGTAAGATCCAGGTGGGCTTTTACATATCAAAGGACGATATTATGGGAAAGAGAAAGATGGGAGACCACCTTGTTTTGGGTTCATTGCTGGGTGTCATCTTACATTAGGTCATATGGAATTCAATTTATAGTTTTTGAGGAGTGTTCTTATTGTTTTCCAAAAAGACTGTATCAGTCTGTTTCTACCAGCAGAGAATGAGGACCTCAGGGGCAAAACCCTCTTATATCCATTCAACACTGGTTGTTCTTTGTGATGAGTGCTAGTCTCTTTGGCGTGAGATCTTATTTTTTTATTTGAATTTTCCTGATTAGCAATATTTGTTCACATTCGTTCACATGCCTTTTTGACCATCACATTGTAACATTTTTCAAAAACACATTGATCTCTGTGCCAGTAAGGGAAGCAGGACACCTGAGGAAAATGAATCACTTGTGCACTCGTGCCAGCTCCAACAGGAGCAAGACATGGAGTGTGACTCAAGTTCCTGCTTCTTACTCCTGGGATCCTGTGATTAGATTTTTGTCATCAGGAATTAGGAGGATGACAAGCTGAATTATTAAAGCAACACAAAGGCACAATTCTAGCTTTTTTATTTTTTGCTATTTTGATGGGGGGACTGCTATTTAAAGAGCCAGCTTAAATGGGAAAATAAAAGGATGACGAAAGAGAGAAAACAGCAAGATGACATTTAGATGGCCTTAGAATCCAGGCATTTTTCACCAAAAGTTAATAAAAAATCATTTTGTAGTTTGTGAGAGAACTACATGGTTTTTCTTTTCTGGGAAATGAAAATTAAACTTTCAAGTAAGTTACAAAAAACAGAAGACACTTTGAAGTTAGAATTCAGACACAGAGATATAGGGACAGATTGACAGAGAATTTTGTGTTCAGTTTGAAACATTCAGTACAGCTTCTTGTCTTTGTGTATGATGCAAGGAAGCAAACAAAACTGTTCCCCACCTCAGCTTCAACTTTAGCTGAGCAAGAAACACTTGATTTCTTTTTAGAAAAAAAAACCTCATCTTCTCTTGAGCAGGTGTATTTGGGGTGCAAACTTCAGAGTTCCCCCCCAGTGTAGTATAACAAATAATAACTTATTCATTTCAAACATGGGCACAAACAAGTCATGAATATTTTATAGAGGATCCCTTTTATTCATTTTTGGCTCTGAGCTCAGGAATTGCTTCTATCAAGCTTAGGGGGACCATTGGAGTGAGTGCCCAGGATGGAACCCAGGTCAGCAGTATGCAAGGCAAAATGCCCAATCCACTGTGCTATTTATTACTCAGGCCTCTAAACCACATTTCTTTTGATCCGACAAATACCTCAACATAAATATGATTAGAGCCCTCCTTTCATAAACAAGCAGATCACATAAAAAAGAGAGAATTTGGCTTCTGACTGTAAGTAACAGCAGTCTTCTGAATTCAGATGTAGGAGATCACACATCTCAACCATTCCATCATTCTCAGAATGCTTCTGGTAAGATTGTAGACAAAAGAATATGGATTGAAGAGGAAAGGGAAAATTATTCTGCAAGAAATTTTAACTTTAGAAACCACAGAGATGCCAGTTGAGTTCCAATCAGTCTTGCCAAAGGCAAGTTCAAAAGATATGTATGGTTCCCTTTTCTCACCCCTTGTTAACTGAGAAAAAAAATCAGGTACTTGACAGACATTCAAAATCATTAGCCTTCTTATGTTCTAAATGCTTATTCACTCTTATTTCACCTAGTGGTGTCTAGGAACAGTCCATTTTTATAGATCTGGATTTTGAATCTGAATAAGTCACCTTAGAAAGGGAAAATAATTTTATTCTTTTCTAAGGGATAGAGGGGGATTCATGAAAATTAGAGGATAAACCAATTTCAAACATTCTGCAAAGAGATAGTTTCGCTGTTTTCTATTAATGGTCTTAAGGTTTTCATTACTTCAAAGACTGTGCCACTGTTTGGGTGGAAAATTAAAAATAAACCCAAACCCACTCCCCAACAGCTTTTTTTTTTTTTTTACTATTAAATTAATTGATTTCTAGTAGCATTTTTTATTATGTTTTGTGTTTTTTGAGAAGGCTGGGGCAAACCCAATGATGCTTAGACTCTATTCCCGAATCTACATTCAAGTTTCATTTCTCGAATGCTCAGGGAAACGTATGTGATGCCAGGGAGCCAACCCAGGTTGTAAGGCAATGCTGCTCAAATAGTGGGACCCACCTCCTGGGGGGGGGGCACGAGGCTCCACAAAGGGGGGCGCGTTTGACCTCGGTAAACACTGTCCTAACAAGCTAAGCCCCGTGTTTGTCTCTGTATGTCTCTGGAGCTGAGATTTGCTGTGTCCTGCTTCAAACCCTGCTTCAAGAAGCTATGTATTGCAAAACGTGCTCATTGTAGCCATTAATACAGGCGTCATCTCTGATTAAAAAACCAGCTCAAATTATTTTATATATTTTTGTTTTGCAGGTTAAAGTTTTTTAATAAAAATACTTTTTACAGCCATGGAGGGGCGCGAAAATATTTTCTTCTTTCTAGGGGGGCATGACAGAAAATAATTGAGAAGCACTGCTGTAAGGCAAGAACCCAAACTGCTTATTATCACTTTAGCCCTATGGCACCATTTTTACTTCTGCCAAATACTCTGTACCAGGAATTATAGCT
This sequence comes from Suncus etruscus, assembly GCF_024139225.1. NCBI lineage: Eukaryota > Metazoa > Chordata > Mammalia > Eulipotyphla > Soricidae > Suncus > Suncus etruscus. Next base: position 129,163,076 of record NC_064853.1, on the reverse strand, counting down.
ATTTTACAAATGAAAAATAGTTAAAGATTTAGAAAGGCTAAGCAACTTGCTTATTTTCACATGACTCCGGAGTAGAACTGGCTCCAGCCTCATTTCCAACCATCAAGTTAGCCTCCATGCAGCACCTCTAAACCTTACTGTTAAGAGAGCCCAAGACTGGTCAGTTTCTCTCTTTAGATGAAGGAAATTCAGTTCATTGATTGTTTATTCAAGCCATCCAATGTTTCACACAACACATATTGGGTTTCTAGAAGCTGCAGTCTGGTGGAACACAATGAGCCCCATCTATCTTTTAAAATACTTTTGTCATGGCTCTCCAGGTGACAAGGCTAATGAAACCTCTCATATAAAACCTCCCATACATTTCATCATAGCAGACTATATTCACGCATGCATACTTCATTAGCCTGTCGTCTGCTTTTTTTCTGAATGAAGAAACCATTATCCTAAAAAGTCTCAACTTCTTAGTATATGTTTGAAATATAATTTGAAAGTATCAGTACAGTCATTATCCAGTTTAAGAGCTATTGTAGTTCTTAATTGTGACTGCTCCAGGGGCTCATTTTAGAGAGCTGCCTACTTCCACCCACCCCTCTTTGTGGCAGTCGAAATGCTCGCCCCCATGCATGTGATGCTCCAAGCCTCCCAGACAGAGGCTGGTGGGAGAGAGGTGTCTGCGAAGTCTTACTGACAGCCTCACACTCCATTAACTGAAGTTGAATGGGGCAGCCTTTGGCCAAACATCAGTCATTGTGGTGTTTCTCTAGTCTAAGCCATCTAGCTGTGCTGTTTTAGTGCGGAGGCAGATGCTGAATGACTTCTCTTGCCATCCTCTTTCTTTTCCATGTAGTATCTTTCCTTTCTTTTCCTTTTATTTTAGCCCATGGAAATACCAAACAAATCTGATCTATCTCCAGTTGTTGAATAGACATTCATTTGCTGTTGTTGTATTCAACAGCACCAAACTATTGTTGTACCCATACAGCTGTTGTATCCAACCTTATCCTCTACCCTCCACCCCTCAGAAGTTCTTCTGATGCAGGAGAATATAGGGTCTCCGAGCCCCAATTTTCTATCCCTGTGATACAAAATGAAACTGTTTTTATCAATTGCATAAGAGCTCTCTACAAATTAGATGAGATAAGTTATCTTTAATATTTCTAGATCTCACCTTTTCCTTCTCTTCCTAATGTTTTCTTATATATGTTTCTTACTTGCACATAAATTTCTCTGGTTTCTCTAAATGGATAGCATTTCACTGAAAACACAGATGCATTGAGTGATTTCATTTGTGGCATGATTGTGAGTGCATATTTGGTGGAAACTCATACTTAGGGACTATCTGGTTCTACTCAAGAATTAGTCACATCCCCCAAGTCATATAAACATAGCTATGAACTCTTTCTCTCAAGATTTATAAATGAAATGAGCTCTTTAAAATAATTTTTATTTTGCCCTAAGTGGATTAAAAATATTTCACAGTAATATTTTAGGTACCTAGTGACATTGATGAGTTTTATATGATTAGCCACAGATTTCATATGGTAACATGTCATTATTGACCTTTCACAGACCTTTGTGAATTGTTTTACAGCCTTTGTTCTAAGCATAGTATTAGTTTCATGAAACTATTTGTAAAAAGTGGCTTCGAAAACCACATTTCTCTCTCATATATATATATATATCATATCGTATCATATATATATGATAAGTAATACTTTGTGTTTACTCTAAATTTCTGCAATTGATCCAAAGCCTTGTGGTGTCTCCTGATCACAGTCATTAGAATAACTTGAGAGATCATTGATTCTTTTTTTCTTGATGGCAATGAAAGTGATTTGAAATAAAGAGTTAGGGTTGAAATTTCTCAGCTCTTGCTTCCAAATCTTTCTGCAGAGTACAATTTTATGAATTCTTGCACTTCCTGTGAGTTACTCAAAACAGGTTTCCAGGCCTTGTACCACTATCTATAGAGTTAAGGTACAGAGGCATGACTTCTGAGTAGTGTCTTTAATAGGATCTTACGACAATTCTTAGGACTCAATCTTGAGAAATAGTTTCTTATGATTAGGATAAGCTTATGATTTATTCTCATGGAAGTAATTTAAGTTTCTTCTCATTTTTCCTCATATAAAATTATATGATACATTTTAAATTCCTTCTCTCAGCAACATCCTTGTGATATAATCCCACCATTTGTATCTAATATGCTTTTAAGTTTCCTGGCCTACACTATTGTGACCTTCTTATTGCTGGTGTTATCTCACCCAGGATTTCTATAGAATAGTCTTGGAACAGCTCCTGGAAAGGGTTCTGCATTAATTATTTTTTATAATTTTAATCCAGAGAAAAGATGACTAAGGAATCCTATTCTCTTTTCAAAAATGTCCAGAAAATTGGGGCCAGAGCAGTGGCACTAGAGGTTAGGCATCTAGACTAGCTCTAGTCTAGGATGGACTGTGGTTTGATTCCCTCATCCTATATGGTCCCCCAAGCCAGGAGTGATTTCTGAGCGCATAGCCAGGTATAAACCCTGAGCATCACCAGGTGTGACTCCCAAAAAACAAAAACAAAAAACAAACAGACCAAAAAAAGTCCAGAAAATTAAGAAACTTTTCAGAGAAAATCTGAATAGGCCTAAGAAAATATAAAAATGTACTAAATCCTACAAATAAATATAGGTTTATATTGTATTTTACAGTCCCATTAAATGTGAAATAAATGTTAATATTTTATATATCATAACAAAATATTATATGAAGAGTATAATTAAAGTATTGTAGATCCTAAACATGTTTTTTAAAGACAAGAAAGAAAAAGCATGTGTGTTTCTTTTTATTTTTAGCATATTGTTTCTTATTAAAACACCTGATGACAGCTATTAAAAGTGTGTGGTTTTAGGGGATTTCTGTAGTCAAACATATTGGAGAGTTTCTCATGTCTCAGATGAAAACACCTAAGTAGACACTGATTTGTTATCTGAGTCTGTGTTCCAAACAAGCTTGAGAAAGGTTCAGTGGTTGGAAAAATATCAAGCCCTAAACCCCAAGTGATGTCATTTACAATAGCTATTTCAAACAAATATTTCTTCATCTACAAAGAAAGAAAATATGCACTTCCCAGTTTATACTAAATGAATAATATATGAGGAAAATACAATGGCTAATATTTTGCATTGTATTTAATTAACATCTTCAACTCATTCTAAAATTGGATTATTATTGTTGTGGTGTACAGCCTATACCCAGTGATACTCGGGTTCTTTCTGCATCTGTGCTCAGGGATCACAACTTGTAGTGCTTGGAGGAGCTTCTGCAGTGCTGGGATCAAATTGGGGTCAGCTATGTGAAAGGTTTACCTTAAGAAGAATGAAAACTTTTAAGGAACACATATGTAAGAAGCAAAGATGGAATCACTGATGCTTGCTCACTTGTAATTATTCCTGGGCTCCATGAGTCTGGGGTCTTTGTTCAAACAAACTCTGAACAGTGATCAGTTTCATTATTGTATCCAGAGGCTGTGGTTTAAGTTAAGTGGGCCTGGTTGACAGGCAGGAGTTTGTAGTCATAGGTCCCTACAGTATAGTACTTAGTTCAAATGAATCTGCAGAGAAACTTTGGGTTTATAGTTAGTGGTGCATATAGCACCAGGGTGGCATATACCCAGCGTGCCTGAAGTATGTAGTTGTAAGTCCTTGGCAGCAGATATTAGAGATACCCTAGTTGACTGTGTGCAAGGCAAGCAAGCACTTTACCTTACCTGCTCTACCTTCTCTGACTTCTGAGTTCCTAACTTTAAAACTGTACAGTTATTTATCATTAGTGCTTTTGGGTCTTGGTGAAAAAAAAATCCCTGTACACTCCAATATCATGCAGAAATTTGTTCTCGGTTTTTGTTTTTTTGGGCCAGGCCCAGCAGCACTCAGGATTTATTATTGACTATGTGATCAGAAATTACTCCTGGCAGTCTCAGGGGTCATATGGGAAACCTCAAATCAAATCTGAGTGATTTGATGATGATGAAGATGATCTCCCCACTGTGCTATAACTCCAGACCGTGTTGCTATTTTTGTTGTTTGTTTGTTTTTTGGGTCACACCTGGTAATGCTCAGGAGTTACTCCTGGCTTTACACTCAGAAATCGCTCCTAGCAGGCTCGGGGGACCATATGGGATGCGGAGATTTGAACCATCGTCCTTCTGCATGCAAGGCAAATGCCCTACCTTCATGCTATCTCTCTGGCCCCAATGTTGCTATTTTCTAAAAGCTTTATTGTTACACCTTGGGCAAGAACAATATAATAATAAAGGTTCAGATATAGGAAAGACTGGGAATATTTAAATGACTGCACACATTTAATGATTAAGGGTTTCGGAAACCTAAAATACCCTTTTTACTTCTTATATTTTAAACAAAGTAAAAAATTAAATATGTAGAGAATGATCAAAGGTTCTACTTTATTATTGCCAAAACTAATACTAAAAAATAACTTAAACTCCCATCAAAAGAGCCTTTTATGTTTTGTGTTGTTTTAATATGAAAGCTTAGAACTATAAAAACTGCTTATCCAGGAAGAGTAAGCTGAATAGAACTAGCATTTTTCAAGCAGGGCTCTGGGGACCCAAGAATCCAAGGGGACCATAACTTAGGCATTAGTTCCAGTAACTTAATTTAAAAAGATAAAGCCTTGGGATATATAATGTTTTGTCCTGGGATAGATGAACATAGTAGAGAAAAAGAAATATTAACTTACTCTTTGTGGGGTTTTTATTTTGTTTTGATTTTGAGCTACACCTATTGGAACTCAAGTATTACTTCTGGCATGCTTGGGGGATCATATGGGATGCCAGGAATTGAACCTGAGTCAGTCAAGTGCAAGGCAAATGCTGTCCCTACTATGCTATTGCTCCAGCCCCTTTTTGTGGGTATTTTGAAAATCCATTTAAGTCCTAGAAGTTTATTTGCTTCCAATTGAATCTTTTTATTTTGTGACTGATTTCAGCCGAATTCTCTGGATATTTATGGGATCTCACTATTTCCTTATAATTTATTTTTGTTACTGTGTGACAAAACATATACAATTTTATTATGAGATATAAAATAATCACCAAATTTAAGGCTCCAGTAATTGAGCTATTTCCATTAAAGATTATTGTTGACATAAATGTAAAGAGTCCTCAGTGAAATGTACCTACCATGCTGCTAATACTAAAAGGCCAGACAGAAAGTTTGTTAGAGTCTTATATGCTCTTTTGGAGAGTAAGGTTTTCCAGGTATCTCAATAACAGCTGTAGTCTAATCCCTGAAAAGTATCTAAAGCTAGAAGATGCTTGTCTTACTAAAGGTACAAAAAGTAGCTCAGTTTGACTTGCAAGAGATCTCAAGTATGAAGAAATTGGAGTTTGATTGTTAGGAAGGGGGTCATAATGCCTAGCATAGAGAGGTGAGGGGACCTGTACTAAATGAGCATCCAGAGATTTATAGTGTGCCAAGGAGATCATTTAAGTGGTTGAGCTTGGTCAACTTTCAGAGTTTAATTCCTGCCAGGGTATATAGTCTTTGAGCAGTGAAGTTGAACTGTTAGGCCTGAGTACCAGACAAGCATTGGTAGGAGAGACTTCAGGAGATCCTCTCTCTGTCGCATCAGTAATGGGTGTGGCCATTATTGAATAAGTTAATTAAATAATTAATCTAGTAGGCAGACAGAGAATACACAAGTTCTACAACCAGTAGTCCAATTGGTTGAAGGGTCCCTATTAGGTCAAAAGAGTTGGAAGACAAAAACACCAGTAGTTAAAAACAGATAATTAATGATATTCACATAGTAAGATCCAGAAAATAGAGATTTGTAGAAATTTTGTGGCTACTAAATTTGAAGATGTTGGGTATACTCAGCAGGTGGTTGAATAAATAGATTGTGGTCAATCACATTGCTACTCTTAGAACCCAAAGAACTCACAGAGCAGGGTTTTGAAGATGGAACATGGTGATTATTGAATATTTAGGATATTTATTCAAGGGTGTCAGAGAATGTAAGTTCAAAATTAGACATTTCAGATAATTAGAAAGAAATAGCTGGGAGATTTTAACCTTAGACATGGGACAATCATGGTAGATTCAAGTTATCCAGTATTGATGTGGCAAGGGATATATCTATAGCTTTTTCCTAAGGATGAGGTAGAATATTCTGGAAAATCAAATGGCAGCAGAGCCTCCTACCTGGTACCCTTGGATGGTTCCACTCTACCTCAGTGTAGAGAATGAGATTACAGCAAGTGAGAGAATCCACTTGACACTGGCACATCTAAGAATTGCAGATGCTATGTTACCAGGAGGTATCTTGTTCTTCATCCTTGAATGAAAAGGAACTTTGGCATGATCTGCATTGCTCTCAGATCTGATTTCAAATTTGTCAGTACAACATATATGAATCACCAAACCTTATCCTGACTTTCTATCTGCTATCTTCTCACCCATCCTAGAACTCTGAGTTTCAACCAAAAAACTGTGAGTAGTTCCTCAGTACATCCTATTATCTCATTCCTTAAGAAAAATGTCCTGTGCTCGCTTCGGCAGCACATATACTAAATATTGGAACGATACAGAGAAGATTAGCATGGCCCTGCGCAAGGATGACACGCAAATTCGTGAAGCGTTCCATATTTTTGTCATGTTCTCTTTCTTCAAAAAAAAAAAAAAAAGAAAGAAAAATGTCCTGGCTTCCTCTGAACAGGCAGTTCTGGCTGCATTCTCTACTTGATAATTCCGCAGTTTCTATTTACTCTTTATCGTTAATTGAGATGAAGCAATTTTTGAGAATGCTTGCACCCTCTTCTGTTATTCTCTTCATTCATGGTATTATTTCTCACAGAGGTTTGTGTAAGTGAGCCAATCACCTGTTTAGGCAAAGTCTTTCATGAGACTTGAATGCTACCTTGCAACAAGATACCTTGTGACTCTGTATCTTGATGTTCTATACTTGAGAATACCAACAAACTTTATTAGGTGCTATATATCTGTTTAATTCTCAGTAAAAAAAATTGATATTCAGATATTTTTAAAAATTCTCAATTCCAAAATTCCAACATCAATTTCATAATCTTGGGGTATTAGCAAGTCTGCAAATCTGCCATCACTGGAATTTAGTACTGACACTCTTAAGGAATAGTAAGAGAAAGAAAAAATTTAACTTACATACATAAGGAACAAATATTAAGAAATCAGGATTGCCTGAGGCCTTTTGATTAGTATTATGATTGCTTTTAGAAAAGCTATCAAATAAAAAAATAATAAAAAAATAAAAAAGAAAAAGAAAAGCTATCAAATAACACTCAACTCTGTTTTAAATATGGATATTGTTTTGGGGGCATAAAAAGCATCTTTGTAATATTGCATATTTGTAGATGCTTTAGATATTTAGGATAAATGAATTTTCCTACAAAATTAAAACCACTCAAGTGTTATTACTATTCTAGGTTCATATTAGGATGTTTTAATATAGTGTCTAATCACTTATGTTGTCAGCTATACAGTTTATGGCTAAACTTTAAATTTTATTTTAAGATGTGAGAATATTTATAATATCACACAATTCAACCAATATTCAAAGCTGACATTTCTAGATGTGAGCATATTCAGATTTGGCTTTAGGAATTAGACATCAACCATTTTTAGCATATGCGTTTAATTGATAAAATGTAACATGGATAGGCCCCAGAATAGTAGGCAATCCCAGATGAAAATATCTTTGACTGAGATGAAACATTTTAGCTAAGAAATTTTATATAGAATACAATAATGAATATTTAGAGATAATGCCTGTGAAAGAGTAAAAGGCATGTGTGAGGCTGAATTCAATCCTTTGTACCATAAGGCTCATGGGGTATTTCCCTGAGAGGCCTCAGCTGGTTTCTAAGCAACTAATTGTCCAGCAAGGCAGCAGGAGTGGCCCTTAAAAATGAAATAAACATGTAATGCTTCTACTTCATTTGGAATTCTTTCTCCCAGATCAGCTAGAGGAAGCGAATATGAATAGGAGAGAGTTGGGTGTAGATATAAGAAAACATCAAGGACAAAGGCATGAAGTAACTGGCTTGAACCTGTACACCTTTGGAAGAACTAGGTGTGAGGGTGCAACTCTATCTTTGATTCAAAACCCTTGCTTTGTTCATGACATACTTTTGATAAGAGTTCAAAGCCTCATTTAGGGCACAGGGATCTAGGAGAGGTTTGTGTGAAGGTCAGCCACATGTGAAAAGGAGATTTATGGTCCCATTTAAACAACGAAACTTGAATGTTAGCCTTTGTCATGCTTTGTTTGCTTGGCTTGAATTTAATCAGCAAATCCTATTTTCATGTCACTGCTGTTCCAGCTTTCTGAATTGAACCTTACTTTTCCAGGAGATTAGAGTTGTGCTACTCACCAAGCCAAGTGTCCCCTGTGCTTAGCTATCCAAGTCCGTCCTGCTAGCTTAGGTACAGTGGAGGGACTGCATTGGTTTTAGCTCCAATCCTGGTATGGGTCACTCAGTATCCAGTCAGTAAGTGGCATTCTTACACTCATGGAGAAAGAGGCACTCTGCTCTATCCTAAAAGACAGCTGACCAAGTATTGTGACACTGTTTGCTGACATTCGTTCCTGGGTGTGAATTTCTGTAGAATTACATGCCACTCTCTTGGGAGGCAAATGTTAGAAATTTCTCTGTCTCCCTCCCTTTCTTGTTTGATAGAAACATCAGCATTCGCAAAATTCTGTTGTTCTAAGTTTAGCTCATTGAGAAGATGATCAATCTGTCTCAGTAACAAACTTCCCTCTCTGCTTCTCTCCCTCTTCTGCTACCTCACACACAATCTTCCTACACCAAACGACAATGATCATGCAGCTTCTCTCAGTGGATTCTGGCAGATAATGACCTCAGGACCTTCGTATATAAGATGAATAATTGGACATATTTAATATTACAGATTTCAGTAGTTATAGTTAAATGAAAACACACATATACAACCGTCATGTTGCTTTCAATGAAAAGTCACTATGAGAAAATTTCAAGCTAAGATTCAGTCTTTACCTTGAATACAATGCTAATAACAGCTCTTTGTATACACTTATCTCAGTTTAAATACTACTGGATTAGGAGATCTTGAACATATTTAAGATAATCTAAGCCAGTAGTTCTCAACTGCTAGCCAGGTGCTGATTGGGATGTGTTAAAAGGTTGGAAGCCGGGCCTGAAGAGATAGCACAGCGGCGTTTGCCTTGCAAGCAGCCGATCCAGGACCAAAGGTGGTTGGTTCAAATCCCGGTGTCCCATATGGTCCCCCGTGCCTGCCAGGAGCTATTTCTGAGCAGACAGCCAGGAGTAACCCCTGAGCATCGCCGGGTGTGGCCCAAAAACAAACAAACAAACAAAACAAAAACAAAAACAAACAAAAAAAAGGTTGGAAGCCAGTGGTTGAAAATATAGGTTTTCTCTTTTCTATAACATTAGCTTTTACTTATGCTAAAGTGATAGGGGGTTAAAGGTAAACTTTTAGGACTAAAGGAAAAAAATTTTTTTTCTTTTTTTTTTTTTGTTTTTTTTTGTTTTTTGGGGCCACACCCGGCATTGCTCAGGGTTACTCCTGGCTGTCTGCTCAGAAATAGCTCCTGGCAGGCACGGGGGACCATATGGGACACCGGGATTCGAACCAACCACTTTTGGTCCTGGATCGGCTGCTTGCAAGGCAAATGCTGCTGTGCTATCTCTCCAGGCCCAGAATTTTTATTTTCCATTCCTTACACATGTGTATGTCTTCATAAAAAAAAAAAATGACCAATTACACAGGGGGTTGTTGGCAATATTGATATGAAAAGTCTTCTATCTCTTAAAAACTTCTATCTATAAAATCTTAGTGAATTTTGGGGCCGGAGCGATAACATCAGTGGGGTGTTTGCCTTGCAAAAAGCAGATCCAAGATGAACCCGGTTCGATCCTGGGTGTCCCATATGTTCCCCTAGCCAGAAGCGATTTCTGAGTGCATAGCAAGGAGTAACCCCTGAGTGTCACTGGTTGTGGCTCAAAAAATAAAAAAAAAAAAAAAATAAAACTTGGTGAATTTTCTTTGGGTTAAATTGCATGCCTGTAAAAGCTGACATGTGGCAAAACAAAGTCCATTAATGCCAATGCTAGATCCCCCTTGAGAAAGCTCCTCTCAGATCAGCAGGCTGATAAGTTGTCACTTCAGCTGCTGTGTCATTGTTCAGCAAATAGCTCAATTCTTTAAAATGAGGGATTAACGGGGTTTTCGCCTTCCGCTTTTCTGTGTCAGTTTTGTTTGGGAGTTTTGTTGACAGATCCCAGAACCTCACAAAAACAAGGCATGCACTATGTCACACCAAGTAATAGCCCCTGTTTTCTTGAAAATCATAAAAGTATTCTGTAAGGATTTATTAACTCTGAAGTTTGTCCAGGAACTTGAGATGAGGAAGGCATGAAAAAAGTCTAATTTTTAAATACAGAAGACGGTGGTTTGTTTTATAATTTATAGTTTTACTGTTTGTTACTGAAGTATTTATAGATTGGCTTCAGGGCCATTCCATAGTGCTTATGAATCTCCTAGTACTCTGCTCATGGATCACTCCTGGATAAACCAGAAGTTGGCTGAGTGAAGTCTAGCACAATAACCACCATACTATCTCTCTGTTCCCTAATAACTTAATCACCTAAGTGACAGTATTAATGGAAATCAAAAGCAGCATGGCTAAATTGAGAAACTTGAATCCAGTGCAGGTTCTGTGATACGAAAGTGAACTCTCCTGGTCCTGACTCCTCAGTGTGGCTATGCTTTCTCTTCTATACGTTCATTTTATCTCTGAATTCTCTTCATCTCTGACACTGTAGGATCAGATTCAGATTATGATTTGGCAAAAGGAGCAATGAAAAATTTCTTTGGAACAAGCCCAGGGGCATTGTCAGGCTTAGTGAACAGAGCCTTGAACTACTACTGTTCTTGACACTGATCAGACACAGGTATCCCTTTGTGAAATAAAGCTAGAGCCAGATTCTAGAAATACCAGGAAGACACTGGCACCTTTCCCAGTCCAGATGGTAACAGAAGTCAAGTCAAAGTCAGGTGCCTGAAAACCTTGGTTCTCATGATCCTTCTCTCACAGCAGCTGCTTCCTGAGACTGTCTCACTCAAAACTGTGTGTTTGTATCTGAATGAGGGGTGAGTGTAGGAGCCATCTGGACTCAAGAGTCACTTCCAGCTGTCCCTCAGTGAAGTATAGTGCTAGAGATGGAACTGGGGTCAGATGTATGCAAGACAAAAGCCTTAACCTCTGCACTATTTCTCTGCCCCCTCATTTTCATTCTGGCCAGAGAACCCTTGATATACAGTGTCATTTGCAAATAAAAGAGACTCAATATCTCAAATATTAGAAATAAGAAAAGTTGGTGCTGTAGACTCTTTAATTTTGAAAGCAGAAGTGGGTGAGATGGGACTAAGCACCTAACTTCCTGACAGCTAAGCAAAGACTAGGTTTTTTTTTTTTTTTATTAAATGTCTCACTCATTTTTAAAATGAACTTCGGATATCCCATTGGTGAATTTGATTCTTCGTTTGCTCGATTATTGTTTTGGGGCCAGACGTAGAAGTGCTCAAGGCTTACTTTTGGCTCTTTATTTAGGTATCACTCCTGATGGAGCTCCTGGGACCATATAGGGTACTGGAGATCATACCCAGGTGCAGCTGTATGCAAGATAAATTCCCTGCTCATAGGACTATCTCTCTAGCCTCTTAAAATAGATTATTTTGAATATTAATATTATTAACATTTAAAATATTAAATTCAATATCTAACTCCTTAGTTTTTTTAAATGTTCATTTTTTGGTGAGGGATAGTTAAAGAGCAATGGTACTCAGGGTTTATTTTTGGCTCTGTGCTCAGATATCATTCCGAGTGGTTCTCAGGGACATTATGTTGTGCAGGAAATCAAACCAGTCAGCCTTGTGCAAGGCAAGCACCTTAATTCCAGTGCTGTCTCACTAACTCTGAACTTGTTATATTTTTATAAACAAGTCAGAGAACCAGAACTGGGAAAGATTTATGCATGGTTCCCCAGCAAGATTTCTGCCTGACAGAAATTAAACCAAGACAACTGACTTTAGATGAATGTTTAACCATATAAACATAAAGATTTTCTGTTCAGTGAAACTGAGCTTTTAAGAAACAATTCTACATAGTATAGTAGAATTTGATTATTTTGCTTATATTAGTAGTGACTTTTTTTTAGCAAAAATTCTTAAAAATACCTTGTGTCATAAAATGTTCCTAGTGAGAGAACTCCAGTAAAGTGGGTGGGTAGGATATTGTTAATATTGAGGGCTTGGGCACAGAGCAAAAAGCAAGTGAGGTCAAGTTCAGAAGTCTATAATTTGGCAGCATAACCCCAGGAGTAATTTGACAACTTGGGGAACATTCTGTGATTTGACCTTTTGCAACCATTGCCAATATGAACCTTCTTTTCAAGCTACTTTCAAAGCCATTTTAGAAAGCTTGGTATTATAAAATTGGGTTCCCCAAACTCTTAGTCATTTTCTAAGAAAATGTCAAGTGCCTGGGTTAGATTATTTATCAGGTCTAACTACAGATACAATATTATGTCAGGAAAATAAAGTTTCTACTTCCCATGTTTAATCCTCTAGAACAGGGGTCTGGATTTTGGGGTCATCCTCTTTAAACACCTTTCTCTTATCTGATTTGTCCATGGTTTGTGAAATATACTTGTTCAAACCAAGAGTTCAAAATTATCTTTCTTGCTAGAGGCACTAGAGTGGAAGGTAGGTTTGCTGACCTAGATAAGATTCTGACAATGCCCTGTCCAAATTGAATCTAGGAGCTTGGGGGGATAAAAATTGAATCTGGGGTTCTGAGTACCTTAGACAGGTGAGTGTTGGAACTCTGTTTGATGACTAGTTGACATTGACTAATTCCCTAGCCTTGGGATGATAACTAGTATGAGAGCACCAGACTGTCCTCAAAAAATGTAGATTTTTCTGAATGCAGTACAGATGTAAGAACCATCAGATCTCTCTAGTAAGAAACACCTCAGGGCCAACCACCCCAGTTTCACCATCCAGATAACACCAAGGAAAGGGGACCAAGGCAGGTGTGGAGTGCAGAGTGGATTCTTTCCTTTCTAGAAATCCTGGGCAGGGTGGACATTTGTTTATAATAGATAAGGGATGAGTAAGCGAGAGTGGAGGCACCAATTGTAATGGTCCATGGCCAAAATGGGATCTCCCAGGGACAAATCTGTGAACTCAGCTTTTCCCTACCAGAATTTCTTACTTCTCAGAGTTTCTTAACTGATCTCTGCACAGATCCCAGATGGGAATTTTGTTAGTTTCCTCTGTCAAATTGCATCTTTGCCAGAATAAAAGAAATAACACATATTCCTTCATTGTGATCCTGGGGCTTGTGTTGTGACATAGAAGTTACACCGTCAAATTTTGAGTCAACTCTTACCTAGGTCATTTGAGGGAAAGTAACCAGTACTTTAGTCTACATTTCTGATACTATATTTAGCCAGGCTTCTTGTCTTATCAAAGTTGACAGAAGCAAATAGAATCATCCTGTTGTCCATAGTCTACAGTAGAATCTCTCTTCTGAGCCATTGAAAAGGTTTCCAATCAGTATCTTAGAATCAAGAGAGCTAAGAGTAGAATGTGAATTGTAATAAAGTTTCTGGTGCAGTGAGTAAAAAATTTTTTTTAAAGTTTTATTTTATTGAAACCATTGTGATTTATCAAGCCCTTCATAGTTGGATTTCAGACATACAATGAATCAGAACCAATCCCACCACCAGTGTCGACCTTCCTTAACCAATGTTCCCAGAGTGAATCCTATATCACCACCCTTTGGCCCCTGGCCTGCCTGTATGCCAGGCTAATTTAAAGCTTATATTGTTAGAGTTTTGGAATCTTGATTACATTGTTGTTGACTTTGGCTTGGATATTTATATCTTTCCTTCTTTATCTCCACCAATACACCAGAAACTACTTGGCCTTGGCCCCCATCCTTTTTATCCCCTTCTTAATTTAATAGAAAAATGTAGAAATATGAGCTAGAACTGAGCATTTTTTACCACATGTTCGATAAAAAGGGCTAGATACCCTATCTAAAAGATGAAAAAAAAAAGGGGGGGGAGGCGGTTTCTTTTACGAGACTGGGAAACCCACCCTGAAAGCAAGTTCTTGCTGTTTCCAAGTTGTCAGGATGTCATATGAATCCACCCTGGAGCAAGTTGGGGGCCAAGGCAGCTTTAGGGCCTTCCCCAGTAGAACTTCAATTCCTGGTGCTGGTACAAAAACTCTGTGCCAGTTCCATAAATGACAACCATAGTTTAGGGGTGAACAGCTGATATCTAATCAATTGAAGCCTAGATCAATTTACTATGACACATATTTAGGGTAAAAGTTTCCCATGCAATAAAAAAATTTAGGATTTCCTATTCCTACTAGATAAAAAATTCTTTCTATTTATAAGATTTCCCCATTTTAATTTGTTTATGCAAAAAGAAATAATGACATGCATAATGCAAATAGGGGTTATAGGGATTGTTTAAATCCCTATAACCTGGTTCTAACATGAACTCATAACCAAAGAGAATCTTATCTACTAGAATTTCCTACTAAACAAATTTAGAAAAAAAAGATGGGGAAAATTTAAAGGGAAAATCCCCTTTAAAACTTTTGAAATAGTCTGGTGGGTAGGATAAATTCTGGAGTACATCTTCAGCCTGTGACATGGTCTTGTGGGGTCTGAAGGAACAAAAATGGCTCACAGGAGTCATGGATTAGGAAATGTCCTCTAGTGAAGAATCTCTCAAAAGTGGAATCTGATATCGAGCAACAGTCCACAATGAAGGAAGGTGGGATCAAAGGGGCTACCAAGAGTAAATCAGCAAGAGCAGTGGTGGCAGCTTTTTCCTGGGACAAGGCAAGGCATGCTGAATGTTGTCCTTTCATTTTGGAAGCTGGCTGGGAGTGGGCTGAGGTGAAGAGAATATTCTAGTTACTGAGGAATTAAGAACTGAGGTAAAAAGGGTTAAATAGGGAGAAATACAAATCAGGTGAGATAGTGAAAAAGTAGAAAAGGATTTGTAAAGTGGTAAGGAGGGGTGGGGGAAAAGAAAGCATAATATATATATATATACACACATATATATATATACATATAACAGGGGAAAGGAATATATACAACAGAGATATGCATAGTGTAAAATAGAGATGAGCGACCCACGCAGACGCGCGAACGGTCCGCCCCACCTTCGCAGTGTTTCTCTGGCCTCCAGAGGCTAGGGAGGCTCCGCCCACCCACGCGGCCCGCGCGAACGGTCCGCCCTGCCCCCGCAGCGTTTCCCCTGGCTTCCAAAAGGTAGGGAGGCTCCGCCCACACACGCGGCCCGCGCTAACGGTCCGCCCCGCCCCCGCAGCGTTTCTCTGGCCTCCAGAGGCTAGGGAAGCTCCGCCCACCCACGCGGCCCGCCCCCGCAGCGTTTCCCCTGGCTTCCAAAAGGTAGGGAGGCTCCGCCCACCCACGCAGCCGTGCGAACGGTCCGCCCCGCCCCTGCAGCGTTTCTCTGGCCTCCAGAGGCTAGGGAGGCTCCGCCCACACACGCGGCCCGCGCGAACGGTTCGCCCCGCCCCTGCAGCGCCCCGTCCACTCACGCCGGTTCCGCCCCGCCCCCCGCTGGGCTTTTGCTGCCTCTCAGCACTAGCTGACAACAATAGGGCAAAGCAAGGAATCAGGCCACAGAAAGAGCAAGGAGGAGCCAAACCTCAGCAAGCTCTCCCAACAGTACCTCTAGATCCACCCTCAGGGAGGAGACCCATTCCCACACAACAGGGGATCAAAACAGGCTGAAATCGGAAGGAACAGCACTCCAAAGCACACCAATAAATACAGAAAAAATATGGGTAAATCAAAGAGAACCCTAAGTTCTGAAGATACGGAGACAAACCCTAACAAGTTTCCAAGTCCACCAAAACGCACAGATCCCTGGGAAGGCGAACTAAAAGCAGCAATGAGGAAGGAAATGCAAGAATTAATAAAAGAAATGAGAGAAACCTTAGCTACAGAATATAAGATAGCTATGGATGAACAAATAAGCCAAATTAAAGAAGAAATGTTAAAGAGCATGAGAGAGACCATACAAAAAGAAGTGAAAGAATTAACAGACAAAGTAACAAGCCTTACTAGCAGAAACACAGAGTTGGAGAAACACATTGAAGAACTCGAAGGAAAACTGCAAACAAAAAATGACCAAGAAACCAACAAAGAAATAAAAGGCAAAGCACTGGAAGGAAAAGTCCAGTACCTAATGAACAAGGACAAAAGAAACAATCTAAGAATCGTGGGTATACCAGAAGCGGAGGAAATAGGGAAAGGGGAAGAACAAGTAGTCAGAGAGATAATAGCAGAGAACTTCCCCACCCTCTGGAATGAAACTTCAGGGCAAATACAGGAGATCAAGAGGGTCCCTAATAAAATAGACCCCAATAAACCAACACCAAGACATATAGTAATCCAAATGTCAAAAAACAAAGAGAAAGAGGAACTTCTTAAAGCAATAAGAGAGAAAAAAAACCTCAAATACAAAGGTAGGGACATAAGAATCAAACCAGATCTCCCAGTCGAAATAATTCAAGCAAGAAGACAGTGGAATAACATATTTAAACGACTGAATGAAAGAAACTTGCAACCTAGAGTCCAATACCCAGCAAAACTATCATTCATATGGGAGGACAGACTAAAAACATTCTCAAACAAGACCGAACTAGAGCTATTTGTGCAAACAAAACCGATCCTAAACGACCTACTCAGAGATGAATTACACAATCCAAACCCCCGATTGTAACAAAAACCACCCTACACAACACAACTGCACAACAGTCCTCTCTCTCAATAATCTCCCTAAATGTTAATGGCCTAAACTCCCCAATTAAAAGACGCATAGTAGAGAACTGGATTAGGAAAAATAAACCGGACTTCTGCTGTCTGCAAGAAACACATCTACAGATGCAGGATAAGCACAGGCTTAGAATAAAAGGATGGAAAGTAATTATTCAAGCCAATGGAAAACAAAAAAGAGCAGGGACAGCCATTCTTATATCAGACCAAATCACTTTCAATCTCAAGAAAGTGATCAGAGATAAAGAGGGTCACTACTTACTGATCAGGGGAACACTAGATCAAGAAACACTAACCCTGGTCAATATCTATGCACCTAATGTAGAGTCAGCAAAATATGTGAGGCAACTGCTCGTAAACCTGGAGAAACACATGAAGGGAAATGTGATAATAGTAGGGGACCTCAATACTCCACTATCACCACTGGACAGATCCACCAAACAGAAAAATAGCAAAGAAATAAGAGCTCTGAATGAAAAATTAGAAGATTTAGGACTAATAGACTTATATAGAGCCCTCCACCCTCAGAAAACAGAATACACATTCTTCTCAAGTCCACATGGAACCTTCTCCAGAATAGACCATGTCTTAGGAAACAAAGCCAACCTATATAAGACCAGGAAGGTAAGGATCATTAGAAGTACCCTTTCAGATCACTATGCAACAGAGCTCAAAATTGGGGTCAAGAAGAAGCAATGGAGAAAAACTAATACCTGGAGATTAAACAACATGCTGCTCAACAACAGCTGGATCAAAGAGCAACTCAAGGAAGAAATAAAAAGATTCCTTGAGACAAATGATAATGAAGAGACAACATGTCAAAATTTGTGGGACACAGCAAAAGCAGTAATTAGGGGGAAACTCATAGCAATACAGGCCTATGTCAAGAAACAGGAAAATAACAAAACCAACAGTTTAAAAGATCACCTCAAAGAATTGGAACAACAGCAACAGAGAAACCCAACCACAACCAGAAGGCAAGAAATAATAAAAACCAGAGCAGAAATAAACAGCATAGAAACTAAGAAAACAATACAAAAAATCAATGAGACCAGGAGTTGGTTTTTCGAAAAAAATAAACAAGATAGACAAACCACTGGTAAAACTCACCAAAAAAAAAAAAAAGAGGGAAAACACCCAAATCAGTAGGATCACAAATGAAAGGGGAGAGATTACAACAGAACCCCAAGAAAAACAACATATCATGAGATCATATTATGAGCAACTCTACTCAGCTAGGATAGAGAACCCAGGAGAAATCGACAGATTCCTGGAGAAAAACCCTCTTCCAAGACTGGACAAAGAAGAACTAGAAAGCCTAAACAGACCAATCACCTCAGAGGAAATTGAAGATGTAATTAAAAAACTCCCTAAGAACAAAAGCCCAGGCCCAGATGGATTTACAGGTGAATTCTACCAAACATTCCGAGAAGATTTACTACCACTTTTTCATAGGCTCTTCCAAACCATAAAAAAATCAGGAATCCTTCCTAACTCCTTCTATGAGGCAAATATCACACTCATCCCCAAAGATGGCAAAGACATCACTAAGAAAGAAAACTACAGACCAATCTCACTAATGAACATAGATGCAAAGATACTCAACAAAATCTTAGCAAACCGAATCCAGCTCTTCATCAAAAAGATCATACATCATGACCAAGTGGGATTCATACCAGGAATGCAAGGTTGGTTCAACATACGCAAATCAATTAACATTATACATCACATCAACAACAAGAAAAACAAAAACCACACGATCATATCAATCGATGCAGAGAAGGCGTTTGACAAAATCCAACACCCTTTCATGTTAAAGACACTCAGCAAAATAGGGTTAGAAGGAACCTTCCTCAAGATAGTTACAGCTATTTATGAAAAGCCTACAGCCAACATTATACTTAATGGCGAGAAACTAGAAGCATTCCCACTAAGGTCAGGAACTAGGCAAGGCTGTCCACTCTCTCCACTCTTATTCAATATAACCTTAGAAGTCCTAGCAATAGCAATTCGACAAGAGAAGGGAATCAAAGGAATCCAAATTGGGAAAGAGGAACACAAACTATCTCTATTTGCAGATGATATGATGATATACATCGAAAACCCCAAAGAGTCCACAGTAAAACTCCTAGAAACAATTAACCAATACAGCAAAGTGGCTGGATACAAAGTCAATACACAAAAGACAGTAGCGTTTCTATATACAAACAACGAAGTCGAGGAGAGAGAGATTAAAAATACAATACCATTTAAAATAGTATCAAAAAATATCAGGTACCTAGGAATCAACCTTACAAGGGAAGTGAAAGATCTATACCAGGAAAACTTCAAAACGCTTCAGAAAGAAATTGAAGACGATCTAAAGAAATGGAAGAACATCCCATGCTCATGGATAGGTAGAATTAACATAATCAAAATGACTATCCTACCCAAACTACTATATAGATTTAATGCAATCCCTATCCAAATCCAGACACCATTCTTTAAAGAAATAGAACAATCAGTCACAAAATTTATCTGGAACCACAAAAGACCCAGGATAGCCAAACACATACTGAAAAACAAAAAGCTGGGAGGCATCTCCTTACCTAACTTGAAACTATACTATAAAGCTATAGTAATTAAAACAGCATGGTACTGGAACAGAAACAGGACCTCAGACCAGTGGGTCAGAACAGAATTCCCAGACATAAACCCCAAAATATACAGCCAAATAATATTTGACAAAAGAGGCAAGGATCTGAAGTGGAACAAAGGAAGTCTATTCAACAAATGGTGTTGGTACAACTGGAAAATCACATGTACGAAAGTGAAGATTGATCCATACCTCACCCCTTATACAAAAGTTACCTCAAAATGGATCAAAGACCTTGAAATCAGACCCGAATCTATAAAGTTTATCGAGAATAAAATAGTCAGAACACTCGAAGACCTATATATCAAAAAGGTCTTTGAGAATGGAGCACCAATGGCAATAACGTTAGCATCAAATATAAACAAATGGGACTATATCAAACTAAAAAGCTTTTGCATGGCAAAAGAAACCCTACTTAACGCAAAAAGACAGTTAACAGAATGGGAAAAAATCTTTTTACTCGATATATCAGATAAAGGGCTGATATCTAGAACATACAAAGCACTCAGAAAGCTGAGCCCCCCAAAACCAAATAAAGCCATAAAAAAATGGGGAGATGAAATGAATAGACACTTCTCTGAGGAAGACAGAAGGTTGGCCAACAAACACATGAAAACATGCTCACCCTCACTCATTATCAGGGAGATCCAAATCAAGACAACAATGAGATACCACCTTACACCAGTGAGGATGGCTCACATCAAAAATAATGGAAACAACCTTTGTTGGCGGGGATGTGGTATGAAAGGAACTCTCATCCACTGCTGGTGGGAATGCCCCCTAGTCCAACACCTATGGAGAAAAGTCTGGAGAGTGCTCAAAGAACTCAGAATTGAGCTGCCATTTGACCCAGCAATTGCGCTCCTAGGCATATACCCCCAAGTTGAAAGGACATTCATTCCAAAATATGTATGCACCCCACTATTTATCGCAGCACTCAGTATAATAGCCAAATCTTGGAACCAACCTCGATGTCCAACAACAGATGAATGGATCATTAAGATGTGGTACATATACACAATGGAATACTACATGGCAGTCAGAAATGATACAATCACAGACTTTGCAGCAACGTGGTTGGACATAGATCATGTTATGTTAAATGAAGTAAGTCAGAAGACAAAAGATAAACACAGAATGGTAGCACTATTCTGAAGCACCTAGAACATATATTTTATACACAACTAATACCTAACAACCAAATAAAAGGGTTCAACAGGGTAGAATCTCCAAACACTGTAATAGTCAACATATACTTGGGAGCAGTGTCCAAAATACATGAAAAAGGAACAACATGAACTCTTAACTACACATTATACCACAAAGAAAACAACAACAAAAGAAACAGCATCATAGAGAGAACAGGTATGTAATCAGACTTCTACAACAAAGGCCCACAATAATCCCTTAGAGATCGTATACAGGAACAGAAGTATAGAACACCATGGGAAATCACTGACTGCAATGGAAACATACCATAACACTATGTTTTAATGCCTTTATCTTACTATATTTTAAATAACCTCTCAGCTTTTCTGTTCACAGGCGCCCTTGGATACAAAGGGCGGACAAACTAAGACGGCAACTCGGGATACCACGCGAGATACTATACCTTGCTTGCAATACGAGATGGCCCCGAGAAAACTCTTTGACATACACTTTATCTCTAGGTTACACCTTCTTTTAGGAACTGAAGCACGCGACCAGTCAGACCACCGAAGCAGTAACTGAGACGTACAGACTTAAACTACAGGCTCTACTTTTTTTTTATTTTTTCTCTTTTCCCCCTTTCACTTTTTTCTATTCTTCTCTTTGCTTTTTTCCCTTTCTCTTCTCCCTTTCTTTCTAAGCTATTTTCTCTTTTCTCTCCCTTCATACCCCTCCCATATACCTTCCCCTTTCTCCCCTCCAGAAATCCAACTATCCCTTCACCCCCCAATCCCATCCAGATCTCCCACCATATTGAAACTCTTCACCCTCAGTCCTTAATCTATTAGGCATCAAGATCGACCTCCTACCCAACGAACCAGTACCCAGCACCCAGGCGAGGGGACACCCAGTCAAACCCACACCTCGTCTCCTGCAAGAAAAGACAGCCAACTCCCCTGCGGTCTCATGATGCGAGGCCCTCCATACCAACTCCCCCTAATGTGGACTGTTTCTTGAAACTGGACCTAGGTCCAAAAGTATCCCCAAAGCAAGAACTCTTTCAAGACCTCCCTGCCGCAAATTTTTACCAATCTGAAGAAGGTCAGGGGTGTGATATAAAGATCCCTGGGAACCCATGCACCACAAGAAAAACCCAAAAGACAATGGGAAAAACTGTACTTCCAACATAGGCATAAGACCTGTAATATAGCACCGCTTTACCTGCTTTCCCCCAAATGTAAGATAGTCTTTTGCACCACTTTGGTCCTTTAAAAACTTCGCTAACTCATTTTATTTATTTTCTTTTCTTTTTTTTTTTATTTTTTTTTAAAATTAATTAAGTTATTTTTTTAAATGTCTGTCCTACATATACATTTGTGAGCTGATACATTTTTATTCCTTTTTTTTTTAATCATTTTTGGGTATGTGACCTGTTTCTGTTATCCCCTCTGTCCACCCCCAAATACACCGACAATATAAGGTAGCACCGTTTCTCCCTGCAAAGGCACACTAAATAAAGGGGAAATCTTACATAAAAAAAGAGCTCTTGTCTACTAGAGATAAGAACTCATAGTTGTTTACAATACAGGGATATCTCCTACCCTGAAAATATGTCATGTGGAATCAACTTAGACTTCAGGTGATTAGATACCATTCATCCACCCTTGAACCCTGGACCCCAGACATAGAAACGGCACAGTTCCTCACAACAGCTACAAGAAACAAATCCCAGCCGAGACAGCCTTAATACTGTGGGGCCACCAACAAGGACCAGCTCTAACATGATATCCTGACAACGAGGAAAATGTGAACAACCTGACCTTAGAACAGATTAGCCTACCTTACCAGCCAATGACAAGACAAAACCAGAAGACTTGTCACCCTTTGGTAGGTCCAAAAGCCAAGATCACGAGTTATAGAGGACTGGCTGCTAGAACCATGACCAGACTGTATATATCTTGGGACCAATAAAAAAGCCCTAGTTCAGGGTTTGAACTATGACCTGCACAATACTTATGATCCCCAGTTCCAAAGGTCTGGCAGAGACAATTGTAACAGAATGGGGCTTCGGGAAGCACAAAGAAAGACGCTATCCTAGGCGCCATCCCAGGTTCAACACAAAGACCAAGATCTCCAACCACAGAAGATGGATTAAAATGACACTGAAGGAACGGAACCTCAAGAACCACAAAGACTGACTTCATCATAAGTCCCACCTTAGGATCCGTGCAGATACAGAGACCTCTAGACATAGAGGTCTGAGTGTATCACACAGGACAGGGCAGAAGTCTTCCACACACCACAAAAGCACCACCCGGAAAATAAATGAGCCTGAGCAGAGTCTATAGTTGATCCCATGACAATATACTCCAAGGACGGAGAAACCCCATATTTCTTAGGCCAAGTGAATTCCTCTTTGAATGACCCCAATATTTACTGTGCCAGGGCAGGAGGGAAAAAAACAAAAATAAAAAAAGTACAAAACCTCGGTTATTTTTTTATATATATATTATTTTTTTTATCTTCATTTTTTATTATTATTATTATTTTTATTTACCTACCTATCTTTGGTAGATTTCTCTGTTTGGGTGTGATTATTGAAATTGTTGTCCCCAGTTATACTTTTTTTTTCTCTTCTTTTCTTTCCTTTCTTTATGTGCTATGCCATGTTTCTTATTTCAAGACCATAGCGGTTTTCGTTTTGAT
Source organism: Suncus etruscus (assembly GCF_024139225.1). Lineage (NCBI taxonomy): Eukaryota > Metazoa > Chordata > Mammalia > Eulipotyphla > Soricidae > Suncus > Suncus etruscus. The sequence goes on along the minus strand of NC_064853.1, from coordinate 129,139,631 downwards.
TTGTTTTTGTTTGTTTCTTTTTTGTTTTTGTTTTTGTTTGTCTCTTTTTCTTTGTTTTTTTTTTTTTTTTTTTTTTTCTCGTTTGCTTGTTTTTTTGTGGTGCTAATCGATATAGCCGGAATCCTCACTGGATATTTGACACTGCTTTTGGTACGGGGGGAGTGTTTCACCTTCTTTATCTCCTTGATCTCTCAAAGCGTTGATGAGAGCCCCTAGAAGGATTCCGCACATTTTCGGCATATTAGTCTCTTACCCCAGCTTATTTCTTTTCTCTTTTTCAAACAAAACCATCCATCTTGAACTAACTAGTCCTACCTCCAGTTAGAGGGGGAAATAAGGGAGACATCAACACCAAACAGGTGCAAGACTACTAGGTAGTGGGTCAGATACAGAGGGGACCACATATTCTAGCCGCCCTGAGGGTGAGGGAAGAGGAAATGGGAGGGAGGACAAAAATGGAGGTATAGGTAAAGACAATCTGGTGATGGGAATCCCCCTTGCTTTTATGTAAATATGTACCTAAAATAATATTGTCAACAATATGTAAGCCACGATGATCAAAATAAAAATCATATTAAAAAAAATAGAGATGAGCATTAAACAGACATAGAGGTGGTTAGCACAACATACACACACACACACACACACACACACACACACACAAAGATCAATCCATAGATTACAGTTGGAAAACTGACCCAGGTGGCACAGGTTAGAGCATTAAAAAAAAAGGTAGCAGGTTAGATGAAAAGGTTTTCTAATTCCTAGCCAAATAATCATTGGTGGTAAACTGTGCTGAAAAGGTTTCCTGGGTGAGCTGTGCATAGTACATTATTAAAGAATCATTAAAACAACGATAGTTTTAAGTCTAGAATACTAATATGGTAGAGAGAAGTTTAAAATGAGTCTACACTATGAAGTATGGTCTAATGGGTCTTGAGCATATTTGTTCCTTTTCTGAAAGTAAACGGATATAATAGTAAATTAGCTAAAATTAAAAATTAACTGCAAAAACATACTCAATGAATGAGCACTGTGGCTTGAATCTATGGCATATAGTTGCCTATAATTCCAGTGTTAGCTGTGGACATAAACATTAGGTCATATTTGCAGACAAAATCATATCAAAAATGAATAAATTAGAATATTTGTGAAGACTTTATTATAATGAGCACTGTATTTGGAGTCTAATAAAATATAGCACTGTAATGCAAAACTAGGGTGACCTTTTTATATCTCAAGAACCATTGTGAATAAAATGACTAAAGAGTTATAATATACTTATTAAAATTAAAGACACTAAAACATTTTTTATTGTGACCAAAGTGAATTACAAATCTTTCACAGTGATATTTAAGGCACATAGTAATAATGAATGAGAAGCATTCCCACCACCAGTGTTGTCCTCCCTCCACCCCTGTTCCCAGCATACATCCCTGTTTCTCCCTCATTTGTCCCCAGAACAGCTAGTGCAACTAGTCCCCTCTGTGTAAAGCTTGTTGTCATTGACTTGGGGCTTGGTATTTGAGTCTGGTCATTTTTTATTTCCACTCAATGTCCATATGACGGTTGGCCCTAGTACCCTTCATTTTCTTCCCCCCTTAATTCATGAGGCAGAACAAGATGATTCGATTTATGTGGTTCTGTTGAAAAAAATTGCTAGTGCAACTATCCCTCCATGTACAGCTTGATGTAGATTGGATATCATTTCTGTTGTCATTGACTTTGGATTATGTATTCAAGTCTGATCATTTTTTATTACACTAAAACATTTTTATAGTGAGCACTGTAGTAAGAATTCTGAAAAAATAAAGCCACTTCAGTAAGTCCTCTTGTGCTGTAGTGACACTCAGCCACAGAGTTCTATTAGCATATTGAGCAAGGTACACAAGCCATACTGATACTGGTTTGCATTGCAGGAGTCTAAGTTGAAAGAATGAGAACACAATTTCAGTGACACAAATCTTAGTGCTTTGCTGATTAGTATTGGTAGTACTCATAATGCTTATTAAAAAATAAAATAAAGACTCAGCTACTTATTCTAGAAGACATCTGGGAGCCATTTAACAAAGGCAGAAAGTCTCACACAACAGGAAGCTTACTTCCAATTTTATGTAAACAGCTTTGCAAAACAACTAACCCTAATAGGCTGCAATTGCCTTCATCTATACATTTTTGTCTGAATGATTACAAAATACTTCCCTACCACTAGCAAATGTGACCCTTGCTACAGCCTTAGCAACAGGCATAATTAACCTTGTTCTACTACTAACCCTGAACTATGGAGAAATTACAAAACTTACCAAAGTCTCTGCCCTTTGTTAATATAATTACTGATACTTGATCCTGGGTCTGTACCTTGTATATTTTCTGCAATCAAGAACTACTTCGTACATCTATAAAATGTTTTAATATCTTGTCATATGTTTGTAGGAGTGAGGTTTAATTATGCTGAGAAATTGCATTCCCTTTTAATGGATCAAAATGGCAAGTGCATTTTTTTCTATCTTCAGCTTTAGATTCTGAGCCAGAGTTATTTTATTCATATAAAAAACAAAGGTAAATTAATTTGCTGGAAGGCTGAGATTTGATGTTCACTTGTGTTACAAAAGGCTACACTGGGTTAAGACTATGGTAGCATCCACAGAAGTTAAGGAAGAGGAGCTATTAGATGAGTAAAATGTGTGTTTCTGGTAAAGGAGTGCACAGAAGCAAGCTATTAGCAAAAGAGCTGGGTTCAGTGTGTGCACTTAGAGAAAGTTTCTAATGTTTATGCTTTCTTTTATCTAAAGCTTTTATCCAAGAGAATTCATATGGTTGTTGAGTCAGACAAGCTATCCCAGAAGTGTGTTTACATCGTCCAATGTGTTTGTTACATAAGGTTCAAGAACAAATGAAAGGAATTTATTTTTTTATGAGTTGGAATCCCAGTTATCCAAACCAGCTTTCTATCATAATTGGCCAGTCACTGCTTATCTTCCCCAGGTCCCTGACTAGGACTCCATGTGAATATGTTATCTACTACAACAAGGACACTGGTGTGTGGGGCAAAATATTGGGTCTGTCACTGGTTATTTTAGAGATTTTATATAAAACACTGTATTCAATAAGTTTCAATTCCTTAATCTTGAAGAAGAAATTTTTGGCTGTATAGATAAGTTCTGATGCTTTTCTTAACTTTTATTCTTTTGAATGTGTAGTAGCATTTTGCTGCAGACATCTTGTGTCCCTAAGCAAAACCTTAGTGGAGTCAGAAAATCCTCACTGGAAGAAAGTGGATACACGAGCGGACGAATATGAAATATGAAAAAGTGATACCACATGCAATATGTGTGGGGTCAACACATTTCTGGCAGGAGTGCAACAAATTTAATCTTCAGGCAAGGGAGTATATAAAAGGAAAAAGCGGCAATCATAACATGAAAGGAATGCAATGTACATTGTTTGATTTTAGAACAAATACACATAGCTTTAGGTGGTTTGTAACCTTAGAATAGAATAGGTTTCAGTTAGGAGTTAGAGGATAAAAGGAAGGCTAAAATTTCCTGGCCCTACGTGTCATTACTGATGTAAATTAAGGGATAGCAGGAAATCCTGGTTTACTCCTGCTAACAAATATTCTTAACCAGAGAGAAATAGTATTCTTGCTAGGGGCTAAGACCCACTTCCTATGATCTGATAACACTAAAGAAAGGGGTACAGAATTATGCCTAGTAAAATAGCCTAATTCTACACTGACCAAACCTGTTTGAAAGCAGGTATTCAAAGTGACAGGGAAAGTCCCTGAGGCAAAAATCATTTGCTGTGGTGCTCAAAGGTAGGTAGAGAAAACCATTTTCTTGAAGATGCTTTGTTTTGACTTGGCCTTAGGAAGCAAATAGACTGACAGAAAGAGAGGTATCTGGCTTGGCTTTTGAGATGCAAATATACTTAACCAGCAGAGAATTTATAGCAGTTTTCTTTGCTACTGAAATTTCTTTATGACTGGAGGATAGCTAAGGCCGAATTTCTGTAGTATAGCCGAAACAAATTAAAGAGAAATGTTGTCACTGCCATTTAAGAAGTGCCAGACCCACTGTATTCCCCAAGAATCCTGTTAATTAGTTGATAGATTATTCTAACTTTTAATAACAACTGACATAATTAAACTTTTTAAATGTGAGGATTTACACCAAGAAAATTAACTGTATTCTGAGTATATGGGGAAAATAGTCCAACATGGTGAATAATTTTATTATACTTGATTAACAGTTAAGAATGCAGACACTGAATAATGAAGGGAGTTGACCCAAATCCCAAAATTTGTAAGACAGACCTAATTTTGAAAGGGTCTCTAAGTTGAAGAAGTCCTTGACCTTCTCAATCCTATGATCTTTTTCATTCTTGGGAAAGCCCGAGATAGTCTTTAAAAGACATATTAGACCTGGAGGAAAATGATAGATTTTATTTTTTCTTCAACATATGAACTTAAACAAAGTCTAGAATAAAAATAGTGACTTCTGAAATGAAAGTATATCTATTAGGCTCTACTTGGAAGGCTGTGATGGTCTGAACAGCTGCCAGCCCCATTCTTCTCTTCACTCACTAATTGGATCTGGCTGAGAAGCTCAAATCACCAATCGATTCTTTAATAAGCATAATGCAGCCACTCTGATGTAGTCAATTGCCCTTCCCTCTTTTTCTTCTTGGCAAGCAGTTAAGATTGCTAACAGATCATGATGACCTTATACCCACATCTCAGGAGATTTAGTTCAGCAAGTATCCAGCAAAAATATTTCTCAAAGCAATTATTTTTAAAGTAAAAGTTTAATATTTTAAAAGCCCATGCCAATCTTTGCCCTTGGTCTCAAATGCTTGTGATATACAGATAACCCTGGGTTTTCTCCATGGCCTTTTGAGCTGAAGCATGCATTCATTTAGCAAAAAGATGTCATCCTCTTGTGTACCCAGGCACTATACTAGTTTCTGAGAATAAATTCATGAGCAAAATAATTGCATCTGTGACTTCTCTCACAGATTTGGCTGAATGATTCTAATTTAGATTACAGCATAGTATTCATATTACTTTCAATTATGATAGGCTTTATGAAAAATCTTAGAGTACCATGAAGTCTACTGAGGACTTTGATCATATGAGGGTTTCTTTGATGAGAGAATAAATCAATATTTGAGGAAATAATAAATAGCGGCTCTGAGTTTAAATGAAGAGAATCTGGATATGAAAAAACTGAAAGAGACATTTAAATAACAGCAAGAAATAGTACTGAAGATGAGGCTGGAGACATATTTGGGAAGGCAATGAGATATAGTATTGTTTTAATAGGTAGTTATTTGGAGGTATATGTCTCTGCATGTTGGACATGATTAAAAGTAGCACAGGTAAGGAAATGAATAATGGAAAAGCAGAAGCTATATTGGATAGGCAGAAAAATGGAAAGATTGTGAGATCCAGTTGGATTTTATCAGTATGGATTAGGAAAAAGGATTATCTGGGCACACTCAACAGTATACATTCTACTCTGAAACAGTTGAAGGGAAAGGTAGGAGAAATGCATTTTTGAGGGTCAGAGTGGTGGCGCAGTGGTAGGGCATTTGCTTTGCAGGTGGCTGATCCAGGACCGACCGCAGTTCAACCCCCTCAGCAACACATATGTTCCCCCGAGCCAGGAGCAATTTCTGAGTGCATGGCCAGGAGTGACTCCTGGGTGTCACTGGGTGTGGCCCAAAAACCAACAACAACAAATAAAAATAAAATGCATTTTTGAAAGGTTAGCTTTGACCAGTATTTTTCATGTGAGTTTTTCCTGATAGTCACTTTTCTACAATTTATACTATCACACTGCTAACCAAGGGGAGTCCTTGAGCTCTTGAAGTAGGACTTAAGCAGCTAAGGAAAGATTTTTCTAATTTGTTCTAATTTAAAATCAGATGACTCTCAGTGCATAGGTCTTATCACAAAGTAGAGTTAATTTGTGTGGTACTGCTTTAGACTGAGGGCAAATAAGTTTGAATGAAGAAAAGGAATAGGAAATGAGTTACTAATCTGAAAGAGATTTAATATGAGCTAGAATAAAAGATTAAATAAAAATAAATTAAATAAATGCAATAGTGCAAATATTTATTTTATATATTGAGGACTTAGAAATTATAAAAGCAGCAATGATGGGGGAAAGATCTAAGTGGAATTTAGGTTACAAAGATCATTGTATGTCAGGTTAAGGAATTCGGACTTCCTTGAAACTTGGAATGGATATCTTTGAGGTTTAAGAAGACTAGCATTGTTTAATCAGAACTTGCATAAGTGTATTCGCTGGAAAATTTCTTTACTGAGTGTTTGTAAAATAAAATAGCATGTATGTTTTATGCCTGTCTTGGCCGGAGGACTTCTTGACAAGGATTGCAGTTCTGTTTATAGTTTCCTTTCGTTAGCTGGTTTTGAACACTTTCTTAATTGTAGGGAGATTATTGAATGCATGTCTAGAATTGACAATGAGCCACACATAAAAGGTACCACTGATAATAGGAGTATAGAAATGAATACAGAAACATAAGTGGTGAGTCTGGGAGTCTGTCTTTTCTCCTCCATTGTGTTGTATAGACCCTTCAGTTCAGGAACTCAATCTCCACCCTTGGCCCAAATTTTCTACTCAGTCATTTGGGCATACAGCAAAGTTTTGGTACCAATTGAAAGGCAACATGAAAAGAAATAATTTACTGGAATTTTTAATTTAGAAGTCCAAGAATAAAAAATAAGTATACATATTCTTTTCTTATTTTTCCACACAGATGATATTGTTGTATTCTCCCAAGAATGTCTAGTTCTGAAATTTATCCACATCTTGTCAGCAATGGAAAGAAATTTTATTTATTAACTTTCTAGTAATTTGATTACTCCTGAAAAAGAGAACATTCCTGTGTATTTTAGAGTCTATATGATGTCCATTTTGTTTAGCATAGTGACATATTTGGATTTCCTTTCTTAGTGATACATGGGAATGCTTTATATCTAAGATGTTTCCTTTCATTTATTTATTTTAAAAATATTTTATTCAAGTTTGATATATTACATCATATCATACATACATATCATATACATACGATATATGTATGTATATATACATATGTATATACATACGTATCATACATACATATCATATACATACATACGTATGGAGTGTTCTTTATTATGTGAAACTACTGTGTCACATGGTAAATGTGTAATTCTCTCATATATCTTTTTTCTGTGTTGTACTTGAAAAAGCCTTTTGTAATGACAAAGATACTCCCTTAAATATCATTTATATACTTGCTTAAATCCATTCAGCCTATCTTGAATTTATGTTTTGCAGGTGGGACACAATTCTAGTTTTCGAAAAATCTAGAATAAAAATACAGCCAATATCTTTCTACACATAGGAGATCCTCTTTACTAGAACCCTGGAGTACTTTCATTATTTTTCTATTTACAGGGCAAGACTTATTTAGTTTAGGATCTTCATTTGTTGACAGTTTTGTTATTGTTTTCACCTTGGTGGAGCATGCAGTACTAGGGACTGAATAGAACCCAGGACACCCAGAACTTCTGGACACTTTTTTTTATTCTTTAATGGACTCATCATGAGATACACAATTACAAAGTTGTTCATAATTTATTTGCAGTCATAAATGTCCAACACCCTTTTCCAGTACACATTTCCACCACCAATGTCCCCAGTTTCCCTCTGCCTCCTCCCTGCATTTTTCTTCTTTCTCTGTTGCAGATATTTTCTTCTCTCTTTCTTCCTTTTTTTAAGACACAGTGGTTTGCAATCTTGTTACTAAAAATGTATCATGCATATCACTTTTGCTCCCTTAAGCACCCAGTTTTTGTCTAGAATGATAATTTCCGACTATCATTGTCAGAGTAGTCCGTTCTCTGCCCTAACAATATTTACTTATTAATAGTAGCAATTTTACTCCTGGCTGGTGTCTCTATTGTCTTTGGGTATTATTACCATACTATCTTTTATTCTCCTTTGTATCCCACAAATGACTCTGTCTTATTTCACTCAGCATAATACTCTTCACAGCCATCCACATATCAACAAGTTTTATGACTTTATTTTTCCCAACAACTGCATTGTATTGCATTGTCTAGTTAGTTTCTTTATCCACTCATCTGTTCCTAGGCATGTGGGTTATTTCCAAATCTAGCTATTGTGAATAGCGCTGCAATGAATATAGGTGTGAGAAAGAAATTTTTGTATTGTGTTTTTGTGTTCCTAGGATATATCCCTAGGACTGGTATAGCTGGATCATATTGGAGCTCATTTTCCTTTTTTTTTTTTTTTTTGAGGGATCTCCATATAGTTTTCTATAAAGACTAGACTAGACAGTATTCCCACCAGTAGAGAATGAGAGTTCCTTTCTCCCACACCCCCGCCAACACTGATTGTTCTTATTTTTTGTGAAGTGCACAATAGTTTTGTGTGCAAAATATGAGCTCAAATACCCTATTTTAGAGCATACATCCTGAATTTTAAAGCATACAGATATTTAACAGCATGGCTGAAAAATAGTAGATAAAATTCATTTGTGTTGCCTACTCTTCCTAAAACTAGACATATAAGGCTCAAAATCAATATATTTATTGTATTCCAAATTAGAACAAAAGCCAAGTTTGCACTATTTATAAAATGCTGATACTTCAAGGATCACGTGTTAGGATGATTCAGTGTTATAAATTTGAGATGACTGAGAAAACCATTTTTGATATGGTTGGCATTTAAACCTCTGTGGCTCAGGAAATCACTGATGTGGTACTTTAAGGGGATTTGATTTTACAGACTTCTCAGTCAAAAAGTTTTTAAAAATATAAACAGTGATATGGCTTTGGAGATAAGATGCGTGGGTGTCAACTGCGAGAATAAAACTGCTGTGGTCTTCAATGGCCTTTTCCCAGGTTTGAAAAGTAATTGACTGGCAAAAAGCTTTAAATTTGTTGTCAGAGATGCTCAGAAACTATTACCTTAAAATAGAAACTGATAAACAAGTAGTACAAATTTAGTTATGACTTAGAGTTAATTCTAAATCCAAGATTGAATTATTACTTATGGCAAAATTAAGTCCACCTCTAAAGGAAATTTAGTATTGTTGCCACCGGGTAGATTTTTATTCACTTACGTAAGAGTGAAAAATTACTAACACTGCTCTAGATATTTTCATTTAAAATCTGCTGAAAACTCTCAAATGCCCCACAAGAATCCTTATTTAGGCAAGACAATTTCTTAAATTACCTTCTTATTGTAGTAACATGGTCTTTTGTTTATTCTTTTTTTTTTGTTTTATTTTGTTTTTGTTTTTGGGGTCACACCCAGCAGCGCTCAGGGGTTACTCCTGGCTCTATGCTCAAAAATGACTCCTGGCAGGCATAGGGGACCATATGGGTTGCCGGGATTCAAACCACCATTCTTCTGCATCTAAGGCAAACACCCTACTCCTGTGCTATCTCCACCCCTATTGTTTATTTTTTTATTCTACAAAGTTGTTGCATACCTTTCACACTATCATGCCACTCCAAGTCCCACCAGAGTCCTTGGTTTGTTCTCATAGGATCAGTGCCCATCCCTTTTCTTCCTAAACCACCTGGTATTTTTGTTCTCCCTCTGGCTTATTCTACTGACCATATCACCGAGCAATTCCATCTATGCTGTAGCAAAAGACAAGATTTAATCTTTTCTTATAGTTAAGATCCCATTTTGTATACTTTCTTTTTTTCTTCTTTTTTTAAAATATTGAATAAAATCTTTAAGATGGATTTGGATCTGATGTTCTGATCACAAAACAGGAAAAAAAAATACGTACTTGATGTTCTCTCAAGTTAACTCTCTTTACTCAATCATGGCCTGTTGCATTATAAATTATAATAAAAGCTGAGCCCAAATTAATCTAGGAAAGATTAGGATTTTACGTAGCTTATGTCCAGATTAATTAACACAGAGAAGCATAAATTAAAAAAATTTAATCAAAATCTAGTTATCTATAATAAAGTACAGTCTAAGTTTTCAGAAATAATTGCTAATAATTGCTCTCTAATGCTCTCTAATGTCCCAATAGAAGTGAATTTGACAGGTAATGTCTGGGTTCATTGCCTTTACTAGATTTAGACCATGATAGATTAATAATTTCTCAGAAAGAAAAACTGTACCTCTGTGCATGAGTTCTGTAAATACCTTATTCTCAAATCAGATCTAAATCTGCCTGTCAATAAAAACAGGCAAGAGGCCAAAGAAACAAAAACTCATTATAATTTAGTTCAAAAGAAAAAAAATGGAGCAATACTATGCTCAGGTATCTCTCCTGGAGACACAGGTATTCATAAGAAGTACCAGGAATCAAACTTGAGACACCCACTTGAAAGGCAAGCACTCTTCCTACTATACTATATCTCTGGCACTGACATATTTATTTATAAACATCCTCTCTCTCCACCTTTGAACATACATACACTTATGAGTATTTTTTTTTGTTTGGAATGTCCAAATTTTTAAAAATAGAGAAGTCATGACATTTTAGAAATGAATATTGTGGTGGTATTTCTTTTGTTTTGGTATTTGGGCCAAACTCGGTGACGCTCAGGGCTTATTCCTAGCTATGTGCTTAGAAATAGCTCCTGGTTTGGGGGACCATATGGGACACCAAGGGATAGAATCGAGGTTCGTCCAAAGTCAGCCGTGTGCAAGACGAATGAACACCCTACTGCTGCGCCACTGCCCTCTGGTGATATTTCTATCTTTTTTCTGTTATTCCTCAGCGCTTTTCATGGTTCTTTGTAAAATTTCTTGTTTCCATTTTAAATACCAATAGATACATTAATATGAGAATTTTTAGAATTCTAAAGAGATAATGAGCATTTATTTACTTTTCAAATTTATTTTAGCTGTTATATATGGAAGGCCATGTAACTTTGCTGCTGAAAAAAATAAAATAGCCTAACTTACAAAAAAAAAGAGCAATATTTGAAATGTGGTCTCAGAGGATAGCGCACACTGAGAGCAGATAGTTTGAAATGGATGTTCTCTCAGAGGCTAAAGCGAAAAAATCCAGGGTGGAGGGGAGACTCTCATGGCTCAGACAGACAAGCACTGTCAAAGTACATAAGACTCTCCACCATTATCCTTATGTAACTTCTTGTTTTCCTCTTACTTGTTAATTTTACTTCTATATTCAAAAGTCTTTTGAATCTCACCCCTCCTCCCCTCTGCTGAAATTTATAAGTGAATCTAGCAGCATGCTGTATTCTTAGGCTGTGTAATGGGGTGAAATAGGTGTTGTTCATGGCCTAACTGAGGAGATATTACAAGAAGCACCACACAAATGAATTAGAAACTTAAGTATCTTTCTATCAAGGAGAACCTAAGAGTTATGCTTCAGCAGAAATAGAAATAAGTATGTTATTCTGAGCAAAATAGTCATTGAGTGATGGCCAACACCTGGACAGTCTTGGTTTATTTGGAGAAAAGTCCTGCAAAGAAAAATGATTGTAAAATCTCGGGATTCACTGCAAGCAAGAGAAGTACAATTTGTACTCTCTTGTGGCACTGTCAGAAAGATCATGGCCACACTGCTCCTCAAAGGATCAGACTTGGGTTCACTTAGCTCTTAACAAGCGGCTAAAGGAGAGTTTTCACACAGCCCGTGTAGAAAACTCTCACTTTAGCTCTGCGAATAGTAGAATGGAGTACATGCATGACTCTGTGAAAATGCCTTCCATTTTCACCAGGCGCTCTCTGTTCTTTTCCAGGAGACTATGTTGTTATGTCTGTCTACTTTGATCTGAGCAGAAGGATGGGCTACTTCACCATCCAGACTTACATTCCCTGTACACTCATCGTCGTTCTATCCTGGGTGTCTTTCTGGATCAATAAGGATGCGGTACCGGCCAGAACTTCGTTAGGTGAGACACATTTCCTTGTACTCTGATGTCCCAGAAGTACTCAGTAATTCTCATTATTTTTAATGTGATTTGCTTTTAAGTTCAGTCAACATATAATAAAATGCCACTTGTTCTATTTTTTAATTTTTCCCCTATGAGTGAAGCTACTTTTGGCTCTGTACTCAGAAGTGACCCTGCCAGCCCCAAGGTTAGTGGTCCTTCAAGGCAAGACCTTAGCCCTAATACTACCTCCTTCAACACTTTGATCTTGTTTTTGTTTCTGTGGGGTGGAGGGTATTGAATTACACCCACTAGATTCCAGGGTTTACTTTGGTTCTGAACTGAAGGGACCTTATGGGTTGCTGAATATCAAACCCAGGGTGGTTTGCAAAGCAAAAACCCTAACCATGAACCTATTGCTTTGCCCCAACCTTATTTCACGTTTAAAGAAAGCTTTCAAGTTTCTTAGTTCTGTTCAATGACTCTTTTTGTTTGTTGTTGTTGTTTGTTTTGTTTTGTGTTTTTGGTTTTTCGGCCATACCCAGTGATTCTCAGGGGTTACTACTGGTTATGCACTCAGAAATTGTTCCTGGCTAGGGAGACCATATGGGATGCAGGTGGATCAAGCCAAGGTCCATACTAGGCTAGCATGTGCAAGGTAGAAGCCTTGTGGCTCGTGCCACTGCTCTGGCCCCACCTGTTGTTCAATGACGCTTATAAACGTTTTTTAGTAAATTTTTTCAAGTTAATCAGGAAAACAAAAAACAAAAAAAAACCCTAATTGTATTAGATATTTTGTTGTTGTTGGTGTTCTGGGCATTATATATTGGAACTAATCATTTATCTTCCCAATGTATTTAGTTCTAGTAGCCTAAAATCAATTAAAGTGAAATGGTAACACTATAGAAGTGATCACATAAAAACTGAGGCTACCTTTCTTGTGACATATCTAAAAGTTTGACTGAAAAGGTTGGGGATGTGAGTCCTCATAGTCCTGGCAGAGTCCCTTTTGGGCTCAGATCATCCATGTGTCCTTCATTTAGGCTACAGAGGGGATAAGGTCAGAGCTAATAGCTTCAAAAATGTTAGAATTTCCTGATCTACATTAGGTTATTAAAACTGAAGGCTGGAGAAATTATTGGGTAAAATCCATTTGCAGATTTGTTCCCTTTCAAACTTAATTTAGATTCCCATCTGTTTCAAAATAGTTATTTTTATATTTTCTGTTCTGTGCAGTACTTTATAAGTCCTATCCAACATCTTGTCTGACATTATATACTGGAGAAAAGAAACCAAAATATGTTGAGCCTATTACTTAGGACTCTTACTTGTCATTGCGAAGTAGAATACATTATCGGTCTGTCATTCACATCAGAATGTGATAGTCTTCTTTGTCTCCTGGCATTTGTACCTCAACAATTATTCAGTTAGTATGCATACTTTTGAGTGGATAGGACAGATAGGACAGATAAATGTCCAACTCTACTCTAGAAATATAAGGAAAGGGTTTCAAATCAATGCCTTCTTCTGGCCAGAGCCCATTCAGGTGACTAATTTCAGCTACTTAGTGTCCAAGAGAGATGCTGAACCTGGAGAGCAAGGTGAGTAAGAGGAGCAAGGAGGCCTAAGCCCTTGAGCAAGCAACAGGTAGGTGCTCTTTGTTGGTCATTTCCTCTTTGTGGCCCTAGACTCCCCTGTCCTTACATTAACTGCATATTGAAATTGAAAGAATAAAACTGACGACATGTTTTATATCTCAGGAAGCTGTAAGGCTACAATATGCAAAATGAAGAGGGAGTTTCATTACATATTTTAAATCACTGGTAGGAAGCAGGCCTTAAAAGTGATAGTTTCTCTCTAGGACAACACTTAGAGATGCCTGATCTGTATAGAGTGTAGCCTGGATGTCAGGATTAAAAATTTTCCTGAGCTTGGAGCTAAAGTATAGCTGCCTTGCATACAGACAATCTGGGTTTGATCACTCGTATTCCAGAATGTCTCCTGAGCACCACCAAGAGTAAGCTTGGAGCATTGCTACATGTGGCCCCAAATGCTTATGGATATGAAGCTTCTTGCCATAGAATAAATCCAGATTGTTCAATAAGCAAGACAAATAGGCCCTCTTATTTTGTTCCCCTGTGCTCTCCAATGGACCTATTTTGGAGCTTTAAAAGAGCATGGATACAGAAGCTACATGGATAGAGTTGCTGCTGAGGGCCAATCACAGTATCAAGATAGGTATAACCATGGAAATGCCAATTGGTACTTTTCCTCTCAAGTATTCTGAAGTGCATTCCTGAAGACCTTACTTCACATCAGGACTGGAGGGGTCAATTAAAAAGCAATGGCTAAGATAAATATCCCAATTATTTATAATACCTATCAAGGCTCACATTTTGTCTTCTAAAAGGTCAGATAAAACTTGAAGCCTAAATTTGAAGTAAAGCCCAAGGTCTCAATTGAGATTTTAATTCCTCCACAAAAATATCAGCTATAATTAAGTCTAGCCAAGAACTGTAAGAATTAATAAAGCAATGAGCCCAAATTAAATCTTTTTCGTTTGAAAGTCTTATCTGTCCTCTGAAACAATTCAGAATACCTTGTATTTAGGGACTTTTAACTGGAAATTGGGACTTTATCACCAAATCCTAAATTAAATAGTTCCCAAGTCTGTTACCTAATACAATGTAGAATGTGCCTATTTTAAAGATTTCATAACACTTTATGTGTAATCAGACTTTGTAGGATTATATCTCATCTCTACCTCATACTAATTTGAAAAAGTGCTCAGATTATATAAAGATGAGATATAAACTTGGGAAGTCTGACTTAAAAACTCACTTTTGCTATGCTCTGCTATTGTCTTTTACTTAAGAATAATGGAATAATAGCAGGTCACTAACTTTTTGAGGTAAACTTTTTCAAATAACCTCTCAAGGACTGGACACAATACCTAGAAAAAATAAGAGATTGGTATACATTAGCTATTGTTACATTTAGTTAAAGCACTTCTCAATAAAGATACCAATTTTCAAATGTTTACACATGATTTATTGATGAGTTTATTTCACTCTTACTTATTGAATTACAGCACTAGATCACCAGATTGCAATGTCATCAAGGTGGATATCTTCTCTGTTGTGACAGAGAAGAGACCAGAAAAGGAGATAGATTAGTCCCAAATCATTAAGGATGAATTAGAAAAAAGTAGATAATGGTCTTGGTACCTACAGTTCCTCTGATTATCCTCCTTACCAAAGGCTACTCTTACTAGTACAGTTATTTCAGCTTCCACCACCAGGAATTTCCCCTCTCTAATATTTCATAACACAAACTAAACTGAAGAAGAGTAATAATCTAAGATTAATGACCTAATGGAGGCAGATTGTACTTATGAACATAGAAGAATGGCTTTGAGAAACCCAACAGATGATTTAGGGGTTAGTAAGCATGCAACCAAACCAGATTTGATGGCATTATCAGATGATCTCCCTTGTATCACTGGGTGTAATCTGTATAATTCCCAGCATGACAGAACATGAGCAGCACCTCATTCTCCAGGACTCACATTGAACAACTGACTCAGCTGGTTTAGAGGTACATCTGGACTCCTAATCACTGCTTGAAAGTTTTCCCAACTCCAGGGAAAAAATAGGACTCAGGCCCTCACTTTCTAATGTCTCCAGTCCTAGCGTCAGTTTTTGCAGTCTTCTCTTTGTTAAATCATCCTTCGGGAGTGTTTGAGCTCCACTCAATCATCATCAATAATCTACCAATAATCCACATCACAGGGAAAAATACCTTGTTTCTCATTTTCTCTGTGATGCTGGTTTCTTCCTATTGATCCCCAGGCTCTTGCTGTGTTTGAGTTCTGCAGAGAATCATCAGAAATAGACATCACAAGCTGCAGATGGTGGAGGGCCTGGAGCCTCTGTTTCTACAGTACAGAGAGTTGCTGCCAGTCATGATAGGAAATGCTAACTCAAGATCACAGATGATAAGTAATGAATGTACTTCATAGAGTCAGTGTCCTAAATGGGCAAATCGAGACCTGTACTCTTACAGTTTATATAGCTAAAACCAATTCAAGATTGGAGTCTTTGTTGCCTTATATCCTAGGGATATACCCTAAGAACACAAGAATACAATACAAAAACCCCTTCCTCACACCTATATTTATTGCAGCACTATTCACAATAGCCAGGCTCTGGAAACAACCAAGATGCCCCTCAACAGACGAATGGCTAAAGAAACTGTGGTACATATACACAATGGAATATTATGCAGCCGTCAGGAGAGATGAAGTCATGAAATTTTCCTATACATGGATGTACATGGAATCTATTATGCTGAGTGAAATAAGTCAGAGGGAGAGAGAGAGAGATGCAGAATAGTCTCACTCATCTATGGGTTTTAAGAAAAATAAAAGTCATCTTTGCAACAATCCTCAGAGACAATAAGAGGAGGGCTGGAACTTCCAGCTCCCTTCATGAAGCTCACCACAAAGAGTGGTGAGTGCAGTTATAGAAATAACTACACTGAGAACTACCATAATCTTGTGAATGAATGAGGGAACTGGAAAGCCTGTCTAGAGTACAGGTGGGGGTGGGGTGGGATGGAGGGAGAACTGGGACATTGGTGGTGGAAATGTTGCACTGGTGAAGGGGGGTGTTCTTTACATGACTGAAACCTAATCACAATCATATATGTAATCAAGATGTTTAAATAAAGAAAAGAAAGAAATATAGACTGATACCATACAACAGCAATGATTTTCCATATTGCCAAACCAATTGGTTTAAAACAAGAATAATCCACTTGACTAATGCAGAAGCAATGTATTTGAAACAAGGTGGCATAATCAATGTGACTAACCACAGAAACCATCCAAGGGTCTCCAGAGAAAATTTCCAATAAAGCGTTTCACTTACAGTTAAAAAAAAAAACTAACATCTTTCAATGAACAGTGTCATTAGTATTTCCTGGGGGTTATTTTAGCTTTGTTTCCCATTACTAGGGAGAAGGACCAGCTTTCTTGAGCTTTATTTAATATTCAATATTTAGAAGATGGGTTTTGGAGCCAGATATTTAATTTTTATGTTCAAATCCTTATACATCAAGTTGTCTCTAACCTTATTTATCTCCTCATTGTCAAATCAAAATGAAAATATCTGCTATTCAAATAGAGAATGGACACTTATCAAAGTACCTGAAAATCAATAAATATTGATTATCAATAAATATTATTGTTACTTCTGCAAAACTAATTTTTACTATATAGTGAATAACCTTCAAACAATTTGTCCATTGAACTTGTCACACAGCCCACCTCTTCTATTGCCTTTAAGTGACTTCTCCTTGAGCTTTGAATAAAAGGCAGGTAGGTGCCTTCACAAGTTTTGCATAATAGAATTTCTTTATCATTTGTTATCCTCAGATGCCAAGCATTCTAACTATTAAAAGCAGACAAGATGTAGCTTCTCAGAGTCCTTTCTATTTCATCTGCTCATAGATTTAAAAAAGTAACCAAGTTTCTCTCTTCTATTTTTTTCTACTGTGTCTTACAAAGAGTCTTTTCTCCTCCTTCATCGAATTAGCTCCTCACTATTCTTACCTTGTCTTCATTTCACACAGTATAGCCCTTATTCATGGTGTTTCCCCTCACAAAAAGGTATATCTCCACACATACTCGATACTTGTCACCACCATGTAGGCAGGCAACCAGCATCCACCCACAGCACAGAGTGAATGTGGTTTGGCTGTAGCCCAAAGCAAGCCAGCCTTGGTTCAATTGTATGAAAGGTTCCCTACCATCTGTATTTCCATGCTGTCTCCTTCTGCCTGTCTCCAGGTATCACCACCGTCCTGACAATGACCACGCTGAGCACCATTGCCCGGAAGTCACTTCCCAAGGTGTCCTATGTTACTGCGATGGATCTCTTTGTGTCCGTCTGTTTCATCTTTGTCTTCTCTGCTCTGGTGGAGTATGGCACACTGCATTATTTTGTCAGCAACCGGAAACCTAGCAAGGACAAAGACAAAAAGAAGAAAAACCCTGTATGTATCATTTCTTATGCGAACCCTCTTCTCCCCCCTAAAAATTTAAAGACTGGGATTTTTTTTTTTTGATGCATAAATGCCACTTGGTTTGGGTTTATTTCAATGTTGTTACTCAGCATTTGGAGCTCTGAGATGATCAAAAGATTGTATGAGTTTGATCAGTTTGGACAGGCCATACAGTTAGGATTGTTGAGAGAAAGCTAATTCTTCACTTCATGGGATATATTAACTATAAAATCTATTTCTTGATTCTATTGGTCTTCATTTTTTCTGCTCCCCCAAAGGTTTTTAACTAAAGCTTAAGACCAAAAATTCTTAAGTTTTCAAGACTCATCATATGTTTGGAAATTATTTAACATTTATATGTGTGCTATCCTTAGTAGACTTCTATTAATTTCATGTTCTTTTTCTTTTTGGATGGAAATTATTTCTCTGTTGTTTGGGTAAATTTTTTTGCCGCCTTTGTACTTTCATTTGGTCATTTATAAAATAACTGTCTGTAAGGAGCTGCTATGAGAATTTAATGTGCAGGTAGAAATCGCATAATGCAATTAACCACTATTAATACTTTTGAGGATGATGGGTAAGGTATAGTTTACCATCCTTATTTTAATTATTTTAATTTTAATTTATTTTATTTTAATTATTTGGAAACCAGTAGAATAATGTCACCCTTGCCACCAAATTTCACGTAGAGAAGATGAAGCACAAGCACAAGCAACTGCATTACTTTACAGGTGCTAAAAAGGAAGCATGTGCTGCCCATGTAATCTTCAAGTCCCTTGTGGCTGACACAGACCCCATAAAGTTAGTCTATTCACTTCTTATGGGACTAGAGAAATAGTACAGTAGGTAAGGTCCTTTTCTACTTGGTTAACCCAGGTTCTGCCCTTGGCATCTCACTGCTGGATATGATGCACCCCTCTTCACCAAAGAAATTTCTTTTCTAAGACAGAGTCAGAAAAATTTGCCCTACACTCCTGAATCTTTAGCTTTGCCACATTTTCTGAATTATGGGCCTGCTAGTGGCTAACTCTCTGACTCAAAGACTTTACAAGGTTAACTTATGATAGAGTATCCCCCATCCTAACAAAATTCTGTAAAAGGCATATTTGTATGAAAGTAGCAATTTGTGGCATGTAAAGATAGAAGCATTATGATTATTGTTGTGTGTGTCTTTTTGTTTTTTGTTTTTGTTTTTGTTTTTTTTTTTTTGGTGTTTGGACCACACCTGGCGATGCTCAGGGGTTACTCCTGGCTGTCTGCTCAGAAATAGCTCCTGGCAGGCACAGGGGACCATATGGACACTGGGATTCGAACCAACCACCTTTGGTCCTGTATCGGCTGTTTGCAAGGCAAATGCCGCTGTGCCTTCTCTCCGGGCCCGATTATTGTTGTTAATGAAGTGCTTCGCTTTGGTTTGCCAATAGTCTTACTTGGCACAGATCTCTTCTTCTTAGTTTTGCATGTCTTTCCTTTCCACTTTCTCCTTGATTTATTTTTCTTTCGTGATGTGAATTTCTCTCCCTCCTTTGTTTTTCATTTCATTCCTGCAGCCTCCATTTCCTAGAAGACCTTTCTGCTGACACTAACATGACTACCTGCCAATGATAGGAAGGCTTGGTTTTTCTGATGGGTCAGAAGAGGCTTATGAATAGAAATGTAACATTGCCAAGTGTGAAACACTGGGCTTCCTTAATCCAAGATCTTATACATGGCAGAAGGGAGAGGAGAAAGGGGATTAAAGAAGCAGAGTATATGAAATTATTTTAGAGTTGTGTTCATTTTTCTCTCAAACCAGATCATTGATTTATCAGAGTCCACTTAGAGCCTAGGGTGAATCAAAATGCCCCTTGACAATAATTTGAAAATGAAATTATTACCATAGTATTCCTATATAGAAAAACAGCAATGGGAAACTTCCTGACAAGTGAGCAAAATTGACTTTTGCGATTAGGTATTGTTGGACTCATTTACAAAAGATTTCATTCACAGTCAACTATTTCAAGCTCGGAACTGTCTTTCTGTGTTTATAATTTCAGTTCATTTCACTATGTTTTCAAAATGTATTTTTTAATTTATCTTATTTTGTCTCCTTTTTTTTCTTTCCTCCTTCTTTTAATTAAAAAAATGCAATTCTCTTTTCTGTCTACAAACCCAAAGCTTCTTCGGATGTTTTCCTTCAAGGTATAATATTTTTGGAATGGAAATCACTGCATGCAACTGCTGAGGTTAACTATTAATGCTTACATGGTGCTTTTTGTTTTGTTTTTCCATAAGTAGACATACACACTTCTAGAAATATCACATTTAAGATAAAGTTCTACAGATTTAGAGAGTTTATTCAGTCAGCCTAGGGTAATTCACAGAGGGTTTGATCTTATATATAACTAAAAAGTTATTCATATAGCTGTCACTAGTAATGAAACCTGTTTAAGCATCAAAACCAACACTTACCTCTTTGTAGATGAAACAATCCAATTTTACTGGCTGCGCTTATGTATGCCCTTTTAAAACCAAATGTAACTATAAATTCTCATTCAAAATGTGATCGTTTGAAAAGTAAACAATGTGTAATTTACAGGGTAATATAGGCCTAAACTTTCTATTTCAAAGAGAATTCTAGTAACTGACTCACAATTACTAGGATTTGCATTGATGTTATTCTAAAACAAAGTTATCTAAAGTATTTACACATACAACAATTTTATGATTAGTCCAATGGCAAAGGTGAGATCAATATTCAATTTATTGGAAGCCACTTCTGAATGACTAAAAACCATGTGATGTAAGTAGTAAATTCTCTTTCTTAATTGTCACCGCACATAGTAAACAATGCAGAGATATTGAAGTTAGCTGGTAAGGTTTAGGCAGAACACTACATTCCTTTAAAATATAAGACATATCAATGTGATATAAACTAAGGAAATATCCAGATCTACACATTTCCTCATATTGTCTATTTACAGCATCTAACACATTTGTTCAGGGTTTACTGTAAATGACATTATTTAGTAAACCACAGGTTTACTGTTTGTCTATAGGTAAGCATGACACAAAATTTTATTTCTAAATTAATGCATTTTTATTTCTCTGATCCACTCACATGTAGCACCATTAAGAATCTTCATGTAACCAACGTCATACCTAATATTAATAACTCTAATACTAGAGTTCTTTTGGTGTTCAATCTTGCTATAGCTATTAGCTTGGTGGTATTATTTTCAGCTGCGCTGCTTAAGCTCAACATTTGAAATCTGCAAATGTGCTTCTCCTTCTGAGTTCAATTTTACCATTGTAGATCACGATGTCATAGCAATTTCCTGAGTACTCATTTTCAGACTCATCATTCCCATTGGTGCCATTGTAAAGAAGCAGCCTTGGATTGAACTCATACAACTGACCACATTCTTGTCCTTCCCCTGCCCTTTCCTTGTTCTAGGCCCCTACCATTGATATCCGCCCAAGATCAGCAACCATTCAAATGAACAATGCTACGCACCTTCAAGAGAGAGATGAAGAATATGGTTATGAGTGTCTGGATGGCAAGGACTGTGCCAGTTTTTTCTGCTGCTTTGAAGATTGCCGAACAGGAGCCTGGAGACATGGAAGGATACACATCCGTATCGCCAAAATGGACTCCTATGCCCGGATCTTCTTCCCCACGGCCTTCTGCTTGTTCAATCTGGTTTACTGGGTCTCCTACCTTTACCTGTGAGAAGGTACAGGTTTTGTTGATATGGGTCTTACTCACTAAATCTTAGTGGAGAGCGGTGTCCTTTCTGAGTCCACTCAAACAACTTTGTGGTTCCTCATCTGAATCTGTTTCTCTGTTCTAACCTGGTGAAGTGTACTGATGTCATACTGTTTGCGCCCAACTCTCCTGTAGTAAGCGTGATTCGAATTTTGATGTTTGCCGTATTTCCAACCTATAAGGCGAGCTGCAATTAGAGCAAGAACATTGAAACCAAACAAGATTCTTTTTCCACTACAGCCCATCGAAAAAGTGAAAGCCGTGACTATTTATAGTGGTGGTGTCCTTTCTCAGTTCTAAATACAATTATATGCAAAAGGTCCCCAACGTGACCCTCTGTTTGGAGTCAGTCATGGTAAATTCGATACCAATAGGTCCTCTTCGTCATCTGAGAAGAATTATGACTCACTTTAAGTACTAAAGGAATCTTCCACACCTATATCCCAAGATAGGAAGAGAAATTCCTCTCCATCACATGTACAATGGTGTAAATATTTCAGCAACATAGAATGCTTCAAGTTTAATTGCATGCACCTCTTTAGAGCCAAAATAAATGGGTTGAAGTTAACATCATAAAGTTTTGTCTTCTATTCTGTTTCTTTGGGATACAAAAGAATCATGAATGCAATTACAAGAATTTGGGTCTGGAGGGAGGAGTTTTCTCCACCTTCTCCCTCATGCATGAAGATGCAAAGAATAATTTTTCCCATGTATGACATAAAAACACTTCAAGTAAAATATAGACTGAGTAAATTGACAATTGCCACCACCTTTAAATATGCCCAGTGTCATAGAAAATAAATTAAATGCATATGATTGCTGCTATTTTTCTTCCTTTTAGGATGATTAAAAAGGAAATCACTTATTCTCCATTTCAGTGATTGTGAGTGCCTTGTGTGCAGAACCATGGCAGTTCCTTTATGGGACTCAGCACACAACTGATGCTCAACAAAAATGGTCTGAAGTGAAGTAAACTCACATTCTCTGCTTAAATCCCTTGCTGGTTTAGAACCAGAGATTCATCTTTCCATAGAAGTACTGTCAAATTGTATTTGATATTGTAGAAGTGAACAGAAGGATCCAAAGAACTTTGGCTGTTTATGTTCATTATCAAAATTTTACTTTAGCCAAAGTCTATACTCCTCTTAAAATATTTGTAACTCTGTGTATAGAAATACAAAAATAAAGACATATTATAATTTGTGTATTTTTTTTCTGGTGGTGGGACTGAATTGATTCTGATCCATTTACAATTCTAATAGGAAATATGAAAGGTATAAGTAGGATTCATACCTGGTGTTCAATTCTATACACTGTGTGTGGGGGGAAACAAAATACAAAACATTTAGAACAGGCTCTTTCAGATCTACTGAGATCACAGAAAAGGGTTGTCCCAGGCTTCAGCTATGAGAAGTTGAGCTCTACCTTTTTGAGGCCTCACTTTTCTAAAGTAGTGTTCTTCATTCATCCTCCTTTTTCTTGGGGGAGATTCACTGCTTGAAATTAGAATTTAGTCATAGCTAGTACAGCTTCTAGATAATTTCTAAAAGGTATTAGAGAAGAGAGAGTGGCTGCATTAAACCATTTTAAGACCATCAAGTCATCTGGATGAATCTTGAAATATGTTTAGCTGCTGATTTTACAAACCCTTAATATCTATCATGAGTGCTCTAGTATATAACCTCAAACACCTGTAAATAGACTTAATTATTTTCTTGTTTCAAATTGTTAACATAGTCAATGTTGACTTTTGGGGAGAGTTGCTGGCAAGTTTCTAATGATGAGAAACATGTTACTGTTGTCAACTTGAAATGTATCCTGTAAGGGGGACACTCAAAAACAGCTAGTTTTCCAATGTGTGCAACGTATTGGCAAAGGAATATATATATTTATATATAAGACAATTTAATTCTCAATTATCAGCTGCTCCCTGTCTGTATTTCAACACCTTTTCACAAAGGGAATTGCCTACTATGTGGACTTTTGCAATAAAATGCTGCTTTCAAATCATGGTGACATGTTTGTGGTATGGTTGGATGAGTTTGTCTTTAAGAGCGTGTCCCCTTTTCTGTTGCATGTGCTGATACTGTTCTCCTGTCCCTCTATGTGGACTTTGTGAACTGTTGGATCAAATTCTGCACAGTGACATCTCTCAAACTTCTAAAGGACACATGCATCTGGTTAGGGAGTGATGATGGAAGGTGACAGTGTCCTGAAATAAAGTAAATGGACCTCATAAGTTTGGTGTAGTTAAAAATATGCACAACGGTAAAAGACCTAATGAGTGGATATCTCAACTATGCCACCTACCAGCTGTTTATAGTTGTCTATAGAGCCTTTATAAACCTCCATTTTATATTTATAAACTCTATATGTATGTAAGATCACTCAACCCTCAACCTCCTAAACAATCAGCAGTGCTAGATGATCTCATCACATTCTAATTCCTTTGGTTTTATTTGTGTGGAATATCTATATAGAAAACCTTATAGGTTGAATACCTGAGTCTGTAATTGAGAAAAATATCACATAGCATTAGCTTTGGGGGAAGGGTCACACCCAGCGGTGCTCAGGGATTACTCCTGGCTCTGCACTCAGAAATCACTCCTGGCAGGCATGAGGGACCATGGAATGCTGGGATTCGAACTAATATCTGTCCTGGATTGGCTGTGTGCAAGGCAAACACCTTACTGTTGTGCTATCTCTTTGGCTCTGGCATTAGCTATTTTTAAGGTCCAGTAATACTTTTATGTATCCACTTTTTTCCACCCCTTATAGTTTTAAAATCATAGGGAGACAGCATTCTATTTTTTGAAGTCTGGTGAAAAATCTCAAAAAAATAATGTAGCATAATCCTTTATGAGAAGATGCCCTAGCCTTCTCCTAACTGTCATTCTCTTGGCCCCTCGTGGCTTTCTACATCCAATTTAAACATTCATTTCTCACCTTCTAGTCACATAAAAATTTTTTTTCACTTAGGTCTTTTCTGCTGTCTAACTCAATGACTTTTATCCATTTATTAAAGTCTTGATATCATTCTGACTAGAAGCAATAATTTTTGTCTGTGACATAGGTCAAATTAAATTAATCAAATGATGCAGTCTTTGGGGAGTAGGTCGAAAATTGCTATCTCTATGCGTTGTCACCATGGATTTTTGTCAACTATTGGAGAAAAAGGTGAATGACCTAGAACAGGAGCTCTGCTGTATAAAGGCAAACCTGGAAGAGCTACCCATGCATTATTTTTTTCTATGATTGTGCCTTGCAGCATTTAATATTTTGGAAATAAAATCTGGAAATTCTTTTTTTCCCAATGATTTAGAAACTGTTCAACACTCAAATGTTTTCTTTGAGTTTGATCTCCCATTGTTCTAATTTAAATAACAGGAATTTTAGAATCCCTAGCCTCAGAGATACATTGGTGGTTTTATCAAATATAAATGCCAATGAACATTCACTCTTACTGCTTTCAAAATTGTTTGGAAAAAAGATAAATAGAAATTGTAAATTTAAGATCAAAATTGATTTTGGTTTTTTAAGATGTAAAATGATAGACAGTCAGAGCCTCCAAGGGTATGGTAGTAAAGTTTTCTTAATCAACCTGAGGTTAGACATCCAAAATTAATTTAAAATCTCATTGAAACCTTTAAATTTGGGGATAATAAAGAACACTTCCTTACTTATTGTGTAGAAACTAAAATGGAAAACCAGATATTCTTGCTCCAGATTTAAGTTCAATTCTAGGTCTAGGCTGATGATCCAGTTTTATTTGCCTCAGTTTTCTCAACTTAAAAAAGGAATAATACTTACTGTTTTCCAACCTTAGAACAAAATAAGTGTTAGAAAAAGCAAGCAAACACAGAGTGATTGTCTTGTTAAAAGTATTGAGCTTACAGATGAAGACTTCTGATATATATTAGTAGTGCTTATACGATTGTCTATACATATAAACATTATACATATATAATTATAAAATATATATGTATATAACTTTTATTAGGGTTTTTACTAGGAAAAATGTCTTAGATTACCTTCTATCATTCAGCATTCACTCAATTACTATTAGCCCCACACACCCAGCATGACTCACACATCCTTTTCCCTGAATTTTCTTCAGAAGAGAACCATATTTCCAGAATATTGTACAACACATTAAAGAGTTCATCTGGCCTTTGATGTCTTTCTATTTTGACTAAAATACGATAAGCTATTTTTTTTTATTTCTTCTACAAGTTTTGGCATAAGTTTTGAGTGCCTTCTTTTTTAATACTTATCTCAATTAAGTACTTCCATGCATCTAATTTTCTTAGTCAACAAATCTTGAGTGAGCAATTCTGAAGGAGACTAAACTATCAATAATTCACCATCTATTTACATTTTAAATCAGCTTATTTATCTTTAGTTTCTTCCTGTGCCATTTCATGCCTCTTTTCTTGTTACCTATTTTATTATAAGCCTTTTGGAAATTAGTTCCTCATCAAAAATATCTTGATTAACCCTCTATAAAACCAACTCAATATAAAGCTTTTCAGTTAACACATATTGTAAGCCTCATAGAGGGTACTGAGAATAAAACAAGAAATGAATTTTAGGGAAGTCATATGGAACCTAAATGGTTATTATATAGAGTAAGAATGCAGCTTTGAGGCCCGAGAGTTAGTACAGAGAGATGGGGTTCTTGCTTTGCATGCAGCCAACCCAGATTCAATCCCAGTATCTTATATGGTTCCCCAAGATTGCTAGGAGTGATTTCTAAGCAGAAATAGCCAGATGTGGCCCAAAAAACAAATGAGGAGTGCAAGTTTTTATAATGGAGCTATAGGAAAAGAGGAAAAATTATTGTTCTACTTGTAAGTGAAATAAAAAAATTCTCTTTAATGCAAATGAATGCATTATATCAAAGCAGATACTCCTACAAATTTAAAACCTACTGCTTTACTCCTGGAAAATCTATATAAAATTTAAGAAATAAAAACATGAATTATCTTTCTTTATTACTTATAGAGATATAGATATAAATAGATAGCTATGCAAGATAAAAAGACAGGGATAGGTAGATACAAATAGAAGTATAAAAATCCAAAAATAAATAAAATTATAGCTGTAGATACAGATATGTTTTGTAGTTTCACTCCTCTCACATACACACACAATTATTACTTGCATACATAGCAAACATTTTTTTGTTGTCTCAGAAACATGCCATAACTTCATAAATTCCTATTCTAAAATTTTGTATTTCTCCCCTGATTTTTATAATACTAAAACTATCTGTCACAGGCACTTTATGTATCTCACACTTTCTATTAAATACATCCTGAAAGTGATATAATGCAATAAAAATGGAGAAGCATTTAATAAAATCCTGGCAGAAAACAGATGGTACACAGAATTGTAAATGAAAAATCAAATGTTATTTGAAAGATAGGGATGGTTTTAAGGCCCCCCAATAAAGAGATGTGACCAAGAAACCAGCAAGAGCAGAAATTCGCTGTCACCTGAAAACATTTCCTCACACTTTGTGATGAGGGCAGCACAAAGTCATTTGAAACTCAGAAATCTCAGTGGCTCAAATAAAAGTTAGATTCAGGACTATATTCCTTCTAAAGACAACATGGTAAATGTGCTCTTTGCTCTTACTCATTGTTTTCATTTTACTTGCGTTTTGGTTTTCTGGACTACAGCTAGCCATGTATAGAGGTATCCCCTAGTGATTTTCAAAGTATCTTTTAATGCTGGGAATAGAACCTAGGCAAAACATGTGTAGTCCCCTGAGTCATTTCTCTGGCCCTCTTTGCTTTCTAGACCACACCCAGTGATGCTCAGGGGTTACTCCTGGCTATGTGCTCAGAAATAACTCCTGTCTTGGGGGACCATTCGGGACACCTGGGGATCAAACCACAGTCTGTTAGTGTGTGCAAGGCAAACACCCTGCTGCTTGCACCACCACTCCAGCCACTGCTCTATTTTTTTAAGTTCTATAAGTTCTCTGCAATCCATGAGGAATAGTTCTTGTCCAAATTTTAGCAATACAGTTTGTCTATCACTTACAGATCCCTTTGCAGTGATGTATTAACACAATGCAGGATATTGTACATCTCCACATCCATAACTCGTCACACCTACCAAGTCCCTTTTATTAAGTACAATATATGCAGAGATGCTGGGATTAGAACCGGGGTCTCAAACTCAATTTACCTGGGGGCTACTGGAGGCAAATTCAGGGTGAGGTAGGGCCACATAAGGGATTTCACAAAAAAGTCCTCAAACATCATTATTAACAGTTTTAATTATTTCTTCTGAACATGAAGAGAACATTGAGTGAAGATCATGAACAGTTCTTCTGAACATGGCATCTTTTGCCTATTCCTTGCTGCCAGAGACTTGACAGTGCTTCTTCTCACAAACATTTGGCTTTAGAGAGGAAGCAGTTGAGACCCTCAGTACGGCTTGAAGATGATCATCATTAAGTCTAGACCTGTACTTTGACTTATTGAAGTTCAATGTGGAGAATAACTTTTCACACAAATATGTGCTCCCAAAAAGGCACACGGTGCACTTGAACATTCAGGAAAGCTCAGGGAAGCTGGGGGTCAATTCTCCCAAAAATTGCCCATGCATGTCTGCTTTTCCACTAATCTCCCTGAACTTGGCTTTGAGATCAGAGCTGCATTGCAGGTCAATGAGCTCCATTTGAAGCACAGGAGGGGCATTTTGTACATCAAAGGAAAAGGGAATTTGGAAAGTGGCTCTGTGCTTTTTTGAAGTCTGCAAATCTGTTATCAAATTCCTTCTCTAGCTTAAAATAGCATTAAAATCCATATTTCTCACCACTGAATGGTATGCCACAAGTTCCTTGAATGCTGGGAAATGGCAAAGGTTTGTCTGAGAGAGCTGGGATTTCCATAACACAAGTTTTGTGGAGATTGCTCTCACGTTGTCATAGGCAGCACTGATAAGCTGCCCTGGGCCTTGTAACATCTTGTTTAGTACATTCAGCTTATGTGTGATGTCAACAAGAAAAGCTAAGTCCATGAGCCATTTGTGATCACTCAACTCAGAAACAGCATTCCCATCCTTCTCCATGAAGGCTTTCACTTCTCTCAACTCAAAAAATCTATTCAGGACATTTCCCCTGCTGAGCCAACGTGCCTCGGTGAAATAGAGCACATCTCCATATTCTGACTCCATTTCTCTAAAAAAGCACGGAACCTCCTGTGCTTTAAGCCCCTGGATCTGATTTGTTGATGCATTTCACAACAACAGACATCACATTGTCACATGGCAGGCATTTACTGCAAAGGGCCTGCTGATGCAGTGAAGAGCAATGGCCTTCTCTACACCCTCCTCTTCAAGTTTTTTTGAACAAGTGCCACCAGTCCATTTTTCCTCCCTGTCATCAATGGTGCTCCATCGGTTATTATTCCAACAAACCTCTTCCATGGCAAACCTGCATTCTCAATGACATCACACAGATGCGGAAATATCTCATTAGTGGTGGTCTGGCCATGCATCGGAATTATTGTGAGCAGCACCTCTGTCAATTCAAAATTGCAATCAACACCACGGACATAAATCATGAGCTGTGCAGTGTCTGTTATATCTGTGTCCTCGTCAAGAGCAACTGAGTATGCATCAAAACATTTGGCTTTCTCACACAGTTGATGATAAATGTCACTTGACATGCCTGAAATGCGCTCTGCCACAGTGTTGGCAGAAAGGCTGATTTTGCTAAATTGACCTTTTTTTTCTGGACAGATAATACTTGCAGCCTGTAACATGCAGTTTATTTTTTTTTAACAAACTCTCCTTCTGTGAATGGTTTCCCTGCCTTAGCAATCATCTCACTAACCATGTAACTAGCTTCGACTGATGCAACATTCTCTTTGGTTGCTTTCTTGAAGAAATCTTGTTGCCTCATTAGACATGCTTTAAGACTGGCAACCCGCTTGGCTCTCTCATTTCCTTGATATTTTGCACATTCCTAGGCATGTTTAGTTGAATAATGGCATTTGAAGTTGTATTCCTTGTGCATTGCAACTTTCTCTGAGCAATAAGACATGTGGGGATACCCCTGTGCTCAACAAAGAAATACTGCATCTCCCACTTTTCCTGAAATTGTCTGTGCTCGTCATCAATCTTTCTCTTCACTGCAAGCTTTGATGAAGTCATGATGAAGGTATGACAAATATAATTCTGTAATAAACTTCTCTCCCTTCTCTCCCTTAGGCCTCTGATTATGCAAGGGACAGCGGGCAAAAGCAGTGGAAATGACGTCTGCGCTAGGCGCAAATTATTTGCGATTATTTACTTACCAAATATTTGCAATGAAAAAAATCGCATTTAATAAGAAAAAAGTCGCAAAAAATCGCATTAAACATTTGCATACCCCGAACAAAACTGCCCGAGATATGCAAATGTTTAATGCGATGTTTTTCTTACTAATGCAATTTTTATTGCGATTATTTGGTAAGTGAATAATCACGAATACTGTGATATTTGGAGGCGGGCCACAAAATGTTGTACGGAGGGCCACAAATGCCCACAGGCCGCGAGTTTGAGACCCCTGGATTATAATAAGGACACTCATTATGAAAGAGCAAGGAAGGAGCAGAAATGAATTTTAGAAAATATGGAAGAGCCAAAGCTACCACAAAAGGATGGTGTAATCACTGCCAAATAGTGGGCAGAAGGGGATCAGCATGGGGACAAGCACCCAGAATGCTCTCTCCTATTTTTTGGCTAAACCATAGAGAAACAAAGGGCAATGAAATCCAGATTGAGTAGTTCACTTTCTGAACTCCCCACAATGAGTAGAGGGAGGAAAGAACTAGAGAAATGAATACAAATTATCTCAGCAAACCTCTCCAAAAATTAGCCATGTAGATCATAAAGGCTCTTTTTCTATACCCTGGCCATCAAAACTCCAATGACCAAAGTGAAATTCAGGTGTTTGGATTCTGATTTTGTTAGAGAAAAAAAAATGCAGTCGTTAAATGGAATCACACTGGGATACTAGAGACATATGTTTTATTCGGAGTGTTGTGTTCAACATAAACAACTCTCCACCTGCCTTTATGCTGATCAGGCACTGGCCTTTAGAACCACCTTCTGGGAGTTAATGGGGGTACAAAGACCTGAGCTGCTGATGAGGGCAGAAACTGTAAAGACCCACAAGTCCATAGTGCCTCACCCTGTTGGTGTGGAGCCTTGGTGTCAACATTTCTCATCTATTTTTCCTGAATTAAATAAGAGAATTTGGCCTTCTGGAGTGCTAGGAGCTCGAGGGCAAAATTCTATACTAGGTCTAAGCCTCAAAATAGCAAAGTCAGGCCCTGTAAAGGCAATGTCCATTAATGAACTATTAATGCATGGCTGGTACAAAATGTTATATAAACTTATTTTTCCTATTTTTTGAACCCTACCTGGTGATGTTCATGAGTTTCTCAAGGCTCTACAATAGGAATAATTTGTGCAATGCTTGGGGGACCCCATAGGGTGCTGGTGATCAAACCCATCTTGATTGTATGCAAGGCAAGCACCCAACACTCTGTACTATTTTTCTTGCCCTTCAGCTAATAAATTATATCAGTACAGATGTTTCTCAGTACAATACTCAGGACACCACAGTGATAGGCATTACTCTTTCAAAGTCTCAAAAGGAAGTCCACTAGGATTGCACTTGAAGGCTGTCAAACAGAATAAAACAAAACAGGGGAACAATTGTACTTGATACTAATGCTTGACTTTGCTCTTTTGGGCCCCCACTCTTTCCCTTCACTCTTGTACTTATGACCACCTGCCAATACCTGCTGTTTTTGTGAAGTAATGAAGATTAAATTCCATCCATGTAGAGGGCCTGCATATTATAAACAATGGAAAGAAGAGCCTGGAGTTTTGTAAGTATCAGCTGATCCATAATTATGTGTACGTAGGATAATACTAGTTTGTTTACAAAATGTGTTTGTAAAATGGCTCACAGATTTTAATTATTCAATTGCAAGTCGAATACTATTTTAGATTCTGGAAAATCTTTGCCAAGATGAATGCCCAGAATAATCCTGATGGGAGGGAAAAACCTTACTGGCATTGATTTATTCCTATACAGAAGCTTCCTTTTTACAGACAGAGGGAAATACTCTCTCCAATGAGAAAATCCTTCATGCTGCTTACCCAAATGTGTGTTGCAAGCACTTGCCAAGTGCAAATGTGCACAAAAAATTGATTGCCTCAGACATGTGACACCAAATAGCTTTCCTCATTTCAGTCTCAGTACCTGTGGTCCTGACCTCTTACAGCCCTTGACTTGCATCTCAGCCTTTTGGAAGGCCAGCTCCCACAAATAGCTCACTGATTCATTGGCCACTGTCTTTTGCCATCAATCAGATAATGAGAAACCACTTCCCTTAAAACAACAACAGCATTACTTTCATTCAGTGCAAGTCATGTCCTTAATCTACGCAGCTCTGAAGCCCGACTTCTCCAAAGTGACAATTGAATCTGCCAATTGTAGTTTCTCAAGATATAGAGACCTGTGGTATCTAGCATGGTTGAGGTATGTTTGTGGTAGCCCCAAATACCAATGGGCATGATCCATACAATAAACATGAAAGTCAGGTGAACACATGAGAGCATTCTAAAATATTTTGATTATAGAATTAAAGAATGTCATTACATTTTTATCTTTTAAAAATTTTTTTTTTATCTTTTTTCTGTATGGGCCACATCCAAGAATGATGACAGTTTGGGGAAGGGCAGTGTGAGCCTGAAGTTTTGTTACTCAAAGACCACTAGGTTTATTCCCAGAATAGGGAACCATGCTGTGTCAGAGTTTTAACTTAAGACCTCAAACATGCCGTCTCCCCAGTAAAGACAAGAGTTATAGTTAAGTGGCCAGTGTACTTTAGTGTGGATGCAAAGAAACTTTAGCTTCCTTATAGAGTAATTAAGCCACTTTGTTTGCCTTTCCAAGGCTCCCTCCCTGATCCATTGGCACTGCAGGAGGCTATGTGAGTCTAGAATCCTTCCACACCTTCAACTTTCCTTTCCATTGAACAATTCAGGGAGTTGCATCCAGTCAATAATGGAGCTCTGGTGGCAACAATCTAAACTCCTTTACCCACAACACAAGGAGGTCTTATTTTATGGACAAGCAAACAGCCTACTCATGGTACAGAGGTCACAGAAATATGCTTCTTCTTAAAACCAAAATCTATTACACTGAGCTACATCAAGGTCAGAATAGTAAACAAAATCTTTAGCAAAGCTGTGAGACTATCCCTGTCCAGAGCATCCCATCTGCCTTCCAGGGGTTGTTAAATGCCTGATACTGGGAACTTCTGGTTCATTGGGCATATTTGTTCGCTAAAGTATATGCTAACCATGCCAGAGAATTCAGACCCTCTCCTCTGTCTATTTACCTTCCACTATGACTAGGCAGCTTTAATCAGTGTTTGATGGTGGTAGAATAATAATGAGTAATTGGCCGCTTTTTCTAAACTGAGGGGTTACAGTAGAGAAGCATACTCTGAGGGGACTCTGAGGCCCAGATGTTACAAGAGCCTTAAACCTCAGAGTTGTTATGTAACTGATTTCTCTGGATAGTGTATCCACCCTCCCTCCCTCTCTCATCCTTTGCCTTTCTCCATCTTCAGACTACCTGAAATCATGATTAATCTCACTCCTCACTTTGCTCAAATGCATCAGGCTTTGCTCCCAGGGAAGATTAAAAGTAAGGAAGGGACACCCAGAGAAGTCGCCCAGTCAGGGGCTATCAAGGAGCAAGAGAAATGATAATACAGTGAAGTGAGTTCTATGGCCAAAAAGGGAAGAAAAGACTCATGCTTGGGTTCATATTTTCTCTTTTCTCTCTCGTCACTCTCTTCTTTTCCTCTCCTTTCCTTCCTCCCTCCCATCAGAACTGAAATAAAGCAGACTGCTCACAGCTTTCCAAAGATTAGAATTTAGAATGAAGCAAGTAGTTTCCATAGAAGAAGCAACTGATTGAAGGAGACAGGGATCATGAATAACCTTGCAGGGACTTTATTCTGAGGGCAGTGGAATGGCACTGACAAGCTGTAAGGAAGGAAGTGATTTGATTAGATTGGACTTCAGAAAGCCACTCCAACTGAGAAAAATGGATTAGAGGGCTAGGACCTAAAGAAGCATGGACACTACTTAGAAAGTTACTCAAGGACTCGGGAGAATATTAATGTGGGTGGTGAAAAGAGAAAGAAACTGGATTTTTGAGGTTTAAAAGTCAGAGTTGCAAAACATGTTATTTCTTAGATATTGTCTATCAGATCAAGAATTAAGGAGAATTGGCAGAGAACTGGAAAATCATAATGTTAAGTCACATGGGAGATTTATGATTAGGGTCTGTAAGACTTGAAGTTTTTTGAAGAAACTCTCATAAGTCATCATTAGAAATAGGATGAAAAATGCTTCAAAGAGTGAGAGTATGAGAGTGATAATTAAATAAAACTGGAGCCACTATCATAAAATATTTCTAAGTCACAGTTTACTCACTAAAGGCAGGCAACCTTTAAGCCTCTGTGTAAGGTTGTAATGCATAAAACTGGTTGAGCCAAAAACACAGCTCACAGTTATTTAACAAGTATAAGATCTGGGTCTGGAGAAATAGTACAGTGTGTAGGGTAGGGCGATTGCTTTGCTGTGGCCAACCTGGGTACATTCCTTGATATCTCATATGGTTGCCAAATATTTAAAGAAATGATTACTGAGTGCAGAGCCAGAGTGCATAGCCAGGTATAACTCAAAAACTAAAACAACAATAATAACAATATTTCCACATTTAATAATGGTGTGATAATCCAGGTTGTGATATAGAGTTGCTATTTAACTACTTAGTGTTGAGACAAGGAGAGAAAAACAGACTGAAAAGGGAACCGTTCTTTTGCTTTTTGTTTTTTGAGTCACACCCGGCAGGCTTAGGGGTTACTCCTGCATCTATACTCAGAAATCGCTCCTGACAGTCTTGGGGGACCATATGGGATGCCAGGATTTGAACCACCGTCCTTCTGCATGCAAAGCAAATGCCCTACCTCCATGCTATCTCTCCTTTTTAAAGAATTGTTGATAGAAGAATTATTAAGAAAATAATTTGAATTATTAACTTATTAAAATGTAAAATAATACATGAAAAGCAGGGAATGGAAGGATAATTAAATAGCATTTATTATTAAAAAGAAAGAAAATGTAGCCATAATGAAAACCAAAGGAACTTCTTGTTAATAGGTACAAAAGAACAAAGCAAGATGTTCATGACCCCACATCACTTATGCACTTCCTTAATACCTTTGATCTGAAGTGCTATGCTTGCCAACACAGCATGATGTGAGGTCTAGAACTCTGCTAGCCTTCAGAACTGGGTCACATGCTTGCTCAAGTTTCTACAAATGATGGAGCAAGTGTAGGGGTTTGCAAAGATCAATAATGAGTAAAGATAACCAGTGACATAAATAAAAACAATGCTTCTCAAATAACCTTTATTTTGTTTTTATATTGTTTATAATACATAATTACATAGAATAATTTCTCAATATCAAAGATAATTCTGACCTCTCAGAGCAAATGTGTCATTACGGAAGAATAAGTAAAACCAGAGAAGAAAAGTTGTAAAATAAATCCCCACATTGTGAAATTGCTGCACAGGTGTATTTCCACCACCAGGTGGACAAGTCTGAAGAGACAGGGCAGCAGTGAAGAATGAATAAACCTAGCCAATCAGGAGAGAGTTGTAGAGTGAGTGGCTTCTCTCTCATGGTCACTCTGAGTATGCCAAGCCAAACTGACCTTTGTTTATTAAACCAGTAGATAATCACCTGGGCAGGGGAAGGTAGAGTGATCCCGGTGGACTTTTACATATGAAAAGGATAGGTTTTAAAGAAAAAGGAAGATGGGGGGACATCTTTGTTTTGCTTTAATAGTTGGGTGTCATCTCACAATTTCATTCTTTCTGTTCATAATAAAACAAAAAAAATTGAGAAAGGCTACAAAATTTTTGTTCTTCACCAGAAGTGTGAACCCCAGATCAGGACTTATAAAAATTACTTGCATAAAGTAAGAGTTGTGGAAATAAAAAGATAAAAATCCTTTAGCAGTAAGATTGTGAGCTGTTTAAAGCATCATAGATTAACTTGTGTATATCATTGTCAAAATAATCAGCTTTAACCATATCCTTGTTTTATACATATCGCAACATTTTTCATAGACTTTTCTGAACATAAACATTAGAACTTTTCTGTAGATACTCAATTTGAAAATTCTTAAATATTTTTATTTCAAGCACTGTAATGAGTATATAACATCCAAGTTCCTTTTCATAAACTTCTCTAAACAAAAAATAAAAAACATTTCGGCAGATATGTATGTATATATACATATATATATACATATATACATATATATATATACATACATATATACATATATATACATACATATATATACATACATATCTGCCGAAATGTTTTTTATTTTTTGTTTAGAGAAGTTTATGAAAAGGAACTTGGATGTTATATACTCATTACAGTGCTTGAAATAAAAATATTTAAGAATTTTCATATATATATATATATATTTGAAAATAAGTTTGCTAAAACATTCTTGTTTTTTTTGTTTTTGTTTTTGTTTTTGTTTCAGGCCACACCCGTTTGATGCTCAGGGGTTATTCCTGACTATGTGCTCAGAAATTGCCCCTGGCTTGGGGGGACCATATGGGACGCTGGGGGATCGAACCGTGGTCCTTTCCTTGGATATCGCTTGCAACGCAGACACCTTACCTCTAGCGCCACCTTGCCGGCCCCTGCTAAAACATTCTTATAATGAGCACTGTAATAAAAGTCTAAAGTATCCAATTTCCTTTTTCATGGACTTCTGTGGACAAAGACATAAAAGCATTTTTTCAGACATAATTTGAGAATAAGTTGCTACTTACTATGTACAATCCAGCATCACTGCAATTGGGAAACATTCCTAATAGGGCAGCTGAGGACCATAAAAAATCTAACAACATTATGCATTTTCCAGAACTGTGTAAACTAATATTAAACAAATAAAGTTGGATACAAAATTATCTGTTTTCAAAGGGGCATAGAACAACAAAACAGTAGCTATTAAGACCTATTACAGGTAGAATATACCATTTAACTAGCATTATAGTGACCAATGCAAATAGTATTGAGAGATTAACCTAGAAGAAAGTTTCAGTAGGATTTGAAAGCAGCTTCTCATTTGAGCTTGGATCCTCCATTTTCACCTCTATCTCCACCTTCTGTGGTAGGCTGCTGAGGTCTCTTGGCATAGAAAGGCCTTCGGTACCTGGGCCGGAATCTGGGCCGAGGGACTAGTTCAACTCCCTGCTGTTGGTCCCCCTCGAGTGGGGCTTTCTCTTTGGCTTCTATCCCGTCAGTGATCTCAAAAAGCTGCTGCAGGTTGGCGGGCTGAGGACTTTGCACAAAGCACCTTTGGTAAAAGAAAGAGATGGACATTGGCCTCTGGAACACGACTCAGTCTTCAGCTCTCTCCCCTTGATTACCTGCTACTGTCCTCCCTGAGGGGTGCTCTGCCACATTCAGAACAGGGGCCACGTGCACTGCTATTCTGCTGATAGGCACTGCACACTCAGTTCAGTTCAAGAAGTCATGGTGATTATCCACCAGACGGCCAAATCAGTCACCATCGTTGGGGGTCTTCTCAGGTCACTGGGTTACTATCTGAGCAGCAGTTGTAAAATCAGTCCCCACATTATAACTACATGCCATGTTTCCGCCCCAAATAGATGGGTCTGAAGCAAGTCAGGTAGCTGTGAAGACTTAATAAGCCAAGCTAGTCAGGAGAGTGTCATGGAGTCAGTGGCTTCTCCCTCATGATCTCTCTGAGTGTACCAAGCCAAACTGACCTTTCTTTATTAATCCAGTACAAAATTCACCCAGGTGGGCTTTTACATATCAAAGGGATAGGTTTAAAGGAAAGAGGAAGATGGGGGACATCTTTGTTTTGAGTTAATAGCTGGGTGTCATCTTACACAAAGTGATTTTTCAGAAAAAGAGTTTAACTCTTTAAAACCATGAACTATATTAGGGCTGGAATGATAGCACAGTAGGTAGGTTATGTGCCTTGCACACAGCTGACCCATGTTTGATCCCCAGCATCTCATATTCCCTGAGCCTACCAGGAGTAATTTCTGAGTACAGAGCAAGAAGTAATCCCTGAATGTCACAGTTGTGCCCCCCCCAAAAAAAAAAACAAAAAAAAAAATCCACAAAACAAACAAACAAAAATTTTCTATGAACTATATAGTCCAAAGGTAAAGACAGTTAACATGCAGGCAGCTGACTTCAGTCTCATCCCCAGCCCTTCCATGTTTTGAGAACATCATCAGAGCCTGACAATAGCTTTCAATCACTGCCAGGTGAGAATCAATTCCTTCCCCAAATCCCATAAGATTTATTACTATTGTAATAATTATGATCTAAAAGAACTATTAAGTATATTTGCTAAAATACCTACATTGACTTATTAGGAATTTCCTTAATATTGGCTATGAATAACTGTCAGATTAGGAATTGCACAAGATTTTTACTATGAAATGAAGCAAACCAAAACTTAATGCCCAAACTTCCTAAAGTTAATTTTATGCATTTTTCCTTAAAAAAAAAACTCTCCTAAATTCTGGCTAAAAACTTAGATTTGTCTTGTATTTTTTTCTATATCTAAAAGAGATTTAAAAAAAGGGAGGGGGCGGAACGATAGCACAGCGGTAGGGCATTTGCCTCACACACTGCTGACCCAGGACTGAACTGGGTTTGATCCCTGGCTTCCTGTATGTTTCCCCAAGCCAGGAGTCATTTCTGAGTGCATATGAGCCCCCCCAAAAGACATATAGATAAGTGTGTCCATATACAGCCAGAAAACAATAAAAATATGTGAGGGTTTAGACTGTTCTTTTTGTCTTTTCCTTTTGCCACACCAGGCCATTCTTAGGGGTTACTTCTGGTTCTGTGTTCAGGGATCACTTCTGTTGATGCTAAGGACCATGTGTAATACCAGGAATCAAATGCAAGTCAGCCACACAAAAGGCAAGTGCTCTCCCTGCTGTGTTTTTTATGCTTTCTGGTCCTAAGCTAAGTTCTTAAGAATGGTGTTGTCAATACAGTGTACTTGTGTGGAGTAGGAGGAACAAAGGACAGATGAAAGAAATAAAAAGAAGGGAGAGTTAAAATGGTGCATTCACCTTATTCTTTCTACCTGTTGGTACAGTTTGAGGTAATACAATAAATATAAGTTACTTTTAGTCAACAGAAAACTTGAAATTATTCATATAGATGTACACAAGTCTAAATATATGGATATTTATAAAATATGTCTAAAATATATTATAAATTTTACTAAAATATATTATAAACATTTAAAACATTATTTTGCAACATGATAAAATAGAGTATTGTGAATGATTTGTAATCCATTTTGGTCAAAATAAAAATCAGTAATAAAAGATAGAATGCTTTATAATATATTTATGACTATTATACATATATACTAAATGTTATAAATTTATAACTGCTATAAATATATTCTTAAATATATATCTATAATGATGCTCATAACTATAGCTATGGGCTTTATACATTTTTAAATGACTTATACTCACCTGTTAGCATAAAACAGAAAAATAAATATGCTACTGAAGTGTTAACTTTGGGAGCTTGAGTAAAAGGCACAGGAGATGTCGTTTCAGTTGGTGTGCTCAGAATTCTCATTTTGGTGACATGTCACTTGAGAAGTACCTAGAAATGATTAGGAATGAGAATCTTGCAACTATGTCCATACAAAGTGTATATTAGCTTGGTAAATACTTTATTTGGATCCTGTCAATATCATCAATACCATCTAAGTACCATTACTAATACTAAAACTACCAGGCACATTTTATTTTAAATTTGAAATAAAAATTGTTTATATAGAATATTGTTATTCTATATGTTATTCCATATTCTTATTCTATATGCTATTCTGAATGTTAATATTATAGATTCTCTTAGAATTTCATCCACATATTTACTATTAACTTTCACCCTTTTCTGGAACTATTTTGACCTGAGACTGA
Organism: Suncus etruscus; assembly: GCF_024139225.1. Lineage (NCBI taxonomy): Eukaryota > Metazoa > Chordata > Mammalia > Eulipotyphla > Soricidae > Suncus > Suncus etruscus. The sequence goes on along the minus strand of NC_064853.1, from coordinate 129,099,773 downwards.
CAGAACCACTTTCTCAAATTTTAAAATGGCCTCTCACATGTTCTTTAAAAAATTAATGTGACTAAATGAAATGCACCACTTCAGAGATTCCAGAGAGGTGAATTTTGCCAAAGAAATCTTAGCTTCAACAACTTGTGCAAACTTTACTACTGAAAGCTGGGGAATCAGTCATTTTGGCTCTTCTGGCTTCTCAAGAATCTCAGTAGTAGAGATGGAGACATTGTCTTTGGCTGTGTGTCAGAGTCTATTTGTGCCATTTCAGCCCTCATTCGTCCTGTGGCTCATAGAGGGGAATGGAATTACGTCATTGTCTGCATAGAAAATTCACACAAAGAAAACTTTTTGCAATTGTCTTGCTACAACAAACTGGAATGGAGAGAGTGGCTGTTTGGAGATTCATTCTCTCTTCTGCAATGAGACAGACTGCTTCATGGATATAAGGGTTGATGAAGTAATATAGGTCAGGCCCACAGAGTGCCATAAAAATACACATCAAGAAATAAAAAATTGGCCAGGAGAGATAGCACAGCAGCGTTTGCCTTGCAAGCAGCCGATCCAGCACCAAAGGCAGTTGGTTCGAATCCCGGTGTCCCATAGGGTCCCCCGTGCCTGCCAGGAGCTATTTCTGAGCAGACCGCCAGGAGGAACCCCTGAGCACCACCGGGTGTGGCCCAAAAGCCAAAAATAAATAAATAAATAAAAAATACTGCTCATATTAATGTGACCACAACTTTGACAGCTAAGTAGAAAATCTAGCACTGTTCTCTAAGTATCAGTCATATGTAACACTATTAATATAGCATTTAACATATGCACCTGAAGGTAGTTTGTAACCTACCATGACCACACAGTCATTCAGTGTATAAATATTATAAATTCATTTGGAAAAATAGGATTCAAAGAAGAAATTTTAAATTTCCAGATACAACTTTTTTTTTTTTTGGGTCACACCTGGCGGTGCTCAGGGGCTACTACTGGTAGGCACGGGGGACCATATGGGACACCGGGATTCGAACCAACCACCTTTGGTCCTGGATCAGCTGCTTGCAAGGCAATCGCCGCTGTGCTATCTCTCCGGGCCCTCCAGATACAACTTTTAAACCTTACTTTTCATTGTCGTTCCTTCCACCTAAGATTAAAATGTATCTAGTTTTTTCTCCTCTTTTCTTTTCTTTCTTTATGGGCTAAGTCATGTTTCTTATATCAAGACCATGGCGGTTTTTTCTTTTTTTTTTTTTTATTCTTTTTTTTTCTTTTTTTTTGTGTTTGTCTGTGTTGTTTTGCTTTGTTTTGTTTGTTTGTTTGTTTTTTGTTTTTGTTTTTGTTTTGTGCATGTGTGGTGCTTACCATTATTGTTGGAGTCCTCACTGGATAATGGACACTTTTTGTTTTGTTTTGTTTTGTTTTGTTTTGTACTGATGGAATGTTTCATTTTCTTTTTTCTCCATCGCCCCCCAAATCAATGATGAGAACCTCTAGAAGGACTCTGCCCACTTTTGGAGTATTAGACTATTTCCCCAGTTTACTACTTTTCTCTTCTTCAGACCAAACCACGCAAACTTAACTAGCTAGGCCTACCTCCCAGTTAGAGGGGGAAATTAGGGAGACACCTAGACCAATCAGATGCAAGACTACTAGGTGGTAGGATAGGTACAAAAGGGACCACATATTCTAGCAGCCCTGGGGGTGAAGGAAGTGGATATGGGAGATACGACAAAAACAGAGGTGAAGGAAAGACAATTTGGTGATGGGAATACCCCCTGATGTTATGTAAATATTTAACTAAAATATTATTGTCAACATGTAAACTACTATGATCAAAATAAAAATTATATAATAAAAATGTATTTATTTATTTACTGTGCTTGCTCACTGTCCACAAATAACCAAAAAGCTGCTATCATTTTAATATGTTTTTATGATACCCAGAAATTGGATTTATAAAAGGTGAGAATCTATCAGTGCTTTTCAAAGAGAAATATTTGTTTATAAATTATCTGTCCCAGCATGGGCAATGCACATGTGAGCTATCCTGGCTTTATCAAAATGAATATGAGCATAATTAGAATAAAGATGCTCAGTGTCAAGGCCTTACATAAATTATAGTGGCAAGTGCTGACAGAATTTCTGCCTAGTCTGAGTTTTTGAGCAAATAGCACAGAGATGTTCAAAATTGTCTTTTCCCTGTGCTTTTTAGTTGGGGGTGACCCACATTTCTCTGCTCTATCCTGCGTTGTGATTGCAAAACACCACACTATCCCCAGAGCCATACTTTGCGTAGACTCCCAGTACATGTCCTTTCCCCTTTGCCTTTACTCTGGCTGAACCTGAGTGTGGGTCACTAAATTGTAGTTTGCAAGACAGCATTTCAAAGTGAAGCAAGGGGATCTGAGCAGTGGTGAGGTAGTAGGCCTTTAACCTTGCACGCAGCTGACCTAGGATAGACCATGGTCCAAGGTCCATGGTCCCCCAAACCAGGAGTGATTTCTGAGCGCATAACCAGAAGTAACCTCTGAGTGTCACCGAGTATGGCCCAAAAACAAGCAAAAAAAAAAAAAAGAAACAAGAAAGGTGATGCAGGGAGGGTAACTGCAGTCTGCTCTTCACAATCTGGTCCTCCCCTCTCATCTGCTGCCCTCCAGTGAGCTCTGCCTCCCAAGGTCAATCATGCAGATTCTTAGATAGTCAGATTGCCCTGCTCTTAAAGTGGTTCTTGATGCCAACCACTTTGAGAGTTATCAGTGATTTGCTATATGCCTCCTGCCTTCACTCTGAATTACTTGACTTCATGAAGGATGCACGCATCAAGAATTAAATGTACGTGAAGTTAGGTATTATGACAAATCTGGGAAATGCAGAAGATAAATTCTCTGTTCTGAAGTCTTCACAGTCTACTGAATGAGCCACTGGTAATGATTTAAGGTAATGTTTAATAATATAAAGTACTCTGGCAAGCTCTGAGCTTGCCAGAATATTTTATCTGAATATATGCATTTATGTGCATACAGATGCATGCATACATCCACACACTCTAGAAGGAAGGATAAGAAACGAAAAGATTGTTGAGGAAAATGCTTGCAACTGTTACCATTTTGGGTGAGATTGTTTGATTTGTTCAAAAGAATATACATAAGTAGAATAAAACAAACAGGCAAATGAAATTTAGTTATATATTTTAATATATTAATTTTAATAATATATTTTTACAAATACATGGCATCCTTACAAGGATGTAACTTCGTTATTTATCCCATTAGCTAAAACACTTTACTCAATACAAACACACCATCTCTCTCCTCTACAGTCAATATTCTTATAAAGAGAAGGGTAAGAGAAATGAGGGAGGGATGCGTCACAAGCTTTATGTCATGATGGTATTAGAATTCCTAGATTTTTCATGAGTAGGAAAGGGAAACAAAACCGAATGGCAGATGCTGAATGAGAAGGGAAATTATTTTGCCCAATCTTTTCCAAAATGCTAATAACCAAACCCACCGAGTAGAGGTGCACAAGACATCTCTAGGTAGCCAAGCAATTATGAGCTGCTGAGGCTAGTTCAGTCTGTGACACATAATGTTTTTGTCTGAGTTCTCCAAAATATGAGAATATAAGTCACAGCTTGAGAAAAAATATTTGTGAAAACTTATCTGATACAGGATTGTATCTCAACTATACCAATAATCTTAAAACTTAAGATAATAAATAACCCAATTACAAAAGACAAATTTATGACACTCTAAAAATATGCAGACAGCACAATAAGCACAGAAAAAAAGATGAGCTATATCAAGCATCATCAGGCAAGTGCAAATTAACAAATGAGGAGACCACACAAACCTATTAGAATTGCCCAGACATGGAACAATAACAACACAAACCATTGGTCAGCATGTAAATTAACAGATAATCTCCTTTACTGCTGGTGAGAATTCAAGATAGAATAGCCACTGTGGGAAACAGTTCTATGGTCTCCACAGACTAAAGACCACCTTTACTGTACTCCTTGGTATTCACACAAAGGAGTTCAAACATACTCAAGGCTTCTCATGGATGTTTAGAAATTTATTCATAATTCCCAAACTTAAAAGCCACAACATGTTTCTCATTTGGGTAAAAAGAAAAAAGTTGACCTGCCCAGTGCTTCCTGACTGTGAGAAACTGTAAGTTTTGCCTGTGCATGTTTTTCCATTGTCCTGTCTCCAGAATATCTTGGGAGTAGGCTGAAAAGGGCCCAGAAAAAAAGTTCTCCCAGAGGCTCACCCAAGAGCCTGAACGCCAAGGAACTGTTTCCGACCATGAAAACTGGTTATCCGCAGTATTCTGCAGAAAGAAAAATCCCCTGTTTATGACGTCAGGCTAGGAATATCTATGCCCGCCTAGTGTGTCCCGACTGTGAGAAAGTGTAAGTGTTGCCTGTGCATGTTTTTTCACTGTCCTGTCTCCTGAACCTCTTGGGGGTGGGCCTAAAAGGACCCAGAAAAATAGCTCTCCAGAGGCTCCAGAAGAGCATTAAGCTCCACTTCGCTTCACAGCCGCACACTCTTTCTAACCAATAAACGCCACACAACATACAGAAAAAAAATCACACTACAAGTGTGACAAATGGAAACCTCACAGGCAAGCACCATGCACAGAGAATGAAGACGATAGTGCGGATGACCTAAAAAATTTCAACCATCTGATTAACCTCTCAGATAAGGAGATTAGAGTAGAAATATGGAAGATGTTTGTAGAACTCAAAGAAAGCATAAATCGATCAGAACAGAACACAAAGACAGATATCAGAAAACTCCAAACTGAAATAACTGATCTGAAAAACATGGTAGCTCAACTGAAAACCTCAGTGGATGTTCTCGCCAGCAGGGTTAAGAGCAGCTGAGGATACAGAATTGGCCTGCTGGAAGATGAGATGCAGAAAAGCTCAACACAGCAGAAGAAATTGGAAAAGAACCTTAAGACAAATGATCAGGCAATGGAAAAAGTACTCAAGGAATGTGAACAGACAAAAAGAGAAGTCTTTGATAAGCTCAACAGAAACAACATAAGAATCATTGGAGTCCCAGAGGCCCAGGTAGGAGATCTCCAGGAAGAATCAACTGTCAAAATCATCATCAAAGAGATACTCCCAGAGTTAAAGACTACATGCAATCAAATCCTGCATGCGCGAAAGTACCAGAAACACCCCAAGACACATACTCATTACAATGACAAATCCCACAGAGATAGAATACTGAAAGCAGCAAGATCAAAAAGGGAAATTACATTCAAAGGAGCATCCCTAAGACTTACAGCAGACATGTCATAAGAAACTCTCGAGGCCAGAAGACAGTGGTGGGATATTGTGACAAGACTGAATGAAATGTGTGCCTCACTGAGAATACTGCACCCAACTGACTCCTGTTCAGGTTTGAAGGAAAGATACATAGTTTCATGGATAAATAACAGCTCAGAAACTTTACAGATGAAAAACCAGCCTTAAAGGAAAAACTGAAAGGTCTACTTTAAGACAAGAGAGACGAACAAATACAGCAAACTTATCTACAAAGATGACATTAAATCCTATGACAATCATCTTCCTCAATGTCAATGGACTAAATTCACCAACTAAAAAACACAGAGTGGCAAAATGGGTCAAAAAGATGAATTCAACCTTCGGTTGCCTACAAGAAAGAAATCTGAATAATCAGAACAAACATAAACTCAAAATCATCCAATCAAACAACACCCTTAAAAAAGGTGGGGTAGCCATATTAATATCTGATGACACCAACTTTATACTCAGAAAAGCGGTAAGGGACAAAGATGGACACCATGTACTAATCAAGAGATATGTGCAACAGGAAGAAATCAGACTATTAAACATATATGAACCCAATGAGAGACCAGGAAATTATCTAATACAATTACTGAAAAATCTGAAAGAAAACATCAATGATAACACAATAATTGTGGGAGACCTCAACAGTGCCTTGTCAACACTTGATACATCAACCAGACTGAAACCCAACAAAAACATACTAGCCCTGAAAAGAGTAATGGAAGAAAGAGGACTAGTATATATATATATATATATATATATATATATATATATATATATATATATATTGGACACTCCACCCCAAAAAACCTGAATACACATTCTTCTCCAACATACATGGGTCATTCTCCAGGATAGACTACATGCTGACACATAAAACATACCTTCATAAAATTAAGAGGATAGAAATCTTGCAGGCTACATTGGCTTTGAAATTAGATGTGAACTACAAAGGCACACAGAAGAAAAACTTTAACAATTGGAAATTAAACAGCCTGCTACTGAACAACCAGTGAGTTCGGGATGAAATCAAAGAGGAAATCAAAACTTTCCTGGAAACAAATGATAATGAAGACACAAACTACCAGAATCTATGGGACACAGCAAAAGCAGTCCTGAGAGGAAAATTTATAGCTCTACAAGCACACATCAGGAAGGTAGAAGGGGCATACCTGAATAGCTTAATGACACAGCTCATAGAATTAGAAAGTGCTCAACAAGAAGACCCAAAAATAGGGAGACAGAAGGAAATAACAAAGCTGAAAGCAGAAATCAACAAAGTGGGAACCCAAAAACAATTTGAATGATCAACAAAAGAGAAGTTGGTTCTTAAAAAAAAAAAAAAAAAAACAAGATTGATAGACCATTGGCAAAACTCACAAAGAAAGAGAGAAACCTGATAACTCGTATTGGAAATGAAAAGGGGAACAGAGACCTCTGCACCCGCCAGCCTGCATGCCTATCCCCAGAGTGATTGCAGTGCCCTGAGGCTGCTCCACCTGGGCATGCAGGGACCCCTGTGTCCGTGCCTCCCCGTGCCCAGGGTGAGTGATTCCCCTGGGGCTACTTTACGTGGGCGCACGGAGACCTCCACGCCTGCCAGCCTGCATGCCTGTCCCCTGAGTGCGTGCAGTGCCCTGAGGCCACTCCACCTGGGCACACAGGGACCCCCGCGTCAGCGACCCTCTGCGCCGGTGCCCAGGGTGAGTTCACTCCCCTGGGGCCGCTCCACGTGGGTGCGCAGAGACCCCCCTTACCCACCGCCTCACTCTCCTGTCCCCAGAGATCACCCCACCCGACCCAAGCTTAGACAGGAGAGTGCAGTTCCCTGGCACATAGCCGGTCAGAATCGCCTGCGCCAGACCCACTCCGCCGCTGCAACAGGCTGGGACCAATAGACTGGTGAGCTTGGGCCTGCCACCTGGACCTTTGGGTAACCTAGAGCAGCCTACCCCCTGAGCCCCAGAGTGGACCTGAGACTCCCCAAAGGCTGAGGGCAGCTACCGGGTGGGTTTGGCTAGGGGAATTTCTTCTGCTGAAGCTGGGAGGGGACGGAGATCCATTGACTCCCAATTCGGGGAGGGGAGGACAGAGAGCTTGGCTCAACAGCGCCCGAAACCATTGTGTCCAGGAGCTGAACTGCACCGGCTGACAGGAATAAAGGGAAGAAAATTGACCAGACCCACTGAAGGAAGGCTGACCTCCAGGTAGCAGAGAGGGGGAGAAAGAGCTAGACCCAACAGCACCCTCCACCATTGTGGCCAGAAGAGGACCAGCACTAGCTGACAACAAAAGGGCAAAGCAACGAATCAGGCCACATAAAGAGCACAGGAGGAGCCAAACCTCAACGAGCTCACCCGACAGCTCCTCTAGAACCACCCTCAGGGAGGGGACCCATCCCCATGCCACAGGGGATTAAAACAGGCTGAATTTAGAAGGCACAGCACTCCAAAGCACACCAATAAACGCAAAGAAATATGGGTAAATCAAGGAGAACCCTAACATCTGGAGATACGAAGACAAATCCTAGCAAGTTTCCAAGTTCACCAAAATGCACAGATCCATGGGAAGGTGACCTAAAAGCAGCAATGAGGAAGGAAATACAAGAATTGATAAAAGAAATTAAAGAAATGCTAGCTACCGAGTATAAGAAATCTATGGATGAACAAATCAGCCAAATTAAAGAACTGTTAAAGAACATGAGAGATTCCATACAAAAAGAATTGAAGGAATTAAAAAGACAAAGTAACAAGCCTTACAAGCAGAAACACAGAGTTGGAGAAGCACATTGAAGAACTTGAAGGAAAACTGCAAACAAAAAGTGATCAAGAAACCAACAAAGAAATAAAAGGCAAAGCACTGGAAGGAAAAGTCCAGTATCTAATGAACAAGGACAAAATAAACAATCTAAGAAATGTGGGTATACCAGAAGGGGAGAAAGTAGGAAAAGGGAAGAAAAAGTAGTCAGAGAGATAATAGCAGAGAACTTCCCCACCCTCTGGAAAGAAACTTCAGGGAAAATCAGGAAGTGAAGAGATGTCCCTAATAAAATAGACCCTAATAAACCTAAACACCCAAGAATATAGTAATCCAAATGGCAGAAGAAAAAAAAAAAAAGAAAGATGAACTCCTTAAAGCAGTGGTCCTCAAACTTTTTAAACAGGGGCCAGTTCACTGTCCTTCAGAGTATTGGAGGGCCAAATTATAGTAAAAAGAAAAATTATGAACAAATTTCTATGTACACTGCATATATCTTATTTAAAAGTGAAGAAACAAAATGGGAATAAATACAATATGTGGCCTGTGGGCCAAAGTTTGAGGAACATTGCCTTAAAGCAATAAGGGAGAAAAAAAAACCTCAAGTACAAAGGAAGGGACATAAGAATCAAACCAGATCTCCCATTTGAAATAATTCAAGCAAGAAGACAGTAGAATGATATATTTAAACAACTGAATGAAAGAAATTTCCAAATAGGGTCCAATACCCAGCAAACTATCCATTTATATGGGAAGGCAGACTAAAAACATTCTCAAACAAGAACAAACTTGAATTATTTGTGCAAACAAAGCTGATCCTAAACGATCTTCTCAGAGACGAATTACAAAATCCAAACCCCCAATTGTAACAACAACCACCCTACACAACACAACTGCACAACAGACATCTCTGTCAATAATCTCCCTAAATGTTAACAGACTAAACTCTTCAATTAAAAGACACATAGTAGAGAACTGAATTAGGAAAAATAAACAGGACTTCTGCTGTCTGAAAGAAACACACCTACAACTACAGGATAAGCACAGGCTTAAAATAAAAGAATGGAAAATAATTATTCAGGCCAATGGAAAACAAAAAAGAGCAGGGACAAACATTCTTATATCAGACCAAATTGCATTCAACCTTAAGAAAGTCACCAGAGACAAAGAGGGTCACTAATTACTGATCAGGAGAACATTAGATCAAGAAGTACTAATACTGGTCAATAGCTATGCACCTAACGTAGAGCCAGCAAAATATGTGAGGCATCTGCTCACAAACCTGGAGAAACACATGAAGGGAAATTTGATAATAGTAGGGGACCTCTATACTCCACTATCACCACTGGACAGATCCACCAAACAGAAAAATAGCAAAGAAATAAGAGTTCTAAATAAAAAATTAGAAGATATAGGGCTAATGGACTTATATCCCCAGAAAGCAGAATACACATTCTTCTCAAGCCCACATGGAACATCAAAAACCCTAAAAAGTCCACAGTAAAAGTCTTAGAAACAATTAATCAACACAGCAAAGTGGCTTGATACAAAGTCAATACACAAAAGACAGTAGTGTTTCTATATACAAACAACAAAGTCTAGGAAAGAGAGATTAAAAATACAATTCCATTTAAAATAGTATCAAAAAATATCAGGTACCTAGGAATCAACCTTACAAGGCAAGTGAAAGACCTATACCAGGGAAACTTCAAAACACTTCAGAAAGAAATTGAAGAGGATCTAAAGAAATGGAAGAACATCCCATGCTCATGGATAGGTAGAATCAACATAGTCAAAATGACTATCCTACCCAAACTACTATATAGATTTAATGCAATCCCTATACAAATGCAAACATCATTCTTTAAAGAATTAAAACAATCAATCACAAAATTTATCTGGAACCACAAAAGACCCAGGATAGACAAACACATACTGAAAAACAAGAAGCTGGGTGGCATCTCCTTACCTAACTTGAAACTATACTATAAAGCCATAGTAATCAAAAGAGCATGGTACTGGAACAGAGACAGGACCTCAGACCAGTGGGTCAGAACAGAATTCCCAGGCATAAACTCCCAGATATACAGCCAAGTAATATTTGATAAAAGAGGCAAGAACTTGAAATGGAACAAAGAAAGTCTATTCAACAAATGGTGTTGGTACAACTGGAAAACCACATGTATGAAAGTGAAAATTGACCCATACCTCACTCCTTATACAAAAGTCAACTCAAAATGGATCAAAAACCTTGAAATCAGACCTGAGTCTATAAAGTTTATCGAGAATAAAATAGGCAGAATACTCGAAGACCTATATATCAAAAAGGTCTTTGAGGATGGAGCACCAATGGCAAGAACTTTAGCGTGAAACATAAACAAATGGGACTACATCAAACTAAAAAGCTTCTGCATGGCAAAAGAAACCCTACTTAACACAAGAAGACAGTTAACAGAATGGAAAAAAATCTTTTCACTCGACATTATATAAAGGGCTGATATCTAGAACATACAAAGCATCCAGAAAGCTGAGCCCCCCCCAAACCAAACAAAGCCATAAAAAATGGAGAGATGAAATGAATAGACACTTCTCTGAGAAAGACAGAAGGATGGCTAACAAACACATGAAAACATGCTCACCTTCACTCATCATCAGAGAGATCCATATCAAGACAACAATGAGATACCACCTGACACCAGTGAGGATGGCTCACATCAAAAATAATGGGAACAACCTCTGTTGGTGGGGATGCGTTATGAAAGGACTCCCATTCACTGCTGGTGGGAATGCCCCCTAGTCCAACACCTATGGAGAACAGTCTGGAAAGTGTTCAAAGAACTCAGAATTGAGCTGCCATTTGACCCAGCAATTGCTCTTATAGGTATATACCCCCAAGTTGGAAGGACATTTATTCCAAAATACGTGTGCACCCCACTATTTATCGCAGCACTCAGTATAATAGCCAAATCTTGGAACAAACCTAGATGTCCAACAACAGATGAATGGATCATTAAGATGTGGTATTTATACACAATAGAATACTATATGGCGGTCAGAAATGATACAATCACAGACTTTGCAGCAACATGATGGACCTAGAACATATTATGTTAAATGAAGTAAGTCAGAAAACAAAAGATAAACACAGAATGATAGCACTATTCTGAAGCACCTAGAACATACACCTTATATACAACTAATACTCAACAATCAAATAACAGGGTATAACAGGGTAGAAACTTCAAACACAGTAATAGTCAACGTATACTCGGGAACAGTGCCCAAAATACATGAAAAAGGAACAACACAAACTCTTGACTACACATTATACCACAAAGAAACCAGCAACAGTAGAAACAGCTGCATAGAGAGAACAGGTAAGTAATCAGCCTTCTACTACTAAGGTCCATAATAATCCCTTAGGAATCTTATTCAGGATCACAGGTAAAGTATACCACGGGAAATCACTGACTTCAAAGGAAACATCCCATAATATTATGTTTTAATGCCTTAATCTTATTATATTTAAAATATCCTCTTAGCTTTTCTGTCCACAGGCGTTCTTGGATACAAAGGGTGGACAAACAAAGATGGCATCTCAGGACTCAGTCACATGAGATACCATACCCAGCTTGCACTATGAGAATGTCCCAAGAATACTCTTTAACATACACTTTATCTCTAGGTTATACCTTCTTTTAGGATTTGAAGCATGTGACCAGTCAGACCACCGAAGCAGCAACTGTGACATACAAACTTATACTACAGGCCCTACTCATCGAACACATTCAAGCAAACTAGCATACCCTTTCTATTTTCTCCACTCTTCTCACTACATTTTTCTTTTTCTTTTTCTTTTTCTTTTCTTTTCTTTTCTTTTCTTCTTTTTTCTTTTTTCTCTTCTCCCTTTCTTTCTAATGTATTTTCTCTTTTCTCCCTTCCTACCCCTTCCATATATCTTCCCCTTTTCCCCCTTTGGAAATCCAACTATCCCTTCACCCCTCAATCCCATCCAGACCTCCCACCATATTAAAACTCTTCACCCTCAGTCCTTAATCTATTAGGCATCAAGATTGACCTCCTACCTCAACGAACCAGTACCCAGCACCCAAGCGAAGGGACACCCAGTCAAACCCACACCTCGTCCCCTGCAAGAAAAGGCAGCCAACTCCCCTGCGGACTCATGCTGCGCGGCCCTCCCTACCAACTCCCCCTAACGTGGAATGTTACTTGAAACCGGACTTAGTTCCAAAAGTATCTCCAATGCAAGAACTCTTCCAAGACCTCCCTGCCACAAATCTTTTGCCAATCTGAAGAAGGTCAGGGGTGTGATGGAAAGGTGCCTGGGAACCCACACACCACAAGAAAAACCCAAATGACAACGGGAAAGCCTGTACTTCCAACATAAGCATAAGACCTGTATTACACCACCTCTTTACCTGCTTTTTCCCAAATGTAAGGTAGTCTTTTGCATCACTTTAGTCCTTTAAATACTTAGTTAATTCATTTTTTTTTAAAAAATGTCTGTTCTACATATACATATGTGAGCACATACATTTTTATTCCTATTTTTTTTAATCTTTTTTGGGTATGTGACCTGTTTCTGTTTTCCTCTCTGTCCATCCCCAAATGCACTGACAATATAATGTAGCACCATTTCTCCCTGCAAAGGCACACTAAAAATGGGGGAAATCTTACATATAAAAAAGAGCTCTCATCTACTAGGAATAGGAACTCATAGTTTTTTACAATATAGGGATATCTCCTACCTTGAAAATATGTCACGTGGACTCAACTTAGACCTCAGGTGATTAGACACCATCCATCCAGCCTTGAACCCTGGATCCCAGACATAGAAATGGCACAGTTCTTCACAACAGCTGCAGGAAACAAATCCAATCTGGGACAGCCTTAATACTGCTGGGTCACCAACAAGTGCCAGCTCTAATATGATATCCTGACAATGAGGAAAATGGGAACAACTTGACCTAAGAGAAGGTTATCCTACCTTACCAGCTAACGATAAGACAAAATCAGAAGACTTGTCACCCTTTGGTAGGTCCAAAAGCCAAGATCACGATTTACATATGACTGTCTGCTAGAACCATGACCAGACTGTATATATATCTTGGAACCAATAAAAAAAGCTCTAGTCTAGGGTTTTGAACTACGACCTGCACAATAACCATTGTTCCAAAGGTCTGGCAGAGACAATTGCAACGGAATGGGGCTTCTGGAAACACAAAGAAAGCTGCTATCTTATGTGCCATCCTAGGTTCAGTGTAAAGACCAAGACTACCAACCACAGAAGATGGATTAAAGTGACACTGAGGGAACAGAACTTCTAGAACCACAAAGAAAAACTTCATCATATTCCCACTCCTGGACCTGTGCAGATACTGAGATTTCTAGATACAGAGGTCTGATTTTATCACCCAGGACAGAGCAGAAGTCTTCCAAATACCACAAAAGCACCACTGGGAGAGTAAATGATCCTGAACAGAGTCTATAGTTAATCCCATGACAATATACTCCAAGGGTGGAGAAACCCCATAGCGGTTAGGCCATGTGAATTCCTTTTCAAATGACCCCAGTATTTACTGTGCCACGGCAGGAGGGAAAATAAAAGCAAAAAGCACAAAACATTGTTTATTTTTATATATTTTTTATCTTCATTTATTATTATTATTTTTATTTACCTATCTATTTTTGGTCGATTTCTTTGTTTTGGGGTGGTTATTGAAGTTGTTGCCCCAATTTACACTTATTTTTTCTCTTCTTTTCTTTTCTTTCTTTATGTGCTCTGCCATGTTTCTTATCTCAAGACCATGGCTTTTTTGTGTGTGGTGCTTATCGTTATTGTTGGAGTCCTCACTGGATATTTGACATTTCTTTTTGTACTGGTGGAGTTTTTCACCTTCTTTTTCTCCTTTGTCTCTCAAACCGATGATGAGAGCCTCTAGAAGAATTCTGCCCATTTTCAGCGTATTAGACTTTTACCCCAGTTTATTACTTTTCTCTTCTTCAAACAAAACCACATAACTTGAACTAGCTAGTCCTGCCTCCCAGTTAGAGGGGGAAATTAGGGAGACACCAAGACCAAACAGATGCAAGACTACTAAGTATTAGGCTAGGTACAGAGGAGACCATATATTCTAGCGGCCCCGGGGGTGAGGAAAGAGGATATGGGAGGTAGGACGAAAACGGAGGTGTAGGGAAGACAAATTGGTGATGGGAATCCCCCCTGATTTTATGTAAATATATACCTAAAATATTATTGTCAACAATATATAAGCCACTGTGCTCAAAATAAAAATTATATTAAAAAAAGAAATGAAAAGGGGGAGATAATGACAGATATTGCAGAGATCCAAAGGGTAATCAGAGACTACTTTGAGCAACTTTATGCTACTAAACATGAGAACCTAGAAGAAATGGATAAATACTTGGACACTTATAACCTTCCACAGTTAAGTAAGGAGGATGTAGCATATCTAAACACTCACATCACTATTGAGGAAATTAAAACTGTAATCAAACATCTGCCCAAAAAGAAAAGCCCAGGTCCAGATGGGTTTACTAATGAATTTTTTCAAACCTTTCAAGAGGAGCTACTACCAATCCTAGCCAGGCTCATCCATAAAATTGAAAAAACAGGAACACTCCCAAACAGCTTTTATGAAGCCAACATCTCCTTGATACCAAAACCAGACAGAGATGCTGCCAAAAAAGAAAATTGCAGACCAATATTCCTGATGAATGTAGATTTAAAGATCTTCAACAAAATCCTGGCAAATAGGATCCAATGCATCATCAAGAAGATCATACATTACAACCAAATAAGTTTCATCCCAGGAATGCAAGGATCGTTTAACATTCGTAAATCTATTAACATCATACACAACATCAACAAAATAAAAATAAAAATCACATGATCATATCAATAGATGCAGAGAAAGCATTTGATAAGGTCCAACATCCATTCTTGATAAAAACTCTCAGCAAGATAGAAATGAAAGGAACATTTTTCAATCTAGTTAAAGCCATACACAAGCCAATGGCAAATATTATCCTCAATGGAGAAAAACTAAAAGCTTTTCCTCTAAATTTTGGTACAAGACAAGGCTGTCTGCTCTCACCACTCCTCTTCAACATAGCACTGGAAGTGCTTGCTATAGCAATCATGCAAAAAAAAAAAAAAAGATATCAAGGAAATCCATATAGGAAAGGAAGGAGTCAAGCTCTCACTGTTTGCAGATGACATGATACTCTACTTAGAAAACCCTAAAGACTCTACCAAAAAGCTTCTAGAAACAATAGACTCATATAGCAAGGTGGAAGGCTACAAAATTAAAACACAAAAATCAGTGGCCTTTTTATACACCAATAATGATAGGGAAGAGATGGATGTCAAGAAGGCAATCCCATTGACATCAGTGTCACACAAACTCAAATATCTTGGAGTCAACTTGATCAAAGACATGAAGTACCTATACAAAGAAAACTATAAAGCCCTGCTCCAAGAAATAAGAGAGGACACAAGGAAATGGAAACAAATACCCTGCTCATGGATTGGCAGGATTAACATCATTAAAATGGCAATACTCCCCAAAGCATTATACAGATTTAATGTGATCCCTCTAAAGATACACATGACATTCTTCAAAGAAGTGGATCAAAAATTATGAAGTTTATCTGTAACAATAAACACCTCAAATAGCTAAAGCACTCCTAGTGAAAAGGAAAATGGAGGCATTACTTTCCCCAACTTTAAACTGTACTACAAAGCAATAGTTATCAAAACAGCATGATATTGGAATAAAGACAGATCCTCAGATCAGTAAAATAGGCTTGAGTTCTCAATGTTCCCCAGACATACAATCACCTAATTTTTGACAAAGGAGCAAGCAATCCTAAGTGGAGCAGGGAAAACCTCTTCAGCAAATGGTGCTGGCAGACTGGTTAGCCACATGCAAAAAAGCAAACATAGACCCCCAGTTAACTTCATGTACGAAGCTAAAATCCAAATGGATTAAAGACCTAGATATCAGACCTGATACCATAAGGTATATAGAACAACACATAGGTAAAACACTACATGACATTGAGACTAAGGGCATCTTCAATGAGGAAACTGCAATTTCCAAACAAGTAGATGCAGAGATAAACAGATGGGAATACATTAAGCTGAGAAGCTTCTGCACCTCAAAAGAAATAGTGCCCAGGATACAAGAGCCACCCACCGAGTGGGAGAAACTATTCACCCAATACCCATCAGATAAGGGGCTAATATCCAAAATATACAGGACACTGACAATACTTTAAAAGAAAAAACATCTAATCCCCTCAAAAAATGGGGAGAAGAAATGAACAGACACTTTGATTAAAAAAAAAAGAAATACAAATGGCCAAAAGGTACATGAAAATATGCTCCTCATCACTGATCATCAGGGAGAAGCCAATCAAAACAATGATGAGATACCATCTCACACCACAGAGATTGGCACACATAATGAAGAATAAGTATAAGCAGTGCTGGCGGGGATGTGGAGAGAAAGGAACTCTTATCCACTGCTGGTGGGAATGAAATCTAGTCCAACCTCTGAAAAGCGGTATGGAGATTCCTCCAAAAATTGGAAATTGAGCTACCATTCTACCCTGCTATTCCACTCCTAGGGATATACCCTAGGAATACAAGAATACAATACAAAAACCCCTTCCTCACAACTATATTTATTGCATCACTATTCAAATAGACAGGGTCTGGAAACAACGAAGATGCCCTTCAACAGACAAATGGCTAATGAAACTGTGGTACATATACACAATGGAATATTATGCAGCCTTCAGGAGAGATGAAGTCATGAAATTTTCCTATACATGGATGTACATGGAGTCTATCATGCTGAGTGAAATAAGTCAGAGGGAGAGAGAGAGATGCAGAATAATCTCACTCATTTATGGGTTTTAAGAACAATAAAAGTCATCTTTGCAACAATCCTCAAAGACAATGATAGGAGGGCTGGAACTTCCAGCTCACTTCATGAAGCTCATTACAAAGAGTGGTGAACTACCATAATCATGTGAATGAATGTGGAAACTAGGAAGCCTGTCTAGAGTACAGGTGGGGATGGGGTGGGATGGAGGGAGATTGGGGACATAGGTGGTGGGAATGTTGCACTGGTGAAGGGGGGTGTTCTTTAAATGACTGAAACCTAATCATAATCATATTTGTAATCAATATGTTTAAATAAAAAAAGAAGAAAATGACAATTCAAAAAAAAAGAAAAGAAAATAGTTGCTATTCAGACAGTTGATATTACCAAGTGCAATAAGGAAAAGATCAAGCTTGGAAAAGATGTGAAGGATCCTTAATTCTGTATCAAAGAAAACCAGTAAGTAAAGCCAATTTGAAAAGGCTACCATCTGAATGGTTGCAATTGAATGACATTCTTTTTTGCTTGTTTTTGGACTACACCCGGTGAAGGTGATTACTCCTGACTGTGCGCTCAGAAATCGCTTTTGGCTTTGGGGACCATATGAGACTCTGAGAGATCAAACCTATGTCAGCCACATGCAAGGCAAATGCCCCACCGCTGTGCCAGTGCTCCAGCCCTCAAATGACATTTTTCAAAAGCCAAGGAAAGCTACAGATACAGCAAAAATGTCAGTGGTTACAGGGGCTGGAGTTGCTAGGGATGAATAGGCAGAGCAGAGTATTTTTTCTAAAGGGCAATGGAACTACTTGGTGTGGTACTTTATTAATGGTTATATTTGTAGACACTTGGTCTGTACAATATCCAAAAGGAACCCAAATGTTATCTATGGGTTAAGGGTGTTTCTGGGTTAATTCTTCAATTGTAATAAATGTACTGTTCTGGAATGGGGGGGAGGTTCATATTGGGGGAAAGATACATATCTGGAGCAGAGGGAACATGATAACATATCCAGACTTTTCCTTCGATCTTACTGTATATATATATATATATATATGAAACTGCTTGAAAAAATAGTCTTCCTGATCTAAACAGTGTCTCAGTTAAGGGTCAGAGCAATAGTGCAGTGAATAGGGCACATACTTTGTATATTGCTGACACAATTTCAATCCCTGGCATCATAATATGGTACCCTGAGCTCCACCAGAAGTGATACCTCGGCACAGAGCTAGAAGTAAACCATGAATACTTCTGCTAAGTAAAGTTCATGGAATCAAGATTGTAGCCTACGGTGAGTAGAAGATAAAGGAATTTATTTATATGGAACAAGAGTTCAGTTACCCTGCCAACTTTCAGTCCCAAACAAATGGTTCACTCCATTTTTTTTTTATCTCTTCAAACACAGAATCAGTCAAGAAGGCTTGATAACACAAGCTAAATTGTAGCTAAAGCAGGGGCCAGAGTGGTGGCTCAAGGTGTAAGGCATCTGCCTTGCCCATGCAACAGACGGAGGTTCGATTCCCCAGCGTCCCACAAGCCAGGAGCGATTTCTGAGCGCATATCCAGGAGTAACCCCTGAGCATCACTAGGTTGTGGCCTAACCTCCACCAAATATAATAAAAAATAAAAGATAATAATAAATTGTAGCTAAAGCTGATGTAGCCTTGAAGAACAGAGGGCTTCGCACTAAACTAACTGTTTTGCTTCAGTTTCTAAATTCTGGTAATTCAAGCCTTTCTTATGCTTGGTATTCTTTATGACCTGTCACTCTCCTTTATGTCCATAAATCTTTGCCAGTTTCTCTTATATTCCCCTATTTTCTTTTGTTTTCCTCACAATGCTGGGTGCAGCCCAAAATAACATCAAGTCTGAGTTAATAAAAGCTGGCTCTGAACACTTAAATATTTTCATATAAATATTTTATTTAACATTTTTGAATAGAATATAAGATGTATGGAGTCTTAATCATGAAGAAATTAGAGCAACAGGGAGCAAAAGACAAATCATTAGTCAAGACACTAACTAGAACTTGCTGAGTAACAAATTACACTTAAATTTTAGTGTTTTAGAAAATTGGAGGTGCCAGAGTGATAGTACAGCAATATGGTGTTTGTTTTGCATACTGCCTATCTGGAATGGACCGGAGTTTGATCCCTGTCATTCCATATGGTCACCTGAACCTTCCAGGAGCGATTTCTGAACTCAGAGCCAGGAGTAACCCCTGAGCATAGCCATATTTATGGCCCCCAAACAAAAACAAAACAAACAAAAAACCAAAATTGGAATCCTATGTATGGCTCATCTGATTTATCACAGCCTCAGTTTTCCACTGTCTTTTTCAACTCCCTAAAACTTCAATTTCTTGCAAATGGACCTATCTATAAGGTTACACGGAGCACCCCAGTATAAGTGACCAGAGAGAGATAGTGTTCCCTATATTTTTAATGGTACATCTCAGACTAAAATACCAACCACTTTTGATAGAAGTAAATGAAAGCAGAATGAATACTTAGTTGATGCAAACCATTACCTTAAGACCAATACAAATATAGAAGAAGGTATGAGAGAATTAGCTGATGAACTTCAAATATTGAATTATGCAGTGTGGACAGTGAGTGACTTAGTTTTGGCTCTGACCAGGGCTAACTATTTACCAACTAACATCTTGGATACATTGCTAGGCAAGCATCAGCTGAATGCCACTCATCTTGTTGAAATATATGTTTTTATAGCAACTTGGTTAAGTATGCTTTGAAAGAAGGCCCTGGTGAACTCAGAGATGGATCTAAGACAAATAAATTGATTTTCACTTTCAAGGATGATCTCACTAAGGCTCATGCAATCCAAAATCGTGATGAGACTGTTTTGAGCCTTTTTGTCCTTTACTTGTTCACTTTCACTTTCCTGACTGGTTTCTTGGATGCCCTGGGGGAAATGGATTCTGAGTCCAGAAACAGAAACCAGAGACATTTGTCCAGGTTAAACACTTATTCAAGCTATTGCTCTTATTCTCATAGCCAAAGGGTAACTAGATTTAATGACAAAGAAAAGAATGTGACACAACCACCACCAACAATACATTTGTTAGCATCTTACTCTACACATGAAAGCATTACCTTTAAAACAAATCATTTTAACAAAGCCTCCTTATTAAAATAAAATATGGATTGATCAAATATTTGTCTTTTTTAAAAGGGTGCTATTCGATTCTAAACAAAATTCTAGCCCAAAGTCATACTACTCCTGGTGCCATCTTATGATTGCATATTTCCAGCTTGTAAATGGGTTTTTCATATGCAATTTTATCCAATCTTCATGCAAAGCCTCTGGAAGAGGTATTAATTTTCCCTTTGAATATGGAAATATGCTGATGTTTGGTGTGAACTTGCCACAAACTGCCACCTGAGAAGTATTTTAGAGCAAGTTAATTTTGTTGAACGGTATGTGAGTGGGGAAGAGAGAAGTAAAGGAAACACAGAAGGGTAAGAAGTTGTAATTAAAATCAACTGGTCTCCCTGGAGGATACACAATGGAACCCAAATGAGAAACTGGACTTCTGACACCTTACAACTGACCCATTAGATTCAAAGCTCTGTTTTGAAACAAGAGAAAGGAAACCTCAAGAAATGTTAGGATCATAGAACTTGGGGGGAATATAAACCTTCAATTTTGCATTCCATGCTGGTCCTTTTCTTTTTTGAGAAACCAGTACCTGTGACAATAGCCAATCAATACAAAATAATTAAACACAAGAACACATCTGTTGCAAAAACAAAGGCAATCTAATTTTACAATTTGTCTTCCATGTTTCTGAAGTCATGTATAGTACTCCTGATGACACATACAGTCACTGTCTTTTAAAGCAAGGTCCCAGAGTGGGCATTTCTGCCAGACTCTGAGACTGGTCTGATGAGAGCCCCCGAGAGCCACCAGCCAGTTCTAATCACCTCTTGTCCTCACTGCTTGCCTGCCTGGCTCCAAACTTCCTTGGTTTCACCATCTATTGCCATATCATCTCTATCTTCATGACTAATGATTTAAATAAAGAAACTTTTATATATTTGAAATAGGGGTTACACTCTATTTCAGAGGTTACCAGCTTGGGGACTACTAAAACAAAACCTGCAATGCAGGGGCAAGGCAGGGAGTGAATTCAGAGACTCACACAGTCTTGGTAAAGCTCTACTATTTGGAGTCACATTTCTGGCCCTGTCCAGATCTTTGAGGTATATATTCAAGATGAAGGATGGATGTACTAGATCAGCTGTCTAAGGAGAAGCTGCAAAACTGAAGATGTCTGCTCTCCCCTTAGAAATCTTGTCTCAACTCAGGGTCAACTCCAAAGTGCTAGCTCAGCTCTCCTCAAGCCTTCCTGGGTGACTGAGTCTCAGAAGTGCTATATCTTAACCCAGGAACCTCACTGTATCTTCTCTGTTCTGGGCCCCCAAACAAGCTTCCCCCCTCACATAGGGCTGAAGAATGGGTGTGTTGTTCTGTTCAAAGTGTTTCCAGTATTCTTTTGAGTTAAAAGGAAATTTATATACCCCCCTCCCAATGCCTGGGAATTGCTATTATTTTTTTTAACCATAGTATTATTTCTTTTAATATTTCTGAAAAAAATCTATGAACAGCATTTCTTAAGATAAGACAATATGATATTGAGAACCAGATTCCTCCTCCTCCTCTGAGTAAAATTTATCCAATGGATATTATTTTCTGGGTGCATTTCTTGACCTCCTATTCTGGTTACACACAACACTGCAGAGTTACAGAATGGAAACAGGGAGCAGTCTTGCCTACAAATCCTAAGAAAGTCTGGAGATAACAGAGAAGGGTATGTGTGTATGAGCCTGAGTACCGCCTTGACCTTGAAACTTGGCCTAAATGAGACAGAGGGAAAAGGGCTTGCTTAAATCTGGTACTTGCTACCAGAGGCTGAACCTGGTCTCTCCTATTTCTTGGTGCAGGAAATGAGACTTTCTGGAGAGTGCAGGAGTGAGAATCTCCATAATCCTTCACAAGCAGGTCTCCCCTCACTTCCCCATCTTGCTGTTTTCAGAGAGTATAGAGGAAGTGAGATTTAAGCCCTTTGAGTCTTGGTCATATATAGATAAAGAGCAAATATGGGCCTGAAAATTAAAATATGGTCCAGATAAATTAAAGTTGCCAACCAGCAGATTTTAAAATCTTAAAGCCCTTGAAGTCCGAGGTGCATGATACCATGAGTCTCTGCAGTAGGATCCAGCATGCACATTTCACAGCTAGGATGCCTGAGTCAAAATGAATGCTTGAGTGTCTTTTTTTTTTCTGGACCACACCTGGTGATGCTCAGGGGTTATTCCTGGGTCTGCACTTAGGCATCCCACCTGGTGGGAATTGGGGAACTCTTTGGTAGGATGTGGATCAAATCCAGGTCAGCTGCATGCAAAGCAAACACCCTACCCATTAGGTACTATCACTTCAGCCCTAAAAGTGAGTAGTTTACTAGTTCCTCAGTATTTTCCAACTGTGCACTAGGAACAGACATTCCTGAGAGAGAAAGCCTCAGTTTTCTTTTGCCTACTGCTCTGAGCAGCTCCATTCCAGCAGTTTCCATTCTACATTGTAAAATTTCTACCAATTCCTGGGCTCTCTCTGAGAATGGGAAGCTTACAATTTACCTAGACCATAGGTTCTTCCCCAGGCCTTGGGTTCACAGGACATACTAGAGATTTAAAATAAAGTAAGGAAAATTGGGCCAGAGCAGTGGCTCAGTGGTAGGGTGTTTGCCTTGCACACTGCTGACGTAGGATGGACCGAGGTTCAATCCCCTGGCATCCGATATGGTTCCCTGCCAAGCCAGGAGCGATTTCTGAGCTCATAGCCAGGAGTAACCCCTGAGTGTGAAGGAAGAAGAAAAGAAAGAAAGAAAGGTGAAAAAAGAAAGAAGAAAAGAAAGAAAGGTGAAAAAAGAAAGAAGAAAGAAGGTGAAAAAAGAAAGAAGAAAGAAAGAAGGTGAAAAGAAAAAAAAAAAGAAAAAAAAGAAAAAAAAGAAATAAGGTGAAGGAAGGAAAGAAGAAGGAAGGAGGAATGAAGGAAGGAAGAGAAGAAAGAAAGAAAACAGAAAGAAAGAAAAGAGAAAGAAAGAAAGAAGAAAGAAGAAAGAAAAAGAAAGAAAGAAAGATAAAAGAAAGAAAGAAAGAGAAAAAGAAAGAAGGAAAGAAAGAGAGAGCGAAAAAGAAAGAAAGAAAGAAAGAAAGAAAGAAAGAAAGAAAGAAAGAAAGAAAAAGAAAGAAAGAAGAAAGAAATAGAGAAAGGGAAATGGTCAAATAGATAACTTAAAAGGTCTTAAGCAAATGATAATTCTTACATTTTTTGTAACTACCTGTAATTTGAAAAGTAACACAAAGACCCAGTTTTTCTATATGTATTAGTCACTCAGGATCCCCACTCGCCCCCTCAAGTCTTGTCATATCCCTCATAGCAACTATTAGATTGACTCGAGTAAGTCCCAAATCAAAATAATAATAAAATTATTTAAAAATAAATAAATAAATAAATAAAATAAAATAAATAAATAAAAATAAAATCAATTAACGTCAAAGGAGTGGAATGCTTGCCTTGAAAACATGATGCCTTGATTTTGATAACTGGTACTGTTTGTCCATCCCCAAGAACCACCAAGTATTGCCTAAGTCAACCAGTACCAATGGATCTGAACATAATGAAATCAGAAATCTACACTCCTGAGTTTCAAGGAATGCTAGGTGGTGGTTATAAAGATAAATAGGGCAAAAACCTACAGAGAATTCAACAATTACATATGTATATAGGAGAGAATCCATGGGGATGACAAGAAGTTATAGTGGCCTAAAGACACTGGACAAGCCAGTTCAATGTGGTCGACTGCACTTAGGACTCCATTATTCAGGTTCCTGTAGGACCATGCTATGCTTCCCACTAACGTGACAGTGTTGTCTTCTGGACTCAGGGTGTTGTTTTCACCCTGTGACTACTTAGGCTAATAGAAGAGACTGTGACTGTTCTAAATGCTGAGCCAGGAGCACAAGGGACTGTGCGTCTTCTCCGGGACACGGTTGCACTTTTATCTGCAGCATAGGATGAGAAAGTATCCACTAATTGGATGGTTGGAAATGAATGAGGGGCACTGAAAAAACCAGCCACCTTTGTTGAGATGAGTTTTGGTCTGCCTAATTTCAGCAAGACATAGAGGCATGAGAAAACACATGTTCAGGCTAGTGAGTCAGAGACAGTAATGTGATGCTGAACTAACATACAATCCTCTATTTCATGCTAGTATTTTTCCAGAATATATAATGGCTTTAATTTTGAAAACATTTATGCATTTCAATAACAATGCTAGGAATAAGCTAGCCCTCATACATACATACCCTGACCCTCCATCAGTAGAGGCATTCAAGAAATAAGGAGATAAAGTATCTGCATAAGGAATTATATTTATTTCTATAGCTATCATGATTAAATTTAAAAAGAGTAAGATGTTTAAATTGTAAATTAGACACAAAATTATTTCATTATTAATGGGAATATATTACCAGGAGATAAATCATTGAATCTGAAGCCTTTCCTTAAATGAGTTATTTCCAAAAATCCCAATTATAAAAGAGTTTGTCTTTGTCTGAAAGACAAAATATTCATTCATTTTCTTCTCCTTTCAAAAGGAATACATATAATAACTTTCAATGCAACCATTAAAAATAATTTGGCTAAATGATTTTGAAGACACTATTCCATTAAAAAAGTTTGAGAGCAAAATACAAAGATTGATAACACATGTGAAAATATAAATTATTTTGTTAATTGTGTAAAATAATATGCTTCTTGAATAATAATAATATAAATAAACAATAGTTAGAAGCTCTGTGGAAAGCTACTTTCACAAACATGATAAGACAAGTAGTGATCTCAGGACAAAAAGAGAAAAGAAAGGCCTGAAGAATATTCAGAATATGAATATAGATTGTAGCCTCACAATGAAAAAATGTTATATTTATTACCAATAGAATAAAATATTAATTTAATATTAAAAGTTATTTGGAAGATCATTTAAATTTCCCAAAACCAATGAAAACAACTTATAGTTAAATTCAATCAGCTATATAGCACTGAAGATTCATTTACTGTATTAAGGCAGAAAGAAAATAACTGGCCTAAAAATTGTACAGCAAATTTTTTTTCTGTATTGTTGATCATTTAAAGGTGAATTCTCCATTCTTTAGACAAATATATTTGCTTCTGGAACACAAATATATTTTTAATGCTCTTTTTAATTTGAATGTTTAAATTTCCCCCCACACAGTGAATATGTACAAGAAAAAAAGTGCAAATTTTGGATCAAATAAAAAAGTACCTTACTGACTCCCATTCACTGTTGGTGGGAATGCCAGCTAGTCCAGCCTTTTTGGAAAACAATATGGATATTCCTCACAAAACTAGAAATTGAGCTCCCATATGATCCAGCAATACCATTCCTAGGGATATGCTTTAGAAACACAAAAACACAATACAAATATGCCCTCTGCACTCCTATGTTCATTGCAGCAACACTTACAATAGCCAGAATCTGGAAACAACCCAGGTGCCTTACAACAGATGAGTGGATAAAGAAACTGAAGTCTAGTTCCACAATGGAGTACTATGCAGCCACTAGAAAAATGAAGTCATAAAGTTTGTTTATATATGGGTGAATATGGAGATCATTATGCTGAGTAAAATTAGTAAAAGGGAGAGAGATACACATAGAATAATAATCTCACTTATTTGTGGGATATAAGAAAAATAAAGGGCAGTATGAAAATTATATCCAGAGACAATAGTGATGAGAGACAAGAGAGCCAGTCCATTGTAGAAATCTTGTCACAAAAAGTGGTGAGTGCAGTTAGAGTAGAGAAAGGTCCAGTATGGCAATAACACTTGTAACTATGGACAAGATCTGGGTACTGAAATGGGATAAAGTGACATGCATGGTACTCTTTAATTAACAATAGTGTAAACCACAATGTCCAAAAGCAAAAGGAGCAGGAGGTCAAGAGAAAGTGAGGGGGGAGGGGAAGAGAGTGAGATAGACAGAGAGAGAGAGAGGAAAAGATAGAGAAAGAAAAGGCAAAAAATGCCTGCCAAAGAGACAGGCAGTGGGGAATGAGTGGGGGAGGAATAGGGGACAGGGGCCATTGGTGGAAGGAAAAGTGTATTGTTAAAGGAAGGTGTACATTCTATGAC
This sequence comes from Suncus etruscus, assembly GCF_024139225.1. Classification (NCBI taxonomy): domain Eukaryota; kingdom Metazoa; phylum Chordata; class Mammalia; order Eulipotyphla; family Soricidae; genus Suncus; species Suncus etruscus. The sequence continues at coordinate 129,073,523 of NC_064853.1, read as the reverse complement.
TGAGACTCAAGTAAAAACAATTTTGTAACTATGGTATTTAAATGAAGAATTTAATTTAAAAATGTACCCCCTGATTTTTTTTATGCACATGTATATAACTTGTGTATAATATTAAGATCTTGCATTCTTAATTCAAAAATATGGGTTTGATAAGTAGTTCCATTCAGCTGCAACTTTTTATATTCTTTGTCCTATTCAACCAGAGATGGCACATAAATCACACATCAAGGCGAAAAAAAACTGAGAGATTTATTAAATTCACTAGATGAACATCTCATAGAGTATGGAGTTATTATGATAATTTTTCTTCTCTGCTCTTATTTTATGCCCAAAATTTTGAAGACCATCCCACCTTACTTCCACAAGTCACATTTCCCATAACATTAATGAATAATTTAATGAATGAGATGACTCTGATAGCAGGAATCAGTCAATGTCAGCCCATGCAGTCAGTGTATTAAGCATGAGAAAAACCAATGTGTAAGATAGTGGCCTCATAGATAAATCCACCTTGCTCATGTATTTTTGTTATTCTGATAACTTACTCCTTTATTCCATTTATTTTGATTTTGTGGGTAAACTAGGTTCCTTCCATCATCTTAGTTTTTTTTTTTTCCCACAGAACACTTCTATTACTTAGTTTTTATTACACACTTGACTAAACTTTTCTCAAAAAAGACCATAAAATATCCCTCATTTAGTGGTCTTTTAATAGCTGAAAATGGTAATAAAGTTCACAATGTCATGAAATCCAAACACCAAGCACTGTCCGTTATATTAGCATCACACTCAGCAACATTACATTTGCAGCGGCATTCCCCATCATTCCATTATCTGTAAATACACCTTATTTTCTAAGTCCTTATCATGCTTAAAAATGCAAAATCCATTTCTGTTTTAGACGCCCTGTATTTTTTTTCCTACATGCATACTTGCCTCAAATCTCCATAGAATTCAACCCTTATCATTCAGGCATCAGACAAAAATATAAATTCTACCTGGATTTTTTTTTCAAAATCACACTTACTTTCACCATCTTCATCAGAAATAGGAGGCTCAAGAGTAGGAAAGACGCTTTAATTCAAGGAACTGTCAGTTGACAGGTATAGCTATGGACTTGAGAGCCAGTTTCGAGATCCCCACAAGCTTACAGGTATCTGGAGGGACGATTTTCTCTCCGGCTATTAATGGGACCACTCCGAGAAAACCAGAGATCCAAGGTCTCTGCCAAGGCCTTGCTGCTGTTCTTCAGGGATAATACAGGCCCAAGAATATGGGGTCACACCATGTGACTGACATCCTGCCCCCAGAACACAGTGACCTTCCCCTACTTAGCTCTGAGCTTCACCCCAGAGGAGTGGCCGAACCTGGAAAACTCTTAGAGAAATTTTTATAAATATTTCTACAGATCTCTACAAAGATCTACAAGAATATGACGCTGGAGACCAACTAGCACTTGCAGGCCATAGGACATTGCAGAGTGAAGCCTACATTGACCTCTGTGTTGGAAGGAGGAGTCCTGGGGAGGCTACAGGCTGTATTTGCAGAATGCAGAACACAAGTTCAGGATTTGAATTTCAGTAATTAGCCTTTAGAACAGGATCTCCAAAAAGGAGTGACATATTGGTAGTTCCACCAAGAAACTCTGGGTCCCATTGTCTGCTTCTGTCAGAAGTAGAATTCTTTTCTTTTTAACTTTATTTATTTATTGGTTGGTTGGTTTTTGGGCCACACTCAGTTGTGCTCAGGGGCTACTCCTGGCTTCTGCTCTCATAAATTGTTCCGAGCAGGCTGGAGGACTATATGGGATGCTGGAAATCAAACCAGTTCCCTCCTGGGTAGGCCACATGCAAGGCAAACGCCCTACTGCTGTGCTATGTCTCTCGGCCTCCAGAAGCAGAATTCTAAAAAAGATGAAAACAAGCCACAGATTCCTGCTGAATGGATACCCTCCAAGTTGAAGTGATCCTGCGCCTCCCCAGATCCAACACAGACTACTCAAGAAAAAAACAAACAAACCAGCAGCAACTTCCACAGATAACCAGGACAACATACAGATATATTTTAGGGGAACTTATCCAACTTTCAATGCACTTCATAACTTAGGAGATACTTGTTACATGAATTCAATATTATAGTGCCTATAAAATGTCCCACGTTTGGATGATTATTTCAACCAAAAACATGACCAGGATGATATTAACTGGTCAAATCTGTTGGGGCATAAAGATAAAGTAGCAGAAGAATTTGGCCAAATTATGATAATCCTGTGGGCAGGGCAGCACAGGCATATTAGCCCAAAAGACTAAGATAACTATTGGGAATATCAGTGACAATTTTGCAGGGTACAGCTAACAAGATTCACATCAACTACTTTTATTTCTGATGAATGGTCTCCAGTCTCCATGATGACCTCAGTGAAGCCAATAGGCAGAAAAGACATACAGAGGAAAATAATGATCATCTTGATGACTTGAAAACTGAAGAGCGGGGCCTGTGAGGTGGTGCTAGAGGTAAGGTGTCTGCCTTGCAAGTGCTAGCCAAGGAAGGAGCGTGGTTCGATCCCCCGGCGTCCCATATGGTAATCTTGTGACTTCTTAGTTATTAAAATATAGAAGAAATAAACCAATATCACACAAAAGAAAAAGAAAAAAAAAGAAAACTGAAGAACATACTTGGCAGTCACAGACAAACAGAGGCATCTATTATCATTACACTTTTTTAAGGCCAGTTCTAATCAACTGTCCAGTGCCCCACCTGTCACAAAAAGTCCCGGGCATTTGAGACTTCATTCATCTATCTCTGCCACTGGCATCTATAAGCAAATGTATACTCCAGGATTGCCTGAAATTATTTTCCAAAGAAGGAAACTAAGTAAAACAATTTTATTGCAGGTCACTGCAGAGCACAGCAGGATAATCTAAAAGAAATTGGAAATTACCAGCTGTGATCTTTTTTTTTTAATTTATTTAAACACCTTAATTACATACATGATTGTGTTTGGGTTTCAGTCATGTAAAGAACACCACCCATCACCAGTGCAACATTCCCATCACCAATGTCCCAAGTCTCTCTCCCCCCACCCGACCCCCGCCTGTACTCTAGACAGGCTCTCCATTTTCCTCATACATTCTCGTTATTAGGACAGTTCAAAATGTAGTTATTTCCCTAACTAAACTCATCACTATTTGTGGTGAGCTTCCTGAGGTGAGCTGGAACTTCCAGCTCTTTTCTCTTTTGTGTCTGAAAATTATTATTACAAGGGTGTCTTTCATTTTTCTTAAAACCCATAGATGAGTGAGACCATTCTGCGTTTTTCTCTCTCTCTCTGACTTATTTCACTCAGCATAATAGATTCCGTGTACATCCATGTATAGGAAAATTTCATGACTTCATCTCTCCTGACAGCTGCATAATATTCCATTGTGTATATGTACCACAGTTTCTTTAGCCATTCGTCTGTTGAAGGGCATCTTGGTTGTTTCCAGAGTGAAAAGCAGTGATTAAAAGCAAGTGAAAGCAGAGATTAACAGATGGGAATATATTAAGCTGAGAAGCTTCTGCACCTCAAAGGAAATAGTGCCCAGGATACAAGAGCCACCCACTGAGTGGGAGAAACTATTCACCCAATACCCATCAGATAAGGGGCTAATCTCCAAAATATACAAGGCACTGACAGAACTTTACAAGAAAAAAACATCTAACCCCATCAAAAAATGGGGAGAAGAAATGAACAGACACTTTGACAAAGAAGAAATACACATGGCCAAAAGACACATGAAAAAATGTTCCACATCACTAATCATCAGGGAGATGCAAATCAAAACAACGATGAGATACCACCTCACACCCCAGAGAATGGCACACATCACAAAGAATGAGAATAAACAGTGTTGGCGGGGATGTGGAGAGAAAGGAACTCTTATCCACTGCTGGTGGGAATGCAGTATAGTTCAACCTTTATGGAAAGCGATATGGAGATTCCTCCAAAAACTGGAAATCGAGCTCCCATATGATCCAGCTATACCACTCCTGGGAATATACCCTAGGAACACAAAAATACAATACAAAAACCCCTTCCTTACACCTATATTCATTGCAGCACTATTTACCATAGCAGGACTCTGGAAACAACCAGCTGTGATCTTAATACATCTGAAATGCTTTTCCTACGTGGACCTCCCCTTAGAAAACCTTGTATTTGTCACAGTGTATTATTGATTGTAAGAACAACTCAAAAATATAATTTATTTTATTTTGAAACATTATGGTGAAATAGACAGAGATCATTACACCGCTTCCTATCCAAAGGCTGGTTTAAGTTCAATGATCATGATGATATCCTCATTTCTTCTGTGAAATCTCCACAACTTTATCCTCTTCCATATTTCAACGGGACCTTTAGCAACGGATACAGCTGCATAATCAAAAGCAGGTGATCAGCTAATTGCCTTTTAAAAGATGTCTGCAATAATGCTTTAATTTTTTTTTTCACAGAATTTTATGGAGGAAAAATTTGGATGCCAGGGACTCCCATCACAGTGCTCATTATAAGAATGTTTTAGCAACTTATTTTAAAACTAATATGTCTGTAATAATATTTTAATGTTTTTGTTCACAGAAGGTTTTGGAGAAACAAGTTGAGTGCTCCAGATGTACATTATAGTGCTCTATTCTCTAAACTCATTACAGTGCTCATTATAAGAATGTTTTAGCAATCTATTTTCAATTTAAACATCCATTAAAATGTTCTAATATTTTTGTTTACAAAAGTCTACAGGGAAAAAATTGGTACTCTAGACTCATAATACAGTGCTTAGTGCTCTTAACTCATTTAAATGCTCATTATAAGACTTTTCTTTTTGTTTTTTGGGCCACACCCGACAGTGCTCAGGGGTCACTCCTGGCTGTCTGCTCAGAAATAGCTCCTGGCAGGCACAGGGGACCATATGGGACACCGGGATTCAAACCAACAACCTTTGGTCCTGGATCGGCTGCTTGCAAGGCAAACGCTGCTGTGCTATCTCTCCGGGCCCCTATAAGACTGTTTTTACAGGGGCTGCAACAGTGGTGCAAGCGGTAGGGCATCTGCATTGCACATGCTAGCCTAGGAAAGACCATGGTTCGATCCCCTGGCGTCCCATATGGTCCCCAAACCAGGAGTGATTTCTGAGTGTATAGCCAGGAGTAACTGGGTGTGCCCCCCTAAAAACTGTTTTAACAAATTATTTTCAATTTAATTATGTCTGAAAAAATATTGTGATGTTTTTGCCCACCAAAATCTATGAAGAATGAATTTGGATGCTATAGACTCTTATTATAATGCTCACCTAAAATGTTTTAGCAACTTATTTTCCATTTAAAACAGTGCTCACTATAAGAACGATTTATCAACTTATTATTTAAGTATATCTTCAAATATGTTCTAATATTTGTATTCACAGAAGTCTTTGGGTAAGGAGTTTGGATTTTCTGGACTTGCGTTACTAATGCTCAGTGCTCTAACTTATTACGGTGCTCATTATAAAAATGTTTTAGCAATTTATTTTCAATATAGGTACATCTGCAACTATGTTCTAATGTGTTTAGTCACATAAATCTATAAAAAGGGAATTTGGATGCTCTAGAAACATAACACAGTGCTTCATGCTCTAGTCTAGACTCTTGTTACAGTGTGCAATGTAAGATTGTTTAGCACTTTATGAAAGAAAAGCTTTTGTGATATGCTAAAGATGGGATATAAAAAGGCCATTGGTTTGAGAATGATGTATGCACAATCTGACCTCTGACACTTTTACAGCCAAGACTACCTTCACCAGCAGTGATTCCTAGAAATTAAATTTAACATTAACTGTCTTAAAATTTCCTCACTATCTTATTTTCCAGCTTTATATTTATGAAGCATTTATGCCCATTCCCATTTACCATCCTAGATGGGTTACTTTTACAGTTGTAACATATTAGTTGACCTACTATGTATGTGTGCATGTGTGTGTGTGTGTGAGGTAGCTACCTATATGTTAGTCTTATGTCTGACTGTGTTGTACATAATGTCTGTCTGTGTTGCATATAGTTTTTCTACCTTCCTTGTCTCCCACCTACTATTTTGCAAAACCTTTTCTACTATTTTCCTATGCTCATTTATCCCAGATTTGCCGTTTTCCCTATTAAACCCCTTTACCACTACAACTCTGTTGATGTAATGGTAATTGGATTTGGACACACCCCTTGAACAACAACACCCCCTGTAATGGTGGGTATATAAAGAAAACTTTGAAAGTTAGAAGGGGTCAGGCAAAGGAGGGGGACAGGGATAAGACCAGAGTAGAGCTTGCTGACCCATGTGGGGCCAAAAGCACAGTCCCCACCCCAAGGACCTGGGCTGGAGATAAAGCATCTGCTAGATGCTGCCTACTCTGTATCTATCCCTCTTTCTCTATTCTCTCTCCCAGGAATCAGGATCTATAGGCCTCCTTCGCCCCATTTTGGCTGGTGATTTATATCTACCTATCCAACTGAGAAACCCTGAGGCAGCTGAGCTGCCAGGTCAAAAATAAAATAAAATAAAAATAAGAATAGGAAAGAACCCTGGTTGGTGAAGGCGGATGTTCTTTTTATGACTAAAATCCAACTACAAACATATTTGTAATCATGGTGCTTAAATAAAGATAATATTCAAAAGAAAAAAAGTAAATAACCCAGTTTCACCCTGTTAATCTGAGCAGCATGTTTCCGAAGGAGGGAGAATGAGGAAGAGAATCTACTACAAGAATCAATCAGAAAATTTAGCTCAAATTGGTGTCAGAATAGACAGCTGAGAACATAGCTGAGGAAGAAGAGTTTACATATGAAATCCAGGGTTAGGAATCTAGAGGTTTTGTAGGAACAAAGTACTGTATTTTTTCGCTCTAAAATATGCATCTGACTATATGATGCACATAATTTTAAATGAGACAAACAAGAAAAAATATTCTAAAGCAAATGGTGCACTAAAATATTTAATAAAGGCAATGCAAGACTCTGTCAGGAGATGGCAGCTGGGAAAAAACAGCTTGCAAGGCCGAAGTATATTTACAATATGCTGTCCCACAGCTGGTTAAGCACATTTACCTACCTTTGTTTAAATCAGAAAATAAATAAAAAACATTTTTTTAAAAAATTTTATTGTGACCAATGTGAATTACAAGTCCTTCACAGTTATATTAAAGTACATAGTGACACTAAAATGGAGCCATTCCCACCACCAGTGTTGTCCTCCCTCCACCGTGCATGCATCATATATCCCCTGGACTGCTAGTATAATAGGTCCCCTCTGTGTATAGCTTTATGTAGATTGGATTATCTTAATTCCGTTGTCTTTGACTTTGGGTTTGGTGTTTAGGTATGATCATTTTTTATTTCTACTCAATGTTCATGAGAATGTTTGCTCCTGGTACCATTCATTCCCCCCCCCCCTCAATTTTTGAGGCAGAACAAGATGATTCAAGTTCTGTGGTTCTATTGGGAAAAAAAAAAGCAGGGAGGAACCCAGTCTAGAAGCTTTAAATATATATTTAAAAGAAGAAAGAAAAAGGGGCCAGAGCAATGGCGTAGCAGTAGTGCATTTGTCTTGCACGTGGCTGACTCAGGTCGAACCTAGGTTCGATCCCCCTGAGTATCATATGGTCCCCCAAGCCAGGAGCGATTTCTGAGTGCATAGCCAGGAGAAAAAAAAAAGGAAGCTGCTGGGTGGCAAAAACTTTTCGTTAATATAAAAATGTCTCATCAGTGATCAAATAGTGATCAAAACAAAAGCTCTATATGTGATGGTGAAAGTACATTAATCTAATTGCTCTACTATGTGGTATGTTTGCACAATAAAGGGGCCATAATGCTGCAGATATCAGCATGGTTAGTACATGGTCTCCTCTCCTGCACTGACTTCCTTTCAGGCTGCATAAGATGCACAGACATTTCCCCTCATCTTTTAGGAGGGAAAAAGTGTGTCTTACAGTACAAAAAATATGGTAGTTCTAAGAGGTGAAGAGATTAAAAAACAAGTACTAGGGCTGAAATGCAAAAAGATTTGATTCACTGGGCCACTAGGAATTTGAAGACAATGTGCAATAAAAGCTGGAAAGACTGAGTCAGTGAAAGTCATCTAAAAAGAAAAAAAAAACTGCTATTGGTAGATTAGTATTACAGTTTTACTAGTGTGGATGGCATAAATTGTTAACATAACCCATTAAAACAATGAACAAACAGTCCCGTAAAACTTAAATTGGTTATTTTAAAATGTTAAGTGCAATATCTGGGTCTTTTGGGGAAACACACTGGATATTCAAAAAGTAGTTTTCAAATTAAGAATTTCTATCTCCATATGCTACATTAGAAGGAAGGAATTAACCTTTATAGAATATCTTGGGAATTCATTTAATAAAAATTTACTTTGGGGGAAAATATGAACAACTTAAATTAATTTTTATGGTTTTTATATGTAAGCAAGAGGATACTAGATCTAAATCTCTTTTAAACATGCTTCCACCATTGTCTGGTACTATCAATGTCCATTACCATTGAAAGCAATAACATTAAAATTTGTTTGTTCATTAACAAATATGAGCAAATGTGATATAGAAAACATTTTGTGAAATTTATAACATGAGATGAGCTATTCTTTGAAAATGAAACGCATATTATAAGTAAGTACACCAACAGAAAATGCGTTGTTATAATGTATTGTTCATAAGCACCTAAAGTAATCCAGCATTTTGCTAAATACTGAAATAAAGTTGGGATCAAGAATATGCCTAGGCCTAGAAAGAAATCAAGCCAAAATATTGTCATTTAGTTCAGGCATATTTAGTCTTCACTGTTGTTTCTGAATGCAATGACAATTGTCAGGATGCTTAGTTGTTGTATTAATCATGTAAGAAGTTTAATAGTAATGCAAGTTTTGATGGTGTTGAGTACTTACTTAAATAAGACCATTAGACTAAGTGGCTCTGGTACATTGGTCAGGAAATTCAAATCTGCGAAAGGTCAAATCCAAGAAAAGGAAACCAAAGAATAAAATCGACAGCCACAATTTGCCACCTCAGGTGAAGCAACCTTTTCAACTATATATAGCCATTCAAATAGTTATTTTGCTTGATTCTGTACTTTCTTCGTTAACACCTTCCCCTCAGTGTGCAGGACTTTGAACCACTCCTATTTTGGCATCACCTTGTTTGAACTGATAGAGGCACAAAAAGACGAGCCTGAAGTTCTTGTTCAGAAATTGTAATGCAATATGTATGTAATGTGTTATGGTATTTCTAAAGAATCACACGAGTTCTTTTCATTCTTGATTAATTTGCTCTGTTATATAAAGAATAACTGTATTTGTCACAAGTAAGACATTTAGGATGAAATGATACAACTATGTAGAAATACTCTACTATTTCAATGATTTATAGAGAAAGAAATCTAGTGGATATAATGACTTTACCAAATCAATTCCCAAATTTAATTTATACTTATTCTTGTATCCTAATGAAATGGAATCATTAAGATATTTTACCAGGTTATGGATCCTTTTATAGCTTTTAGTTCTATTTATTTGGAGGGGCCTCTCCAACAGTAAATACTTGGAGGCCAGTTTCTTTTACACTTGTTCACATAATGTGGACCATTGAATGTCGTCCTGGGCTTGATTATAGCACATACAGTATTACTCAGTTAGGGCAGTGCTGTGGGTCCCTAGGCCATGCTCTATAGTGCTCAGGGTCTCATGCTGGCAAGCATGTGCCTCTGAACTGTTATCCTAGTTCATACATTTTAAAAAATAATTAGAATAATAACTATATGTTCTCTTCCTGTGTATTAAGTACTTGGCTTTGTATATTATGCATCTTTTCTTTATTCCTTCTGGTCTGTGTTCAAGGGACCACATGGGATACCACAGATCATACTAACCCTCTCCAACTATTACTTTATTTATATTCCCAGACCCTGAAGTATGAATCTGAAGTAATACTTACATTTACATTTTCTTGCTAGTTCCTTTCTTTAAAATTTCTGGTTATTGAATAGAGTAGCTATTGGTTTTAGGATTGGAGTTACAGGACAAAGTTGGCATTTCTGTGGACACAAGAAACAGTCTTTTGAAAGACTTTTCTTAAGAGATAAAAACAGCCAAGACCAGAATCTGTGCATTGTCAGAACAAGTTATGTAAAAAAGACAATATTAGAAGTTTATAGAATTCAGAAAAATAAATATACATAAGCATGTACACTTCCAACCATTGGTCCAAGTACACAACAAAAACTACACTAACAACAAGAAACCTCAGTCACTTTGTATGAGGGTTGCATATTTTTTTTACTTCTTTTGCCAGATATGACCAAACATTGTATGTTAAATTAACCTCTTTTGGTGTTAACCTATATGTATAACATGTTAAACTACAGTTAATCTTCTTGTTAAATTATAGGACCACACTGCCTTACTACTGTGCTACTTTATGCTGAGTAATATCTGATGACAAATAATTTCTACTGTTCTACATTCTTGCCAGAATCTGTTTTTTGGGTTTTGTTTTGTTTTGTTTTAATTTTTGGGCCACACCCAGTGATGCTTAGGGGTTACTTCTGGCTATTTGCTCAGAAATTGCTCCTGGCTTGGGAGACCATATGGGGTGCTGGGGATCGAACTAAGATATGTCCTGGGTCAGCTGAATGCAAGGCAAATGCCCTACTGATGTGCTATTGCTCTGGCCTCTGAGAATCTGGTATTTTAATTAGTTATTCCAGTATTTAAATATACCTTTTTGTAGTTTTAATTTTATTTCTCAAATGATAAATGAGTTTGATCATTCTACTTGTTTACTGTCTATCTACATAATATCTATGATTATTATATATGTATACTTCCTGAAAAAAACAGTTTATATTAGATTAGTGGGGGCCAGATATATTCACAACTTACTCATGACTATGTGCTCAAGAATCACTCAAGGGATTGAGGGGCATTACCTGGGTGCCTGGAATAAAACCCAGATGAGATGTGTGCAAAACAAATATCCTATCCACTGTAATATGTCTCCAGCCCCATGTATTAGATCTTTTTAAAAAAGAAAAATCTGAGGCAATTCCAAATGTCACTGTTGATTGATGTAATGTTCTATCAAGCTGCTCCTTCTATCACTTATGATTTATTTCTGAAACACCCACCATCGTGTCGTTTTTCTTTATGCTTTATGATGACAGGATGCTCCATTAATTATGTCAACTGAAAAAGATATAAAACCATATGACCTAAACTATGGAGTGAAAAGAAACACTGCCATAAAAAAGAAATAATAATTAAAGCAATGAGATTAGTTCTGCAACTAAATTTGTATTTTAAAAGTAATGTTGCTTAGTAGTAGCTGTCTTGTGATGCAATAAATTGTAGAGTAAACCAGCAATCATTTGATTCTTCTTCTTTTTAATACTTCAAAGTGGATTTAGAAATACATGCATCTTTCTTCACAGAAGCATATTCAAACATCATTGGACATGCTCCAAGGGAAAGGATACCTGCTCTTTTTAAATAATACCAGTAAATTGAAGATTTTTAGGTTTTAAACTCTTCTATCATGTTTTTTCAGTGTCTTTGTAATAGACCTAATCTGTAGGAGTTGTTTATACCTTTATGGGAAAAACAATAGAACAATGGTAGCAATTAGAATGAACTTCTATGTTCCAGGCATCAAGTCATAGCATCAGTAAACCTACTGACTCATTACCAACAACTATATGACTGACTGTAATTGTTCTACAAAAACGCTATTACATCTTCATAACAATTCTTGCTCTATGGGGGTAGACAGAACATTCAAGTGACTTATCCAAGGTTTCACAGGTACAACATGCAAGAGATGGGATTTGAATCTAGGGCCACTGACTTTTTCCATATGGCAACCAACAGCACAGCCCTATTCTGTATCATAGGCATTTGTACAGAGGAAGAACTTCTGCCCAGATCTGCATTCTTTGTGTGTGTGTGTGTGTGTGTGTGTGTGTGTGTGTGTGTGTGTGTGTGTGTGTGTGTATGTTTTGGGATTACAACCGACAGTGCTCAGGGGTTACTCCTGGATCCATGCTCAGAAACTGCTCCTGGCAGGCATGGGGGACCATATGGGACACCGGGATTTGAACCGATGACCTTCTGCATGAAAGGCAAATGCCTTACCTCCATGCTATCTCTCAGGTTCCCCAAATCTGCATTCTTACAAGAAAGAAAACGTAGTTGGGATAAGCCAATCCATAAAATATAGGTTACCTTATATAACAATAAACATATTTTAGTGAAACATGACAGTTTTAAATAAACAAAATTTGCTAAGTTTTGTTCAATTGGTATTGTTCAAATGGGAAGGGAAAGAGAGACAAGAAATGCCTGTTTAGGAAAGAACACAGGCTTTTCCAGAGAGGAAAAGCAAACAAAAAGACAAAGACAAGTAAGCAAAATATGTATTTAAGGAATGACATGGGCTTGAAGAGTGAACCCAAATGAATATTTTGTCCTGGACACAAAACTATATCCCAAGGGAAGTTGGTTGAATATTCTTTCCTTAGGGTAAGTTATAGAGAAGGTTATCCAAGGCAAACTTGGAGCAGAGGGAAAATTCTATGCAGTGTATGTAATGTAGAAGCTTTGAGAAACAAGAATTATGTGAATTAAAACATATAATATTATTGTTCTTGGACAAAGAAGGAATGTCATTTATATGGTGGGACCTCAAATTCCAATTAAAAATAGGTATGTTATTACTTCTCCTTTCACAGATATGAATGCTATTATTTTAGGAGAGACATTTAAAATAACAAAATCTAAAAATTTAGAGGAAACAAAAGGTCACTGTCAAATATTTGAAATATGCTGGAGGCTGTGTTTCCTAGGTTTTGAGGCATTTTTAACTTGGTCAATGTAAGCCACATTTCCACAAACCAACAGTTTCTCCTTTACTCTTAAGGCACATTGTTGCCTTTCTATCTCCACAAATGTGGCAATTTGTCTATCTCTACAAATGTGGTAAAGAGTGATAAGCCACAGCTCTTCAGCAAAAAAAAAAAAAAAATCAAAAATGATTTTACAGTTCATTGCAGAGTGATAAGTTAGACTTTCTCAAAGATTTGTCAATACTTCACCAATCCAGCAGCAGGTAACATTGTGAATAAATGCGATTGACAACCATGTCCACAGAGACTGCCTCATGTGTTCTATATCTGTTCAGAAGGAAGTGCAAAGTGTCAAATACCGTGACCAACATGCTTTAAAGCTATAAAACTGTATCTTCTTTTTGAAGACAGGGTATTTCACAGGATTTAACTCTATGAAGTATAGATAAAATAATTTCTCTTTTCATCCCTCAAACATATATACTTTGAGAAGGAAATAATTTCTGCAGAAAGATGTTTAAAAGTCAGAGCTCTTTCTGGAATGCTGAGAAAGCAAGCTCTAGTGATTGAAAATGACCTAAATTCTATTGTAAATCCAAGTCGACGTAATATGCTTTCAAGATGCCATTCCAGAAGGATGAGGAGGGAGAGGATCTTGTGGTCTTTTCTCCTCTAAGTCTGGATCTGGGGGTTCTCAAAATTCAGCATAAAATGTAACACCAGAATCCAAGATTTTTTTTTAGAAAAGGAAGCTATTGGCTCTGATTAAGATTTAGTGGGCCATCTGGGGGTAGACCACTGTGAGGTTTATCACAGACAACATTTCAGACTCAATCCAAAGTACTCATATGTTTGCTAGAAAACCATCAGTGTTGACCTTGTTAGATCAAACGTGGGTAGCACCCTCCTTGGGCCTTCAGATTCAACATGGGTATTGGAGAGCATTGCTCTACAAGTCTGACAAATGCATGGGGGTGTTAGTGAAGACTTCCCTGCCTCAGCATGTCTAAAAAATAGCAACAGTCATTCACAATAAGGCAAGGATGGAAACATACTTATTTTTCTCAAGGCAATTCTATGCCAAGCACTATTCATCTATTGTACATTCAACATACATTTATTGTTGACCTAAAATGTACTGGACAAAGTCATAAACACTGATTTTGTGAGTAGTATACAAGATAAAATAAGCATACAGAAACTTAAACTGAAATTGAAACTAACTCCTGAGGAAGTCAAACTATCACTATCTGCATATGACATGATAACATACATAGAAGACCCTAAAGATTCCACAAAAAAGTGCCAGAAACAATAAACCAATACAACAAATTGTCTGGCCACAAAATCAATACTAAAAAGACAATTGCATTCTTTTATATAAATAATGACTCAAAGGAGAAATAGATCAGAGTCTATTCTGTTTTAAAAAGTGACTAAAATTATCAAGTCCATAGGAATCAACCTAACAAGAGAGACAAGAGAGATCTATAACATGAAAACTTGAAAACATTCAAGAAAGAAATTGACAAAACACCTTAGGAAATAAAAATATACTCCATGCATATGGATTGGAAAAATAATATTATCTAAATGATCATCTTACCTAAGCTACTACATAGATTCAATGCAATCCTTATACAAATTCAGGCACTGTTCTACAAGGACTTTGAACACTTAATTATAAAGTTTGTGTGGAATCATAGAAGATCTATGGATATCCAAATCCAAATCAAAGTAAAAAAACTAAGAGACATCTTATTACTTAATTTGAAGCTCTACTACAAAGCCATAGTGATCAAAACAGCACCAATCGGCCAAAATACAATATCCAGTGACAAACTTCCAAGTTTATTGTCAGTTAATATTTGACAAAGGAGTCAAGAACTTGCAGTGGAACAAAGACAGTTTATTCAACAAGTGTCATTGGAACAATTGGATAACCACATGTAAGAAATTAAAGATCCATCATACTGCAAAGAAAAAACAATGCAGAATACCACCATGCTTAGAGAATGATGATGCTAACTCCGCAGACCCACCAAGTACTGTCCACTTGTAAAGATTTTAGAGAGAAAATCTGGAGAATGCTCAAAATACTCAAAAAAAAACCCCATAGAACAAATAAGATGACCACAAATAATTATCAATAGCATATGGAAACAGGAATGAGAAAACTTTAAACGGAAATAACAGTATTGAGAAAATTTGTAGGTGAAATGAAAACTTTACTGGACAGCCTCACAAATGAAGCAGCTGAGGACAGAAATAGTGAGATGAAAAAGATGCATAAAACTCCATACAACATAGAGGCTCAAAATATGTCTGAAAACAAATGATCAGAAAATGGAAAAACAAAGGAACTAAAGTAGGGCATGGAAAGACTCTTCACCAAATGGCATTAATAAACTGGTCAGCCACATGCAATAAAGCACACTCAGACATTCTTTAACACCATGCACGAAGTCAAATCAAAATGAATTGAAGAACCTTCATATCAGACCTGAAACTATAAGGTATGTAGAAGAAAATGTAGGCAAAACTCTTCATGACATTGAGATTAAAGTCATCTTCAATGAAGAAACACCACTGCCCAAGCAAGTGAAAACAATGATAAGCATATAATAACAATGGGACTACATTAAATGGAGAAGTTTCTGCACTTAAAAGGAACCACTGACTAGAATACAAAGGCCATCTATGGAATGGAAGAAACTATTCACCCATTTGATAAGAGACTAATATCTAAGATATACAAGGTACTGACATAACTTTGCAAGAAAAAATATCTATACTCATTATAGAATAGGGAGAAGAAATGAACCTGCAAAAAGAAATAAAGATAGCCAAAAGACTAATGAAAAAAATGCACTACATCACTAATCATCAGGGAGATGTATATCAAAGAATATTGAGGTACAGATTACAAAGAACAAGAAATACCAGTGCTGGCATAGATATGGTGAGAAATGTATTCTCATTTACTGCTGGTGGGAATACTGTCTAGTTCAGACTTTTTAGAAAACAATATAGATATTCCTCAAAAAAACTGAACATTGAGCTCCCATATGATCCAGCAATACCATTCCTAGGGTTGTGCCCTAAGAATATACAAACACAATGCAAAAAATGCCCTCTGTGCCTCTATGTTCAATTGCAGCACTATTTACAATAGTCAGAATCTTGAAACCACCCAGGTGCCCAACATCAGATGAGTTGCTAAAGAAACAGTGGTGTATCTACATAATGGAATATATTTGCAGCTGTTGGAAAAAGTTAATGGAGATAGCTAAGGGGTATAATTCTAGAAGATCAAACAGGTGAGGCCAAGGTATGGGGACAGGATAATAGTATTTAATAAATGGAGCAATCCAGGAAACCTGGTAGCATCTTGCATATTGGTCACAACACAAAATAGAGGTTTCTATCAATCAACAAAAGCTACTATAGTATTACTAAGTCTTGAGATTTGGTCATGTGTATATTAATCAGGACCAGCAGGAAACAGATGGTACATTCAAATTAAGATAACTCGAGACTTTAATAAAAGGGACTATTTACAAAGATGTGACTGGGTCATCATCATGGCTGTTTGTCCTCCTAAAGGGGTGAGTGGAAAAAGCAGTTAAAGAAATGCTTAAACAGAGACATGTGGACATGACCATCTGGAGAGAATATCTGACTGTTTAGTTATAGGATGCCCCCAGCCTAAGGAGAAACCTGTTGGGATGGGAGAACAAATAAACCCTGAAGTGTCCCTCTGCTCACACTGTCCTTAGTTACTGCTTCTGGTCATCATCCAAAGAAGAGAGCAGAGAGTTTGTGAGGATCAACCTTTGGCAGGCAGAAGGCAGGTTACTAGGGAAAGGTGTTCTGGAGGGCACAAGAAAGCCACCAGTACAGTGTCACTCAGACAACTAAAAAAGGAGACAAGTAAGAAGCAATCACTTAATTATTTTTTGAAAGTGTTTGTTTGGCACTACTGAGGCTCAAACCCTGGATGTCACACATGCAAGGAATGTAATATACTGCTGTACCATATCCCAACCCCCTATAAATAAGGAGTATGAAATGATCTCAATTCCTTAAGAATTCTCTGTGTGGGGGCCGGAGAGATAGTGAAGCGGTAGGATGTTTGCCTTAGATGCTGAAGGACAGTGGTTCGAGAATCCCAGCATCACATATGGTCCCCCGAGCCTGCCAGGAGTGATTTCTGAGCTTAGAGCCAGGAGTAATCCCTGAGCGCTGCCGGGTGTGACCCAAAAAACAAAAACAAAAAATTTTTCCAGTTTTTGGAAGAGTCTCCATATTGCTTTCCATAGAGATTGAACTAGATGGCATTCCCACCAGCAGTGGATAAGAGTTCCTTTCTCTCCACATCCCCGCCAACACTGCTTTTTCTCATTCTTTGTGATGTGTGCCAATCTCTGGGGTGTGAGGTGGTATCTCATCGTTGTTTTGATTTACATCTCCCTGATGATCAGTGATGAGGAATATTTTTTCATGTGCCCTTTGGCCATTTGTATTTCTTATTTATCAAAGTGTCTGTTCATTTTTTCTTCCCATTTTTTGACAGGGTTAGATGTTTTTTTCTTGTTGAATTCCGTCAATCCTTGTATATCTTAGATTTTAGCCGCTTATCTGATGGGTATTGAGTGAATAGTTTCTCCCACACGGTGAGTGGCTCTTGCATCCTGGGCACTATTTTTTTTTGAGGTGCAAAAGCTTCTCAGCTTAATGTATTCTCATCTGTTTATCTCTGCTTCCATTGTTCAGAAAGTGCAGTTTCCTCCTTGAAGATGCCTTTAGTCTCAATGTCATGGAGTGTTTTACCTACGTGTTGTTCTATATACCTTATGGTATCAGGTCTGATATCAAGGTCTTTAATCCATTTGAATTTTACCTTCGTACATGATGTTAACTGGGGGTCTATGTTCGCTTTTTTGCAAGTGGCTAACCATTTCTGCCAGCACCACTTGTTGAAGAGGTTTTCCCTGCTCCACTTAGAATTTCTTGCTCCCTTGTCAAAAATTAGGTGATTGTATGTCTGGGGAACATTGTCTGAGAACTCAAGCCTATTCCACTGATCTGAGGGTCTGTCTTTATTCCAATACCATGCTGTTTTGATAACTATTGCTTTGTAGTACAGTTTAAAGTTGGGGAAAGTAAGGCCTCTCATTTTCCTTTTCCCTAGGAGTGCTTTAGCTATTCGAGGGTGTTTATTGCTCCAATTGAGCTCCCATTTGACCCAGCTATTTCAGTCCTAGGGATATTCCCTAGGAACACAAGAATACAATACAAAAAACCCTTCTTCACACCTATATTTATTGCAGCACTATTCACAATAGCCAGGCTCTAGAAACAACCAAGATGCCCTTCAACAGATGAATGGCTAAAGAAACTGTGGTACATATACACAATGGAATATTATGCAGCTGTCAGGAGAGATGAAGTCATGAAATTTTCCTATACCTGGATGTACATGGAGTCTATAATGCTGAGTGAAATAAGTCAGAGGGAGAGAGAGATGCAGAATAGTCTCAGTCATCTATGGGTTTTAAGAAAAATAAAAGTCATTTTTGCAACAATCTTCAGAGACAATGAGAGGAGGGCTGGAACTTCCAGCTCACTTCATGAAGCTCACCACAAAGAGTGGTGAGTGCAGTTATAGAAATAACTATACTGAGAACTACCATAATCATATGAATGAATGAGGGAACTGGAAAGCCTGTCAATAGTACAGGTGGGGGTGAGGTGGGATGGAGGGAGTTTTGAGACATTGATGGTGTCAATGTTGTACTGGTGAAGGGGGGTGTTCTTTACATGACTGAAACCTAATCACAATCATATTTGTAATCAAGATGTTTCAATAAAGAAAAAAAAGACTAAAATAGGTATTTAAAAATCAGAGAACAAGGTTTCAGAATACCAAATAACAAAGCCAACTAAATAATATAAGATATAGTCACAAGGAAATGTTATGGAACTAACATAAAGCAATTAAAATTTAAAAAATAAATAAATAAAATGAAGAGAATAACATGGCCATGGGGAAGGGGAAATCTTTGTTATCACTAAGACTAAGCTGCAGAAATTTCTTTCAGGCTGAACTGGATATGCAGCTGATCTCTCCCAAACCTCTTAGTTTCAGATTTAAATCTGATATTCCACAGAACTATAAAAGATTATGGAAATGACTATTGAAGGAAAGCAGTTGGCAGCTTGGTATAGATATTCTGAGATATTTGATAAAATATGAGAAATTTCATAGCTTCTCCCCTTAACCTAACAGGTAAAATGATTTATAAGGGAAAGAGGTTTAAGTTAGAAGCAAAAATGATGAATTTTCTTTGTTACTTTTCCTATGTCATAATACTATTAACCTCTGTTTACACCTGGCAGCGCTCAGGGGGTTACTCCTGGCAGAGATGCCAGGATTTGAACCACCATCCTTCTGCATGAAAAGCAAACGCCTTACTTCCATGCTATCTCTTCGGCCCTTTAACCTCTGTTAAGACCTTTAATCTACCTGGTGATATTCTACCTACTCCACAACTTTCATGAGCATGTAGAACTATAATTCTTAGTAAAGCATGATATTAAAATAAAAAAAAATTCTCTGTGTGTGTTTGGTGAAAGAGTGGAGAGGATTGGATGTGGAGAGAGAGAGACTGAGAAAGAGATTGAGAGGGAGAGTGAGAGAGAGAGAGAGAGAGAGAGAGAGAGAGAGAGAGAGAGAGAGAGAGAGAGAGAGGACTAAAACAACCTCCTAATTCTCCTGAGGCTATACTGAGGGCATTATGGCTGACCTATTCATTGCCACAAGTGCTATCATTGAATAAGATGAGTCTGTTTTAATATCCTCTTTAGGATGATCATGTTAGAGCAAAAAGCCATAGACCTTACCAAACAATAAAACTAACCATCAAGAAATGTTTTATAGCCCTATAAAGCACATCTAGTTCATGTCGCAATATTGCTATATATATATATATTCAAACTATGTCTGAGGACTAAAGCCAGGTAGATTTTATTCTTTTCTTTTTCTTTTTGGTTTTGGGCCACACTCTGTGATGCTCAGGGGTTACTCCTGGCTATGCTCTCAGAAATCGCTCCTGACAATATGGGACCCAGGGGATCAAACTGAGGTCTGTCTTGTTTCAGTCGCATGCAAGCAAACTCCCTATCGCTGTGCTATTGCTCCGGCCCCATGTCAGATAGATTTAAATGAAGACATTCAATGGTTGAAAATGATAGATGCAAAAAATAAAAAACAAATAAAAAAAAACAGCTTCTGAGTCAAGAACAGCTTTCTGCTGAACATCTCTCGTTCCTGCATTAGCTCTTCATCCATTGGTTCTCAGACTGATTTTAAGATAGATTTTACTCTAGTCTTACAAAGAGGGCCAGGGAAAGATTTCAATAAAAATTCAGGCACTGTAATGGACCTTGAAAGAATACTGTGAATAAAGTAAAAATCTAGAGCTAAACTGATTTCATGATATTGTTTCTAACATAATAAACTCAATAAATGCTATTTATTGTTTAGCAAGTTTTAATTTTGTTCTCAGTCTCTCTACACATACATTTTTATTCATAAACATATCATCCTTATCTTATATTCTTTTCAATATGGTAAGAGAAGCTCATCTTATAATAGATTCTCAATATTTTAAGCCTCATTCAAGAAATTGAATTGACTATTACCCTCTTTAAAATATTTTATTTAGGGGCCGGGTAGGTGGCGCTGGAGGTAAGGTGTCTGCCTTGCAAGCGCTAGCCAAGGAAGGACCACGGTTCGATCCCCTGGCGTCCCATATGGTCCCCCCAAGCCAGGGGCGATTTCTGAGCACATAGCCAGGAGTAACCCCTGAGCATCAAACGGGTGTGGCCCAAAAACCAAAAAAAAAAAAAAATATTTTATTTGTATTTATTGCAAAGTTTTAAAAATTATTCAGTGTAAGGACAATTGAAAATAGATTTTAAAAAAGAAAATAGATGGAAATGGAAAAATCATGTGCAAGGTTTGAATAAAAGATGTTTGCTACCATTTTTTAACATGAGTTAGCTAAAACTAAGGAACATATTTAATATTCTAACAACAACAACAAAAATGTAACTTCAAAAATAGAAACAGGAGCCGGAGAAATAGCATGGAGGTAAGGCATTTGCCTTGCATGCAGAAAGTCGGTGGTTCGAATCCCAGCATCCCATATGATCCCCTGAGCCTGCCAAGAGCGATTTCTGAACATAGAGCCAGGAGTAACCCCTGACCATGGCTGGGTGTGACCTAAAAAATCAAACAAAACAAAAAACAAAATAATATATATAAACAAAGATTTCATTTTATAGAATATTTCTTAAACATTATATAGCACAGGAAACATCAACATTCATGTTGTGAATTTCCTTAATAGTAATAATGAACGGCCACATGACATTAGTTGGCAAGACCCTATGCCTGCCACATTTGGGGGGGGGTCAAAAAATTCCGAAGATTGAACTCAGATCTTGCTGCAAGTTAGCATGTTCACCTGACCATTGTGCAACCTCTCTGGTTTCACAGTCATGTTTTATTCTGCATGTATAATTTCAGTTTTTTCCAAGAGCTCAGTTTATCCAGGGCTACTTACAGTGATTAACTTCTTTGTTCCCTGAGGACAAAGGAAAAAATACTCAGAGCCATAAACTTTTGTTAAATACTAGTTGTATGTGCTCTATCTCTATTTATATCTATATGCAAGCCTTTAAGTGCATTTTAAATACATAATGAATAATTTAAATAACAATAAGTATATTTATATAATTTTAGAAGAGAATGAAAAAGAAATATTTATTTAGATTAAGTAGTTGACCAAGATCATGCAAAGGAGGAGTAAGAGATGAAGTTCAAATCTAGACAACCAAGGTGAATATCCAGAGTGCATAGTAGATTATAAAAGGCTTAATAAGAGATAAGATAATACAAATGCCTCCTGGGAAAATTCTAGAGGGTCTTGACAGGTATTTTAAAAGCTGGATACTTTGGAGAGAATGAGATTACTCCCCCAAAAAGCATAAGCACAAGGTGCTGAACTAGGATTGATTATGCCCAAGTGCTTGGAGCTTCTAAGCAATTCTTCTGTCAATGAGGAAAGACTGTCCCCAGGATTGGCAATTGAGTGTAGCATTGTTCAAATGTAGTGATACATTTCCTGGAGTGAGGCCTCCAGGAAACATTGCAAAGTTATCACCTAGTTTTTGTCAGCATTTGATTTTTCTTAATTAGAAAATCTAACAGTAGGTTTAGTTTCTCAGTGAAGAGCCGCATAACATAATATGCAAACATCTTCCCCAAATTTGATTTCAATCAAATGAAAAGTTGAATATTCAGTATGCAGTATATAGGGTGAAGCTAACAAGAGGAATATAACTTAGAACTACACATTATGCTGTTTGATGAAATAAAGTAAGAGAAATTCTTGGCTCCAATTATATTTTTAAGTTTTTTTCCCCAGAACTTTCCTGGAATATAAATTAATTGACCAAAAAAAAAAAAAAAAAAGAAGAGCCCACACCCGGCAGCACTTAGTGATTACTCCTGGCTCTGTGCTCAGAAATCGCTCCTGGCTCGGGGTCTAGATGCATGCAAGGTAAATGCCCTACCATTGTGCTACCACTCCGACCCAGCATGCGTATTTTTTAATATTTATAATACCTATTAAGCAATAAACTAATATAAGATACTCATTTAATTAGTATCTTACTCATCTTTTAATGTTTGCTTGGTAAAATAAAATATTCATTTCATTTCTCCCTTCCTTTTTCCAGTTTTGATTCTTATTGTAGCATAGGTAACATGAGTACAGTGTAAACAATTAGTTTTGATATTTTATTTTATAGATATGCAAACATACTTAAAACGGTTAGAAATATACATAAATCTCAAAGCTAGTAGGAGTTTGTATAAAATGAATTTATCCAATGCCAAAATCTACTAATCAAATATCATAAATATGCTGCATTATTTGGTTTATCAGTCATTGTTACATGTCCACAGATGTAAGTAACACAATTATACATCTTCATTATTTCAGTCTATCTAAAGCACAGTATATCTTATTTTAGGGAAACATAGTTTACTCTGCCTAGAGGTGACTCTCTAGTTCATTGCACATGTAATCAGCCAAGGACGGGCACATTTGTCAGTGTTCCAGGCAGTCAGGGACTTCAAATTTGAAGCTGTTTCAACAGATTTTGAATTTCATTGAACAAAAAATGCAACACTTCATAAAGCATTAATGATCATTACAGGTATTCAAAAGCAGAACTGAGTAGATTGTAACAACACTTTTAAGGACCCTATAAAAAAGACAGAAACAAAAGCTACAATGATGTTCCAACTCTAAAGCTAATAGGTTGAGGGAAATTGATTTGGTAATTGTTGCTTTACCTGCAGAAGGATGTGTTGTGCACAAAACAAGGCAATGCAGCATATTCCTTGTTAAGATTGAACTATAAATCCAAGGGGATTGCAGAAATTGTTCTAGTGGTGGGAAGGGGCACTGAAAAAAATGCTTCAGCCTCAGAAGTAAGCTGAAGGGACTCAGTTTCAGGCAAAATTGAATCATTACAAAAATTAGGTTGGAAGGATTAAAATGGTTCATATTTGGTACTAGAAAAATCTTCTGAGTTGAGACTTAAGAGAGTTCACATCTCAAATTAACCCTTTACACATTACCATGTGTACTATGGGATTTTTCTTAATAAATTTACTAAGCTCTCCCTGAGAAATATTTTTTTACTTTAAAATATTAATGTTGATAATTAATTTTTGTTTGATATTTTCAGCCTGTCAGAGCACATGCTAGAGAAGAAGGACATATGGACTTGAGAGAAGCATGGAAAGTTTCCTGTTACACTCATTCCCCACTGCTATAAAATCTACTTCTTGATTGCTTGCTACTTTAGAATGGCATGAAATTTCACCCTCTACAAAATCTTTGGTTCTCAGTGAACCAATGATTCATCTGAAATAGTTTTCTCTTGTCAAAGAAGCTTCCTAATAGCATGAAAAAATTGTAGAAAGGTAGAAAATATCACACCTTAGTGAGCAT
The DNA here is from genome assembly GCF_024139225.1 of Suncus etruscus. Taxonomy (NCBI): domain Eukaryota; kingdom Metazoa; phylum Chordata; class Mammalia; order Eulipotyphla; family Soricidae; genus Suncus; species Suncus etruscus. The sequence goes on along the minus strand of NC_064853.1, from coordinate 129,049,521 downwards.
GCCTCAGGAAGCATGCCAACAGCAGTAGGTGGCATAGATAGAATATCTTCTGTCCTCCATTAGAAAGCTAAGGGCACCTAACTTCCAGTTCTTTCTTCAGTCTACTTTGGCAGTGTTTCTGAGTTCTAGGAGAGTTATTTGACTCTGGATTCCATTTTTTCCCAATGAAATCTCTAATCAGCACACTTATGTACATTTAAATATACCCTCCTGCAACAAATTTCTGTAAGGGAACAACCTAGGGAACATACAATGTAAGATCATCTCTTCATTTAACTTTAAGGAGTGCAGAGATTTTTTTAAATGAAAATATAGGTCAGTGCATTATAAAATGAGCCATGAACTTCATCTCTGAACAAATATTTACTGTGAGCAGGTGGTTACAAACAAATTCCCTATTTTCAAGGTTTCTACAGTCAAATGGAAGTGATAACTAAAATTGCTATCAAAGCTAAAGGTACTCATTATTTCAATTTGCAGAGCTTAGGGTTATTAAGATTGGGGACAGATCAGGAGACAAATACCACTGAAAAAGTAGTTTGTTACAATCATAGATCCCAGAGAATGTAGAAGACACAATATAAGGAGGCAGGCACAGAAGGAGGAAGCACAAAGATTGCTCATGGGATAGGTTAAACATGCAAGGTGATGGGTGGGGAATGTGAGCAAGAGTCTCCAAAGAGGTTTCCACAGCAAGGAATGCACTGGGCATGGTAGACACTCAGAAGATTGGCTGGTTGGAATCATTTCAGGGAACTTTGAGGCTACACAGTTGTCCCTAATTATCCAGTATCTGGAGCGGGGAAAATTGGCACAACTAATGTCCAGAAATAAAACATTAACTTTGCACATAATACTCTTTCTTGCCCCATTCTTATTTGGGCCATGGCATTTCCTTGTGAAACCAGCATCCATAAGAAATTCTTCTCTCACATACAGGCACAGCTTGCCTTGGTCTTGATTCATTAATATCAAAGGGAAAGGGGACTGTTAGCTAAAGAGAAAGACAATTCTCAAGCCTTGGGCTCTAGAGGCATGTGGGGTTTTGAGTCTGAGAGTGCAAAGGCAGAGTGTAGTCATTCCAAGGAAGGAAAATGAGATGCTAATTGGCATGCTTCTGCCATCCCCAGGGATGTGCACCTCTCACTTCTGATCAGATGATCCCCAGGCTCCAATTTATTTGAAGAAAGAATCCTGCTGATGAGAATTTGCTCCCACCAGCAGGAATGTTCCTGCTCATCATTCCAGAGCCTTGGCTCTGTTGTGAGACAAGCAAAGCCCTTTGACTTTCTGAATATCAGCTATTCAACATTAAACCTCCTCATGAATATCTTGACCCTCTCACAGTGTTCTTCCTTTCAACCTGACCCTGCCTTATAAATAACTTGATTATTAGTTAGGTATCCCTGTTAGATATAACCTTAAAATGAAACATATATAAGCTCAGATTTGTTATAGTCTGATGTCCCCTTCTTTGAGGGTTCAAATTTAATTGTAAACTTAAACACAAGAGGTGATGATTCCTAGGGCTATCGATTTTCTATTCACATGGAAATATATACCTAAATATATTAAATATTAATTAACATATTTAAATAATATATTAACATATATTATTGCTATATTTAAATAACATATTTAATATATATTAAATAATATTAAATATACCTAACATGCTTCCTATATCTACCATGCTATCACCCTTTGAATGTCTGCTTGGAAAGAGTATAATCCTTATAGGCACCCAACGTTTCCTTACTCTAGGGCCATTCCTAATAAGAAATAGAAAGAATTTACTCTCTAAAACGATAGTATTTCTAGATAGATATTTTTCATTTATCTTTCACATTTCTATGTGCTTGACACCATCTCCAATGAATTCAAGGCTTTCAGCTCCCACAGGATTTGGTTGAGCTGATTGTAAGGAATTCAAATGATTATAGCTGCATTCTCAGTTAGAATCTACTATTCCTTTGAACATTGTCCTGATTACAGAATACAGTCATTTAAAAAATGAAACAAAAACCACGATCTCCATGATCAACAAAAGATATAAATGGAATTAATGGTGGTGTGACCAAGAGTGGCTAGAATTGAAGAACACATTGAAGACTTTGAATTGAGGATAAGTGAAATAACTAAAAGCTCCTTCCTTGAGGGAGGACATTCTAGTACTCTCAAGAGCTACAAAAATCATATAAAATATTCTACAAACATATTTAGTTTGTTTTAATATTTGCTCAAGGAGTTGGGATAGAAGTGTTGGTGCCAAATGCTTCTGGTCCAGTAAATAAACTAATTTAGTCCCCAAACTGAATATTTTTCCTTTATAAAATATTAGAAACAAATCATCTTTCAAAGCAATATACCTGTTGTATTAACATGTTTGTTTTACAGTGTGTTCTTTGCTTCTCTCCAACCAAGAGGTGACACTTGATCTAAAGCTTAGATTATTATATATGACTGGAACACACATCACTACACATTGTCTTCAAGTATAAAGACCATGATATACTGGAACCAATCTGGACTTCTTAGATTCTCTTTTTCAGAAAAAAAAAGCAAACAAAACTTTTAAAAAAGAGATAGCACAGAGGTAGTGCATTTGCCTTTCATGCAGAAGAATGGTGGTTCAAATCCCGGCATCCCATATGGTCCCTTGAGCCTACCAGGAGCAATTTCTGAGCACGGAGCCAGGAGTAACCTCTGAGCGCTGCCTGGTGTGACCCAAAAACCAAGCAGTGCACAAGAAATTTAGAGTCATGGAAGGCTCTTACACTTTTGTGGAAAAAATAAATTATAATCAGTTTTGGAATATTTTTCCCAATTAACTTCAATTACTTCAGAATTTCAAACTTCCCTCATTTTATATTTAGTTTCTGAAAATATAAAGAAATCCTTGTTCCCAAATACAAGAAAGAATCCACTTATCTCCTCTTAACATAATCTCATTTTTATTCTTTTTATGTTTTTTTTTGTTTTGATTTTGTTTTTTAGCTACACTCAGTCAACTGAGGTCAAGTCTTGCTCAGAGCTTACTCCTGGTTCTGTGCTGAGGGAACACTCTTGGTAGACTCCTGGGACCACAAGGGATGACAGGGATTAAACTCTAGACAACTGCATGCAAAACAAACTGTTCAATGGTTCTGGCCCCTTAATTCTATTATTGACACTCATGTTTATCTGATAATTTCTCATCTATTTAATTTCTGTCATTCTCTATTTCTTTCTTTACTTGAGCTCTCTCCTGTCTACCCATTTTTTAGAATAGTAGCCAAGAAAAGATACACCTCACATATATACATGAGATCTCAAATACACACATAGCCTAGATCTAGATATACTAGTGCTGCTAATAATTGTGGCCCACCTGTGGGGTCCCGTTTACTCCTTTATTGGTTATTTGTGTATCCTCAAAGAGCTCCCAGAATGAGAAATTGATTTCCCTCCCCTTATCCCCTTTTTGGGGGAGATCTTGGTAATATTTATCCACGGCAAATAATCCACACAGACAGGGGGTTAAGGGGTAAAAGGTTGGGCGAAGAGAGTCCTTTGTCAGCCTACTGTAAGCTCCAAAAACACCTGGAGCTAGCCAGCAAACTCTCCAAAAGACCTGAACACCTTGCTCCCAAACTATTTATTCGGCTGTCAACAGCGACCCCCTGGAAGGTCAAGGTGGGACAACAGACAAAGAATAATCTTATGGAAATGTTTTCATATACAACAAATAATCACTGCACATATATGTTCTCTGTGTATAAATATGGGCCAAAAAATCTCACAGACTAAAAAATGACCTGGGAAGAACATCTTCCTCCATTTCTATTTTCTCCAGAACAATTTTTATCAATTTCATTCTTCAGGATTTCCTTCAATTCTGAATTTTATTTAATATTTGCCCCATGCATCTAAATGATGCCTGAGTAAGACTTGTCCTTCCTTGGTCTCAGTTTCTTAATTTATAGTCTTAGAGATGACTGGACTGCCTGATCACCAGTAGGTTCTGTCTAAGAGGATTAAAATTTAAATAAATAAGGAATATGAAAGAGCATTATTTATGCACAGTAAACACATGTATAGACATAGGAAGAATATTTAGATTTTTAGTTCTTGAAATGTTCAAGTCTTTCCTTTTACAAGGCAGAAGAGGAAGAAAAACAAATCCAGAAAAACAAATACAGCTCTTATCACAAAACTCATGGTTTTACCATGGCAGCGCCTGTGTTCTATTCACCCTTCAGAGTGAGGAGAGGCAGTAGTAGCATGCTGCAAAGTCCCCTTGCTTCTAGGTTATCATATTTTCATAGACATCTTGCTACTTCCTGTCCTCACTGGATTATAATGAGTTCAACTCTATTTTAATGATATGTTAATGTGTTAGTGTTGGTCTCAGCTTGACCTTGTCTATGTTTGTCTTTGCTGCTCTGTTTCTATTTAAACTGCAAGCTCTGGGGAAGTGGAAAAGATGCCAACTTCACCACCCCACTGCCTCTTGCTCCTGGAGGCTTAACTAACAAAATTTAGTGATGATAATGATGATAGATTAAGCATAATAATAATCCTCTGTTTCTCTGGGGGGGGGATGGCATGAGCTTACTTTTTCCCTGTAAGTGTAACTCTTTTTGTTTTTGCTCAAGAAAGAAAGGTCAGGAAGAGGAAGCAGCATCTCCTATTAATTTCCTCTCAATTTATAAAGAGAAAGAAAAGTGTGAAACCCAAACACAGTGTTTGGTAGGACTGTCATTTCATATTTGTTTTTTGAGACACTGCTGAGCCAGGCAAATATAAACGACAGATGCCACATTTCATTTTCAGGAGAGCATGTGGCACCAGGGACAGGGGAATAGGGAGGACAAAGGTGATGCAGGAAGAAAAAAACAGCACAGAAAGGTAGCAGCTGAGATGGTGGCTGAAGACTGGCATTGCACACAATGAGCACTTAATCCAGGAGTGTAGCACATCTGTCATTGGGGGAGATAAGAAAAATGAATCAAGGGACTTGATATCATTAGAAGCAGCATAGTAGAGAGACCAAATAAATTCTAAAGCCAAATGGTGCAGACTCATATTGTAACACCCACCCGCCCTAGCTTCTATTTATTATTCAGGATCATTGTGAGAATTACATGAAACAATGAATGCCAAATTCTTCAAGAAATGCCTTCCCAAGACTAGGAACTCAGTAAGAAAGTATATATTTGACCTTACACAAAAGATTTCTTTTTAAAAATTTTTCTTTATTAATGTCTATATTTATTCAATTTAATTACAAACATTATTGTAATTAGGTTTCAGTCATATAAAGAACAACTGCCTTCACCAGTGCGACATTCCCATCACCAATGTCCCAAATCTTCCACCTCCCTCCCCCGCCCCCCTCGCCTGTATTTGAGACAGGCTTTCTACTTCCCTCATTCATTCACATTCCTATGTTAGTTGTCAGTGTAGTTATTTCTCTAATTACATTCACCACGCTTTGTGGTGAGCTTCCTATTGTGACCTCTTCATTGGTTTTTATAAGGGAGAGAAAATTTACTACCACACCCTGTGATGCTCAGGGGTTGCTCCTTGCTTTGAGCTCAGGGGAATCATATGGGGTGCTAGAGACTATAAAGGGTCAACTGTAGGTAAGGCAAATGCCTTACCTCTTTCATTATCTCTCCTGCTCCAAGATTTCATTCCAGAGTGGAGCCCAAGTGATGAAGAAGTTGAAAAGTCAAAAGCACTAATCTGAGAGCCACCATTTAGGAAGTGAGTAGGAAAGTAAGATGTGAGGACTCCAAATTCTTCCCTACTGGGAATTTAGTTTTTAAAAATAGCCACTTGATTGGGTTGAGCCGTTACAATCTCACAAACACTTTCTATAGGATTAAGACATAATCACCAATTAGCACACAGTCATTAGACCATTTATTATGTTAACTACTGAAGACCTTGGGGACTTGAGAAGATTGGAGAAGACAAAATGCAAGTGAGAGGAAGACAATGGCTGGTTCTTTCCAGAGCAATTTCATCATTTTTTTTTCCTGGACACAAAGATGGACAGCTAGTCCCTGCTTGTTCCCTCCTCCCTCATGCATTCATATGTGCATGCAAACACAAGTACACATGCGGCAAGACTCCCATCTATCTAGGTGTGAGCACAGGAGATAATTGGTACTGTGAGCTGGGATCATTTAACATTTCCCACACACCATCTCCTCTTTCCTTCCTCTGACTTGATAAGCAAACATGGGAAACCTGGGAACAACATGCTGAACACTCAAGCCAATGATGGTGTTATTTGGAGACTTTAAAAATAGAAAAAAAAAACCCTACAGGTCTATTCAGGCCATTATACATGTTATGGGTTTACTTATTACTAAGACTAGCATTTACGTTACAGGTAACAATCACCACCCCTGCCCACACTACCCACACAGAACACACACCTTTGCATGAATATAAATATCAAACACATGGGAAGAAATGGAACAAGTTAATCACAGGGCATCATTTTTGAATTATTTTAAATGAATGGCATTTAAAGACAGGGAGTACACTTACTTTTCGTTTGTAAAATTCCATACAAGTTCTTGGGGGGTGCATTAAAGAACATGTCCTGAGCGTTACCGGGTGTGGCCCAAAAACCAAAAAAAAAAAAAAAAAAAAAAAAGAACATGTCCTTGAACATGGTACAACTGAAAATTAAGAACAACTTTGTATTTCTGTATCTCACAGTGATTTAAGGACTTTTTAAAACAGTGATTTAAGAACTTTTTAATAAAGATGACCCTGAGTTATACGACTTGGATGGATGGACTCAGCACTCATAGAAGGCGGTTGGTTTACCACAGGTCCAGGAAATGGATCCTGCCCAGCCCAGGAAGAGACAGAGACAAAGAAAGGTCCAAAGGCAGAGCCTCAACACAGCTCTTCTTGTGAGGTGTGGGCAGTCCTTCTTCCTAGCATAGCTGTGACAATGTTCAGCATATTTCCTGGTAAGGACACTCGCCTGTGCCTTGGGTCCAGGACATTTTTTTATTTGGCTCCATTATGAGCCCAGAATGACTGTCTGCATGGCACATGTGGTCTATAGCTCCTCTGGAAACTGATTCAATGCAGGAACACCAATGGCTCCTTCCCTAAATCATTCCAACTCCCTGCCAGCATGCAGGCAAAGGTCTCCTAGGAGGCATGCACTTCCAAGGGTCTCAAGGGGACTTTCCAGAAATTCAAGACAAAGTCAGTCTCTCCCCACCCTCTTTCCTTCTCTCTCTCCTTCTTTTCTTCCTCTTTTACTTCTTCCCTCCCTCTTCCCCTCTCTTTCACTCTCCCCCTCCTTTTTTCCCCATGTCTTTCCTCTTTCTCCCCATCCTTTCTTCCTTCCTTTCTCTTTTTTCTTTTTATTTATTTCCTTCCTTCCTTCCTTCCTTCCTTCCTTCCTTCCTTCTTTCTTTCTTTCTTTCCTTTCTTTCTTTCTTTCTTTCTTTTTTCTTTCTTTCCTTTCTTTCTTTCTTTCTTTCTTTCTTTCTTTCTTTCTTTCTTTCTTTCTTTCTTTCTTTCTTTCTTTCTTTCTTTCTTTCTTTCTTTCTTTCTTTCTTTCTTTCTTTCTTTCTTTCTTTCTTTCTTTCTTTCTTTCTTTCTTTCTTTCCTTTCTTCTTCTTTAGTACCCCCCCTCAGATTATTTCCTCCACAAACCCACCAAGAATTTCCACTAGACTGAGAGAAAGGGACTTTGTTGTTGTTGTTGTTGTTGTTGTTGTTATTGGGCCACACCCAGTGACACTCAGGGGTTACTCCTGGCTATGCGCTCAGAAATCGCTCCTGGCTTGGGGGACCATATGGGACTTTAGGGGATCGAACCATGTCTGTCCTAGGCTAGCACTGGCAATGCAGATGCCTTACCACTTGCACCTCTGCACTGGCCCCAGACATTTTCTGAGTGAATTAGACACACAATGTATATGTTGCACTCTATCTTTCAATGGAACTGAATCTGGGAAGACATATAGGCCATATCCTGGGCCCAAACATTCTGTATGTCCTTATGTGCCAGCGAAGCTGTCCTTTACCAAGTCCCGTGTACAGTTGAGACAGATGAATGCCTTGTCCTGATAAACCCTTGAGAGTATTTACACTCCATTTCAGCCCAACTAAGCTTGCTTTTTTCTATCTTCTTTCTTTCTCTTTGGTGCCCCTTTCCTCTTTAATCTCTAATCTCCCATTATATTCTCTATGTTCTTCTATTTTCTGGAAACCCTATGTAGGCTTAGCTTCATCCTAAAATGGTAAATGTACACCTTTCATCTTCATAGAAATGTGATTGTGTGTTTTATGTGTGTAGGGGGTGTATTTGATATACTTTTCCAAATTTTTCTATAGTGTGGTCTGGTATTGTTGAGTCCCTGTATGTCTGGAGGCTCCCAAACTCATTCTTATTCAATCTCCAGCAAGACTGAGCAAAGGTACTCTTCCTGCCCCATTTTTACCCATAGGTGTATCTTGGGATATTGAAAAGGATGAAGGTTATGTTAAATAAAAATAAACTGAATTTTGCCCTCACTTTTTTTTGCCATATTTTGCAGCTGGAAAAGAATCCTGCCATGAAGGCAGAGCAGGTACGATTTATAGACAGTCTCTGACTTGGAGGGGTCGATGGATGACTTTTCAATTTTATGATGCTGTTAAAGTGATAATGCACTGAGCAGAAACTGTACTTGGATTCTGGACTGTTCATTTATTTTCCTAGGGGAAAGATAAGCAAAAGGAGTTAAAAGAGACAAAAAAGAAGGAATTGTGTTGACAGAGAATTCACAAAACAGATATACCTGATAAATTTGTCTTTGGACTGTAGAGTAGGTCTACATATTCCCTTATCCCCTTTCTTTTTGGTTTAAACTGCTTTGATAAAATATAAAAATAAACTGCTTTAGTAAAAATGGTCAAAGCAATTTCCTGAGTAACCATGAGTCCTTCAGAGTTAAGTGCAATATTCCTTTCTCAATGGCTGCATTTGACTTCATGATTTTTCCATCTGCGACTTTGTTACCATGTTTTTTCCCACATGTCTCTTTCCCCAGATGCCCTTGACTTAAGCCAAATCACAATACCAACCAGGAAGATGCCTGTGCACTTGAGACTGACTGCATTAGCTTCAGCAGGAACAAGCCTCTGTGTGGAAAGTGTATCGATGATTAATGAGCTCACTTCTCTCATAATTCAAAAGTGACTGAGCAGGATGGTCTGTGTGGTTACAGGACACCAACATGAAGGTGAATTGTGTGTGTCCAACACCTTCACCTCAGCCAGTCCCACAGGATGGGACTTACATGGATTTCCCATTAAGAAGACCTGGAGCAATTACCAGTCAGTAGCATGGATTGCCTTCAACAGGGGAGGAAACTGTTCTTTCACCAAGAAAAGCTGCTTCTGAGACACTATAGCATAATAATGGCATCACTACATTTACTACTCTCTCAGGTAGAGGTAAACATAAACAATCAAGCTTTTCTTTTAGTATAGCTTCTCCAAGTGAATATGAGCAGCACTAGCATGCAGACTGGCTTCTCACACCATACTGGCTATTTTACTTGAAAAATGCATATATTAATCATCCCTCTAAAATGTAAAAACTTTAGAGTAGGAAGAATGATTTTTAAACTAGAGAGCACATCATTTTCTTTACGATAGTCAGTGTTTGCCAAAGATTTACATAAATTATTCAGAGAATAAGAGAAAATAAGAATATGAAAATAAGAGAAATAAGAGAAACCAAGAATCTGCATAGAGGTTTTGAGAAACTGGTGCTATGACTAACCAGGCAAGGGCTGGCTGTTTAATGAAGATAGTTTGATTGGGAAATTTAATGTTATCCTACAATGGAATAAAACCAACAGCTTTGCAATATTGAGATTATCCCAAAACATAAAAATAGAACTCCCATATGATCTTGCAATATCACATCTTGATCTATTGCTAAATTACAAGAATATTAATTTGAAAGGATATGTGCACACCTATAGAATAGCCGAGATATGGAAACAAATTCCAACTGCAGGTGAATGGATCAAGAAGTAGTGGCATATATAACAATGCAATATTATGTAGCTATAAGAAAGAATACACTTATGCAATTTGTAGCAATATAGACAGAACTAGAGGAAACTTAAATTGACCCACACAATTGCATTGGGGGTTGAGAGGGAAAGGGCCAGGGTCCTTGAGGAAGGGAGAAGAGTATACTGGTGATGGATATGGTATTAAAGTTAGGTCCATGAGAAATAATTATTAAATATTATTCTAAACAAAATATTTTAAATGTAGTTATGAAAACAATACAAACTTTAGAATTGCTGTCTATATTAAAGAAGCAAAAATAGTCATTACTTGGTATTTCATTATACAAGCTGGACAGAAAACTACTGTAGCTGTAAATTATTCAAAGTCCAATCATCAACCCAAGAAGAAAGCCCTTTGGAGAGAAACGCAGTAATCCCATCCAGAGTGGGACTCTAAGCTCAAGACTTCCTTTGCAATCATGCTCCATGCTTATCAGTGGAAGTGTGATGGAGTTGAGGAGTTTGAAGATGTAAATGATATAGCAAAACTGGGAACTCCATGAGTATCAAACTAAGAGGGATTTGGAGAGGAAGGGAAACCATAAAATTCAAATCTCCAGTGAAAAAGGATGCATTGAGGGATGGATGCACCCTCAAGCACATAACTTCCAACCCCTGATACTGCAGCTTGAGGATGAGCTTTCCAGCAAAGTTTTGCAGACACTCAATAAATGACTCCACTGCCTATTGTTAAATGCGTCCTGGGGCCTCACAGGGTTGATTCCTAATAAACTCTGAGATTAAATTCCCATTCCTGGTGGCAAAATGACAATTTGCCATTTCAATTATAGTTAACC